>NC_140010.1:44630485-45264246 GCF_964263955.1 Coregonus lavaretus | reverse complement strand
CCAATAGCTCATTTGGAATAAACGGCGGTACATTTGAAATCGTTACCCTTGTTGACGGAGAAAAAAGCGGCGTAACTTGAATAAACATTCCTTTAAGAAGTACGCCATGCTCAACCATACGATCAACAAGGCGCTCTTCTTTAAGAAATACCACCACCGCTTTATTCCTCCGTGACGCATAAGCAACATTCTCATATCCTACCTTCTCTCCTACGGCGACCAGAACCTCCTCCACCGTGACAGTAGCTTCAGTAACACACCTAAAGCCGTGCCGAAGTGACAGGGACAGCGTCCCCATTCGGGCCGCCATCCCCACCAAAATCAGGGTAATTTCGACACGAAAAACAATATACTTAATTCTACCACAACAAGAAAATAGAAATAATAACCTTAATCATGCATAGAAGAAAAAAGGATATCACCAAGAAAAGGAAAACCCAGGATATCTAACTCTACACAACACTCGCACTTAGCACTCAAACAATTCCCAGCAGCAGAGAGAGAGAGAGAGAGAGAGAGAGAGAGAGAGAGAGAGAGAGAGAGAGAGAGAGAGAGAGAGAGAGAGAGAGAGAGAGAGAGAGAGAGAGAGAGAGAGAGAGAGAGAGAGAGAGAGAGAGAGAGAGGAGAGAGAGAGAGAGAGAGAGAGAGAGAGAGAGAAGAGAGAGAGAGAGAGAGAGAGAGAGAGAGAGAGAGAGAGAGAGAGAGAGAGAGAGAGAGAGAGAGAGAGAGAGAAGAGAGAGAGAGAGAGAGAGAGAGAGAGAGAGAGACTTTAGGGCTGGGTTTTCCAACTCTGGTCTTGGAAAGCTACTTGGTGCAGGCTTTTGTTCCTGCATAGCACTAACATACTGTACCGGTCTCAAGGGTAGAGGAAATAGGACTCCTTCATTGAGAGAACACTGCCAACATTAATTTTGGACTAAAGACTGTCGCTCATAAAACAATGGTTTTGATCCGAGTGATGAATAAATGCAGTTTTAAACAGATCATTTGAAGGTGTTTATTGTTTGCCTCTTTGAGCCAAATCCCATTGTTTTCCAATTATTTTGAGTGATGAGACTACTTGCTGGGATAAAGTGATGGGTGATTTGAAGGAGTCAGGCGCAGGATGGTAAATCACAGAATACAGAGTTATTCCAGAATACAGCGTTATGCAGAAATGCGTCAAACAGTCCAGGGCTCAAAACAGGCGCACTGGAACCAAACAGGCACACAGGGAAAATATACCCCGGCAATACAAAATACACTGAGCTCAACTGAGCTCCACACTCCTCACACTAAACAATCGCCCACAAGGACAAGGGGGCAGAGGGAACACGTATACACATACTAATGAGGGTATATGAACCAGGTGTGTGTAATAGACAAGACAAAACAAATGGAATGATGAGATGAGGAGGGGCAGTGGCTAGAAGGCCGGTGACGACGAACGCCGAAGCCTGCCCGAACCAGGAGAGGAGGCAGCTTCGGAGGAAGTCGTGACAGCTAACCCAATCAAAATGCTAATAAATGCTATTGCCTCATACTGTGCAGAGGAACGGTTGAATGATAGATACAAATACCATGACTTTCCCTGAGTTGGATGGATGCCTTGACTGCACCTGTTAGTATACCGTTGTTGATCCTCATCTTCATCTGAAGTATTAAGAGGGATTACACTAGCTGGATAAAGGCCTAAACTCACCAAAGACGAGTATGCGAGATGTGCGTGCGTTTCCTTTTAGAATGCATTGTTTTGAATTATAATTACCCAACCGAAGCCGGGCGGGGTGCTGGCTGCTTTGACACCTCGCTCAATTAGAACATGTCTCTATTTTTGTGTTTTATCGCTGGAGCTGTAGTCACACAAAACAATAAACATGTTGTTGTTACTCACTTTTTTTCTAGCTCATTTGAATTGCAAGAGGTTGAGGCTTTACCATTCATGCTAAATTAGACCAATTCATCCACTTGTGGAAACACAAAATTGCTGTAAGCGAAGATGATTGGAGATATGGACTATTCTGCTAGCATACAGTCATAGCTCTGCATGTCCACCCGCCTCGCTCTGCTAGCTCCGCCCGCACACTTCTGGTGAGTTTTGCTCTTAAGTGTGTCTTTTACATTTACTGACATCAAAATGGAATTTCCATTGATTTGGTCAAAACAAATAACTTCATATTTATTCTATACTTGCTATCTATGTCACGATTCTCTAAAGCAGAACCCAGAAGCAGACCAGGACAAGGTGAGTTGAATGAAGGTGAGTATTTATTTAAAGACTTAAATGTGGAAGCAGGAGAATCCAGGTGACGGAGCTGGCAGTGGAGGTGAGTTGGTGGGAGTGAATGGGCAGATCCAATGAGGTCTCTGAAGCCACAGACGACCAGGCAGCGGTGGAGTGAATGTTCCGGGAGAGTAATGTTCATGGCTAACGATCCGGCAGGGAATGGATGTCAGGTCAGAGCTTAAGAAGTGGAGAGGTGATGATCAGAACCAGGTGTGCTGATGAGATGCAGGTGCGGGTAATGGAGAGATCTCCCGCCTTGCTTCGTCGCCCGGCAACCAGACAGGGTGCGTTCAGGAAACTCAGGAAAGAAAACTATTGGACAGAAAACAGGCAACTCCGGCAGAAACAGACTCAGGAAGCGAGATTCATGACAGTACCCCCCCTCCGACAAACGCCACCAGGCGGACTACCCGGAGCGCCAGAATGGAAGCGGTAGAAGTCACGAAGGAGATCAGCATCAAGGATCTGACGCCGAGGAATCCAACTCCTCTCCTCAGGACCATAACCCTCCCAGTCCACGAGATACTGGAAACCACGACCCCGCCGTCTGGAATCCATGATGCGGCGCACCGTGTAGACAGGACCACCTCCGATCATCCGAGGAGGAGGAGGACGAGGAGGAGGGGGCAACAGAGGACTGAGGAGAACAGGCTTGAGGCAGGAGACATGAAAGGCGGGATGGACTCTGAGCGTTCTAGGCAATTTGAGTCGAACCACAACAGGATTAATGACCTTCTCCACCACAAATGGACGAATGAACTTCGGTGACAGTTTCCTCGACTCTGTCCGCAGAGGAAGATCCCGTGTAGCCAACCAGACCTTATCTCTGACGGCATAAGCGGGGGCTGGAATACGGCGACGATTAGCGTGGAGCTGATACCGGTCAGAAACTCTGAGGGCCTTTCTGGCCCAATGCCAGGTCCGGAGGCAACGGCGAATGTGGGCTTGGACAGAGGGAAATCCAGATGTGAGGCAAATGGCCAAACAGAAGGATTTCCAGACAGCAGAGGTAAACTGAGGACCACGGTCGGAAACTATGTCACTGGGCAGCCCGTGGACCCTGACAACCTCCCTAACAAGGATTTCGGACGTCTCAGAGGCAGAGGGAAGTTTGGAGATGGGCACAAAGTGGGCAAACTTGCTGAATCTGTCCACAATAGTCAGAATGACAGTGTTCCCATCAGAAGAGGGCAACCCAGTGACAAAGTCAAGGGCCAGATGCGACCATGGTCACCGGGGAACAGGTAGTGGGTGAAGAAGTCCAGAGCTGGGCCGATTGGTACTCTTATTCTGCGCACAAACTGGACAGGCAGCAACAAAACTCCGGGTATCTTCTCCCATGGCAGGCCACCAAAATCGTCTGCGTAGTAACGCCATAGTCCGAGCCACGCCAGGGTGACAAGCCATCTTGCTGGCGTGGGACCATTGGAGGACAGCAGAACGGACAGACTCTGGCACAAACAACCGACCGGGTGGACCGTTACCGGAACCGGGCTGCATCCGAAGGGCCGCCATAACCTCCTCCTCAATCTTCCAAGTAACTGCTCCAACGACAAAGTTCTGGGGAAGAATCGTCTCAGTCTTGGCCCCACTCTCCTCCGTCTTGGAGAACATCCGGGACAAGGCGTCCGCCTTGCTGTTCTTAGAACCAGGTCGTAACGTCAGGGAAAAATTAAAACGTCCAAAAAACAAAGCCCACCTGGCCTGACGGGAGTTGAGACGTCTAGCCGATTGCACGTAAGCAAGATTCTTGTGGTCAGTCCAGACAAACGGTTGCTCCGCCCCCTCCAACCACTGGCGCCACTCCTCCAAGGCGAGATTAACAGCGAGAAGCTCCCGGTTACCCACATCGTAATTTCTCTCCGCAGGCGAAAGACGACGAGAGTAGAAGACGCAGGGATGGAGTTTACTGTCAGTGGAGCTTCGCTGGGACAAGATGGCGCCAACCCCCACATCAGACGCGTCCACTTCCACGACAAACTGACGGGAAGTGTCAGGTTGAGAGAGAATAGGGGCATTGGTGAATCGGCTCTTCAAGTCCAGGAATGCTCGGTCTGCCTCAGGATTCCAACAGAAGGTTCTGGTGCTAGAAGTCAGGGCAGTTAATGGAGCAGCCACACGGCTGTAATCACGGATAAATCTTCGATAGAAATTCGCAAACCCCAGAAACCTCTGGAGCTGCAATCTCGTACCGGGATGGGCCCAATCAAGAACCGCCCTAACCTTATCTTGGTCCATCTTAATCTCTCCCTTGGAGATGATGTATCCGAGGAAGGATGTAGTGTGGGCATGAAAATCACACTTCTCTGCCTTCACAAACAGGCGGTTCTCCAATAATCGCTGCAGGACCTGCTTGACATGCTGGATGTTGCTGGAAAGCGCCTTAGAGAAAATGAGAATGTCATCCAGGTAAACGAACACAAAAAGACCGATCATATCTCACAGAACGTCATTCACCATACTCTGGAACACTGCTGGAGCATTGGTCAGTCCAAACGGCATCATTTGATACTCGAAATGTCCCAAAGGTGTATTGAACCCAGTCAACCACTCATCCCCCTCTCTGATCCGGACCAGATGATACGCATTGCGTAAATCAAGCTTAGTAAACACAGTAGCACCCTGTAAGGAGTCAAAAGCAGAGCTCATCAAGGGCAGGGGATACTTGATCTTGACAGTAATATCATTCAAACCCCGATAATCAATACAAGGTCGAAGAGAGCCATCCTTCTTACTCACGAAAAATAATCCTGCTCCCAGGGGTGATGACGAGGGACGAATGAGACCAGCAGCTAGAGACTCCTTTATGTAGGTCTCCAAGGCTTCACGTTCAGGTCAAGAGATACTGTATAAACGTCCCTTGGGATAGGCAGCTCCAGGGATCAGATTAATAGCACAGTCATATGGTCGGTGGGGAGGAAGTGACAAAGCCTTCTGCTTACTGAACACTTCACCCAAATCGTGATATGTTTCAGGAACTAGGGACAAATCTGGGGGGGGCAGAATCAATGACCTGACTGGGAACAGAATGGGAACAGGCAGTCTTAAGGCAGTTAGCATGACACTCAATGCTCCAACTAGTTACCTTGCCAGTCACCCAATCGAAAGAGGAATTGTGTTCTCTCAGCCAGGGGTATCCAAGAACCAGGGGGGCACAGGGAGATGGCAGAATGAAGAAGGAGATAAACTCTGAATGATTACCTGACAGCAGCATTTTAACAGGTTCAGTCCTCATAGTGATACGTGCCAGAAGACTGCCGTTCAGAGTGGTAGCTTCAATGGCTTCCGGTAATTGCTCCTTGGAAAGCCCAAGCTGTTCCACCAAGTCGGCATCCATAAAGCTGCCATCGGCATCTGAATCGATAAAAGCGTTAATCTCCAAAATCTGATTCTTGTTCATGAGGGTTGTAGGAAAACGGGGTCTGACAGGGTTATTGAGAGGCTGAAACTGGCTCGCTAAAAGTCCTCCTAAACTTAGCGAGCCGGGCAGTTTAACGGGCACTGGGGACAAGCGGAGATGTAATGTCCCGGGTTACCACAGTAGAGGCAGCTGTTGGTCTCACGTCTACGTTGGCGCTCCTCCTTGGTTAACCCGTTCCGCCCCACTTGCATGGGTTCAGGATCAGGAGGCAGGAACTCTCCTCTAATCTTGTGTGGTGAATAATGATCAGCTCGTTCTGGTCCATTTCCTGACTTCAATGGTAACCGAGTAGATGAGTGATTGGAAGACCCCCATCGCTTCTCCCTCCTTCTCTCTCTGATTCTGTTATCCACCCAAATAGATAATGCTACCAAACTGTCCACGTCACTAGGCTCAGGATAAGAGATCAGTTCATCCTTGAGTTGCTCCGACAACCCCTGATAAAAAGCTGCTTGTAGTGACTCCTCATTCCACCCACTCTCCACAGCCAATGTCCTGAATTCAATAACAAAGTCTGCTACACTGCGAGCTCCTTGGCGAAGAGAGAACAGACGATTAGCTGCGTCCTTACCTCGGACTGGATGGTCAAAAAGCTTCCTCATCTCTGCCGTGAACTCCTGGTATGACGTCATGCAGGTGTCCTGTCGTTCCCATAAGGCTGAAGCCCACTCCAGAGTTCTTCCACGCAGCAGGTCAATTACAAAAGCTATCCTGGCCTTGTCTGTGGCGTAAGAGTTGGGCTGTAGGTCAAAAACTAATCCACACTGCATGAGAAATGAACGGCATCTTCCCAAATCCCCTTTGTACTTCTCTGGTGTCGGAACCTTGGGCTCACGGAAGGAAACAGCTCCAGAAGCGGCAGGCGAGAGGGGTGAAACAGGTGGTGGATTCTCCGTTGGCAAACTGAGCTGAGCCTGGATACTCGTCAGACCGTGCTGTGTTGTCCCAACATCTTCTCTTGATGGGTAATGGCATGGCGAACGGAGTCCAGGTCCGCTGGGTTCATCCTTGGTCGGATCGTTCTGTCACGATTCTCTAAAGCAGAACCCAGAAGCAGACCAGGACAAGGCGAGTTGAATGAAGGTGAGTATTTAAAGACTTAAATATAGAAGCAGGAGAATCCAGGTGACGGAGCTGGCAGTGGATGTGAGTTGGTGGGAGTGAATGGGCAGATCCAATGAGGTCTCTGAAGCCACAGACGACCAGGCAGCGGTGGAGTGAATGTTCCGGGAGAGTAATGTTCATGGCTAACGATCCGGAAGGGAATGGATGTCAGGTCAGAGCTTAAGAAGTGGAGAGGTGATGATCAGAACCAGGTGTGCAGATAGCTGATGAGATGCAGGTGCGGGTAATGGAGAGATCTCCCACCTTGCTTCGTCGCCCGGCAACCAGACAGGGTGCGTTCAGGAAACTCAGGAAAAAAACTCCAGGACAGAAAACAGGCAACTCCGGCAGAAACCGACTCAGGAAGCGGGATTCATGACAATCTACCGATATGTATGTAATAGTTGATATACCAGTAGTTACCATACAGTATTATCCTAAAATCTCATATGCATGCTCTAACTGAAAGTATTTCTACATTCCAAATTAACCAATTACACCTATACACACTTCGGCCGACATTTCCATAGTGCAAAGAATTGTGCAAAGTGCAAAATGTACCATAAACTTTATTATAATCTGGCAGCGTGATTTAATTAGAAACTTTTCTTCAACAATGTGCGTTTATAAAGGTGATATGTATGCATTTCTCACTTTACTAAACTGTAGTTAAATAATAATCTCCTCATAACACGCATTGTTGAAAGGATTTGGATAGGTTAAAACAATAATATCTCCACCTTTCCCTTTGATAGACTGGGTATAGTCTTGAAAACCAGACCCTAAGCAGCAGTGACTAGGGTCTGGTGTCTGATGGATTATTTTGGCGACTTCGACAAGGGAAAAAACAAATTCTGGTGTGGGTCCTCTTCAGACAGACAGCTCTCCCAACAAATCACATGTGTGGGAAGGCGGGGGTTAAAATGCGGGCATGAACTGTGCCCATGAAAAATCATCCCTTCGGAAACATGATAGAGGTGGACCCAATGCCGACGCAGACACCTAGGCTCACCTGGTATTTCGTCTCTACTACTTTGTGTTCTTTTTTCAGTTGTTTTATCTCGAGCGCCATATCCACTGCCTGACTGACTTCTCACTCCTTCTTCATCGTCCTCCTCCTCAATCGCCCTTGGCTGTTTCCACCATGCAACATTTTAGAACGCTATAGACGGGTTGGCTGACAATGTCACTAAAAATGATGCGCGCACACGATCACGTAGCTAGCAACAATGACAAGAAGCTGCCTTGTGGGGAGTCGTAGGTGGCTTGTTTCAGCTCATTGTATGTTGTTATTGATACCATGTCTTGTTTTGAGGTGTTTTGACTGATATGCTAATATGGCTCAATTTTGCTAGCTAGCTAACCAACAACTGTAATGATTTGAGAGACAACAAGTGCTCATTGTGCAAATGTTTTTATGTTTTCAATGAACATTTGGAGACTAAATATAGTTTACATATTGTCTACAGTCTAAGCCAAGCCCGTCTATTTTGCGCCATAGTTGCACACACGTCGGTTTTATTGCTAAACAAGCAACCCTTCTATTTACCCATTGAAATGTCCTGCAGCACACTGGTTTTCACAGCATTTCTCTGTTATTTCGAGTTGACCTAAAGCTGCAGCAAGAGGGGAGAAATGGTCTATAATGCTGGCCATATCAATATTTAAAATTTTGACATTTCTGGAATGATATTTGGCTGTGTGCAGACTAGCATGAGGGACAAGAAGTAGCTAGCCACAATGAGGTTCAATTTGAGAAAAGTCAGCTAACCTTGTAAGGTACCTAGGTATAAAGCTATTAGCTAGTTCAATTTCTCTCACGATTATAAAGCCAACAAAATGCTGATAGCAACAGCATATTATTGACATAAAAGGTTAGCTGTTTTAGCCAAGTCTCTAGCTTATCCAGGGTCAGTGAAACATAGAACAACCACGTACTGTCTATCTATGGGAACAACTGCAACCTTCTTGCAAACAACATTGCTAAAACGAATAAAATAAACTATAATGAACCTCATAATGTTACCTGTAATGTTAATCCCCTGTAGCCTAATTGTCATCTCCTTAATTTCATACTGTACCTATATTACAAGGGTTGGATTTGCATTAAACTACACTGCTCCAAAAAATAAAGGGAACACTAAAACAACACAATGTAACTCCAAGTCAATCACACTTCTGTGAAATCAAACTGTCCACTTAGGAAGTAACACTGATTGACAATAAATTTCACATGCTGTTGTGCAAATGGAATAGACAACAGGTGGAAATTATAGGCAATTAGCAAGACACCCCCAATAAAGAAGTGGTTCTGCAGGTGGTGACCACAGACCACTTCTCAGTTCCTATGCTTCCTGGCTGATGTTTTGGTCACTTTTGAATGCTGGTGGTGCTTTCACTCTAGTGGTAGCATGAGACGGAGTCTACAACCCACACAAGTGGCTCAGGTAGTGCAGCTCATCCAGGATGGCACATCAATGCGAGCTGTGGCAAGAAGGTTTGCTGTGTCTGTTAGCGTAGTGTCCAGAGCATGGAGGCGCTACCAGGAGACAGGCCAGTACATCAGGAGACGTGGAGGAGGCCGTAGGAGGGCAACAACCCAGCAGCAGGACCGCTACCTCCGCCTTTGTGCAAGGAGGAGCAGGAGGAGCACTGCCAGAGCCCTGCAAAATGACCTCCAGCAGGCCACAAATGTGCATGTGTCTGCGCAAACGGTCAGAAACAGACTCTATGAGGGTGGTATGAGGGCCCGACGTCCACAGGTGGGGGTTGTGCTTACAGCCCAACACTGTGCAGGACGTTTGGCATTTGCCAGAGAACACCAAGATTGGCAAATTCGCCACTGGCGCCCTGTGCTCTTCACAGATGAAAGCAGGTTCACACTGAGCACGTGACAGACATGACAGAGTCTGGAGACGCCGTGGAGAACGTTCTGCTGCCTGCAACATCCTCCAGCATGACCGGTTTGGCGGTGGGTCAGTCATGGTGTGGGGTGGCATTTCTTTGGGGGGCCGCACAGCCCTCCATGTGCTCGCCAGAGGTAGCCTGACTGCCATTAGGTACCGAGATGAGATCCTCAGACCCCTTGTGAGACCATATGCTGGTGCGGTTGGCCCTGGGTTCCTCCTAATGCAAGACAATGCTAGACCTCATGTGGCTGGAGTGTGTCAGCAGTTCCTGCAAGAGGAAGGCATTGATGCTATGGACTGGCCCGCCCGTTCCCCAGACCTGAATCCAATTGAGCACATCTGGGACATCATGTCTCGCTCCATCCACCAACGCCACGTTGCACCACAGACTGTCCAGGAGTTGGCGGATGCTTTAGTCCAGGTCTGGGAGGAGATCCCTCAGGAGACCATCCGCCACCTCATCAGGAGCATGCTCAGGCGTTGTAGGGAGGTCATACAGGCACGTGGAGGCCACACACACTACTGAGCCTCATTTTGACTTGTTTTAAGGACATTACATCAAAGTTGGATCAGCCTGTAGTGTGGTTTTCCACTTTAATTTTGAGTGTGACTCCAAATCCAGACCTCCATGGGTTGATACATTTGATTTCCATTGATCATTTTTGTGTGATTTTGTTGTCAGCACATTCAACTATGTAAAGAAAAAAGTATTTAATAAGATTATTTCATTCATTCAGATCTAGGATGTGTTGTTTAAGTGTTCCCTTTATTTTTTTGAGCAGTGTATTTCATATGTCAGCACTTAAAAGGCAAGTACAAAATCTGGTATATGGTTTGCCTCAAATACTGTACATTGTCTACTGGTATCATTTTAAATTGAGAACATATAGCTCAACATGTAAACAATGTGTGAGTTTAGCTATTTTCTGCTTCAGATGACAAGGGTTGCAATGTAAATGCCCATAAGGCCAGTAAGGCAATCATACTGTAGGCCTATGCATACATAGCATACATATATAGCATACATTGGCAATGCATGCTATATGTTAAGCTACTAAATTGATTCACATGGCTGATATACTGAGAGAGAGTGACAATCAAATAAAACAGATTGGAGATCTTACTACTAGACAAAAAGTAAATGTTTATTTGAGAATACAACACAGAAACACAGACACATTAGAGACGGAACCCCTTCCCCTCTTTATTGCAGGATTGTGATTTGTGATTAATTAATATTGACACTAGTTCATTAACATTTTTATTTGGCCTTACTGCTATTAGCCCATACAAACGCATTGAATAACAGATTCACTACATGGAACTACAGATAGTCCCCCCCAAAAAAATCTAAACAAATGTTGTTCTGAAGTGTCTATCCTATATCTGAGAGATGTAAGAAAGATCAGGAAGTGTTTTTTTTTATCCCTTATTTTTGTCATTAAACAGTGTGAATATATACAGTACCTTGCAAAGGTATTCATCCCCCTTGGCGTTTTTCCTATTTTGTTGCATTACAATCTGTAATTTAAATTGATTTTTATTTGGATTTCATGTAATGGACATACAAAATAGTAAAAATTGAAGTGAAATAAAAAAAGTTACGTTAAAAAAAATTATGAAAAATAAATAACAGAAAAGTGCTGTGAATATGTATTCACCCCCTTTGCTATGAAGTCCCTAAATAAGATCTGGTGCAACCAATTACCTTCAGAAGTCACATAATTAGTTAAATAAAGTCCAAGTGTCACATGATCTCAGTATATATACACCTGTTCTGAAAGGCCCCAGAGCCTGCAACACCACTAAGCAAGGGGCACCACCAAGCAAGTGGCACCATGAAGACCAAGGAGCTCTCCAAACAGGTCAGGGACAAAGTTGTGGAGAAGTACAGCTCAGGGTTGGGTTATAAAAAAATATCTGATGCTTTGAACATCCCACAGAGCACCATTAAATCCATTATTCGTTATGCACGCTCAAGTTTTCAGTTTTTTTGTCTTATTTCTTGTTTGTTTCACAAAAAAATATGTTTTGCATCTTCAAAGTGGCAGGCATGTTGTGTAAATCAAATGATACAAACTCCCAAAAAATCTATTTTAATTCCAGATTGTAAGGAAACAAAATAGGATAAATGCCAAGGGGGGGGGGGTGAATAATTTCGCAAGCCACTGTACTTCCATTCATTTTTTCAACTGGTACCGGGGGACATTCAGACGAGTCTTGTGAGGCCTGTGGGCATCCTAGAGTAAAACAACCGACATGTAAATTAGCAAGGGAGCCACTTTGGTTTTAGAAGAGGGGGGGACATAACCTGGCAGGGGGTCTGGGGGTCCTCCCGCAGAATCATTTTGGGCATCTAAAGCTAACTTCATGTATTTTTACACAATCCAATATGCCGTCTCCATTTAGAACAAAAAGTAGGCAAAAATACCCACAGTTATCAAGCTAGGTAAGAGATCATTATTAAATGTGTTTAAGTGATTAATAAGACTGAACTAGATCAAAGGTAATTCAATAATAATAAAAATGTAAAATGTAAATAACAAATATTGTGTTGCACCTTTAACCGATAGCCTAACAAATGAAAAACTCTTGAAATAATACAAAGACTTTTGATAGTCTTTATTAAGACATTCTCTATATAACATTTCAGCCAGATCGACCAGCCCGAGCCGCCTGCACGTCTGACCCCCACCAGTCTATTCAATCACTCGACTCTCCCAACACAATTTCCTTCCCATTTCACACCTTACACATTTCTTAATTCCCAAGTGAAAGGTAAAAAAAAAAAATGAATTATATAAACACATACACCTCAAATATACATAAACACACAGAAACAGCAAATCCTCCATATAGTTAATCTCATAGGACTAATAGTACTGTAGAGCTCTTTTTACTTGCACACAATATAGCTGGGTCGCCTCATCCTGTCCCTATGCAGCACACCATGCAGCACAACATCCCAACACACCCCCAAAAAAGAACATAGTCTAAGCCAGAATTCAGCCAGCCTTCACAAGACCATAACATATGCAAATATGCCCCCTTTTGTTTTTTACACCTCCAGCAGAGGAATTACATTTAAGAGTGCATGTAATTCAGTTTCACTGGGATATAGTATGTTCTACGGATAGCCTTAAACTGCAGTAATTTATGTTTGAGATTATATGGACATGACTGGGCATTCAAACATATCTGTATCCATTCATCATCATCAATAGCTTTTACCAGCTCTTCCTCACATTTTTGTGTTACATGTTTTGTGTCATCGGGAAAAGCCTCTATCAACCCTTGATACAGTTTGGAAATCAACTTTGGAGGTTTGTCAGACTGTATTAAAATAGCATCTGGCTTGTCCAGTGTTTGCTGCACAGAGAGAATAAAGTGTTGTATCTGCAAATCACAGACTGGTCTTCCCTGGCTGCCTGAACCTGCTTGAGACCCCTGTCACCATCTGATCCTCCTAAAATGATGCATGACAAAGAATTACCTTGGTGTACATTTATACATTATATTATCCAAGACTAGAATCAATGGTTTGATGATTGAAATGACCATTATTCCCAGATCCCAGACTGTAGCTTTAAGCTTAACTTCTGTCCTGTAGCTACTGTAGGTCTACCCATCAATTCAAAATGGAACTTTGTATCATTCACTGATATTGTTAATATAGGCCTACTGCAAAATTCACCTGAGTTCCATAGACTGGTCTTCCCTGGCTGTCTGACCCTGCTGGGACCCCTGTCACCATCTGATACTGCTAAGACCTGATGAGCATAGTGTTGTGTACTGACTGCACTAGAGGGCTGCATTCCCACGGGATGCCTGTGGGACCTGTGGGTCCCAACAGAGATCTTTGCGGCGCTGTCAGCATTTTTCATGCTGCGGGCGGGAACGGGCGGTCAGACAGACGACTTTGCGATGAAGATATTTTTGTTGTCCCACAGATTGTTAGGAAATGGTCCTCTTTCTGCTTTGTATGCGTTAGCCTACCTGTCACACCCTGATCTGTTTCACCTGTCTTGTGCTTGTCTCCACCCCCCACCAGGTGTCTCCTATTTTACCCCATTATCCCCTGTGTATTTATTCCTGCGTTTTCTGTTTGTCTGTTTGTCTGTTGCCAGTTTGTCTTGTTTTGTCAGGTCTTACCAGCGTGTTTCCCATTTCTCCTGTTCTCAAGTTTTTGTTTTCTAGTCTTCCCGGTTCTGACCTTTCTGCCTGCCCTGACCCTGCCTGCCGTTCTGTCCCTGATTGACCCTGCCTTGGATTACAAACCTCTGCCTGCCCTCGACCTGCCCTTTGCCTGCCCCTTTGTTATAACAAATATTCTGAGAATCAAACTATCTGCCTCCTGTGTCTGCATCTGGGTCATATCCTGAGTCGTGATATTATGAACTGGCCATGACTGACCCAGCATTCTCGGAACAGCTCCACAACGCTGTCTCCCTCCAAGGAGCCACCATTGGTAGACACGAGGAGTTCCTTCATAACCTTGTGGAGGGACTCCATACCTTGGCGGAACGCCATAACCATGCCTTCAATGAATTGTTGGAACAATTCCGCAGACTATCTACTAGGCAGCAAGCCACAATGGTAACCTTCCAGACTCCCAGTAACCCCGCTACCAGCAGTGCTTCTCCCCAGCCTACCCCGGCTTCCTGAGAACCCCTCTTACCTCCTCCGGAGTGCTATGCTGGGGATCCTGGAACCTGCCAGGTATTTCTCTCCCAGTGCTCCCTCATCTTGGAGCTACAGCCCTTTTCATTTCCTTCGGATTGTTCGAAGATAGCGTATCTTATAACGCTGATGTCCGTCCGGGAGGGCGCTCGCCTGGCCTACGGCAGTTTAGGAGCAACAATCCACCGTTTGTCTTAGTCTGGAGGATTTCATGGCGGAGGTAAGGAAGGTCTTCGATTCTCCGGTGTCCGAGAGAGAGGCGGCTCAGAAGCTACTTCGGCTGCGTTAAGACTCCCGTAGTGTGGCAGACTAAGCAGTAGATTTTCGCACGTTGGCTGCCGAGAGTGCCTGGAACACGGAGTCCCTGTTTGACACCTTTCTTCACTGATTATTGGAGGGAATTAAAGATGAGCTCACAGTCCGGGAGCTGCCCATGGACCTCGACTCCCTCATAGCCTTGACCATAAGGATCGATGGGCGGTTACGGGAACGCAGCAGGGATAGGAGGTCTGTTCCTGGGCCACACGCTTTCATCCACAGGTTCCCCCTCGCCTCCGAAGAATCCCGTAAGTCCCCGCCGCCTGCATTCCCTACATAAGGGACACCAACGGAATTTCCCATATGATCGATGAGAAATGTCATATGGCATATGTACGGCCCCTAACTAGACGTCCGCGGGTGCGCTAAAAATAGGCCGATGGCCTCGGGTCGTGTGCCAAGGCCCGTTCTTCCGGGAAGTCACAAAATAAAGTTTCCTGGACACTCGGTTTCCGAGATATAATGTTTATCTTCATTTTGATTATTTTGACTGTACCGGACAATTCCACAGGGTGGTGACCAAATGTATATGGCAAATGGACATTTCATCACCAAATGGACATGGCCGTTTCTCATAAACGGAACAGACTTCAAAGATGAAACTCGGTGAGCAGAGTGGTAGCCAGATGTACTTTTAGCCTGGAAACAAGATGGTGTCGAGGCCACAACGCTCTTTGAGTTAATGCACATTTTCTGGGATTAAAGGTCGAAAACGGTAATACAGCGCTAATTTGACCACTGCACGTCAAAGTACATAAACCTACAGTGTAAAGAAAAATAGAACCAGCCATCTATCTATCATAGTTTACGAGAAATCGTACAACGTCCAATTTGTGATGATAAAACAAATATGGTTTTTGTAGAAAAAAGTTATTGATCCAGTTGAGGCGTGTTAAGGCAAATCCGTTAAGGCAGGTTTTGGAGCTGTGATTTTCTGTCTGAAGTTTATCCAACTTCAATAAGTTAGGTGCATTTTCATATTGCAAATGGACAGTGTCCACTGCCAAGACTTACACAGCCCTGTGTACTTCAAGTATTCTTTTGAGACCCAAAAAAACACCCCATAAGCCCAGGACACAGAGACAGCACCCATAGAGACATGCTCTAGCCTGACAAGTGCTCACACTGCCCATCAGACCTCAGAGAAGAACTCACACACACAGCCAAGATGGAGTGACACAGTTTGGGGCTTGCAGATGCACAGAGCTTGCAATAGTTACCGGCGTTCGAACCATCAAAGAACCGTCATACCTAGAGCTCTAAAACTTTATAAACCTGTTCTAGAGCTTAAGTCGGTACTGCACATTGAGTTATGTGACTCTAGGTGGTTCTCTGGCCGAGAAACAGCCTCGTCCATTTGCAATATATTAAATTCATTTTTAACATCACAAAAATGACAACATTTAGTAAAGTCCCAGAATCACAAGACTAGGTGCATTGAAACGGCCTCATCCCATATAAATGGACAATACAAGTTTCTGGCCGATAGCTCGTTCAGGGACCCCGTAGCGATCCCTGAAAAAAATTCATTTTCAGCACTAATTAAGGTCGCTGCTCGGGTTCCGAATGACCTATCAAGCCAATTGGGATTCGGGTTCGCCTCAGCTAGGCCTACACATAATGTCAGAATTGGACACGCAGCTCGAATGTAACTACGTGTTTTTATGGTTTCAACAGAAGGCGCTATGAATTTTGGGCAGGCTCTGCCATACATGATAGTTGGCTTCTAAACGAGTTGGACAAAGTGAGTTTGGTGTCAGAATGTATCAGTTTGGTGTCAGTATGATATCTTATTCACTGATGGCTGACTTGATGGCTGACTGTCCAATTGCAGTATAATATATTGGCATTGGCCATATGTTAAATTTTTAATTGACAGTGTCCATTACCCATATGTTTAAAAAGGGAGTTACCATCACCAAATGGACTGGCTAAAATCATCACTGAAGGGCAAACAAATGGCATCACTATAGTTTCTAGGCCATTCCTTGTTCATCGAGGTGACCCACTTGACCGTGGCCTGACTAGTAGTGATTTCAACATGCTTTTCACGCAGAGACACACCGTTTTCGGTTGGGGTCATCGGGGGGAGGTTGGTGTGGACAATTCACACAGTTCTTCTAGCTGCGCTCTGCAGTTCATGTAGTTTGACCCATCCGAGTTGTTCCCTTAGGATAACATTGGTTTACAGGTTATGCTCTAACTATGCTTCTGTTTATGCAATTTGCAAAGTTCATTTTGCCACGTGTTCAGGTTCACCTTTAGCTCTACAGATATTAATATCAATAGAGTACATGGTCCCCTTCATATCCTAAATGGGAAGTATAAACTTTACCATCAACAAATGAACAGGCTGAAATCAACAAACAACAAATGAACAGGCTTAAATCAACAAACGGACAGGCTGAAATCAACACTGAAAGGCAAATGAATGGCATCACTATAGTCTCTAGGCCGTTCCGAGTTGTCGATGTGCCACACTTGACCATAGCTATTTCAGTCTGACAGCAGTGACTGTGCAAATAAGTAGGCCCGGAATGAAGACTGACTAGTAGTGATTTCAACATGATTTTGACATATTGCGGCCTCTGGGTCACAAAGAGACACGCCATTTTCGACTGTGTCATCGGGGGGAGGTTGGGGTGAACAAGCCACAAAGTTACTCTAGCTGCGTGTGGTGGTTCATTCAGTTTGACCCATCTGAGTTGTTCCCTTAGGATAACATTGATTTACAGGTTATGCTCTAACTCTGCTTCTGTTTATGCAATTTGCAAAGTTCCTTTTTGCCACGTGTTCAGGGTCACGTTTAGCTCTACAGATATCAATATGAATAGAGTACATGGTCCCCTTCATATCCTAAACGGGAAGTATGAACTTTACCAACAACAAATGAACAGGCTGAAATCAACAAACAACAAATGAACAGGCTTAAATCAACAAACGGACAGACTGAAATCAACACTGAATGGCAATTTAATGGCATCACTATAATCTCTAGGCCGTTCCGAGTTCAACGATGTGCCACACTTGACCGTAGCTCGCTCGTTCTGACCGTAGCGACTGTGCAAATAAGTAGGCCCGGAATGAAGCCTGACTAGTAGTGATTTCAACATGATTTTGTCATATTGCGGCCTCTGGGTCACACAGAGACACGCCATTTTCGACTGTGTCATCGGGGGGAGGTTGGGGTGGACAAGCCACAAAGTTACTCTAGCTGCGTGCGGCGGTTCATTCAGTTTGACCCATCCGAGTTGTTCCCTTAGGATAACATTGATTTACAGGTTATGCTCTAACTCTGCTTCTGTTTATGCAATTTGCAAAGTTCCTTTTGCCACATGTTCAGGTTCACCTTTAGCTCTACAGATATCAATATGAATAGAGTACATGGTCCCCTTCATATCCTATACGGGAAGTATGAACTTGCAATATATCATATGGCAAATGCCATTGTAGTATATTGCAATTGGACAGCAATCAAGTCAGCCATCTCATTGCTTAAAATCATCAAATAGTCAAAGGACAGCACCTATGAATTGTATTTGTACAGTAGAGTGTCCCAGTAGTGGACTTTATTAGTTTAAACCTTTTAACTGCATGTCCAATTCATGATGGTAAAAGCCAATTGTAACATATTGCTAATGGACAGTGTCAATTTGCCATATGATATATTGCCAGTGCCAATGTGTTATACTGTACACATTGGCACTGGCAATATATCATATGGCAAATGGACACTGTCCATTTCCAATATGTTTCAACAGGGATTTACCATCACCAAATGGACAGGCTGAAATCAACACCAATGAGCAAGGGAGAGGAACCACTATCACCGCTAGGCCATCCTGAGTTCAACGAGCCAGACAATTGGGCATTTCAGTAATGTAGCACTATGTCCAATTCATGATGGTAAATTCCCACTGTAATATATTGCTAATGGACAGTGTCCATTACACATAATACATTGCCAGTCATAACATGTTGTGATGGACACTGTCCATTTCCAATATGTTTAAACAGTGATTTACCACCACCAAATGGACAGGCTGAACTCCACACCAACGTGTGAGGGAGAGGAACCACTAGATCTGTTTGACTCATACTGTATATTGCTAATGGACTTTTTGTCCATAAAGCTCCAAAAGTTGTCTGTATTGTGGTACATCAGGACATTACATATCCACCTGTCCAGTAAAAGACCAGACTCATCAGTAGGTACGAGTACGCTGGTGGGCCATAAAGGGAGTTTCCCATCTCCCATTACTCATACTCCTCTCCATGCTATCCTGCTGTGGGGTGACTAGTCTAAATCTCTCTGGGTGCTCATGGACTCTGTGGCTGATGAGAGCTTTATGGACGCTACTCTGGTGTCGGAGCTGGGCATCTCCATACAACCCCTCTCCATTCCCATGGACGCTGGAGCATTGGACGGACGCTCTATTGGCAGGGTCACTCACGGCATGGTTTCCATCAACCTGCGAGTGTCAGGTAACCACATTGAGTCCATGCAGTTTCTGCTCATTGAGTCTCCTCATGTGCCTCTGGTTTTGGAATTGTCATGGCTCCAGAGGCACAACCCCCTGATCGACTGGGCTACGGGCTCTATCCTGGGTTGGAGCCCATTCTGTCATGCACATTGTCTCAAGGCGGCGCAGCCTGCCACTGGACATCCTCCTCCGGGCTTGGGAAAAGCCTCAGATCTCTCAGCCGTTTCCGCAGAGTACCAGGACCTCCAGGAGGTTTTCAACAAGGCCCACGCCGCATCTCTTCCTCCGCATCGACCCTACGACTGCACCATTGACCTCCTCCCAGGCACTACACCGCCTCGGGACGGCTTTATTCCCTGTCTGGTCCAGAGACCAAGACCATAGAAGGGTACATTGAGGACACTCTGGCTGCCCGGCCTGTGTATTGACTACCGGGGCCTTAAAGACATCACGTAAAAAAAAAACGTTATTCTCTACCACTCCTCTCCTCGGCTTTCGAGCCTCTCCAAGGGGCAACCATTTTTTCGAAGTTGGACCTTTGGAAGGCCTACCATCTCTTTCGGATACGGGAAGGAGACGAAGACAGCCTTTAACACGGCTAGCGGGCACTATGAGTACCTGGTTATGCCATTCAGACTGACCAACACTCCCGCAGTGTACCAGACCCTGGTCAACGACGTGCTCCGTGAATTCCACACTATCTCTTTTCTGGGATACGTCATCGCTGCAGGGAACATTCAGATGTATCCTAACAAGGTGAGAGCGGTGGTGGAGTGGCCCCAACCCACATCCAGAGTGCAGCTTCAACGTTTCCTGGGATTTGTTAATTTCTACCGCCGCTTCATCCAGGGCTACAGCACCCTGGCTTCCCCCCTCTCTGCACTAACCTCACCCAAGGTTCCGTTCACGTGGTCCCCAGCTGCTGACCGGGCGTTTTCGGATTTCAAGCCCCCATCTTAATCCATCCGGACCCATCCCGTCAGTTCGTGGTGGATGTCGACGCCTCGGACGTTGGAGTGGGGGCCGTCCTGTCCCAGCGTTTGGCCCAGGACCAAAAGCTGCATCCCTGCGCTTTCCTGTCCCATTGTCTTAATCCCGCTGAGAGGAACTACGACGTGCGAAATCGGGAACTTCTTGCAGTCAAGATGGTGCTGGAGGAGTGGAGATACTGGCTAGAAGGGGCGGAACATCCATTCTTAGTGTGGACCGACGATAAGAATCTGGAATATCTCCGTACCGCCAAGCGCCTCAACTCAAGGTAGGCTCTTTGGGCTCTGTTATTCACTTGTTTTAATTTTACCATCTCCTACCACCCTGGGTCCAAGAATGTGAAGCCTGATGCCCTCTCTCGCTTGCATAGCTCCGCAGCTACACCGTCTGACACAGAGAACATCCTCTCTACTTCCTGTCTGGCAGCTACACTCGTCTGGGGTATCGAGAGCCTGGTCCGCAAGGCCAGCGTTCCCAGCCAGACCCCCGGGGGGGGGGGGGCCCGGCTAACCGGTTGTTTGTCCCAGATTCTGCCCGGTCCCCGGTCCTGGAATGGGCTCATCCCTCTAACCTTACATGCTATCCCGGCTCCCGCCGGACCTTGCCATCCGGCAACGGTTTTGGTGGACCACCATGGTTCCTGACATCTCCACGTTCGTCGCTGCCTGCACTGTGTGTGCACAGAATAAAACTCTGCGGCAAGCTGCGGCAGGCCTCCTTCAACCACTCCCTGTTCCTCACCCTCCTGGTCCCATATATCCCTGGACTTAGTCACTGGTCTCCCTCCGTCTGATGGCAACACCGCCATCCTAGTAGATAGGTTTTCCAATGCCGCCCATTTCATTCCTCTTCCCAAGTTACCCTCAGTCAAGGAGATGTCCCAGCTCATGGTACAGCACGTCTTCCGGATCCATGGTCGACATGGTCTCCGATTGTGGTCCTCAGTTCTTGACCCGATAGTGGAAGGCGTTCTGCACCCTCATTGGGTCATCGGCCAGCCTGTCCTCCGGGTTTCATCCCCAATCTAACGGCCAGTCAGAGCGTGCCAATCAGGGCCTGGAGACGACTCTTCGTTGCCCCGTCTCTGCCAACTCCACCACCTGGAGCCAGCAACCTGTGTGGGTGGAGTATGCCCGCAACATCCTTCCCTGCTTGGCCACTGATCTCTCGCCCTTCGAGTGTTCCTTGGGTTACTGCCTCCGCTCTTCCCTGAGCAAGAGGAAGAAGACTCAACATACCCTCGGCCCAGATGTTTGTCCGCTGCTGTCGGCGTACCTGGAAGAGAGCCCGGTCCGCTCTTCTTAAGACCACCTCCAGGTACTGGTAACAAGCGGACTGCCACCGGAACCCGGCTCCCCGCTATCATCTCAGGCAGAGGGTATGGCTCTCCACTCAGGATCTGCCACTCAGGGTGGAGTCCCGTAAACTTTCCCCCAGCTTTATCGGCCCTTTCCCCATCTCTAAAATCCTTAGCCCCACTGCTGTTCGTCTTCTGTTGCCCCGCACCCTCCGTATTCATCCTACTTTCCATGTATCTAGGATTAAACCTCTGTCTCACAGCCCTTTGTCTCCTGTTTCAAGGCCCACCCCTCTCCCCCGTCTCACCGGTAGCTAGCTTGCTAGCTCACATGCCACTCAAGTCTAACTGAAGTTATTGGCGAGTTCATCATGCTTGTGACATTATGCTAGCTAGCTCTACCCAGTTAGATTATTTGTTTTGACTTGTCGCATTTGCACTTGTTGCATTTTCCCTATGCTTGTGTCATCAAGCACTCGTCAGCTGCGCGCTGCTCGTTCTAAAAATATAACTTTTGGTAATCAAAACAGTGGCAGCATTTGCAGCAGAGGAGATTCAGTTCGTCTCTGTGAATGGTTTGTCCTCTGACAAATCAATGATACATTTCAGTGTTCCTCAAGGTTGAGTTCTAGGACCGATATTGTTTTCACTGCATATACTATCCCTTGGTGATGTAATTCAGAAACACAATGTCAACTTTCACTGCTATGCAGACGACACACAGCTGTGCATTTCGAATGAAACATGATGAAACCCCAAAACTGCCCACCCTGGAAGCCTGTGTTTCAGACGTAAGGAAGTGGATGGCAACAAAACAGAGATGCTAGTTCTAGGTCCCAAGAAACAAAGAGATCTACTGTCAGATCTGAAAATGAATCTCGATGGTTGTACAGTCGTCTCAAATAAAACTGTGTAGGACCTCAGCGTTACTCTGGACCCTGATCTCTCCTTCGACGAACAAATAAAATATATTTCAAAAGCAGCCTTATTTCATCTTCGTAACATTGCATAAATCTGAAACTGTTAGTCCAAATTTGATGCAGAAAAGCTAATCCAGGCTTTTGTCACTTCAAGATTAGGCTACTGCAATGCTCTACTCTCCGGCTACCTGGATAAGGCACTAAATAAACTTCAGCTCGTGCTAAATACAGCTGCTAGAATCTTGACTAGAACCAAAACATGTTACCCCAGTGCTATTCTTCCTACACTGGCTAGGGCTGATTTCAAGGTTTTACTGCTAACCTACATAGACTTGCTCCTACCTATCTCGCCGATTTTGCTTCTGCCGTACATACCTACACGTACACTATGGTCACAAGACGCAGGCCTCCTTATTGTTCCTAGAATTTCTAAGCAAACAGCTGGAGGCAGGGCTTTCTCCTATAGAGCTTAATTTCTATGGAATGGTCTGCTGATCCATGTGAGAGACGCAGACTTGGTCTCAATCTTTAAATCTTTACTGAAGACTCATCTCTTCAGTAGGTCCTATGATTGAGTGTGGTCTGGCCCAGGAGTGGGAAGTGAACATCAAGGCACTGGAGTGACGAACCACCCTTGCTATCTCTGCCTGGCAGGCTCCCCTATCTCCACTAGGATACTCTGCCTCTGACCCTATTACATTTTTTTTTTTTTTTTAGTCATTTTAGCAGAGGGCTGAGTCACTGGCTTGCTCGCTCTCTACCATCCTTTCTGTCCTCGGGCTCGTACGGTGGGGTGATCTTTGTGGGCTATACTCTGCCTTGTCTCAGGGTAGTAAGTTAGTGGCCTGTTTATCTCTTTAGTGGTGTGGGGGCTGTGCTTTGCCATGTGGGTGGGGTTATATCCTGCCTGGTTGTCCCTGTCCGGCATAGAATTGTGATGAGGCATACATCTGGGGAAGGGTATAAAACAAGGGTATAAAACAATTTCTAGAGTGTTTACATTTTCCAAGCGCACAGTGTTCTCCATCGTTAGGAAATTGAAAAAATATGCAACTACCCAGACTCTGCCTAGAGCTGTCCTTCCAACCAAACTGAGCAACCGGGCAAGAAGGACCTTGGTCAGGGAGGTGACCAAGAACCCAATGACCACTCTGACAGAACTGCAAAGTTCCTTGGCTGATATGGGAGAACCTGCCAGAAGGATAAAAGTTTCTACAGCACTTTACCAATCTGGGCTTTATGGGAGAGTGGCCAGACGGAAGCCACTCCTGAGAAAAAGGCACATGACAGCACACCTGGACTTTGCAAAAAGGCACGCAAAAGGCTCTGAGAGCATAAGGCAAAAGATGCTGTGGTCTGATGACACAACAATTTAACTCTTTGGCCTGAAGATTGAAGATGTACGTTCCAAAAGGACAATGACCCCAAGCATACAGCCAAAGCAACACTGGGATGGCATCAGTACAAGAATGTGAAAGTCCTTGAGTGGCCCAGCCAAAGCCCAGACTTGAATCCCATTGACAATCTGTGGAAAGACTTGAAGATTGCTGTTCACCGCTGCTCCCCATCTAACTTAACAGAGCTTGAGAAAATATGCAAGGAAGAATGGGATGAAATCCCCAAATCCAGATGTGCAAAGCTGATACAGACATACCCAAGACGACTCAAAGCTGTAATCGCCAAAGTATTAACTCAGGGGTGTGAAAACCTATGCAAATACCTATACTTCTGTATAACATTTTCAATAAATTTCTAAAAATGTCTAAAAACATGTTTTCACTGTCATTATGGGGTGTTGTGTGTAGATGGGTGATAAAAAACATATTTAATCAATTTTGAATTAAAGTTGTAATAAATCAAGGGTCATAAAGTGCCAGATTACATTTAAACCAAGTATTTTTCTGCATATCTAAGCATACCTCTTGAGCTGTCTGTACTCCTGACTGGTGGTTCTTTTTTTAAAGAAACTAAATATGCTGCTCTGCTACAATCTGGGAAAAAATATTGAAAGGAATGTGAGTCGTATTCAGTACATTTAGTAACTTGATTGATAGCCTTTATAAACTGAACATAATTTAAAGCGGAACAAATAAACCATATACAAATATGATGATATGATAGTGGATTAATGGATTAACTTTTTCAATGCTAGTTAAGGATACTATACTCTTTGCCTAGTCCAGTCAGTGTGCCCCCTCTGAAAAATACCACTGACAGATCTTTTTATAAATAATTATGATAAAACGTGGGCTTAAAAATTAAGTTTAGTAATGAATTTAACATCTGACATTTTTTAAAACAGGACAAATCTGAGGGGGCACGTGCCCTTGTGCCCCCTCTGGCCTCAACCCTTTGGTACCTCTGGAAATTGAAATGAGCTTGTAAAAAAAATGGATACGGACAAAAATTGTATTGTTTTGTGTGACTACAGCACAAGCGATAACATGCAAAAGTAGAGACATCTTCTAATTGAACGGAGCGTCATAGTGGTCAGAACTTTCACTGCCCGCAAGCCCAGCTTCGGTTGGGTCATTATCATTCAAAACAATGCATTTTAAAAGAAATCACATGCACACCTTGCACGCGAGTATAGGCCATTTGTAACACCCTGGCTCTGGGACTCTATATGTTGAGCCAGGGTGTGTTCTTTCTATGTGGTGTATTTCTATGTTGGGAGTTCTAGTTTGTTTATTTCTATGTTGGCCTGAGTGACTCCCAATCAGAGGCAACGAGTGTCAGCTTTTGGCTGGTTGTCTCTGATTGGGAGCCATATTTAAACTGTCTGTTTTTCACTTTGTGTTTGTGGGTTCTTGTTCCGTGTTGGTCTATGTTACCTAGGACGTTACGAGTCGTTTGTTGTTTTTGTTTACTGTCCGTGTTTATCGCTAATGATAAATAAACATGTTCGTTCATCACGCTGCGCCTTGGTCCTCCTCTCTTAACGACGATCGTGACAGAAGAACCCACCATACAAGGACCAAGCAGCGTGTCCAGGAGCAGGCAGACTGGACATGGGAGGAAGCGCCGGGAAAGGAGATGGAGAGGTTGGCGATGGCCCAGGTGGGCAAATCGTGGTCCTGGGAGGACATGCTCGGGGGCAAAGGGCCATGGGCTAGGATTAAGGCCCTGGCGAGAGAGGAGCAGCGGCGTCAGCAGTGTCATCGTCGGACGGACGAGAGGCAACCCCAAAAAATGTTTAGGGGGGGGGCACACGGCATGGGCGGCTGGGCAGCAGGAGGCTGCCACAGGGCGATTTGGAGAGGAGGCCACCGGGTATGGGGGGCCAGAAGGCAGGTTGGCGGAGCCTGGATGGAGAGCGGAACCAACTTCCCGTACTCGGGCATGGCAGCATGGGACTGGGCAGGTTCCGCGGTATGCGGAGCGGCGTTCTGTGCCACGAGTGGTCCGGCATAGTCCTGTACGTCCTGTGCGAGCACCCCGCACGTGTTGTGCGAAGGTGGGCATGCAGCCAGGACGGAGTGTGCCGGCTCAGCGCTCGTGGCCTCCAGTGCCTCTCCTCGGTCCCGGATATCCTGCGCCAGTGTCACGTGCTGTTATGCCAGTACGGGTACACAGCCCTGTACGTCCTGTGCTGATGCCTCACACAGAGTGTGTGAGGGTAGGCATTCAGCCAGGACGGGTTGTGGCAGCTCTTCACTCCAGGTCTCCTATCCGTCTCCACAGCCCGGCCCGGCCTGTCCCTGCTCCTCGCACCAAGCCTACGGTGTGTGTCGCCAGCCCGGTCCGGCCTGTCCCTGCTCCTCGCACCAAGCCTACGGTGTGCGTCGCCAGCCCGGTCCGGCCTGTCCCTGCTCCTCGCACCAAGCCTACGGTGTGCGTCGCCAGCCCGGTCCGGCCTGTTCCTGCCACTCGCACCAAGCCTACGGTGCGCGTCGCCAGCCCGGCCCGGCCTGTTCCTGCCACTCGCACCAAGTCTACGGTGCGCGTCGCCAGCCCGGCCCGGCCTGTTCCTGCCACTCGCACCAAGCCAGGGGTGCGAGTCGTCAGCCTGGTCCGGCCTGTCCCTGCTCCTCGCACCAAGCCTACGGTGTGCGTCGCCAGCCCGGTCCGGCCTGTCCCTGCTCCTCGCACCAAGCCTACGGTGTGCGTCGCCAGCCCGGTCCGGCCTGTCCCTGCTCCACGCACCAAGCCTACGGTGTGCGTCGCCAGCCCGGTCCGGCCTGTCCCTGCTCCTCGCACCAAGCCTACGGTGTGCGTCGCCAGCCCGGTCCGGCCTGTTCCTACTCCACGCACCAAGCCAGGGGTGCGCATCGTCAGCCCGGTCCGGCCCGTTCCTACTCCACGCACCAAGCCAGGGGTGCGAGTCGTCAGCCCGGTCCGGCCCGTTCCGGCTCCACGCACCAAGCCAGGGGTGCGCGTCGTCAGTCCAGCACAACCCATGCCTGGGTCACCGGTGCCTGGTAAGGTACCGGTCAACTGCTCCACTACGGAGCTGAAGCTAACCGCTCCTGCTACGTCCAGTTCAGCTCCAGCCAGCGGGGCCAGACCGGACCAGGGGCGCTATGGGGGGTTTATTGGAGGGTGGTGGGCAAGGCCGGAGCCAGAACCACCGCCGAGGAGGAATGCCCACCCAGCCCTCCCCTGTTTTGCTCTAGTTGAGGCGCGGTCGCAGTCCGCGCCTTTAGGGGGGGGTACTGTAACACCCTGGCTCTGGGACTCTATATGTTGAGCCAGGCTCTGGGACTCTATATGTTGAGCCAGGGTGTGTTCTTTCTATGTGGTGTATTTCTATGTTGGGAGTTCTAGTTTGTTTATTTCTATGTTGGCCTGAGTGACTCCCAATCAGAGGCAACGAGTGTCAGCTTTTGGCTGGTTGTCTCTGATTGGGAGCCATATTTAAACTGTCTGTTTTTCCCTTTGTGTTTGTGGGTTCTTGTTCCGTGTTGGTCTATGTTACCTAGGACGTTACGAGTCGTTTGTTGTTTTTGTTTACTGTCCGTGTTTATCGCTAATGATAAATAAACATGTTCGTTCATCACGCTGCGCCTTGGTCCTCCTCTCTTAACGACGATCGTGACACCATTAAAGGAAAGATTCACCCATTTTGAATGTTATATATTTTTTGTGCATTCTGAGTGATGTTTTATCGATTCCCGGGGTCATTTCATGTTTTGATGTGTATCTGAGCTATTGCCATTCAAGCAGGCAGATATGACGTGGCATTGCGATAAAGCCGCTCTCGCTATACTGGAAGTTAATAGGAAAACTACTTTTAGATTGCGAATCATACATGTCAGATTTCAATACTGGCCAATGTCATAACGCGGGAGGTTGTCTTCTCTCGAATGAACCATTGATCATATTTTTGCAATATTCCTACCTCGAGTAATGTGTAATTTAAAAGAGGGTCCACCACATTTCTCCTATTTGTCTGCCTCTTCAGTCCAGGGTGCATTGCATGGTGCCGTTGAATGGACGTTGCAAATTTCAGACTCCACTCTGCGAGGCACATTGATCTGCAGGTAGAACATGGTGAGATTTTAGATTCCTAAGTTGATAATGCAGTTTGTTTAGATGATTTTACAGCTAACTAGCTACTTCACATGCAATATATACGTTGGTATTATTGTTTGAAGCTACAGCTAGCTACCTAGCCAGCCCATAGAGAGAGTATTGCATTGTGGGATTTGTAGTCAATTTGAGCTGAACAGATCTCCACAACAATTTTCAAATATTGCTACCAACGTTATTATAACGACAAACGAGGTAGAGGAGCAATTTTCTATCTGTGCCTCTTGGAGTATTGGATATTCTTCATTTTCCAGTCATAATATACAGAAACTATATTATAAGTTCTTAATAGTTTTTTATTATGTTTCAGTGGTTAAGCTACATGGAACTTTTGTGTTTAAACATTATATATGTTACTCACTTTGGTCTAGCCAGGGAAAGGTTATGAAGGAGAGTTTATTGAGATGTGTAGCCGATGTGAAATGGCTAGCTAGTTTGCGGTGCACTAATAGTGTTCAATCGGTGACATCACCTGCTCTGAGACCTTGAAGTAGTTGTTTCCCTTGCTCCACAAGAGCTTTGTTAAAAAAAACACACAAAAAAACAATGCTTTGTGAATGACAGTTGTCGATGTGTACATTTTCTTGGGGGAAAAAACACCGCCACATGCTGGAACTCTTGTGCACCCTGAATAAGGTCTCAAAAATAAATAAATAGTGGTTTTAAATCTATTAACATGCTGTAGTAAACAAAATCACCAGTGTGTCTGAGTGCCTTCTTTCAATAATTAAGTAAACTCTTCCAAGCACCTGGATTTACAGTATAAGGCAGTAATCTTTTCCCGTTACTAAACAGAAAGGGAAAAACCTGTGCACAGCAGTGTGTCTTGGTCCAGGTGCTGATTTTGTCAGGAACACCTAGTGACACTTGTTTCTGAGTTCTGTTCTCCACTCAATTTGGTGTAAAATGTCTCATGAAAATGGATTACATGCATTGTCGTCACGATATATATTTGGCATACTTGGTTTTGGCAGTGGGTGGTGACTTTGGAGCATAATTCTTATCTACTCAGTATCTGTTCCTATCTCTGCGGACATTCTGCACACACGCACACATACACACACAATCTCTCCTCCATATTGCTGTAAGGAAAAGTGTATGTGATATCAAAAGATATGCACCCTATCACACACGTACACACACACCCACACAATTAGGGCTGTTATGTATAGTCCGCCACAGTGGACGTGTCATAATACCCATAAAAACACGTAAATGGTTCAAATGGTTTCTCCGCCATTCATTTTTCACATCGTGAATTCTACTAAAAATTATAATTAATTGTGTGTTTGGTGTAGGCTTACCTTGACATGATGTTTTGATAGCCGTGTAATTCTCTCTCGGACAAGATGAGTTTTATCAATATATTGGCCTACATTTACTATCAAAAATGTGCAATGCTGATTAATCAAAGTTAGCTTGTCCGAGAGAGATTTACGCGGTTATCAAAAAGTAATGCCAGGGTAAGCCTACACGAAACACAGACCTTATATGTAGTAGTTCTAAAAATGTATTGTGAAAAAATGAGTGGTACAATTTCAGAGTTTATGACTCCTACTGTGGTACTCAATTACCGCCGCACCGGCAGTAACGAGTCATGACAGTAGTCAAATTCCACATGACCGTTGATGCTTCTGAAAAAATTAGCTCTGATGCTGCTGATGGTTAGTAGCTTGTTAACGGACACTTTCTAATGGTCTGGTACTCAGCTCTCTATTGTCCATCTAATCACTTTGACATCAATGCAAATACAATCAAAAATCAAATCAAACACTGCATGAGAGCCCTGGCATTCAGTGTTTGAGCGGAATAGGATCAGATGTTGCGCAGCTGAGAGCCAGCTCCTCATAACTGGTTGACACATTGAATGAAATAAGTGTTTCTATAAGCCCATGTTGCATAACATTTCTATAGGCTATGCTACAGTGAGGGAAAAAAGTATTTGATCCCCTGCTGATTTTGTACGTTTGCCCACTGACAAAGACATGATCAGTCTATAATTTTAATGGTAGGTTTATGTGAACAGTGAGAGACAGAATAACAACAAAATAATCCAGAAAAACGCATGTCAAAAATGTTTTAAATTGATTTGCGTTTTAATGAGGGAAATAAGTATTTGACCCCTCTGCAAAACATGACTTAGTACTTGGTGGCAAAACCCTTGTTGGCAATCACAGAGGTCAGACGTTTCTTGTAGTTGGCCACCAGGTTAGCACACATCTCAGGAGAGATTTTGTCCCAATCCTCTTTGCAGATCTTCTCCAAGTCATTAAGGTTTCGAGGCTGACGTTTGGCAACTCGAACCTTCAGCTCCCTCCACAGATTTTCTATGGGATTAAGGTCTGGAGACTGGCTAGGCCACTCCAGGACCTTCATGTGCTTCTTCTTGAGCCACTCCTTTGTTGCCTTGGCCGTGTGTTTTGGGTCATTGTCATGCTGGAATACCCATCCACAACCCATTTTCAATGCCATGGCTGAGGGAAGGAGGTTCTCACACAAGATTTGACGGTACATGGGCCCGTCCATCGTCCCTTTGATGCGATGAAGTTGTCCTGTCCCCTTAGCAGAAAAACACCCCCAAAGCATAATGTTTCCACCTCCATGTTTGACGTTGGGGATGGTGTTCTTGGGGTCATAGGCAGCATTCCTCCTCCTCCAAACACGGCGAGTTGAGTTGATGCCAAAGAGCTCGATTTTGGTCTCATCTGACCACAACACTTTCACCCAGTTCTCCTCTGAATCATTCAGATGTTCATTGGCAAACTTCAGACGGCCCTGTATATGTGCTTTCTTGAGCAGGGGGACCTTGCGGGCACTGCAGGATTTCAGTCGAACACGGCGTAGTGTGTTACCAATTGTTTTCTTGGTGACTATGGTCCCAGCTGCCTTGAGATCATTGATAAGATCCTCCCGTGTAGTTCTGGGCTGATTCCTCACCGTTCCCATGATCATTGCAACTCCACAAGGTGAGATCTTGCATGGAGCCCCGGGCCGAGGGAGATTAACAGCTCTTTTGTGTTTCTTCCATTTGCGAATAATCGCACCAACTGTTGTCACCTTCTCACCAAGCTGCTTGGCGATGGTCTTGTAGCCCATTCCAGCCTTTTGTAGGTCTACAATCTTGTCCCTGACATCCTTGGAAAGCTCTTTGATCTTGGCCATGGTGGAGAGTTTGGAATCTGATTGATTGATTGCTTCTGTGGACAGGTGTCTTTTATACAGGTAACAAACTGAGATTATGAGCTCTCTCTTTAAGAGTGTGCTCCTAATCTCAGCTCGTTACTTGTATAAAAGACACCTGGGAGCCAGAAATCTTTCTGATTGAGAGGGGGTCAAATACTTATTTCCCTCATTAAAATGCAAATCAATTTATGACATTTTTGACATGCGTTTTTCTGGATTTTTGTTGTTGTTATTCTGTCTCTCACTGTTCAAATAAACCTACCATTAAAATTATAGACTGATCATTTCTTTGTCAGTGTGCAAATGTACAAAATCAGCAGGTGATCAAATACTTTTTTCCCTCACTGTATAATTCACTGTATCACAATTCCAGTGGGTCAGAAGTTTACATATACTAAGTTGACTGTGCCTTTAAACAGCTTGGAAAATTCCAGAAAATGATGTTATGGCTTAAGAAGCTTCTGATAGGCTAATTGACATTTTTTGAGTCAATAGGAGGTGTACCTGTGGATGTATTTCAAGGCCTACCTTCAAACTCAGTGCCTTTTTGCTTATCATGGGAAAATCAAAAGAAATCAGCCAAATATGTAGACCTCCACAAGTCTGGTTCATCTTTGGGAGCAATTTCCAAATGCCTGAAGGTACCACGTTCATCTGTACAAACAATAGTACGCAAGTATATACACCATGGGAGCACACAGTCGTCATACCGCTCAGGAAGGTGACACGTTCTGTCTCCTAGAGATGAACGTACTTTGCTGCGAAAAGTGCAAATCAATCCCAGAACAACAGCAAAGGACCTTGTGAAGATGCTGGAGGAAACAGGTACAAAAGTATATATATCCACAGTAAAACGAGTCCTATATCGACATAACCTGAAAGGCTGCTCAGCAAGGAAGAAGCCACTGCTCCAAAACCGCCATAAAAAAGCCAGACTACGGTTTGCAACTGCACATGGGGATAAAGATCGTACTTTTTGGAGAACTGTCCTCTGGTGGTCTGATGAAACAAAAATAGAGCTGTTTGGCCATAATGACCATTGTTATGTTTGGAGGAAAAAGTGGGTTGCTTGCAAGCCGAAGAACACCATCCCAACCGTGAAGCACGGGGAAGGCAGCATCATGCTGTGGGGGTGCTTTGCTGCAGGAGGGACTGGTGCACTTCACAAAATAGATCTCATCATGAGGAAGGAAAAGTATGTGGATATATTGAAACAACATCTCAAGACATCAGTCAGGAAGTTAAAGCTTGGTAACAAATGGGTCTTCCAAATGGACAATGACCCCAAGCATACTTCCAAAGTTGTGGCAAAATGGCTTAAGGACAACAGGTTTCCCTCAAGAATTTCCCTGTATTTAGCGCCATCCACCATTCCTTCAATTCTGACCAGTTTCCCAGTCCCTGCCGATGAAAAACATCCCCACAGCATTATGCTGCCACCACCATGCTTCACTGTGGGGATGGTGTTCTCGAGGTGATGAGAGGTGTTGGGTTTGCGCCAGACATAGCTAAAAAGCTAAATTTTAGTCTCAACTATCCTTCTTCCATATGTTTTGGGAGTCTCCCAGATGGCTTTTGGCTTATTTTTTTCTTTAAGCAATGGCTTTTTTCTGGTGTTATGATGAGTTTTTGTTATTGAGAAGTTCAAGATGCAAGAATTTACATAGACATTCTGTGGAGATTTTACCAAGTATTTATTTGATCACGAGCCAGTGGTTTCATCTAACAAACGGACATAGCCTTGCCCCATTGTCAGTTGAACTGCCCACGTACACAAATCTCACATCTTTTATACTCTTGATTACACATTTCCTCAACCACCTCTGGCCATCGTCAATGAGCACTCCCATTCTTTGATGTTATTACTCTTTACCCCAAGTCAGTATATCCTGTCCATCCATCATGCTATCCTAAACATCAGTAATCTCCTTTGACATAATGGAATGTAGACTCCGTGGCCCCTAACCAATTATGTCGTAACTCTAACCTGGTCCCCACGATACTATGACATGACATCATAACACTATAAAAACCTCATATCATCTGGCCACTCTTACGTAAAGCCCAGCTCTGTGGAGTGTACAGCTTAAAGTGGTCCTACGGACAGATATTCCAATCTCCGCTGTGGAGCTTTGCAGCTCCTTCAGGGTTATCTTTGGTCTCTTTGTTGCCTCTCTGATTAATGCCCTCCTTGCCTGGACCGTGAGTTTTGGTGGGCGGCCCTCTCTTGGCAGGTTTGTTGTGGTGCCATATTCTTTCCATTTTTTAATAATGGATTTAATGGTGCTCTGTGGGAAGTTCAAAGTTTGGGATAATTTTTTATAACCCAACCCTGATCTGTACTTCTCCACAACTTTGTTCCTGACCTGTTTGGAGAGCTCCTTGGTCTTCATGGTGCCACTTGCTTGGTGGTACCCCTTGCTTAGTGGTGTTTAAGACTCTAGGGCCTTTCAGAACAGGTGTATATATACTGAGATCATGTGACAGATCATGTGACACTTAGATTGCACACAGGTGGACTTTATTTAACTAATTATGTGACTTCTGAAGGTAATTGGTTGCACCAGATCTTATTTAGGGGCTTCATAGCAAAGGGGGTGAATACATATGCACGCACTACTTTTCCGTTATACATTTTTTAGAATTTTTTGAAACAGGTACATTTTTCATTTCACTTCACTGATTTTGACTATTTAGTGTATGTCCATTACATGCAATCCAAATAATAATTGATTTAAATTACAGGTTGTAATGCAACAAAATAGGAAAAACGCCAAGGGGGATGAATACTTTTGCAATGCACTGTATTTCTCAACTTTCCTTATATTAAGCACATTGCTTCGCTTTACAACCAGAGTAGCCTACCTTGCTGGCATGAAAATCTACTACGGGAAAAGTGTCCTCCATTTGCTCTTCAAGTGCACATGGTTGATGTCTTTCTTCCCCCCGACAGGGGCATGATAATGGCCCATTCTGTATCAAAACTAATTTCACACATACATTACCAGTCAAAAGTCTGGACACACCTACTCATTGAAGGGTTTTTAGGAATGTTTTATATTTTTTACATTGTAGAATAATAGTGAAGACAACAAAACTATGAAATAACACATATGGATTCATGTAGTAACCAAAAAAGTGTTAAACAAATCAAAATATATTTGAGATTTGAGATTCTTCAAATAGCCACCCTTTGCATTGACGACAGCTTTGCACACTCTTGGCATTCTCTCAACCAGCTTCATGAGGTAGTCACCTGGAATGCATTTCAATTAACAGGTGTGCCTTGTTAAAAGTTAATTTGTGGAATTTATTTCCTTCTTAATGCGTTTGAGCCAATCAGTTGTGTTGTGACAAGGTAGGGGGGGTTATAGAGAAGATAGCCCTATTTGGCAAAAGACCAAGTCCATATTATGGTAAGAACAGCTCAAATAAGCAAAGAGAAACAAAATACAATCTTTACTTTAAGACATGAAGGTCAGTTAATCCGGAAAATTTCAAGAACTTTTAAATTTTCTTCAAGTGCAGTCGCAAAAACCATCAATCGCCATGATGACACTGGCTCTCATGAGGACCGCCACAGGAATGGAAGACCCAGAGTTACCTCTGCTGCAGAGGATAAGTTCATTAGAGTTACCAGCAGTGTGGGTGAACAGATGATCTCCGCATGTGTAGTTCCCACCGTAAAGCATGGAGGAGGTGGTGTTTTGCTGGTGACACTGTCTGTGATCTATTTAGAATTCAAGGCACACTTGGCTTGGCTAGCATGGCTACCACAGTATTCTGCAGCGATACACCATCCCATCTGGTTTGGGCTTAGTGGGACTATCATTTGATTTTCAACAGGACAATGACCCAACACACCTCCAGGCTGTGTAAGGGCTATTTTACCAAGAAGGAGAGTGATGGAGTGCTGCATCAGATGACCTGGCCTCCACAATCTCCCGACCTCAACCCAATTGAGATGATTTACGATGAGTCGGACCGCAGAGTGAAAGAAAAGCAGCCAACAAGTGCTCAGCATATGTGGGAACTCCTTCAAGACTGTTGGAAAAGCATTCCAGGTGAAGCTGGTTGAGAGAATGCCAAGAGTGTGCAATGCTGTCATCAAAGCAAAGGGTGGCTATTTGAAGAATCTCAAATATAAAATATATTTTGATTTGTTTAACACCTTTTTGTTTACTACATGATTCTATATGTGTTATATCATAGTGTTGATGTCTTTACTATTATTCTACAATGTAGAAAATAGTAAAAATAAAGAAAACCCCTTGAATGAGTAGGTGTGTCCAAACTTTTGACTGGTACTGTATATTATTTATATATGTAAAGACAAGATTCAATTACATTTACATTTTAGTCATTTAGCAGACGCTTTTATCCAGAGTGCATACATTATTTTTATTTTTATTTTTTTCATACCGTGGGAATCGAACCCACAACCCTGGCGTTGCAAACGCCATGCTCTACCAACTGAGCTACATCCCTGCCGGCCATTCCCTCCCCTACCCTGGACGACGCTGGGCCAATTGTGTGCAGCCCCATGGGTCTCCCGGTCGCGGCCGGCTACGACAGAGAGAATAGTCTGACGGGTGAGAATATTATCAGTTGTGAATGATGTCCAGGGTATGCAGTCTAAGGCAAGAAACAGCCATGCATTTTTTTGCTACTTTTTCAAATTATGGTCGCATGCATCTTGTAGCCTAGCCCATAGGCCTATAGGTTTTGATCAGGTATGTTTCACAACTAAAGTGGCCAAATAACACTAAGCGTAGCCTAGGACCCTTGAAACAAGGTTGGAGAGCACATAGCCTACAGAGCCTAGTGAAACATGTTGTTATAAGCCAAGTCATTGCGCAATCGAATGTGAAAACAGAGTTTTGACTGGCCACTATTTAAATGAGGATCCCAGACGTAACTGCACATAACCTCCATTCTCTATTTGAGTGCAGGCTACTGATAACATTATTTTTGTTTGTGGGCCATTCAATAAAAAAAAAAAAAAAACATAGCCTATATTAGTAGGCTATATGTAAAGATTAAATGAAGAATAATCTGATGGGTTAGAATATCATCAAGTGCTTGTCAAATTGTGAATGAGACTGATGAAGTGTGTGAAGCCTGTGCAAGAAACAGAGCAGAGCGCTTCCCTTTCATGCAACTTTTTTCAAATAATCATTAGAGTCGCATCATGCAGCCTTAGAATGTATTAGAAATCAAAACATATAGCCTAAGCTTGGTATCACAACTAAAGCTGCATAAATAACTCAAAATTAGGCATATAGGAGGACCTGTTTCAAATGATCACTTTGTTAACCGCTCAAGACAGAACAGCCGGAAATCGTAAGGGAAAGATTTCCTTTCTATTTTATTATTATTATGTTCAATTGTATTCTTCTAACCATAAAATCATCTAAAATAATGCCATGGGAATTATAAGAAAATCTTGTCTGTTAAATTAACTAGTGTAGCCCACAGCCATATGGCATAGCCAGATCAGGGCCTAACATTCTTCTGAAATAGGCTACATTTCTGGGGTGAATGGCCCTAGCCCTCACCCTCCGATCCAACAGGTCCCAGACGTGCTCAATGGGATTGAGATCCGGGCTCTTTGCTGGCCATGGCAGAACACTGACATTCCTGTCTTGCAGGAAATCACGCACAGAATGAGCATTGTCATGCTGGAGGGTCATGTCAGGATGAGCCTGCAGGAAGGGTATCACATGAGGGAGGAGGATGTCTTCCCTGTACCGCACAGCATTGATATTGCCTGCAATGACAACAAGCTCAGTCCGATGATGCTGTGACACACCGCCTCAGACCATGACGGACCCTCCACCTCCAAATCGATCCCGCTCCAGAGTACAGGCCTCGGTGTAACGATCATTCCTTTGACGATGCAAATCTGACCATCACACCTGGTGAGACAAAACCGCGACTCGTCAGTGAAGAGCACTTTTTACCAGTTCTGTCTGGTCCAGCGACGGTGGGTTGGTGCCCATAGGCGACATTGTTGCCTGATGGCGCCGGAGAAGATGGCTGCCGTTTTACAGCCCTCTAACCAATTGTGTGTTTTTTCGAGTTACTTGTAATTTATTCTGTACATAATGTTTCTGCCATCGTCTCTTATAACCAAAAAGAGCTTCTGGATATCAGGACAGCGATTACTCACCTCGTATTGGACAAAGATTTCTTCTTCAACGAGTCGGACGTGAAGGATATTCTACAGACACCCGACAAGGCCCAAATCCCCGTCATTCGCATGAGAAAGAGACAGAGATATCGTGGACGTAGGTCGGGGTGCCTTGTAAGGATCCGACGGCGAGCAAGTAAAATGCCTCTTCCATCAAACCTATTAGCCAATGTTCAATCATTTGAAAATAAATTAGATTACCTAATATTATGGTTATCCTACCAACGGGACATTAAAAACTGTAATATCTTATGTTTCACAGAGTCGTGGCTGAACGACGACATGGACAACATACAGCTGACGGGATATACGCTACATCAGCAGGATAGAACGGCTTACGCCGGTAAGACAAGGGGTGGCGGTCTGTGTATATTTGTAAACAACAGCTGGTGCACAAAATCAAATACTAAGGAAGTCTCGAGGTTTTGCTCACCTGAGGTAGAGTATCTTATGATAAGCTGTAGACCACACTATTTACCAAGAGAGTTTTCATCTATATTTTTCATAGCTGTCTATTTACCACCACAAACCAATGCTGGCATTAAGATTGCACTCAGTGAGCTGTATAAGGCCATAACTCAACAGGAAAAAGCTCATCCAAAGAAAGCGCTCCTAGTAGCCGGGGACTTTAATGCAGGGAAACATAAATCCGTTCTACCTAATTTCTACCAGCATGTTAAATGTGCAACCAGAGGGAAAAAAAACTCTAGACCACCTTTACTCCACACACAAAGACGCATACAAACCTCTCCCTCGCCCTCCATTTGGCAAATATGACCATAACTCTATCCTCCTGATTCCTGCTTATAAGCAAAAACTAATGCAGGAAGCACCAGTGACTCAGTTAATAAAAAAGTGGTCAGATGACGCAGATGCTAAGCTACAGGACTGTTTTGCTAGCACAGACTGGAATATGTTCCGGGATTCTTCAAATAGCATTGAGGAGTACGCCACATCAGTCACTGGCGTCATCAATAAGTGCATCAATGACGTCGTCCCCACAGTGACCATACGTACATACCCCAACCAGAAGCCATCGATTACAGGCAACATCCGCACTGAGCTAGAGGGTAGAGCTGCCGCTTTCAAGGAGTGGGACTCTAAAACGGACGCTTATAAGAAATCCCGCTATGCCCTCCGATGAACCATCAAACAGGCAAAGAGTCAATACAGGACTAAGATTGAATCGTACTACACCGGCTCTGATGCTCGTCGGATGTGGCAGGGCTTGAAAACTATTACAGACTACAAAGGCAAGAACAGCCGCGTGCTGCCCAGTGACACAAGCCTACCAGACGAGCTAAACCACTTCTATGCTCGCTTCGAGACAAGCAACACTGAGGCATGCATGAGAGCACCAGCTGTTCCGGATGACTATGTGATCACGCTCTCCGTAGCCGATGTGAGTAAGACTTTTAAGCAGGTCAACATTCACAAGGCCGCAGGGCCTGACGGATTACCAGGACGTGTACTCCGAGCATGTGCTGACCAACTGGCAAGTGTCTTCACTGACATTTTCAACATGTCCCTGACTGAGTCTGTAATACCAACATGTTTCAAGCAGACAACCATAGTCCCTGTGGCCAAGGACACTAAGATAACCTGCCTAAATGACTACCGACCCGTAGCACTGACGTCTGTAGCCATGAAGTGCTTTGAAAGGCTGGTCATGGCTCACATCAACACCATTATCCCAGAAACCCTATACCCACTCCAATTTGCATACCGCCCCAACAGATCCACAGATGATGCAATCTCTATTGCACTCCACACTGCCCTTTCCCACCTGGACAAGAGGAACACTTACGTGAGAATGCTATTCATTGACTACAGCTCAGCGTTCAACACCATAGTGCCCTCAAAGCTCATCACTAAGCTAAGGATCCTGGGACTAAACACCTCCCTCTGCAACTGGTGTTCATATCACCAACAAACTATCATGGTCCAAACACACCAAGACAGTCGTGAAGAGGGCACGACAAAACCTATTCCCCCTCAGGAGACTGAAAAGATTTGGCATGGGTCCTCAGATCCTCAAAAAGTTTTACAGCTGCACCATCGAGAGCATCCTGACTGGTTGCATCACCGCCTGGTATGGCAACTGCTCGGCTTCCGACCGCAAGGCACTACAGAGGGTAGTGCGTACAGCCCAGTACATCACTGGGGCCAAGCTTCCTGCCATCCAGGACCTCTATACAAGGCGGTGTCAGAGGAAAGCCCTCAAAATTGTCAAAGACTCCAGCCACCCTAGTCATAGACTGTTCTCTCTGCTACCGCACGGCAAGCGGTACCGGAGCGCCAAGTCTAGGTCCAAAAGGCTCCTCAACAGCTTCTACCCCCAAGCCATAAGACTCCTGAACAGCTAATCATGGCTTCCCGGACCCCCCCACCCCCACCCCCACCCCATCTTTTTACGCTGCTCCTACTCTGTTAATTATTTATGCATAGTCACTTTAACTCTACCCACATGTACATATTACCTCAACTACCTCAACTAGCCGGTTCCCCCGCACATTGACTCTGCACCGGTAAGCCCCTGTATATAGCCTCCCTACTGTTATTTTATTTGACTTCTGCTCTTTTTTTCTCAACACTTTTTTGTTGTTGTTGTTTTATTTTACTTTTTTATATAAAAACATTTATGCATTGTTGGTTAAGGGCTGTAAGTAAGCATTTTACGGTAATGTCTACACCTGTTGTATTCAGCGCATGTGGCAAATAACATTTGATTTGATTTGATGTCTGGTGAGGACCTGCCTTACAACAGGCCTACAAGCCCCCAGTCCAGCCTCTCTCAGCCTATTGCGGACAGTCTGAGCACTGATGGAGGGATTGTGCGTTCCTGGTGTAACTCGGGCAGTTGTTGTTGCCATCCTGTACCTGTCCCGCAGGTGTGATGTTCGGATGTACCGATCCTGTGCAGGTGTTGTTACACGTGGTCTGCCACTGCGAGGACGATCAGTTGTCCAACCTGTCTCCCTGTAGTGCTGTCTTAGGCGTATCACAGTACGGACATTGCAATGTATTGCCCTGGCCACATCTGCAGTCCTCATGCCTCCTTGCAGCATGCATAAGGCACGCTCGCGCAGATGAGCAGGGACCCTGGGCATCTTTCTTTTGGTGTTTTTCAGAGTCAGTAGAAAGGCCTCTTTAGTGTCCTAAGTTTTCATAACTGTGACCTTAATTGCCTACCGTCTGTAAGCTGTTAGTGTCTTAATGACCATTCCACAGGTGCATGTTCGTTAATTGTTTATGGTTAATTGAACAAGCATGGGAAACAGTGTTTAAACCCTTTACAATGAAGATCTTTGAAAGACAAGATCCTGAAAAAGGGACGTTTCTTTTTTTGCTTAGTTTACATACTATATACACCTTATGGACCTGTTTATGTTAATTAATGGTCAATTACCGTGAGACTGGCAGCATGATAGTTGCCTGCTGACACCACCACAGACCTAGACAAAATATATCCTCCATATTGCTCTAAGGAAATGTGTATGTGACTTTAAAAAATACACACCATAACACACACGGCCGCACACACACGTATGCACATGCACACACTCACAATCTTTCTCTCCTTCAAAGTGCTGTAATGAAAAACTTATGTGGCGTCACACACACAAACACACATTCTAAGCAAATAAACAGGAGAAGTGGTAGCAAATAACGGAAGCCCATTAATTGGTCACTTTTGGCAGAATTTAATTGATGTGCCACCCGTCGCGGTGTATTCACAGCAAGTGTGACATCCTATCCTAGAGAGGTACCAAAATAGCCCCTCATTAACTGGAAGCTTCTCCTGAACACACGCACACACACACACTACACAGACCCGAACTCACTAAATGTTCATATTCCAATGTATCTATAGAGAGGAAGGTGGGACAATGAGGGAGAGATGACTCACTGTATTGCTCAACTCGCTGACGCTTTCATCCCCATATCCTGATACTGACACCCTGATAATACATTATTTCTTACACATAGCCTGCCCTATCACGAGTTAGTTGAGGCTTGTCGACTTCTAGGGAAAATTGTAGACGTGTATTAGCATTAGGCCAACTGTTATTGTTTTTTTTCCCTCTATTGATATCATCATCATTACAGCCAGGATTAGGTTTGTGAGTGATATATCATTTCTAATTTCGCATCTATTTAATAACATCTGTCCTCATAGGTATTGACTATAATATAAAATATTAGAATACAGTAATATAAAGTAGAATACATATTATCAATAAATCCTCTTCTAATTGTTTTTAGGGGACTCATCACACCTAGGCTCGCCTAATCCTATGCCACATGGGAAGAGTAGAGCTGATTCTTATTTTTACTCGTCCGAACCACGTTGTTTTTTCCCCTACAGTCTGCTCCTCAATTCTTGCCTTCAACCTTTCCGCTTCGCTCCGCTTCGCTCCGCACCGCTTGCTTTGCAGTCAGTGCCTTATTTCTGTTGCTGCAGCAGTCAGATGAGAGACAAAAGGAACGCAATGGAGAGAGCGCGATTAGGAAATGAAGAGAGCGAGAGAGAGGGGGAGAGAGAGGGGATGGTCTGACGTCAGCTAGACCCATATGACTTGCTTCGCCCTACCTCCACTGACCAGCAGCTCTGCGTTCTGCACACTCAGCCTCAGTACCAAATCAACCACAGGAGGAAAGACTGGGCGACAGTCTTCTTTTGAGAGAAATAGGAGAGACAACGTTGAGCGCGCCAAAGCCTACCCCATCCTATTTTGGAAACCGTCAGATTTCTGCTGGGTAAAACCCGATTTCGTTGGTGTTTTTCATCTAAATTGATCGGAGGAATTATATTCAAATGGAAAGACGCAGACTGCAGCTGTTGCTGTAGGCAGTCTGTACCCTGCGCGAGGGAGTTGCGTCTTCGTCTGCCTCTCCGGCCATCCGACGCTTCTTTCACCAGGTGTTGCGTTCATACACCAACCCCGACATGAGGATGGGGGAGGGGCGCGTTGCGCGTAGTGTCTAGAGCTCTCGACGTTGATCTATTCTCCTCAGAGCGCCTCAATATGATGTCCAAATCATTCAGGCGAGGCGTCCGGTTATGTTGAAGATTCCGGAAAATCCTGGACAATATTCATTCCACTCTTCAGTTGACTGGACACGCGGGACCATTACCTTAATATAAGGAAAAACAAAATATGCTTCAAGATTTCGGTTTCATTCCATGGCACACTCATTCCAAAACGAATGGAAAATCCAGCAGCAGGAGGACATGCTGCGTTAGCGACGCCTGAGGCAAGCACACTTGAAAACCTGTCAACAATATTACAGCTTTATCTATATCTGTGTCCTCTCATATGCAAACATGACTGCACAGGTGTGTTAAATTAGCTTTCTTTTTGGACGTGAATACTGTTCATTTTGCAGACGTTCATTTTCATTATGCACTGACAACGGCGCACTGTTATAATGGTGCGGACCGTTGGCACATGGTGGCAGGCACTGTGGTTTTTGACACCTTGCCTAATTAATTATGCATGTGCGGTTGAGCGGCATTGACAGTGATGGAAATTATATTTATTCAATAGACCAATTCTTGCATTTTTACGTGACTGCTGGGTGCATGACAATGACCGACAAGTGCACTTTTTCAATTCAGCTCGACACACCCCAAGGAAACCATGCCAGCTCGATTCGATGTGCACAAGACATCTCCCCAGATTCGCTGAGCTTGGCTAACATCTAGAAAACAGGGGTAAATCACCAACCACGTTGAAAACAATGGAATTGTCGGAAGTTCGATGTTCCAGTGCAAGCGAAGAACTCTACACCATCAACAGGACGCCAACCAGCAACAGCAGCACACGACCCAAACGGTTGTTGTGGCAGAACGCGGTTCGACACATCACGGAGCAGAGGTTCATCCACGAGCAGAGCGAAGCGAAAGGCATCACCCCAGACGAGCACTACGACCAAAGCCTACGGAAACAGTCTGCGGGTAGGACCTCGGTAGGCGACAGACACAACAATGGGGGAACCAAAGTCTTCCCCGAGCGCGCGAGCAGTGACCTAGGATTTCTCCAAATCGATTGCGCTCCGAGCAACTCAGACTTTTTCTTGAACTGGGGCTACACATACAGAGGCGTAATATTCCCCACTCTACGCAATTCTTTCAAATCTCGGGACCTCGAGCGTCTGTACCAACGCTATTTTTTGGGCCAGAGGCGCAAATCGGTGGTGGTGATGAACATTTTGGATGTGGTGACCAAACTAACCCTGTTGGTTTTACATTTAACTCTTGCGTCTTCGCCAATGGATCCCATCAAAGGAATGCTCTTGGGCTTTTTCACTGGCATCGAAGTGGTCATTTGTGCCTTAGTGGTAGTCCGAAAAGACACGACCTCTCACAGCTATCTGCAATACAGCGGCGTGGTGACGTGGGTGGTCATGGCCACGCAGATTCTGGCGGCTGGATTGGGCTACGGACTCTTGGGCGACGGAGTCGGATACGTGCTTTTCACCCTCTTTGCCACTTACAGTATGCTTCCCTTGCCTCTCACTTGGGCTATTCTGGCTGGTTTGGCCACCTCAACACTCCACATTGTTGTGCAGCTATTCATCTCCCCAAACGCACAGCTCTCCACAAATCAGGTATGTGAAATAGGAATAAGGCTACACCCCCTGCTTCCCTCCCTCCCTACACTGCTTTTAATATATATATATATATTTCTTTAATAAAATGAAAATGTGTGTTTTGTAAGTCAAGCATAATGTGTCCACATCACATGTAGGTTAGGCGTTATCACCCTATTTTAACAGGTGTCTTAAACATATCATAGTCCACTGAGTATTATGAGCATTCTAGAGTAGGCCTAGTTTAATATTATTTCGACAGTAGGGAACTAGGGGGTAACTAGCCACCATAAGAACAATATCTAATTGCTGACACAAAAAAGCAACCTTTGGCAAAAAAAATGGTATGTGGATGAAGGTCATGCTTAGGTGAATAAACTATAAAGGGAAATAATTAAGCTAAGTCTAGTTGTCTTATTTTAATTATTTTAATAAAATATGGGGGGAAATGGTGTTACACGTCACCATTAATATCCGCACTATGAGGAGATTTGATGTAAAGTCCCTATTTTTAACTCACCTGCACATACATTTTCTTTGTTCTGTCTTTGTTGTTCCTTTTCCATACATTCCATTATGTACAATTGCACTAAATATGATTTGAATAATGCAAGATTTTAAATCCCAGTAGTCTTTAAAATTACATTCAGGAGCAAAAGGTTTTCAATAGTTGTTTTTAATTCATAAAAATAATAATTTATTGGAATATAATATTGGAATGGAATATAAATAATAACATTAAATAACATTGGAATATAACATTTAATAACAATAACTTAACTAATTAACACAGGGTAACATTGATGTGGCAACTCTCTTATGCTCTGCTATTGCACAATTTTAATTTGTACCTGTAGGTCACAAATAAAGCTATCTCCAGTAAAATTGGAGCACAACTCATGAGCCCAGCTCCTGCACTGCTTACATCTAATACAGTCCCCACCTGTGACTGAAAACAGGGGGATAGATGCCAATTGTAAGCTGTCTCTTAAAAACGTAGATAGCTATATAGCTATATGACATAAAATGCTGTGTAAAATAGCTAAAAGGCTTTAAAGTTCCATTAACTGTAAAGCTATCAGACACTAGTGGAAACATTTACAATTGAAATGTAAGTTACGTTATCTTTTTTAAATGTATTTTACCACAGATGATCTGGTAGTAAGGTTGCAAGCAGCTTATGCTAACTAGCTAGCTGGCAAGCATTTACTGCTAGTTAGCAAGTTAGCATAAACTAGCGCTAACTGGATAGTCATTGTCTAAATGACAGGTAGAAACACATTCATAACCATAAAGGGGTAACTATATCAACAATTCAAAAAATTAGATCAACTTACCACAAAATCGTTTTGTTGAAATATCTCAAAATGTTGTGATGACACAGAGGAAATATTTTGTTCAGCAAGAAAAGTGACAGCCAGGGAAAGTGTTGGGGAAATAATTTGGTGACATCTTGTGGTCTTTATGTGAATTACAGGGGGGGGGGGGGGGGCAGTTACCCCAGGGGGCTAGTTACCCCCTACTACCCTAAGTGGTATTTGTATTTGTATTTATTACGGATCCCCAGCAGCTACTCTTCCTGGGGTCCAACCACAATTTACATACAATTAAACAATACATAACACAACACCTTATTACACACTACTCTACCATAACATATTTACAATACAAAATCAATAATACAACAAAATAACTATATTAAAATATGTGTGTGTAGAGTGCGTGTGTTATCATGTGTTTGTGAATGCTGTGTGTGTGTGTGTGTGTCTCTTCACAGTCCGCGCTGTTCCATAAAGTGTAGTTTTATCTGTTTTTTAAATCTGATTTTACTGCTTGACTGAGTTACATGATGTGGAATAGAGTTCCATGTAGTCATGGCTCTATGTAGTACTGTGTGTTTCCCGTAGTCTGTTCTGGACTTGAGGACTGTGAAGAGACCTCTGGTGGCATGTCTCGTGGGGTATGCATGGGTGTCCGAGCTGTGTGACAGCATTCCAAACAGACAGCTCGGGACATTCAGCTTGTCTACACCTCTTAAAAAAACAAGCAGTGATGAAGTCAATCTCTCTTCCACTCTAAGCCAGGAGAGAGTAACATGCATGTCATTAATGTTAGCTCTCCATGTACTTTTAAGTGCCAGCCATGCTGCCCTGTTCTGAGCCAACTGCAATTTTCGCAAGTCCCTCCTTGTGGCACCTGATCACACTACTGAACAGTAGTCTAGGTGTGACAAAACTAGGGCCTGTAGGACCCTGTCTTGTTGATAGTGTTGTTAAGAAGGCAGAGCAGTGCTTAATTATGGACATACTTCTCCCCATCTTAGCTACTGTTGTATCATTATGCTTTGACCATGACAGTTTACAATCCAGGGTTACTCCAAGCAGTTTAGTCACCTCAACTTGCTAAATTTCCACATTATTCATTACAAGATGTAGTTGAGGTTTAGGGTTTAGTGAATGATTTGACCCAAATATAATGCTTTTAGTTTTGGAAATATTTAGGACTAACTTATTCCTTGCCACCCATTCCGAAACTAACTGCAACTCTTTATTAAGTGTTGCAGTTATTTCAGTTGCTGTAGCAGCTGACGTGTATAGTGTTGAGTCATCCGCATACATAGACACACTGGCTTTACTCAAAGCCAGTGGCATGTCATTAGTAAAGATGGAAAAAAGTAAGGGGCCTAAACAGCTGCCCTGGGGAATTCCTGATTCTACCTGGATTAAGTTTGAGAGGCTTCCATTAAAGAACACCCTCTGTGTTCTGTTAGACAAGTAACTCTTTATCCACATTATAGCAGGGTGTGTAAAGCCATAACACATACGTTTTTCCAGCAGCAGACTAAGATCGATAATGTCAAAAGCTGCACTGAAGTCTATCAAAGCAGCCCCCACAATCTTTTTATCATCAATTTCTCTCAGCCAATCATCAGTCATTTGTGTAAGTGCTGTGCTTGTTGAATGTCCTTCTCTATAAGCATGCTGAAAGTTTGTTGTCAGTTTTTTAAACTGTAAAATAGCATTGTATCTGGTCAAACACAATTTTTCCCAATAGTTTACTATGGATTGTTAACAGGCTAATTGGTCGGCTATTTGAGACAGTAAAGGGGGCTTTACTATTCTTAGGTAGTGGAATGACTTTTGCTTCCCTCCAAACCTTGGGGCACATACATTCTAGCAGGCTTAAATTGAAAATATGGCAAATAGGCATGGCAATATCGTCCGCTGTTATCCTCAGTAATGTTCCATCCAAGCTGTCAGACCCCGGTGGCTTGTCATTGTTAATAGACAACAATATTTTTTTCACCTCTTCCACACTCACTTTACAGAATTCAAAATTACAATGCTTGTCTTTCATAATTTGGTCAGATATACTTGGATGTGTAGTTTCAGCAGTTGTTGCTGGCATGTGATGCCTAAGTTTGCTAATTTTGCCAATTAAATAATTATTAAAGTAGTTGGCATTATCAGTTGGTTTTGTGATGAACAAGCCTTCTGATTCAATGAATGATGGAGCTGAGTTTGCCATTTTTCCCATAATTTTATTTAAGGTGCTCCAAAGCTTTTCACTATCATTCTTTATGTCATTTATCCTTGTTTCATAGGGTTGTTTCTTCTTCTTTTATTCAGTTTAGTCATATGATTTCTCAATTTGCAATAAGTTTGCCAATCGGTTGTGCAGCTAGACTTATTTGCCTCTCCTTTTGCCTCATCCCTCTCAACCATAACATTTTTCAATTCCTCATCAATATACAGGGATTTAACAGTTTGTACAGTCATTTTCTTAATGAGTGAATGCTTATTAGTAACTGGAATAAGCAATTTCATAAATGCGTCAAGTGCAGTGTCTCTCTGCTCCTCATTACACACTACGGACCAACATACAGTGGGGAGAACAAGTATTTGATACACTGCCGATTTTGCAGGTTTTCCTACAAACAAAGCATGTAGAGGTCTGTAATTTTGATCATATGTACACTTCAACTGTGAGAGTTGAAATCCAGAAAATCACATTGTATGATTTTTAAGTAATTAATTTGCATTTTATTGCATGACATAAGTATTTGATACATCAGAAAAGCAGAACTTAATATTTGGTACAGAAACCTTTGTTTGCAATTACAGAGATCATACGTTTCCTGTAGGTCTTGACCAGGTTTGCACACACTGCAGCAGGGATTTTGGCCCACTCCTCCATACAGACCTTCTCCAGATCCTTCAGGTTTCGGGGCTGTCGCTGGGCAATACGGACTTTCAGCTCCCTCCAAAGATTTTCTATTGGGTTCAGGTCTGGAGACTGGCTAGGCCACTCCAGGACCTTGAGATGCTTCTTACAGAGCCACTCCTTAGTTGCCCTGGCGGTGTGTTTCGGGTCGTTGTCATGCTGGAAGACCCAGCCACGACCCATCTTCAATGCTCTTACTGAGGGAAGGAGGTTGTTGCCCAAGATCTCGCGATACATGGCCCCATCCATCCTCCCCTCAATACGGTGCAGTCGTCCTGTCCCCTTTGCAGAAAAGCATCCCCAAAGAATGATGTTTCCACCTCCATGCTTCACGGTTGGGATGGTGTTCTTGGGGTTGTACTCATCCTTCTTATTCCTCCAAACACGGCGAGTGGAGTTTAGACCAAAAAGCTATATTTTTGTCTCATCAGACCACATGACCTTCTCCCATTCCTCCTCTGGATTCCCAGATGGTCATTGGCAAACTTCAGATGGGCCTGGACATGCGCTGGCTTGAGCAGGGGGACCTTGCGTGCGCTGCAGGATTTTAATCCATGACGGCGTAGTGTGTAACTAATGGTTTTCTTTGAGACTGTGGTCCCAGCTCTCTTCAGGTCATTGACCAAGTCCTGCCGTGTAGTTCTGGGCTGATCCCTCACCTTCCTCATGATCATTGATGCCCCACGAGGTGAGATCTTGCATGGAGCCCCAGACCGAGGGTGATTGACCATCATCTTGAACTTCTTCCATTTTCTAACAATTGCACCAACAGTTGTTGCCTTCTCACCAAGCTGCTTGCCTATTGTCCTGTAGCCTATCCCAGCCTTGTGCCCTGGCTGTGTCTACAATTTTATCCCTGATGTCCTTACACAGCTCTCTGGTCTTGGCCATTGTGGAGAGGTTGGAGTCTGTTTGATTGAGTGTGTGGACAGGTGTCTTTTAAACAGGTAACGAGTTCAAACAGGTGCAGTTAATACAGGTAATGAGTGGAGAACAGGAGGGCTTCTTAAAGAAAAACTAACAGGTCTGTGAGAGACGGAATTCTTACTGGTTGGTAGGTGATCAAATACTTATGTCATGCAATAAAATGCAAAATTAATTACTTAAAAATCATACAATGTGATTTTCTGGATTTTTGTTTTAGATTCCGTCTAGTGTACCTATGATACAAATTAAAGACCTCTACATGCTTTGTAAGCAGGAAAACCTGCAAAATAGGCAGTGTATCAAATACTTGTTCTCCCCACTGTATATTCTTTACATCAACAACATAGGAATCACTACAAAACATCTTGTATGACCTCTTATACATTATATTAGGCCCAGCCTTTGGAACTTTGGTTTTCCTAGATATGGCTACTATATTGTGATCACTACATCCAATGGATTTGGATGCTGCTTTCAAACACATCTCTGCAGCATTAGTAAATAATGATCAATACATGTTGATGATTTAATTCCTGTACTGTTTGTAACTACCCTGGTAGGTTGACTGATAACCTGAACCAGGTTGCAGGCACTGGTTACAGTTTGAAGCTTTCTCTTGAGTGGGCAGCCTGATGAAATATCACCCAGAAAGTATACCTCTCTATTGATATCACATACATTATCAAGCATTTTACATGTTATCTAGATACTGACTGTTAGCACTTGGTGGTCTATAGCAGCTTCCCACCATAATTGGCTTTAGGTGAGGCAGATGAACCTGTAGCCATATTACTTCAACAGTATTTAACATGAGATCCTCTCTAATCTTCACAGGAATGTGGTTCTGAATATAAACAGCAACACCTCCACCATTGGCATTTCTATATTTTCTGTAAATGTTATAACCTTGTATTGCTACCACTGTATCCCCAAAGGTGTTATCTAAGTGAGTTTCAGAAATGTCATCTGTTACTAGCAAATGATTGATTTCATGAACCTTGTTTCTTAAGCTACATATGTTAACGTGGGCTATTTTGAGCACTTTTCTTCTGAGATGCTTATTTGTTTTTATTGCTTTACTGGGAAGCTTAGCAGCAGTAGATGTGGTCATGTTCTTTATGTTAGTGCAGTGTGAGCTGCACACAGTGGCCTTCCTCCTCGGGCACACCGGCTCAGTGCTAACAGTATAAATCTGGTACTTAGGCACATTATTACTGCATACAATAGCTGTAGGTTCAGCAGAGGCATTCAGGGCAGTTAGAGGGACATAAATTAGGTTACGTATATTGTGTTTACCGACGCCCCTGTTGTAACGTACATTTGCTGAAGCATTTTGACAACTCTGCGTCAGAATGGTAGGGATTAGCTGAGCTGGGCTTGGGTCATTGCTAAGTCATTGTCTCAACGCAGCCTTATAATGCTGTGAAAGGATCCAGGAACCAGGATCCCATCCTCCTTATAAAACGTGTTTTGTTTCCAAAAGGTATCGAAATTGTCAACAAAGGTTACACCCATTGAGCTGCAATAATCACATAGCCAATTGTGACGAGCAAGAATCCTGCTAAAGCGTTCAATGCCACGATTCAGAGAGGGCACAGGGCCAGATATGATGGGTTTTTTGTTAGTGTCTAGCAGAGAGTCAATCAGTTCTTTAAAATCCAGTTTCAACTGTTCAGAGCTGCCCTTCATAATGTCATTAAAACCCACATAGACTACGATAGAATTGATTTTCATGTCCTGACTAAGTACATTCGGGAGCAGCTTAGTAATGTCATTTACTCGAGCTCCGGGATAGGACATTGTTTTTGCACCAGGAACGGTCACATTTCTTACCATGGAGCTGCCCAAAATCACGGCTGGCAAGAAGGACGAGGAAATTCGCCCACTCCCACGCTTCACAGGATGCAGGCCTCTGACATATGGAGAAGCCCCGCTCGATCCAGAGCAGGGATGGAAGGTTGCTGACTTCGAAATCGTAGTAGTAGGCACTGCGGCCACAGACACAGGCACCCCAAGCGACGAAGGGGCAGGAAGATCAGGCTCCAGGACGGTGAAACTATTCATTGTTTGTATCCGCTCCGGGCCTCTCATTGGGAGTGTAGACTGCTTTGCGGGAGGTCGCGGTCTTCAGCTTCCACGGCTCGTGACATGCGACCATCATTGATTGCCTTTCTCCTCATGCTGTGCTCCTTCGACGGCGCTATCAGATGATGGAACTCCGGGCAACACCGGACAGTCAGATAACGACAAACAGCAAGGCGGAGATGCATCCAACAAGCGCGAACGCCGTCCCGCCACCGGCGTCGAAAATGTAAACATTCCACTCTGCGTTTTCCCCAGTTTTTTACGTAGGCTGGCGACCTGAATGATCAAGGAAGCCACCTCAAGCCTATAATCCTCGGCAAGTAAACAATTGCCGCATAGGAACTCCGAGTGATCCGGTTTGTCCCGAATCAAGCGTAATAGATACAGCTCCTACAGCGCTGGAACCGTTCATTTAGTTCTCCAGACAAAGAGGGCTCCATTGCAAAACTCATCTGGTACTAACTTCGTTAGCTTGATGGCTAGCAGCTTAGCATCTTTGTAGAGCAGGCTTCAACCTGTCTCTTAAGCGGGATTCCGGGACAAGAAATAGCAGTCCTAGCTGTTAAAAGCTAACCGCGTCGTGGAATCCACGCAACAACAAGTTCTGTATTCGTTTTTATGAAGAGCGTTTTTGTTTTAATCTAAAATAACAAACCGAGTGTTTTCCAGCATACAATGTTCAGCTGCGCACTCTGATGTAGTATTACAAAATCCTGGTCTATTTCAAGCACCAAATTCTAAACGTCTGATTATCTTATGGTCTAAAATCTAAGGAAAGCCGTTTTAACATATATTCATTGAATTTTTATATCAATAGTTTTATTTTTTTATATCAATAATTGTCGAATTCTGGATATATTAGCATATATTTAGCATTATTAAGACTGAAACCCAATCAGCTTCAAGTGCCTTGAATGTCAATTAAGTATTACGTGATTTATAACGAAGTGATCACGGATTCGCGGGATCCTCGACAGCAGGAGAAGAGCCATGCATAGCAACAATTTTGGCAAAACTAAGATGGAGGAGGGTGGAGAGTTGTCAAAATAGAAGTAGAAGTACAGTGCATTTATTGCTAGCTGTGCTGTGGAGATGTAAACAACAATAGAAGGGTTGCAGTTGACGTACGACGGCTCCTGACAGCCATGTTGGAAGACCACCGGATCAAATCTTTCGACAACAACAGCTGAGTGGCTACCCCAAGCTGCATGATAACAGTGCCTGAGTTGATTCATCGCCACGGTCAATTTTTGCGCAGTATTTGGCTGCTCTAACAAGGCAGGAAAGACAACAGGATTACCCGCAATCATGAAACACCAAGGAGATAAGACTTAAGAACTGTCAGATAAGCAAATAAATGTTTTTGCCCGTCAAGACCAGCACCCAGACAGCTGTCAGTACAGGTTCTACTCCGATCGTTTCATCACTGGTAAGTCTGATCGATTTTGAGTTTAGTTTAGCTATTATGCTAACCAGGTGTTAACAACAAGACTCAGTTATCCAACATTAGCTAGCTAGATAGCTTGTAGTCTAGCTATTAGCATATGTCTCTTACACAGTTTTTTGTATTTATTTTACCCTTATTTTACCAGGTAAGTTGACTGAGAACACATTCTCATTTACAGCAACGACCTGGGGAATAGTTACAAGGGAGAGGAGGGGGGATGAATGAGCCAATTGGAAGCTAGGAATGATTAGGTGGAGGCTGCTGAGGGGAGGACGGCTCATAGTAATGGCTGGAATGGTGTCAATGGAATGGTATTAACCGCATGTTTTTATTCGGTTTTATTTCCTGCAGTGTCTATTAATTGTCCAAACGCACTACTGAATGTACTATACGTCATTCCCAAACATTCTATGAATTTATGAAAATGACCATATCTAAATGCTCGCTTGTCAGAAAAATGTAAGAAAAAGGTGTCATATTCTTCCTGGGGGTGTATATGAACAGATTTGAATATGATTTAATGTTGCTAAAATGCTGTCTGTTCCACTTTAAGCTTGCCACAACAAAGGGGTTGACTACTTATTGACTCAAGACATTTCAGCTTTGCACAAAAATAGAAACGCAACATTTAAAGCGTTGGTGCCATGTTTCATGAGCTGAAATTAAAGATCCCAGAAATGTTCCATACGCACAAAAAGCATATTTCTTTCAAATTATGTGCACATATATGTTTACATCCCTGTTAGTGAGCATTTCTCCTTTGCCAAGATAATCCATCCACCTGACAGGTGTGGCATATCAAGAAGCTGATTAAATAGCATTATCATTACACAGGTGCACCTTGTGTTGGGTACAATAAAAGGCCACTCTAAAATGTGCAGTTTTGTCACACAACACAATGCCACAGATGTCTCAAGTTTTGAGGGAGCGTGCAATTGTCATGCTGACTGCAAGAATGTCCACCAAAGCTGTTGCCAGAGAATTTAATGTTCATTTCTCAACCATAAGCCGCCTCCAATGTTGTTTTAGAGAATTTGGCAGTACATCCAACCGACCTCCGCAGCCCACGTGTATGGCATCGTATGGGCGAGTGGTTTTCTGATGTCAACATTGTCAACAGAGTGCCCCATGGTGGCGGTGGGGTTATGGTATGGGCAGGCATAAGCTACGGACAACAAACACAATTGCATTTTATCGATGGCAATTTGAATGCACAGAGATACCGTGACGAGATCCTGCGGCCCATTGTGCCATTCATCTGCCGCCATCACCTCATGTTTCAGCATGATGATAATACACGGCCCCATGTCGCAAGGATCTGTACACAATTCCTGGAAGCTGAAAATATCCATGGCCTGCATACTCACCAGACATGTCACCCATGTACGACAGCGTGTTTCAGTTCCTGCCGATATCCAGCAACTTTGCACAGCCAATGAAGAGGAGTGGGACAACATTCCACAGGCCATAATCAACAGCCTGATCAACTCTATGCGAAGGAGATGTGTTGCGCTGCATGAGGCAAATGGTGGTCACACCAGATACTGACTGGTTTTCTGATCCACGCCCCAACCTTTTTTAAAGGTATCTGTGACCAACAGATGCATATCTGTATTCCCAGTCATGTGGAATCATAGATTAGGGCCTAATTAATTTATTTCAATTGACTGATTTCCTTATATGAACGGTAACTCAGTAAAGTCTTTGAAGTTCTTGCATGTTGCGTTTATATTTTTGCTTTCAATATGGTAGATTTTGCATTCATTGTGTCCGTATCAAGTTTACAAACTATCATTTCAAAGTTAAATATATTCAAATTCTCAGAATTCAGAATCAGATTCAATACCAGAGACAACATCCTGGTACTTTGCCAGCCAGGAAAGGTAGAGGAGAACAGATGGAATCTAATGCTCTCTGTGGTAAACAGAAGCTTCTAGCAGTTTCTGTGGCATGTTGAATGTATTGTCTTCCTATGAATTTGGCTCTAGCGTTTGAACCGTTTTGACTATATGTTATAATGACCCCATTCCTGAAAGCTAAGACTCTCTTTGAACATGGCCATGCCTTCCATTCCCCTCTGTGGTGATCATAGGCCGCGCAGGACATGCTAGAAGGAAGCGTCTCAAAAAACATAATTTGGCCTCCATTAGTTAGTTGTTAAATAGCCCTGTCATAGCCATTGTAAGGATAGCCTTTCCACTCCCTATTTCATCTTGCTCTTGTGACGGACATGTCACAAGACTGTGGTATCCCATTTAGCTAAACCCCATGGGGAGGAGCTCAGGAAGCTAACACAAGTCTTCATGTCTCCAGCAAGGTTACTCATCAAAAGAGTGTGGTTCATTAAACCACCTCGGTCACATTTCACCCCCCTTTGACCTCATACTCAGAGATCACAACACCAAATATAGCTGACTGGTTTTGAAATCAGGCAAAAGGATCTGTGCACCCCATTTAATGAGAGTGCAACAGAGGTGGTTTAGTGATCCATGCATGTGATGAGCAACCTTGCCTGAGACCTGAAGACATGTTAGTTTGACTGATTGGGTTCTAACCCAGGTCTCCGGTGTGCCAGACAATGCAACTTTTCCGGTGTCAGACAACTCAATTATCACGTGAGCGTGGTCACCAAACCACCTATGTAACACTTCACCCCCCTTTGACCTCCTCGTTGAAGTGACCCATCCAAGTCAAAGGACCAGTGCCTACGCTTTAGCTCAGCAGGCTTACACAGTCTAACCAGTCAGTCACATTACCCTTATAATGACTACCCTTAAAAAGTTTGCTAAGTTGAGACAGTTTTTTGGTCCTAACATAGCTACTATTGAACATAAATAGCTTCTTACAGAGCAAACTTGACCGACTAGAGAGTAAAAGTTATGTTTTTTGTTAATGCTAGCCAACACATGAAGAGTTGAGGCTCTTTGGTAGCTAGCTATCTACGCTAATGCTCAATCTTGGTGACAAAACACGCGCATAGGGAAGTTAAAGTTATCGTAGCTATATACAGTGGGGAAAAAAAGTATTTAGTCAGCCACCAATTATGCAAGTTCTCCCACTTAAAAAGATGAGAGAGGCCTGTAATTTTCATCGTAGGTACACGTCAACTATGACAGACAAATTGAGAATTTTTTTCTCCAGAAAATCACATTCTAGGATTTTTTATGAATTTATTAGCAAATTATGGTGGAAAATAAGTATTTGGTCACCTACAAACAAGGAAGATTTCTGGCTCTCACAGACCTGTAACTTCTTCTTTAAGAGGCTCCTCTGTCCTCCACTCGTTACCTGTATTAATGGCACCTGTTTGAACTTGTTATCAGTATAAAAGACACCTGTCCACAGCCTCAAACAGTCACACTCCAAACTCCACTATGGCCAAGACCAAAGAGCTGTCAAAGGACACCAGAAACAAAATTGTAGACCTGCACCAGGCTGGGAAGACTGAATCTGCAATAGGTAAGCAGCTTGGTTTGAAGAAATCAACTGTGGGAGCAATTATTAGGAAATGGAAGACATACAAGACCACTGATAATCTCCCTCGATCTGGGGCTCCACGCAAGATCTCACCCCGTGGGGTCAAAATGATCACAAGAACGGTGAGCAAAAATCCCAGAACCACACGGGGGGACCTAGTGAATGACCTAAAGAGAGCTGGGACCAAAGTAACAAAGCCTACCATCAGTAACACACTACGCCGCCAGGGACTCAAATCCTGCAGTGCCAGATGTGTCCCCCTGCTTAAGCCAGTACATGTCCAGGCCCGTCTGTAGTTTGCTAGAGTGCATTTGGATGATCCAGAAGAGGATTGGGAGAATGTCATATGGTCAGATGAAACCAATATATAACTTTTAGGTCAAAACTCAACTCGTCGTGTTTGGAGGACAAAGAATGCTGAGTTGCATCCAAAGAACACCATACCTACTGTGAAGCATGGGGGTGAAAACATCCTGCTTTGGGGCTGTTTTTCTGCAAAGGGACCAGGACGACTGATCCGTGTAAAGGAAAGAATGAATGGGGCCATGTATCGTGAGATTTAGAGTGAAAACCTCCAAGGGCATTGAAGATGAAACGTGGCTGGGTCTTTCAGCATGACAATGATCCCAAACACACCGCCCGGGCAACGAAGGAGTGGCTTCGTAAGAAGCATTTCAAGGTCCTGGAGTGGCCTAGCCAGTCTCCAGATCTCAACCCCATAGAAAATCTTTGGAGGGAGTTGAAAGTCCGTGTTGCCCAGCGACAGCCCCAAAACATCACTGCTCTAGAGGAGATCTGCATGGAGGAATGGGCCAAAATACCAGCAACAGTGTGTGAAAACCTTGTGAAGACTTACAGAAAACGTTTGACCTGTGTCATTGCCAACAAAGGGTATATAACAAAGTATTGAGAAACTTTTGTTATTGACCAAATACTTATTTTCCACCATAATTTGCAAATAAATTCATAAAAAATCCTACAATGTGATTTTCTGGATTTTTTTTCTCATTTTGTCTGTCATAGTTGACGTGTACATATGATGAAAATTACAGGTCTCTCTCATCTTTTTAAGTGGGAGAACTTGCACAATTGGTGGCTGACTAAATACTTTTTTTCCCCACTGTACTTAATTTTACAACTGAGTATGGTCCGCAGTTAGTTATTTGGGAACTAAAACTAGTTAGCAGATCAAAACTATTAAAACGACCTGAAGAATTTTAAGTAAAGATCCTACTGTGTTGCCGCCGGCGCATGCTGGATGTGAAAAGAAAGAAGGCGTCTCCTTCAACAGTGAAATCAAAAAAAATATACTGACGTCATTCAACTAGCACATGCACATAACACAATTTAGTACCAGAGTAACACAGTAATTTCCTGTGTAGGGTGAAGGGTACCTTTTGGGACGCATCCTACAGTTGAAGTCGGAAGTTTACATACACTTAGGTTGGAGTCATGAAAACTCGTTTTTCAACCAATCCACACATTTCTTGGTAAGAAACTATAGTTTTACTATAGTTCTACTTTGTGCATGACACAAGTAATTTTTTCAACAATTGTTTACAGACAGATTATTTCACTTATAATTCACTGTATCACAATTCCAGTGGGTCAGACGTTTACATACACTAAGTTGACTGTGCCTTTAAACAGCTTGGAAAATTCCAGAAAATGATGTCATGGCTTTAGAAGCTTCTGATAGGCTAATTGACATCATTTGAGTCAATTGGAGGTGTACCTGTGGATGTATTTCAAGGCCTACCTTCAAACTCAGTGTCTCTTAGCTTGACATCATGGGAAAATCAAAATAAATTAGCCAAGACCTCAGAAAAAAAATGGTAGACCTCCACAAGTCTGGTTCATCCTTGGGAGCAACGCCTGAAGGTACCACGTTCATCTGTACAAACAATAGTACGCAAGTATAAACACCATGGGACCACGCAGCCATCATACCACTCAGGAAGGAGACGCGTTCTGTCTCCTAGAGATGAACGTACTTTGGTGCGAAAAGTGCAAATCAATCCCAGAACAACAGCAAAGGACCTTGGGAAGATGCTGGAGGAAACAGATACAAAAGTATCTATATCCACAGTAAAACGAGTCCTACAGTGGGGAAAAAAAGTATTTAGTCAGCCACCAATTGTGCAAGTTCTCCCACTTAAAAAGATGAGAGAGGCCTGTAATTTTCATCATAGGTACAAGTCAACTAGGACAGACAAAATGAGGAAAAAAAATCCAGAAAATCACATTGTAGGATTTTTTATGAATTTATTTGCAAATTATGGTGGAAAATAAGTATTTGGTCAATAACAAAAGTTTCTCAATACTTTGTTATATACCCTTTGTTGGCAATGACACAGGTCAAACGTTTTCTGTAAGTCTTCCCAAGGTTGTCACACACTGTTGCTGGTATTTTGGCCCATTCCTCCATGCAGATCTCCTCTAGAGCAGTGATGTTTTGGGGCTGTCGCTGGGCAACATGGACTTTCAACTCCCTCCAAAGATTTTCTATGGGGTTGAGATCTGGAGACTGGCTAGGCCACTCCAGGACCTTGAAATGCTTCATACGAAGCCACTCCTTCGTTGCCCAGGTGGTGTGTTTGGGATCATTGTCATGCTGAAAGACCCAGCCACGTTTCATCTTCAATGCCCTTACTGACGGAAGGAGGTTTTCACTCAAAATCTCACGATACATGGCCCCATTCATTCTTTCCTTTACACGGATCAGTCGTCCTGGTCCCTTTGCAGAAATACAGCCCCAAAGCATGATGTTTCCACCCCCATGATTCACAGTAGGTATGGTGTTCTTTGGATGCAACTCAGCATTCTTTGTCCTCCAAACACGACGAGTTGAGTTTTTACCAAAAAGTTCTATTTTGGTTTCATATGACATTCTCCCAATCCTCTTCTGGATCATCCAAATGCACTCTAGCAAACTTTAGACAGGCCTGGGCATGTACTGTCTTAAGCAGGGGGACACGTCTCGCACTGCAGGATTTGAGTCCCTGGCGGCGTAGTGTGTTACTGATGGTAGGCTTTGTTACTTTGGTCCCAGCTCTCTGCAGGTCATTCACTAGGTCCCCCCGTGTGGTTCTGGGATTTTTGCTCACCGTTCTTGTGATCATTTTGACCCCACGGGGTGAGATCTTGCGTGGAGCCCCAGATCGAGGGAGATTATCAGTGGTCTTGTATGTCTTCCATTTCCTAATAATTGCTCCCACAGTTGATTTCTTCAAACCAAGCTGCTTACCTATTGCAGATTCAGTCTTCCCAGCCTGGTGCAGGTCTACAATTTTGTTTCTGGTGTCCTTTGACAGCTCGTTGGTCTTGGCCATAGTGGAGTTTGGAGTGTGACTGTTTGAGGTTGTGAACAGGTGTCTTTTATACTGATAACAAGTTCAAACAGGTGCCATTAATACAGGTAACAAGTAGAGGACAGAGGAGCCTCTTAAAGAAGAAGTTACAGGTCTGTGAGAGGCAGAAATCTTGCTTGTTTGTAGGTGACCAAATACTTATTTTCCACCATCATTTGCAAATAAATTCATTAAAAATCCTACAATGTGATTTTCTGGATTTTTTTTTCTCAATTTGTCTGTCATAGTTGACGTGTACCTATGATGAAAATTACAGGCCTCTCTCATCTTTTTAAGTGGGAGAACTTGCACAATTGGTGGCTGACTAAATACTTTTTTTCCCCACTGTATATCGACATAACCTGAAAGGCCGCTCAGCAAGGAAGAAGCCACTGCTCCAAAACCGCCATAAAAAAGCCAGACCACGGTTTGCAACTGCACATGGAGACAAAGATCGTACTTTTTGGAGAAATGTCCTCTGGTCTGATGAAACAAATATAGAAATGTTTGGCCATAATGACCATCGTTATGTTTGGAGGAAAAAGTGGGTTGCTTGCAAGCCGAAGAACACCATCCCAACCGTGAAGCACGGGGGTGGCAGCATCATGCTGTGGGGTTGCTTTGCTGCAGGAGGGACTGGTGTACTTCACAATATAGATGGCATCATGAGGAAGGAAAATTATGTGGATATATTGAAGCAACATCTCAAGACATCAGTCAGGAAGTTAAAGCTTCGTCGCAAATGTGTCTTCCAAATGGACAATGACCGCAAGCATACTTCCAAAGTTGTGGCAAAATGGCTATCCGAAACGTTTGACCCGAGTTAAACAATTTAAAGGCAATGCTACCAAATACTAATTGAGTTTATGTAAACTTCTGACCCACTGGGAATGTGATAAAAGAAATAAAAGCTGAAATAAATAATTCTCTCTACTATTATTCTGACATTTCACATTCTTAAAATAAAGTGGTGATCCTAACTGTCCTAGGACAGGGAATCTTTACTAGGATTAAATGTCAGGAATTGTGAAAAACTGAGTTTAAATGTGTTTGGCTAAGGTGTATGTAAACTTCTGACTTCAACTGTATGTCTCAAGCTATTAATAGTAGTGTGATAGATGTTAGTGTATGTTCTGTGTGCTGCCAGTATTACTGTGATGGATGTAATGTGTGTGTCTTTGTTGTTAGCCAGTGTCTTGCTCTTAGGGGTACCTGTGCTGTGATGTTGTTAGTGGTGCCTTCGCCGTCTTGTGCATTGTTTCGTGTTCCAGGGACCTGTTGTTCAGAAAGCTACAATGTTACAGAGTGTTCAGATAGAAATGTATGGTGTAGAACAGATATGATTGTCTGTGATGTAGAATAAGGTATTGTTTCATCAGCTGCAAAGGTTCTGGACGTTTCACCTCACTGAATGCACCGTAATGTCAAAAGTTTATGATGTTTCTAATATATACTGAACAAGAATATAAACACAACATGCAACAATTTCAAAGATTTTACTGAGTTACAGTTCATGTAAGGAAATCAGTCAATTGAAATATATTCATTAGGCCCTAATCTATGGATTTCACATGACTGGGAATACAGACATGCATCTGTTGGTCACAGATACCTTAAGAAAAGGTAGGGACGTGGATCAGAAAACCAGTCAGTATCTGGTGTGACCACCATTTGCCTCATGCAGCTTGACACATCTCCTTCGCATAGAGTTGATCAGGCTGTTGATTGTGGCCTGTGGAATGTTGTCCCACTCCTCTTCAATGGCTGTGCGAAGTTGCTGGATATTGGCGGGAACTGGAACACGCTGTCGTACATGGGTGACATGTCTGGTGAGTATGCAGGCCATGGATATTTGTAGAGGTTGCAACAGGTCAGTACATCAGGAGTAAATGTCACTTGGCTTTTCATAGCCGGGCATTTAGAGGTTGAAATAGCAGGTCTGGGACAAGGTAGCACGTCCGGTGAACAGGTTAGCCCTGTCCGGGGGTATTGTCGAACGGGGCCACAGTGTCTCCCGACCCCCTGTCCCCGTCTCAGCCTCCAGTATTTATGCTGCAATAGTCTATGTGCCGGGCGGCAAGGGTCAGTCTGTTCCATTGGGGCAGCAGCACGAATAGGTGGACTGGGGACAGCAAGGAGTCATCAGGCCAGGTAGCCCTGAGGCATGGTTGTAGGGCTCAGGTCCTCCGGGAGGGGAGGGAGAGAGAGAGAATTAGAGGGAGCATACTTGAATTCACACAGGACACCAGATGAGACAGGAGAATAACACCAGATATAACAGACTGACCCTAGCCCCCCGGCACATAGACTATTGCAGCATAGATACTGGAGGCTGAGACGGGGGGGTTGGGAGACACTGTGGCCCCGTCCGACGATACCCCCGGACAGGGCCAACCAGGAAGTATATAACCCCACCAGCTTTGCCAAAGCACAGCCCCCACACCACCAGAGGGATATCAAAAGACCACCAACCTACTACCCTGAGACAAGGCTGAGTATAGCCCACGAAGATCTCCTCCACTGCACGAACCCGAGGGGGCAACAAACAGGTCTGCGGTTGTCAGGCCGGTTGGACGTACTGCCAAATTCTCTAAAACGACGTTGGAGGTGGCTTATGGTAGAGAAATGAACATTCCATTTTCTGTCAACAGCTCTGATGGACATTCCTGCAGTCAGCATGTCAATTGCATGCTCCCTCAAAACTTGAGACATCTGTGGCATTGTGTTGTGTGACAAAACTGCACATTTTAGAGTGGCTTTTTATTGTCCCCAGCACAAGGTGCACCTGTGTAATGATCATACTGTTTAATCAGCTTCTTGATATGCCACACCTGTCAGGTGGATGGATTATCTTGGCAAAGGAGAAATGCTCACCAACAGGGATGTAAACAAATGTGTGCAAAACATTTGAGATAAATAAGATATTTGTGTGTATGGAACATTTCTGGGATGAAACATGGGACTTTACATGTATCATTTACATTTTTGTTCAGTGTAATACACTACATGACCAAAAGTATGTGCACACTTGCTTGTCAAACATCTCATTCCAAAATCATGGGCATTAATATAGAGTTGATCCCCCCCTTTGCTGCTATAACTCCTCCACTCTTCTAGGAAGGCTTTCGCTAGATGTTGGAACATTGCTGCGGGAATTTGCTTCCATTGAGCCTCAAGAGCATAAGTGAGGTCGGGCAATGATGTTGGGCAATTAGGCTTGGCGTTCCAATTCATCCCAAAGGTGTTCGATGGGGTTGAGGTCAGGGCTCTGTGCAGGCCAGTCAAGTTCTTCCACACCTATCTCGACAAACCATTTCTGTATGGGCCTTGCTTTGTGCACGGGGGCATTGTCATGCTGAAACAGGAAAGGGCCTTTTCCAAACTGTTGCCACAAAGTTGGAAGCACAGAATTGTGTAGAATGTAATTGTACGCTGTAGTGTTAAGATTTCCCTTCACTGGAACTAAGGGGCCTAGCCTGAACTATGAAAAATAGCCCCAGACCATTATTCCTCCTCCACCAAACTTTATAGTTGTCACTATGCATTCTTGCAGATAGTGTTCTCCTGGCATCCGCCAAATCCAGATTTGTCCGTTGGACTGCTAGATGGTGACGCGTGATTAATTAATCCAGAGAACGCGTTTCCACTGCTCCAGAGTCCAATGGCGGCGAGCTTTACACCACTCTAGCCAACGCTTGGCATTGCACATGGTGATCTTAGGCTTGTGTGCGACTGCTCGGCCATGGAAACCTCATGAAGCTCCAGACTAATAGTTATTGTGCTGACTTTGCTTCCAGAGGCAGTTTGGAAGTCGGAAGTGAGTGTTGCAACCGAGGACAGACGATTTTTACTCGCTACGAGCTTCAGCACTCGGTGGTCCCATTCTGCGAGCTTGTGTGGTCTACCACTTCGCAGCTGAGCCGTTGTTGCTCTTAGACGTTTCCACTTCACAATAACAGCACTTACAGTTGACCTGGGCAGCACTAGCAGGGCAACATTTTTACGAGCTGACTTGTTGGAAAGGTGGCATCCTGTGACGGTGCCAAGTTGAAAGTCACTGAGCTCGTCAGTAAGTCCATTCTACTGCCAATGTTTGTATATGGAGATTGCATGGCTATGTGCTCGATTTTATACACCTGTCAGCAACGGGTGTGGCTGAAATAGCCGAATCCACTAATTTGAAGGGGTGTCCACATACTTTTGTATACAGTATATAGCGTATCTATAAGGATTGCCCTAGTGGCATGGCATTGGAGGTATGTGTGGTGAGGGGTGAGGCAAGAGTTTGGGTCTAGTGGAATGATCCCAGCATGCAAAGCTGGGTCGTGTTCATTAGGGCATGCAACGGAAAAGGTTTACAAACATGTTGAAACGGAAAACGAAAACAAGTGTTTCTTATTGGACAAGTCCAGGTAGTCCCTCCCCATTTTCTTTCGTTTGGTGCCTAGTGAACATTACAACCAGATTTTGCCAGCAGGGATGTGTTTTCACACTCTTGCAGATAGGTATTTTTACCCTTCACTTGAGCTCTGCTTTGTGTATTCCAGAGCCGAGAGTACAGCACATTAATAGTATATCAACTTCGGTCCTGGAGAGCTACACTGGGTCTGCTGGCTTTAGGTCCAGCTCGGCATTAACACACATGGTTTAGCTAATTGTGGTCTATGCTTTATTGGTTATTTAAAGGTGTTTTAGTGCAGGGCTGGAACAAAAGCCTGCACACCCAGGGCCATCCTGAAGACCCCTGCATTAGCTTTTTATAACATTATTATACTATTATATCTATGTATGAAAATTAGATGTTTTGATTACTCCAGCACATTTCGATTGATGTGAACACAGACATATTGATTCCATGGCGGTTTAGGATTCCTTTCCCCCCCATCCAGACCCATAGATTGATCAAAACTGGACTACAGTGCATTCGGAAAGTATTCAGACCCCTTGACTTTTTCCACATCTTGTTACGTTACAGCCTTATTCTAAAATTGATTAAGGTTTATTTTATTTATTTTTCTCTCGTTTTTAGAAACGTATAAAAAATAAAAAACTGAAATATCACTTGGTTGAAGCTCTTTTTGCAGCGATTACAGCCTCTAGTATTCTTGGGTATGACGCTACAAGCTTGGCACACCTGTATTTGGGGAGTTTCTCACATTCTTCTCTGGAGATCCTCTCAAGCTCTTTCAGGTTGGATGGGGAGCGTTGCTTTACAGCTATCTTCAGGTCTCTCCAGAGATGTTCGATCGGGTTCAAGTCCGGGTTCTGGCTGGGCCACTCAAGGACATTCAGAGACTTGTCCCGAAGCCACTCCTGCGTTGTCTTGGCTGTGTGCTTAGGGTCGTTGTCCTGTTGGAAGGTGAACCTGTTCCTGAGCACTCTGGAACAGGTTTTCATCAAGGATCTCTCTGTACTTTGCTCCGTTCATCTTTGCCTCGATCCTGACTAGTCTCCATGTCTCTGCCACTGAATAACATCCCCACAGCATGATGCCGCCACCACCATGCTTCATCGTAGGGATGGTGCCAGGTTTCCTCCAGACGTGATGCTTGGCATTCAGGCCAAAGAGTTCAATCTTGGTTTCATCAGACCAGAGAATCTTGTTTTCTCATGGTCTGAGAGTCTTTAGGTGCCTTTTGGCAAACTCCAATCGGGCTGTCATGTGCGTTTTACTGAGGAGTGGCTTCCATCTGGCCACTCTACCATAAAGGCCTGATTGGTGGAGTGCTGCAGAGATGGTTGTCCTTCTGGAAGGTTCTCCCATCTCCACAGAGGAACTCTAAATCTCTGTCTGAGTGACCATCGGGTTCTTGGTCACCTCCCTGACCAAGGTCCTTCTCCCCCAATTGCTCAGTTTGTCAGGCGGCCAGCTCTAGGAAGAGTCTTGGTGGTTCCAAACTTCTTCCATTTAAGAATGATGGAGGCCACTGTGTTCTTGGGGACCTTCAATGCTGCAGACATTTTTTGGTACCCTCCCCAGATCTGTGCCTCGACACAATCCTGTCTCTGAGCTTTACGGACAATTCCTTCGACCTCATTATTTGGTTTTTGCTCTGACATGCACTGTCAACTGTGGGACCTTAAATAGACAGGTGTGTGCATTTCCAAATTATGTCCAATCAATTTACTTTACCACAGTTGGAGTCCAATCAAGTTGTAGAAAAATCTCAATGATGATCAATGGCAAAGCGAAAAACCTGTTTTCGCTTTGCCATTATGGGGTATTGTGTGTAGGTTGATGAGGATTTGTTTTATTTCATCCATTTTGGAATAAGGCTGTAATGTAACAAAATGTGGAAAAAGTCAAGGGGTCTTAATACTTTCCGAAGTTACTGTATATGGTTGCATCCCAAATGGCACCCTATTACCTACATAGTGCACTACTTTTAACCAGAACCCTATGGTGGTCCCTGGTCAAAAGTAGTACATTATATAGGGAATAGGGTGCCATTTGGGATGTAGCCTATATTCTCATCCACGGACCTGCTATTGTATTGACTTTGGTCAATTTTGGTCACACTTCATTAAGTCCACTTATTTCCTGTTAAATCGTACTACACCGGCTCTGACGCTCGTCGGATGTGGCAGGGCTAGAAAACTATCACAGACTACAAAGGGAAGCACAGCCGCGAGCTGCCCAGTGACACAAGACTTCCAGACGAGCTAAACCACTTCTATGCTCGCTTCGAGGCAAGCAACACTGAAGCATGCATGAGAGCACCAGCTGTTCCGGATGACTATGTGATCACGTTCTCCGTAGCCAATGTGAGTAAGACTTTTAAGCAGGTCAACATTCACAAGGCCGCAGGGCCAGATGGATTACCAGGACGTGTACTCCGAGCATGTGCTAAGCAACTGGCAAGTGTCTTCACTGACATTTTCAACATGTCCCTGACTGAGTCTGTAATACCAACATGTTTCAAGCAGACCACCATAGTCCCCGTGGCCAAGGACACTAAGATAACCTGCCTAAATGACTACCGACCCGTAGATCTGACGTTTGTAGCCATGAAGTGCTTTGAAAGGCTGGTCATGGCTCACATCAACACCATTTTCCCAGAAACCCTAGACCCACTCCAATTTTCATACCGCCCCAACAGATCCACAGATGATGCAATCTCTATTGCACTCCACACTGCCCTTTCCCACCTGGACAAGAGGAACACCTACGTGAGAATGCTATTCATTGACTACAGCTCAGCATTCAACACCATAGTGCCCTCAAAGCTCATCACTAAGCTAAGGATCCTGGGACTAACACCTCCCTCTGCAACTGGTTCCTGGACTTCCTGACGGGCCGCCCCCAGGTGGTAAGGGTAGGTAACAACACATCTGCCACACTGATCCTCAACACGGGGGCCCCTCAGGGGTGCATGCTCAGTCCCCTCCTGTACTCCCTGTTCACCCATGACTGCATGGCCAGGCATGACTCCAACACCATCATTAAGTTTGCCGACGACACAACAGTGGTTGGCCTGATCACCCAACAACGATGAGACAGCCTATAGGGAGGAGGTCAGACACCTGGCCGTGTGGTGCCTGGATAACAACCTCTCCCTCAACGTGACCAAGACAAAGGAGATGATTGTGGACTACAGGAGAAAAAAGAGGACTGAGCACGCCCCCATTCTCATCGACGGGGCTGTAGTGGAACAGGTTGAGAGCTTCAAGTTCCTTGGTGTCCACATCACCAACGAACTATCATGGTCCAAACACACCAAGACAGTCATGAAGAGGGCACAACAAAGCCTATTCCACCTCAGGAGACTGAAAAGATTTGGCATGGGTCCTCAGATCCTCAAAAAATTATACAGCTGCACCATGGAGAGCATCCTGACTGGTTGCATCACCGCCTGGTATGGCAACTGCTCGGCCTCCAACCGTAAGGCACTACAGAGGGTAGTGCGTACAGCCCAGTACATCACTGGGGCCAAACTTCCTGCCATCCAGGACCTTTATATTATACCAGGCGGTGTCAGAGGAAGGCCCTCAAAATTGTCAAAGACTCCAGCCACTCTAGTCATTGACTGTTCTCTCTGCTACCGCACGGCAAGTGGTACCGGAGTGCCAAGTCTAGGTCCAAAATACTTCTCAACAGCTTCTACCCCCAAGCCATAAGACTCCAGAACAGCTAATCATGGCTACCTGGACTATTTGCACTTCTCCCCCGCCCCCACCCCCCACCCCATCTTTTCACGCTGCTGCTACTTTGTTAATTATTTATGCATAGTCACTTTAACTCTATCCACATATACATATTACTTCAACTACTTCAACTAGCCGGTGCCCCCGCACATTGACTCTGCACCGGTACCCCCCTGTATATATAGCATCCCTACTGTTATTTTATTTTTTGTTGTTGTTTTATTTTACTTTTTTATAAAAAAATTAATGCACTGTTGGTTAAGGGCTGTAAGTAAGCATTTCACTGTAATGTCTGCACCTGTTGTATTCGGCGCATGTGGCCAATAACATTTTATTTGAAATGAACACCCTCCTTTGCTTAATTACTGATATGGCTTAGGAAGGAAGGTGGGATTGGCACAGATGGTGAGCATCAGCATGAGTCAATACGATATCCTATCTGTCTATCCCCTGCATATTTGTTCCGTCAATAGTGCACGGAACAGTGGGAGTGCCGTTCCGAGGATGCACATGCTTTAACCAATGATTACCCCTTCTTCTACTCATTGCATTTCCCTTTCAAGGTCAAATGCAGCAGCTTACCTGGATGGATGGGGGGGTGAGCAAATGAGGAAAATGCTTAACTTGAAGCGCTCTGTATTTAGGCTAACTGTGCATAGCGCTTGTCATAGCAGCCAGACCTGTACTGAAATACTATTTGAAATAATTTTAAATACTTTATCTGGGATTGATTGAGCTTGTCTGTAGCAATGAAACCAATAGAAAAAGTGCAAACCCTGCCCATCTGGAACTAAAGGCAGAATAGAGCCAACGCTAAAAGTATTTGAAAGATTTGAAGAAAGAGGGGTTCCATGGTTGCCATGGCGCCGTGAGGTCGCCTAAGCAGAGAGCTTCTGTACGTTTGTAAATATGTTATAGTTTTAACTGTTTTTAAATAGCTTTTTCCTATAAATGTTAATAACTTGTTGAGGGTTGACATAAAATATCTGGTGGTTACCCATGGAGTTGCAGGACTGGTGATGTCAAGTCTGTTTAAGTGGCTTGGCTCAGTCTTCCTACAGAAATGAGCTGAACATTGTAGATGATGAAGAGCTCCTGTGGGTTGACTGACATTTCTCCCTGGCTGTAGGCCTACCATCTATGCTCCCCAACTTAAGCAACTGCCTACAGTGAGGGAAAAAAGTATTTGATCCCCTGCTGATTTTGTACGTTTGCCCACTGACAAAGACATGATCAGTCTATCATTTTAATGGTAGGTTTATTTGAACAGTGAGAGTTAGAATAACAACAAAAAAATCCAGAAAAATGCATGTCAAAAATGTTAGAAATTGATTTGCATTTTAATGAGGGAAATAAGTATTTGACCCCTCTGCAAAACATGACATAGTAATTGGTGGCAAAACCCTTGTTGGCAATCAGAGGTCAGACGTTTCTTGTAGTTGGCCACCAGGTTTGCACACATCTCAGGAGAGATTTTGTCCCACTCCTCTTTGCAGATCTTCTCCAAGTCATTAAGGTTTCGAGGCTGACATTTGGCAACTCAAACCTTCAGCTCCCTCCACAGATTTTCCATGGGATTAAGGTCTGGAGACTGGCTAGGCCACTCCAGGACCTTAATGTGCTTCTTCTTCAGCCACTCCTTTGTTGCCTTGGCTGTGTGTTTTGGGTCATTGTCATGCTGGAATACCCATCCACGACCCATTTTCAATGCCCTGGCTGAGGGAAGGAGGTTCTCACCCAAGATTTGACGGTACATGGCCCCGTCCATCGTCCTTTTGATGCAGTGAAGTTGTCCTGTCCCCTTAGCAGAAAAACACCCCCAAAGCATAATGTTTCCACCTCCATGTTTGACGTGGGGATGGTGTTCTTGGGGTCATAGGCAGCATTCCTCCTCCTCCAAACACGGCGAGTTGAGTTGTTGCCAAAGAGCTCGATTTTGGTCTCATCTGACTACAACACTTTCACACAGTTCTCCACTGAATCATTCAGATGTTCATTGGAAAACTTCAGACGGGCCTGTATATGTGCTTTCTTGAGCAGGGGGACCTTGCGGGCGCTGCAGGATTTCAGTCCTTCACGGCGTAGTGTGTTACCAATTGTTTTCTTAGTGACTATGGTCCCAGCTGCCTTGAGATCATTGACAAGATCCTCCCGTGTAGTTCTGGGCTGATTCCTCACCGTTCTCATGATCATTGCAACTCCACAAGGTGAGATTTTGCATGGAGCCCCAGGCTGAGGGAGATTGACAGTTATTTTGTGTTTCTTCCATTTGCGAATAATCGCACCAACTGTTATCACCTTCTCACCAAGCTGCTTGGCGATGGTCTTGTAGCCCATTCCAGCCTTGTGTAGGTCTACAATCTTGTCCCTGACATCCATGGAGAGCTCTTTGGTCTTGGCCATGGCAGAGTTTGGAATCTGATTGATTGATTGCTTCTGTTGACAGGTGTCTTTTATACAGGTAACAAGCTGAGATTAGGAGCACTCCCTTTAAGAGTGTGCTCCTAATCTCAGCTCGTTACCTGTATAAAAGACACCTGGGAGCCAGAAATCTTTCTGATTGAGAGGGGGTCAAATTCTTATTTCCCTCATTAAAATGCAAATCAATTTATAAAATTTTTGACATGCGTTTTTCTGGATTTTTGTTGTTGTTATTCTGTCTCTCACTGTTCAAATAAACCTACCATTAAAATTATAGACGGATCATTTCTTTGTCAGTGGGCAAACGTACAAAATCAGCAGGGGATCAAATACTTTTTTCCCTCACTGTAGCAACATTTGAAATTTTGTTTTTTACATTGGATTAAAGTAGAGACTCAGAGCTAGAAAATGGTATATCATACACTACAGTTGAGGAACAATGTGAAAGTAATTCTGCTTTGAAAGTTGATCAACTTGTAACCCCACCTTTGAGAAAATGGCCCTTGAATGTTTTGGTACACCTACTGGAGAGCTCTTCTTTGTCTACACCCATTCAGCATCGTTCACAACCTCTTAAGCCTTAGCCCCACCCATCTCTTTAAGTATTCACATGTGAGGCCATGTGCTGAACACAGTGAGTAGTTTAGTAAACAACCAAAGATTTCCACTAAAAGTGGTAAAAGTACCAGCCTACAATAATAAAATTGATGGGTCATGTGAAGGAAATGCTATAACCACCCCCCAGCCACATCTAGCCAAGTGGATGGGTCACTATTGTCTACACATGTACACCATGTTCATGAAATACAATAGATGGCCGTAATAACCCCCAGACACACCTGGCTAACTGGATGGGTCATATAATAATCTGGCGAAGTGGAGTCTTTTGTTTAGACATGTAGCTAGCTAGCTAGCTAAACAGCTAGCTAAACAATGACCTGGTATAATCCCAACTACTACCAATACAAAAACATTTTCATAGCTGTAGTAATAATCTGCAGGTAGCCAAAGAGCTAACCAACTAGGTTCAATGTTAGCTAGCTAACATTAGGCTATAACTAGCAATGCAAATGTATTTCTGATTCAAATAATATTACTACACAGATCATACATGTAACGTTAGCTAGCGAGCCAGCAAGCTAATGTTTGCTAGCTAGCTAACAGTACACTTTAACTTGCAATGAAAACTACTTTTTTGTGTAAGTCTATGCAGTACAGCAAGTGCTTCAACTATGCCTCTCCAAGAAGCTGCAATTGAATCATCGGACCATACTGTCAAGGATTTTATTTGGAAAGACCAGTATTATAATTTGTAATCTGGAAGAGACAAACCTCCTGTTCCCTTTAACCTCATAAGAGTATCATATAGAATGCCTGGCTTTTTATCATTCCAAATAAACTTTGAGGTCATTGACTTTAATTCCTCAACATATTTTGGCGGAGGAGGTATAGGCAGCATAGAGGAAAGAAAATGTAGTCAACCGAGTACATTCATTTTTACTATAGCAATCCTACCTTGTAATGGGATTTTAAGAGAGGACCATCTCTGAAAATCAAAGGTGATCTCCTCTTTAGTTTGACATAGTTCCTTCTGCGAACTTGGGAAAATTTGGTGGATATGCATATACCCAAATAAACCAAGTCTGCCTCATGCCACTGCACTGGAGATGCATCAGGCAAAGTAAGCAATTTCGCCAGGCTATTAGGGGCACCAGTATAGATTCTTCCCGGTTTATTTGATATCCGGAGAATGAACCGAAAATATGTAATAATTTCAGAATCTGTGGAAGGGAGTTTGAAATGTCTGAAGAATACAGTAAGGTGTCATCGGCATAGAGTTACACTTTAAGCTGCATACCTTTAATATTTATGGGTGAAATAAGTGGGTCCAATCTAATCGCTTGAGCAAGGGGCTCCAAAGACAGGGCAAAGAGCGTTAGTGATAATGAACATCCTTGTTTGGATAGAATGTTTCCTGACTGCACAACTGCTTGGGATGCAGAATACAATGTTTTTAGCTTGGAGATATATCCTTTACCAAACCAAAGGACTCCAAAACACATCATAAATAGTTCCATTCTAGCCTATCAAAGGCTTTTTCTGCATTCAAACTAAAAAGTGCAGCAGGGACTAGGTCGTTTTCGGACTCATTTATGATATGGAATAGACGTCTAAATTGTCTTAGGCTAAATGACCCTTTATAAACACAGTTTGATCATAGCTAATTAGATTTCCTACATGCAGTTCCAATCTGATGACAAGTACCTTTGCAAACAGCTTGAGCTCAGTTGTGATAAGGCTTAAGGGCCTATAACTTTTACAGTCTAGGGGAGATTTGCCCTTTTTTAGCAAAACTATAATCAGTGAGTTGTTTTGGTCTCTATGGAATTCTCCATGTTTTAATGCATGATTGATAGAACCAAGAATTGGTGGCCCGACAATATCCCATATTTCAAGAAACAGCTCAGGAGGGAAACCATCATGACCTGGTGATTTGCCTCTTTTCGATGTTAATGCACTCCTGAGTTCTTCAATAGTAAGTAGGGAGTCAAGGAATCCAGATTGCTCTCTATCGAGTTTGGGATGGTCCAACGATGATAAGAAGTGTGTCATCTTACTATGATCAGGGTCCGCCTCTGACAAATATAATTGGGAATAAAACTGCCTTAACGTTGCATTATTTTCTGCCGGGTCGTGTGATATCTTACCAGATGGTGTTTGAATTGTATTGATACAAGAAAAGGCTTCATTTTGCTTAAGACTTGCAGCCAAAAGTCTACTAGCTTTCTCCCCCTCAGAATAGTATGTTACTCTTGTGCGATGCATGATACATTCTGCTTTAGATTGTAGTAGAGTGTTATACTCGTGTTTTAATGCTGTTAAAATCTATCCCTTTTGCTCTGTTTATTTTAGTTTCTGCTCATTTCCAACCATAGCAACCTGTTTTTCCAGGTCTACTACTTTTTTTACTGTGAGTTGAATTAAGATGTGAGGCAAATGAGGTACAGTTTCCCCTCAAAAAACATTTAGTCACCTCCCAATGTGACTGAGGGGATGTGGCTGTATCTGTATTAAACAATACAAATTATTTCACATTTGCTGAAAGTTGTGAAAAAAAATAATCTTATTCTGCAGCAAAGTTGTGTTAAAGCGCCATCTTCTGGCACCTTTCTGTTTGGAGCTGTCAAGTAAGATACAATACAGGACAGCTCCATGGTCAGAAATGACTATGGGAGCAGCTCAGTTGTCTGAATACACCTTTTTATATAGGGAGATACAAATATGTAGTCTATCCGTGAAAATGTATTGTATCTTGAAGAAAATAAAGTATAATACCTTAGATGCCAGACATCTGAAATATTAAACTCTGCAGCAAATGAGATGAGATCACCAGAGGCCTGATCAGTTTGAGAGTGAGATGAAACATGAGACCTATCTAACTGAGAATTTCATACTTGATTAAAATCTCCTCCCACAACAAGTTGGTATTCTGAAAGATCTAATAGTCTTTTAGAGATAGAACTAAGGAAATTAGAATCAGTAACGTTTGGACAGTAGATTGAGGCAAAACACATCTTAGTGTGATTTATAACAGTAGTTACAAATACAAAACATCCTGCATCATCATTATCAGAACCATCAACCTGAACACATAGTTTTCAATGAAATAATAATAAAACACCTTTCGTTTTGTTAGTGGCTGAGGAGTAAGCAACACATTTATGGTATCTGTTTTGAAATCTATAGACATCAGAATGTTTAAGGTGGGTTTCTTGTATTAAGGCGATATCAACCTATTTGCGTCTGATGTATTCTAAGCATTTGGTACGCTTAATAGTGGAATTCAAGCCATGGAAATTTAACAAAATTACGATGAGCTCACGGTTAATTTAAAACCTTTGTCATATAGAATGTATGGATAAATGTATGACAAAAATAAACAAGAAATTAAATAAAAAACACCTACTTCAATATAAACAGAAGAAAGAAAATGGTGCACCATTATACATATTTGTGAACAAACTCTGACAGCTGGGTTTTAACTATTAAATAATTATTTTAGCCAGCTAACATTTCCAGCCTGAACCAAATCATTATCCATCCAGCTAACCTAGCCATCTAGCCAGCCAGCCAACTCAGCGAGCGAGCTACGTGCCAGCCAGCTGCAGCTTAGCCATTTAACCAGAATGCCAACAGGCAAGTTAATAAATCAACCAGGTCCCTCACACCAAATTAACTATGTTATGTAGCTAAATAACAAATAAACATGGGTAACCTTAGCTACTTAGCTTAGCATTAGTTGTGTCCATCTTACTAGTTAAGATGGGTCTTCATTCGATGTGGTATCCATCTTCCGTCTGCAGTGGGGAGAATCTGGAGGAATGGGCTCCTTCTCTTGTAGTAGTCCTCAGCTGCAAGGCATTACTCTGCTTCTTCCACAGAATGGAATTCTTGGAGTGTTCAATTTTTCCTGATCTTCAGGATGGCTGGGTATATCAGGAAAAGGCGAAGTCCTCTTGCTGTCATCAGTCATTTGACGTGGTCAAAGGATTTCTTCTTCAGTGTGTTTTCGTTGCTGTAGTCTGGGTAAATTTATCTCCCATGTCTCGGTGGGTTCTCAAGGGCTCTGGTTCCCCGCAGAATATCCACTCGGTCGTCATATCTTAACAGGCAGAATATGAGGGTGCGGGGACAGCTGCGGTTATTATTGCCATTCGGTGTGCCCGTTGAATTTCAATCTTCCTCCCTTGTAGCAACTGTATCCATTTTGGTAGATTTTCCTGAAGAAAACCTTTGGGGTCAGAACCCTGTTTCTTCCAGGCCCACCAGACGTACATATGTTCAGTCTCCTCTTGTCCCTGACCTATAAACGTCCCTTGAGTCAGGGCGTGACAGTACCCCCCTCCCCCCCAAAGGTGCGGACTCCGACCGCGCCACATAAACATAACAGGGTAGGGGCTGGGTGGGCATTCCGCGTCGGCGGCGGATCCGGCTCCGGGTGTGACCACCACTTACTCTCCACCTCCCCGTTGCGCCCCTGGTCTGGTCTGGACCTCGGCGCGCTGCTTCCCCTCTCCTTCCTCCCACGAAGTACCAAGCCCTGTCTGGACCCTGGTGTGGGAGACCCCGAACCTGGAGAGGGGCTGACGTCCGGGTCTGGACTGGAACCGCTGACTGGAGCTGGACCCGACGACGGTGGATCGAACTGCTCTGGCTCCGGGGTGGAGCCGCTGACCGGAACTGGATCAGGCACCGGTGGAGCGGACTGCTCTGGCTCCGGAGTGGAGCCGCTGACCGGAGCTGGACTGGACCCCGGTGGAGCGGATTGCTCTGGCTCCGGAGTGGAGCAGCTGACCGGTGCCGGACCAGGCACCAGTGGAACAGGCACGGGCCGTGCCGGACTGGACACACGCACCACTGGCTTGGTGCGGGGAGCAGGAACGGGCCGGACCTGGCTGATGACGCGCACCCCTGGCTTGGTGTGGGGAGCAGGAACGGGCCGGACTGGGCTGACGACGCGCACCACTGGCTTGGTGCGGGGAGCAGGAACGGGCCGTACCGGACTGGCGACGCGCACCACTGGCCTGGTGCGGGGAGCAGGAACGGGCCGGACTGGGCTGACGACGCGCACCACTGGCTTGGTGCGGTGAGCAGGAACGGGCCGTACCGGACTGGCGACGCGTACCACTGGCCTGGTGCGGGGAGCAGGAACGGGCCGGACTGGGCTGACGACGCGCACCACTGGCTTGGTGCGGTGAGCAGGAACGGGCCGAACCGTACTGGGAACACCCACCACTGGCTTAGTGCGGGAATCAGGAACGGGCCGGACCGGACTGGCGACACGCACCACTTGATTGGTGGTCCTTCTGCTGCCTAACCAGCTCCTCTGCCGTGCCTCTACACTTTCCTTCTGCTCCCTCTGAACCAATGACCCCCTTAATCTGGCGGCCTCCTCTGCTAAACGGCTGAACCGCTCTATCGCGGCCTCCTGCTGCCTCGTCGTCCACGGCGTGAGCCCCCCCCCTAATTTTTTTTGGGGATTGTCTCTCCCCCGTGATCATGGCCTCCATCCCTCTTACCAGACTCTCGCTCATCTCCTCCCAAGTCCATCCTCTCTCCTCGTCACGCTGCTTGATCCAGGCTTGGTGGGATCTTCTGTCATGATCGTTCATGAACCAGGATATGAATGCACACACGGGAAATGCGTTCACCTATTGAGAGAAATTGTTACACTGTTAATACATTGTGTACGAGGGGAGATGTTTTCGTTACAGACATTACATGAATTACTACACTTTCTTACATTTGTATACTCACATCCTTGGTCTCCATTTCTGCTACTAGCTGCTTTTCTGCTTCTGCTACTAGCTGGGCAAACCTTCTGTCTATATATGGATCTGTTGAGCTGATGACAAACAGCACTTGCATGGCTATGATTCGAAAGTGTTATACTTTTCATGACCAATGTTTGACATCAGTGACAGTAAGACTACGTACATCGTTTGCAAACTCCGCTCCCCGGTCAGTGATGATTTTGTCCACAAGTCCAAAATCAAGAAGATTGTTGGTGACTATTAAAGCAATCTCTGTTCCCGATTTGCCCTCCAAGGGTTCAGCAATCACCCATTTGCTGAAGAGGTCAGTCCTGGTCAGGGCATACTGGTTACCAGCCGCGGTTCTCTTCTCGAAAGGGCCTATGAGATGCCCAGGACAGACCATGCCTGTCTAACTTCGATAGTATGCATCACAGGGGTCTGCGTTTTCATGTTATCGTAGAGTTGACACTTTGGGCACTCCTCAACCTGAGAATGAGAAAATATAGTACATTAGATATAGCATAGGCACTCTTTCATCTTAATTTATAATAACATCAATATACACAGTTATAAAATGGGTTGTTTGGATCCTGGATGCTGATTGGTTGATAGCAGGGAGTTATAGCACCACAATCCCCACATTCCACGGGTAATGCCTGTTAACAGTTCCATTCAATTTATCAATGCGCATCCACTGTCCCACAGACCAGCCAGTCAATTTATAAACTTCATCTCCCCTGGAAAAAAGCGTCAAGACCAGGGATCTGCAACTGGCATCACCACGGCCCCCCTTTTGTAGGCCCGCAGAATAATGTCCAAGACAAAAAAGAAAAGGAAAAATAATCTCTTGTTATGTCATTCACTGACAGTCTCTCAATTAGCCCATGTCAGCTAACATTTTTTAGATTGGTAAATTAGTCCAGCGGCTAGCTATCTAAACATGGTCGATTTACATTAGGCTATAACTAGCAATGCAAATGGCTCTGAGATACGAATAATATGACTACACAGATCATACATGTAACGTTAGCTAGCGAGCCAGCCAACTAACATTAGCTAGCTAGCTAACAGTACACTTTAACTTGAAATGAAAATGACTTTCTGACAAAATTAGAAACATGTAATATCTGAAAATGTTGCTAGCTAGACTATCTTACCCGTATACATGGATGGACGCTACACCCTATCTGTCATGGATGACAAGGTTGCCCTTAGTTTGAAGATGTAATCCAGAGACAGGTGTTTTATACAACAACCGTCTGTGTGTTCTCTTTTCGACTTTTGCATATTTGCAATCAAACAGCAGAATTTTCGCCATCTCCTTAGCTATCATACTCTAATTCCGCTGATTTCAAAACTCGGTCCTTCAGAAAGTGGAGAGCAACACTTTAACAGTTCTACTACGTGATATCTTTCAAAAAAGCAACGTTAGAAAGGATTGCTTACACATACTGACCAGCTCATGTTATAGACAGAAGCGTGCTACATGGCAGATCAATCGGAACTCATCTCTTGGCATGTCCAGCCCACTCATTATCTCAGCCAATCATAGCTAGCGGGAAGGTTGCTGTCTTTTTCCGTAGCTAAACCAACTAGGCTTACAGTGAGGGAAAAAAGTATTTGATCCCCTGCTGATTTTGTACGTTTGCCCACTGACAAAGAAATGATCAGTCTATAATTTTAATGGTAGGTTTATTTGAACAGTGAGAGTTAGAATAACAACAAAAAAATCCAGAAAAACTCATGTCAAAAATGTTATAAATTGATTTGCATTTTAATGAGGGAAATAAGTATTTGACCCCCTCTCAATCAGAAAGATTTCTGGCTCCCAGGTGTCTTTTATGCAGGTAACGAGCTGAGATTAGGAGCACACTCTTAAAGGGAGTGCTCCTAATCTCAGTTTGTTACCTGTATAAAAGACACCTGTCCACAGAAGCAATCAATCAATCAGATTCCAAACTCTCTACCATGGACAAGACCAAAGAGCTCTCCAAGGATGTCAGGGACAAGATTGTAGATCTACACAAGGCTGGAATGGGCTACAAGACCATCGCCAAGCAGCTTGGTGAGAAGGTGACAACAGTTGGGGCGATTATTCGCAAATGGAAGAAACACAAAATAACTGTCAATCTCCCTCGGCCTTGGGCTCCATGCAAGATCTCACCTAGTGGAGTTGCAATGATCATGAGAACGGTGAGGAATCAGCCCAGAATTACACGGGAGGATCTTGTCAATGATCTCAAGGCAGCTGGGACCATAGTCACCAAGAAAACAATTGGTAACACACTACGCCGTGAAGGACTGAAATCCTGCAGCGCCCGCAAGGTCCCCCTGCTCAAGAAAACACATATACATGCCCGTCTGAAGTTTGCCAATGAACATCTGAATGATTCAGAGGAGAACTGGGTGAAAGTGTTGTGGTCAGATGAGACCAAAATGGAGCTCTTTGGCATTAACTCAACTCGCCGTGTTTGGAGGAGGAAGAATGCTGCCTATGACCCCAAGAACACCATCCCCACCGTCAAACATGGAGGTGGACACATTATGCTTTGGGGGTGTTTTTCTGCTAAGGGGACAGGACAACTTCACCGCATCAAAGGGACGATGGATGGGGCCATGTACCGTCAAATCTTGGGTGAGAACCTCCTTCCCTCAGCCAGGGCATTGAGAATTGGTCATGGATGGGTATTCCAGCATGACAATGACCCAAAAGACATGGCCAAGGCAACAAAGGAGTGGCTCAAGAAGAAGCACATTAAGGTCCTGGAGTGGCCTAGCCAGCATTTTGATTAAAAAATTAAATGTACGTTCTAATGGCTCTCCTGTGATGTAGTGACGCATGACATACACCTAGTTTCCTGAAATGAGTCACAAATAAGTAGAATTGCATGAAATGAGTTATAAAATTGCTCAATCTTTCTCTGCCCCATGGCAAAATGTGTAGATTTGCAGCATTTTTGCTTTAAATCCGTACGATTTTCTGAACGCCTCATGGTAAAATGGGTATAATTGCAGGAAATGAAATCTAAAACTAAACATTTTTCTCTCCACTGTCAAGAAGGAGGACGCTACAATGTATTGCTCGCAAGGTGTGGGTATGGATGTGGGTACTCAGACCCGCGAGCCACTGTGGCCCCCATGATGAGTTTAGCTTTTGTGGCCCCCACCGCCATCAAAGTTGCCCATCCCTGGTGTAGACAATATTTCTTCCCATGCTACAAGGGTAGCATTTGGTTTGGTACAGCGGGGGTTGAAGGGAAATTTCACCCTGGCTCTGCCACGACATATAGTCATTACAATATTAACAACATTACGTTTTTGTCATAAACATCAAAATTATCCAAACCACAAACTACAACGAGCGCATTTTCATTTCACTGGTAGAATCGGGAAGTTTCAACTTCCTGTGTATTCGTCTGCTAAAAGTCCAGCATTTATAGCGAATTCAGATATCGCCCCACTAGGAAGATGGGGCGTGCACACAAACTTGGATAATTGTTTACTTCGAACGATCAACAATCAGTAATCTTAGAACTTCTCTAGACAAGATTGTTTTGAAAACTTGTTTTTCACTAACACCCGTGTGGTGTTCTGTGTCTGGCTGTGCCAATTACAAACAAACTTTCACCGTTCTACCTACCATAGATTTACCCCGATGCTGCCAGTGGCTTGCAGCTGTCAAGAATTATGCTTATGGTGACCAAAGATAATCAGAGGGATTTGAACTGATGGGGAATCCATGTCGACAACAGCTGAGAAGTGATGGATACCATTGTTTATTTCCTTCACAAAACGGAAGATTCTCGATTAGAGGTAAAGTAACGTTAGCTAGCATGCTAGCCTAGCTGGACTATGTAAGTTAGGTAGCTAAATTTACAGTCCTGTATTGAACTGAAAGCCATCAGTTAAATCATATAGCTAGCTATATTTTGGATACACTGTCAAATCAATTTCACCTATGCCAATCTAGTCACTGCTACACTGGTACCTTCAGCAGAGTAAACATGTTTGTTTATTTGTTCTATCTGTGACTAAGGTTAGCTAACGTAAACTAGCTAAAGTTAGCAAATAAGAGTAGCTCAATCTGGTAGCCATCTATTCCACCCTTGTCTGAAATAATTTTTGATATAGCTAACTCACTCTATGTTTGTGTGTTGGTAGCAATGATGAATGTGTATAAATTGTCTATAGTTGGTTAGTTGGTTCTCAGCTGGCTAGCAATCTTGCTGTCAATTTAGTAATGCTAGCTAACAACACGCTGACAATATTGAAATGTCCATATTAGGTGTGCTGAGCTAGCCAGTCTAACAATTAGTGGGGTGGTTAAATTGTGTATTGTTGTGTGTTTTGTTGTAGATGGTACAGAATCTGATTGCACCAGCATGGGATTCCAACCCCAAGCTCTGCACAAGGTGTTGGTGGTTAAGGTCTACGAGCCCTACATCACTTCCGGAAGAGCCTTATCCAGCTGGCCGTACACCGCAGACAGGACAAGACTATTCGCCACAAGCACAAAGAGTCTCAGCTTTCACAGCCCACCTGCCAAACACCATTGCCAGTATACCAAAGCTGGATAAAGGACTATGGCTGCGTTTACATAGGCAGCCCAATTCTGATATTTTTTTCACTAATTGGTCTTTTGACTAATCAGATCAGTTCTGAAAAATATCTAATGTGATTGGTCAAAATACCAATTAATGAAAAACATATCAGAATTGGGCTGCCTGTGTAAATGCAGCCAGTGTGGCTGAGCATAAGACCATGTAGAACACGTGTCAATCTCATTCCACGGAGGGCCAAGTGTCTGCGGGTTTTCACTCCTCCCTTGTACTTGATTGATGAATTAAGGTCTACTAATTTGTCTGCTAAATGACTAAAATGTAAAATGTAATGTAATGTAATGTAATGTAGTAAGGACCTTCCCTCAACTGGTTGTGTAGGTCTTAATTGAAAGGAAAAACCAAAAACCAGCAGACGCTAGAGGCCCTCCATGGAATGAGTTTGAAACCCCTAATGTAGAACGACCATAAAATAAATATGGATATATTTTATCAATCTTCTAAAGTTGTCTGCCATTATATATTAATATAATATATGTAAATAAGCTGTACAGGGCTCTGTAGCATCAAACAGATGTTAGACATTCAGATATATCAAAATAGTTTGTATTTGTCCAAATCTAAAATACAGGGGAGTGTACACTATTTAATGCTAACTCAAAAATAGAACTGGGTATTCAACAAGAATATTATAAGGTACAAGTAACATACAGTGGGGAGAACAAGTATTTGATACCCTGCCGATTTTGCAGGTTTTCCTACTTACAAAGCATGTAGAGGTCTGTAATTGTTATCATAGAGACGGAATCTAAAACAAAAATCCAGAAAATCACATTGTACGATTTTTAAGTGATTCATTTGCATTTTATTGCATGACATAAGTATTTGATCACCTACCAACCAGTAAGAATTCCGGCTCTCACAGACCTGTTAGTTTTTCTTTAAGAAGCCCTACTGCTCTCCACTCATTACCTGTATTAACTGCACCTGTTTGAACTTGTTACCTGTATAAAAGACACCTGTCCACACACTCAATACAAAAGACTCCAACCTCTCCACAATGGTCAAGACCAGAGAGCTGTGTAAGGACATCAGGGATAAAATTGTAGACCTGCACAAGGCTGGGATGGGCTACAGGACAATAGGCAAGCAGCTTGGTGAGAAGGCAACAACTGTTGGCGCAATTATTAGAAAATGGAAGAAGTTCAAGATGACGGTCAATCACCCTCCGTCTGGGGCTCCATGCAAGATCTCACCTCGTGGGGCATCAATGATCATGAGGAAGGTGAGGGATCAGCCCAGAACTACACGGCAGGACCTGGTCAATGACCTGAAGAGAGCTGGGACAACAGTCTCAAAGAAAACCATTAGTAACACACTACGCCGTCATGGATTAAAATCCTGCAGCGCACGCAAGGTCCCCCTGCTAAAGCCAGTGCATGTCCAGGCCCATCTGAAGTTTGCCAATGACCATCTGGATGATCCAGAGGAGGAATGGGAGAAGGTCATGTGGTCTGATGAGACAAAAATAGAGCTTTTTGGTCTAAACTCCACTCGCTGTGTTTGGACGAAGAAGAAGGATGAGTACAACCCCAAGAACACCATCCCAACCGTGAAGCATGGAGGTGGAAACATCATTCTTTGTGGATGCTTTTCTGCAAAGGGGACAGGACGACTGCACCGTATTGAGGGGAGGATGGATGGGGTCATGTATCGCGAGATCTTGGCCAACAACCTCCTTCCCTCAGTAAGAGCATTGAATATGGGTCGTGGCTGGGTCTTCCAGCATGACAACGATCCGAAACACACAGCCAGGGCAACTAAGGAGTGGCTCCGTAAGAAGCATCTCAAGGTCCTGGAGTGGCCTAGCCAGTGTCCAGATCTGAACCCAATAGAAAATCTTTGGAGGGAGCTGAAAGTCCGTATTGCCCAGCGACAGCCCCGAAACCTGAAGGATCTGGAGAAGGTCTGTATGGAGGAGTGGGCCAAAATCCCTGCCGCAGTGTGTGCAAACCTGGTCAAGACCTACAGGAAACGTATGATCTCTGTAATTGCAAACAACGGTTTCTGTACCAAATATTAAGTTCTGCTTTTCTGATGTATCAAATACTTTTGTCATGCAATAAAATGCAAATTAATTACTTAAAAATCATCCAATGTGATTTTCTGGATTTTTTTAGATTCCGTCTGTCACAGTTGAAGTGTACCTATGATAAAAATTACAGACCTCTACATGCTTTGTAAGTAGGAAAACCTGCAAAATCGGCAGTGTATCAAATACTTGTTCTCCCCACTGTACATTATGAACAGTGTAGTACAGTTCAGAGTGTCTGAGTGCGTCTCAGGTGTAGTATAGTGTAGAGAACTGTAGCTACGGATTAATACACCAGATAATGTGATTTAACCAGAGACTTTTGGTATCCATTACTGGGAGTTACAGGATAGGTACTGTTTGGTGTAGCACAGATAATTTTTGATCAACCCTGGCAATACTGTCGTCGTCCTCAATTTGTAGAAACAGGAGTCTCATAAAATGACCTTGTACAGTTGCAGGGGGTCCGTTTGAATTTAGAAAATCCTCCGTTATTAAAATAAATAATTGTTTTGCTCCATAAGTAATCCAACAAAGTGTACACCTCCATCTAGTCTATTTCAAGACTTCTCTCATTGATTGAGACTGTTGGGTGTCCACCCCAATGTGCCACATGTCATGATGACAGACACCTGTCTCGGTCAATGAGAGAAGACTTGTAATAGATAAAATGGTGGCATACACATTGAACTTGAAGCCATTGCGGTCTGGTCAGCCCTCAGGCCACTACTCTACAACCACATATCTACAATATAAAATCCATGTGTACGTGTGTGTAGAGTGCGTGTGTTAGCATGTGTATGTGTATGCGTGTGTCTGTGCCTGTGTGTGTGTCTCTTCACAGTCCCCGCTGTTCCATAAAGTGTATTTTTATCAGGTTTTTAAATCTGATTTTACTGCATGCATCAGTTACCTGATGTGGAATAGAGTTCCATGTAGCCATGGCTCTATGTAGTACTGTGCGCCTCCCATTGTCTGTTCTGGACTTGGGGATTGTGAAGAGACCTCTGGTGGCATGTCTTGTGAGGGTGTCCGAGCTGTGTTGTTATAATTTGATTGTACTATTTAAGTATTTTGTATTTATTAGGGATCGCTGCAGTAAAATGTATTGATTCATGCTTTTGAAATGTCCTGACAGATATGATATTTAAAGGTGCACTATACAGAAATCGCTCCGCCATTTACTGGTTGCTAAAATTCAAATAGTTTGCCTAATTTCAGTTTATGTGACAAAACAAGCGAGTATAGTGTATAGAATCATTGTACCATCTAAACCGCTGTGAAATATATTTTCCATAACCAAAAATATTGTATTTTCAGCTGTTTGAAGCTAGTGTACAAAACCAAAAGTAAAAGACGCAAAAATGAAACTTAAGAACGGGAAGAATAGAAATAGCGCACATAGAACAGATCTACCGCTTCTGAGACTTGCTTTCAATGACAATGACGGATCTATAACTCACATTTCTATGTGCATTTTGTTGGGTCGCCCAAAAAGTTACATATTGCAGCTTTACGCACTGCATGCTTAAGACTAATGTTGCAGTTGGTGATGGGCTCAAACATTTGCTTAATTGTAAATTATGAAATTATGTTCACCTTTTTTGGGGGAACTTCTTGGAAGAGGCTTTATAAAGAAAGGATGGACCAAAGAACGTATAGCAAAGGGTGTAAACATGTTACTGTAATTTTGTATTTGATTAATGAGTGAATAAAAGCCAAAATAATACTGACAATGACATGGTTTTAAAATATCAACAGACTTATTAGTAAGATCAGACAAGTGTATTGGACAAAATATTTAAAGCAGCACAATTTGAAGACTAATAAAAATTATGATCATTATCGTTGACTTTCATACCTCTTTTTTTCGGTTTATGTTTGTTCTTCCTGTGTTTTTCGTCTTCTTTCTTTTGACCTTGCTCTTTATCCTCTTGTCTGTCCTGTTTTTCCGCTGCAGAAGTTGCTTTTGAAAGAAAAAGCATAATTTACTTTACAACTATTTAATAGATTAGTGAATGTTTGATGAGTTGATGGGCAGGTGAATGGTGACGGAATGTTGAATGCTTGCTGTTTTTTAGGAAATTAGTGCCAAAAGTTATTAGGCTTTGTCCACAACTCTCCAAGACAGGTGATGGCGTGACTAAACTACAGTGAGACACACGCCAGTTATGTTTAGCTGGCGTGTGTCTCACTGTAGTTTAGTCACGCCATCACCTTAAAACAACAAGATTCCTAACTTGAAGCATTCTCTCATAAGTGGAAATTATTTTTGTAGTGTGGCTGCACAGGGGCAAATGCTTAGCTTAAGGTTAACATTGCATTGTGTGAAATTATACAGTAGTTACCTTTTTTCCCCTTCAATTTTAGGCCTTTTTGAGAGGTTGTCTTTGTTTAGTTTTTTTGCTTTTTTAAAGTTTTCTCTTCTTGCCTATGGTGTTCATCTTGTTTACCTCCTCTTCAACTCTCTCTTCCTCATGTGTATCTTCACGCTGGTTGGCTCCCTCATTCTCTTCTTCTCCCTCATTGGCTCCCTCTCTCTGTTCTTCTCCCTCGTTGGCCACCTCTCTCTTCTTCTTCTCCCTCATTGGCCCCCTCACTCTCTTCTCCCTTGTTTGCCCCCTGTTTCTCCGCTACAAAAGTCGCTGTTGATTGGAAATCATTATGTATTTTAAAAATGTTAAAATAGATTAATGAAGGTTTGATGGGTTGATGGACATGTAAATGGTGAGTGATTGCTGTTGTTTAGGAAAACTGTTCATATGCTTAGTTCACAACTCTGGAAGTCAGTCAGGTCAAACTCTCCCTTTCTGATATTGCTGTATGTGGAATCTATTGCCCAAATATTAGGCTAATCTTCCACCATTGAATGCAATGTATTCACTTAGGCTTCATGTTCTTGATGTATTTTTCTAGACATCAATAGATTGAAGCTAATCTTCCACCCATTGAATGCTATTTATTCACTTAGGCATCATATGTTTGAAGTGTTTATTTTTGCAAAAGCGTACCACATTGATGCTTTTCAATTATATCATGTTGGTTGTGTTCCGTGATTAAAGGTTAAGCTTGTACACTTCCAGTTCTGCAGTCTTAATGAGACTGACATAAGTGCATATGATACCAAAGAGCCTACTAAAGTTTCCTTGTTAATTTATCATTAATTAAATGTAGACTTACAAATTACGAAACCCGGTCAAGGGCTTGGATAACACTGGAGGCCCCTTCGGTCTCCACAGAGTTGGGTAAAACTGCTTTTAATTATTTTGCGCCCTTTATGTGGAACAACTCAGAGAGATCTCTGAAATTAGATGTTCTGGTCCCCCTTGGTCAGTTAAGAGAAATGATCAGAGACCTCTATGTTGATAAATGTGTCTGTTTTTCTTAATATGTTTTGTAATATTGTATGTTGTATATACAGTTGAAGTCGGAAGTTTACATACACCTTAGCCAAATAGATTTAAACTCAGTTTTTCACAATTCCTGACATTAGGTCAGTTAGGATCACCGCTTTATTTTAAGAATGTGAAATGTCAGAATAATAGTAGACAGAATGATTTACTTCAGCTTTTATCTCTTTCATCACATTCCCAGTGGGTCAGAAGTTTACATACACTCAATTAGTATTTGGTAGCATTGTCTTTTAATTGTTTAACTTGGGTCAAATGTTTCGGGTAGCCTTCCACAAGCTTCCCACAATAAGTTGGATGAATTTTGGCCCATTCCTCCTGACAGAGCTGGTGTAACTGAGTCAGGTTTGTAGGCCTCCTTGCTCGCACACGCTTTTTCAGTTCTGCCCACAAATGTTCTATAGGATTGAGGTCAGGGCTTTGTGATGGCCACTCCAATACCTCGACTTTATTGTCCTTAAGCCATTTTGCCACAACTTTGGAAGTATGCTTGGGGTCATTGTCCATTTGGAAGACCCATTTGTGACCAAGCTTTAACTTCCTGACTGATGTCTTGAGATGTTGCTTCAATATATCCACATCATTTTCCTTCCTCATGTCAGAGTGTTGCGTGTGGATGTAGTGAAGGGAATCAAGTGCAGGGACAAGGATGTTCTTCAACAGACTTTAGTACTTTCCAAAACAGGAATGAGTCGCCAACCCAACCGGGCGGCACGAACAATTACGCACAACACACAGTGCGGAAAACAAGAAAAAGCGCACGCAGTGCGAACTCTCGAAATAACAAACAAACGAGAGAGAAAACTCCTCGGAGGCAAGCTGACAATAACAATCACACATAACACCTGACCCGAATAAACGAAACTAAATAGGGAACACAATCCAACACAAACAAGGGACAGGTGTTACAAACAGACAAAACCAAACGAACATGAAACATAGAACGGTGGCAGCTAGTACTCCGGAGACGACGACCGCCGAAGCCTGCCCGAACAAGGAGGAGGAGCAGCCTCGGCCGAAACCGTGACAGTACCCCCCCCTTGACGCGCGGCTCCAGCCGTGCGCCGACCCGGGGCTCGGGGACGACCCGGACGACGCGGAGCAGGGCACGCAGGATGACCCCGATGGAACTCGGTCAGCAGGGACTGGTCCAATATGTCCCTCCTTGGCACCCAGCACCGCTCCTCCGGGCCGTACCCCTCCCACTCCACGAGATATTGAAGACCCCCCATCCGGCGTCTCGAATCAAGGATGGACCTCACAGTGTACGCCGGAGCCCCCTCGATGTCCAACGGGGGCGGAGGAGTCTCCTCTATCTCATACTCCTGGAGTGGACCAGCTACCACCGGCCTGAGGAGAGACACATGGAACGAGGGGTTAATATTCCTATAGTCAATAGGCAGTTCTAACCTGTAACCCACCTCGTTCAACCTCCTCAGGACTTTGAATGGCCCCACAAACCGCCGACCCAGCTTCCGGCAGGGCAGGCGGAGGGGCAGGTTTCTGGTCGAGAGCCAGACTCGATCTCCAGGTGCGTACACAGGCCCCTCACTGCGGTGGAGATCGGCGCTCGTTTTCTGCCGACGGATGGCCCGCTGCAGATGTACGTGGGCAGCGTTCCATGTTTCCTCCGAGCGCCGTACCCATTCATCCACCGCAGGGGCCTCGATCTGGCTCTCGTGCCAAGGTGCCAGAACCGGCTGGTACCCTAACACACACTGGAAAGGGGTTAGTTGGGTGGAGGAGTGGCGGAGAGAGTTCTGTGCCATTTCGGCCCACGGAACGTATCTCGCCCACTCCTCCGGCCGGCCCTGGCAATAAGACCTCAGAAACCTACCCACCTCCTGGTTAACACGTTCAACCTGCCCATTACTCTCCGGGTGGTAACCCGAGGTAAGGCTTACCGAAACCCCCAACCGTTCCATAAACGCTCTCCACACTCTGGAGGTGAACTGGGGGCCTCGGTCAGACACTATATCCTCTGGTACCCCGTAATGCCGGAAGACATGGGTAAACAGAGCCTCAGCGGTCTGTAGGGCAGTGGGTAGACCCGGCATGGGAAGGAGACGACAGGCCTTCGAGAACCGATCCACAACGACCAGGATGGTAGTATTCCCCTGTGAGGGGGGAAGGTCGGTAACAAAATCCACCGAGAGGTGGGACCAGGGTCGTTGTGGAATAGGCAGGGGTTGTAGCTTACCCCTGGGCAAATGTCTGGGCGCCTTACACTGGGCACACACCGAACAGGAGGAGACATAAATCCTCACATCCCTAGCTAACGTTGGCCACCAGTACTTCGTGCTAAGGCAGTGCACTGTCCGGCCGATACCCGGATGGCCAGAGGAGGGGGACGTATGAGCCCAACAAATGAGGCGATCGCGTACCTCGAGCGGAACGTACAGTGGGGAAAAAATGTATTTAGTCAGCCACCAATTGTGCAAGTTCTCCCACTTAAAAAGATGAGAGAGGCCTGTAATTTTCATCATAGGAACACGTCAACTATGACAGACAAAATGAGGAAAAAAAATCCAGAAAATCACATTGTAGGATTTTTTATGAATTTATTTGCAAATTATGGTGGAAAATAAGTATTTGGTCAATAACAAAAGTTTCTCAATACTTTGTTATATACCATTTGTTGGCAATGACACAGGTCAAACGTTTTCTGTAAGTCTTCACAAGGTTTTCACACACTGTTGCTGGTATTTTGGCCCATTCCTCCATGCAGATCTCCTCTAGAGCAGTGATGTTTTGGGGCTGTCGCTGGGCAACACGGACTTTCAACTCCCTCCAAAGATTTTCTATGGGGTTGAGATCTGGAGACAGGCTAGGCCACTCCAGGACCTTGAAATGATTCTTACGAAGCCACTTCTTCGTTGCCCAGGCGGTGTGTTTGGGATCATTGTCATGCTGAAAGACCCAGCCACGTTTCATCTTCAATGACCTTGCTCATGGAAGGAGGTTTTCACTCAAAATCTCACGATACATGGCCCCATTCATTCTTTCCTTTACACGGATCAGTCGTCCTGGTCCCTTTGCAGAAAAACAGCCCCAAAGCATGATGTTTCCACCCCCATGCTTCACAGTAGGTATGGTGTTCTTTGGATGCAACTCAGCATTCTTTGTCCTCCAAACACGACGAGTTGAGTTTTTACCAAAAAGTTATATTTTGGTTTCATCTGACCATATGACATTCTCCCAATCCTCTTGTGGATCATCCAAATGCACTCTAGCAAACTTCAGACGGTCCTGGACATGTACTGGCTTAAGCAGGGGGACACGTCTCGCACTGCAGGATTGGAGTCCCTGGCGGCGTAGTGTGTTACTGATGGTAGGCTTTGTTACTTTGGTCCCAGCTCTCTGCAGGTCATTCACTAGGTCCCCCCGTGTGGTTCTGGGATTTTTGCTCACCGTTCTTGGGATCATTTTGACCCCACGGGGTGAGATCTTGCGTGGAGCCCCAGATCAAGGGAGATTATCAGTGGTCTTGTATGTCTTCCATTTCCTAATAATTGCTCCCACAGTTGATTTCTTCAAACCAAGCTGCTTACCTATTGCAGATTCAGTCTTCCCAGCCTGGTGCAGATCTACAATTTTGTTTCTGGTGTCCTTTGACAGCTCTTTGGTCTTGGCCATAGTAGAGTTTGGAGTGTGACTGTTTGAGGTTGTGGACAGGTGTCTTTTATACTGATAACAAGTTCAAGCAGATGCCATTAATACAGGTAACGAGTGGAGGACAGAGGAGCCTCTTAAAGAAGAAGTTACAGGTCTGTGAGAGCCAGAAATCTTGCTTGTTTGTAGGTGACCAAATACTTATTTTCCACCATAATTTGCAAATAAATTCATTAAAAATCCTACAATGTGATTTTCTGGATTTTTTTTCTCAATTTGTCTGTCATAGTTGACGTGTACCTATGATGAAAATTAGAGGCCTCTCTCATCTTTTTAAGTGGGAGAACTTGCACAATTGGTGGCTGACTAAATACATTTTTTCCCCACTGTACGTCCGACCCACTGGACACTGTGGAGGACTTGGGTCGGTGCGTAACGCCCGCTCGATCTCGGCATCAACCTCCCACACCACCGGTGCAACCAGACAAGACTCTGGTAGTATGGGCGTGGGCTCAACGGACCTCTCCTCCGCGTCATACCGCCGAGACAGAGCATCTGCCTTCCCGTTCTGGGACCCAGGGATGTAAGTGATTTTAAACACAAACCGGGCTAGAAACATAGTCCAGCGGGCCTGGCGAGGATTCAGTCTCCTAGCTGCCCGGATGTACTCCAGGTTACGATGGTCAGTTAGAATGAGGAAAGGGTGTTGAGCCCCCTCGAGCCAATGCCGCCACACCTTTAGGGCCTGTACCACGGCTAACAGCTCCCTGTCTCCTACGTCATAATTCCGCTCCGCCGGACTGAGCTTTTTAGAATAAAACGCACAGGGACGGAGTTTAGGTGGTGTGCCAGAACGTTGGGAAAGAACGGCCCCTATACCGGCTTCTGACGCGTCCACCTCTACCTGGAAAGGTAAAGAGGGATCCGGATGCGCCAACACCGGCGCCGAGGTAAACAGGTCCTTCAGTCTCCCAAAAGCCCTGTCCGCCTCAGCTGACCACCGTAAGCGCACCGGACCCCCCTTCAACAGAGACGTTATGGGAGCTGCCACCTGTCCAAAACCCCGGATAAACCTCCGGTAATAATTTGCAAAACCCAAGAACTGTTGCACCTCCTTCACAGTGGTTGGGGTCTGCCAATTACGCACAGCTGACACCCGGTCTACCTCCATCTTCACCCCTGACGCAGACAACTGATAACCCAGAAAGGAGACCGACTTCTGAAAAAACAGACATTTCTCTGCCTTGACATATAGGTCATGCTCCAACAGCCTCCTCAATACTCGGCGCACCAGGGCTACATGCTCTGCTCGGGTAGGACTGTACACCAGAATATCGTCGATGTACACGACTACTCCCTGTCCCTGCATGTCCCGGAAAATCTCATCGACGAAGGATTGGAAGACTGAGGGAGCATTCATTAACCCATATGGCATGACTAGATACTCGTAGTGTCCGGAAGTCGTGCTAAACGCTGTCTTCCATTCATCGCCCTCTCTAATGCGCACCAAGTTATATGCGCTCCTGAGATCCAATTTTGTAAAGAACTGCGCACCGTGCAATGACTCCGTCATAGTCGCAATCAGAGGAAGTGGATAGCTGTACTTCACCGTAATCTGATTGAGACCGCGGTAATCAATACACGGGCGCAGACCTCCATCCTTTTTCTTCACAAAAAAGAAACTCGAGGAAGCGGGTGAAGTGGAGGCCCGTATGTATCCCTGTCTCAGAGACTCAGCGATGTACGTCTCCATTGCCTTCCTCTCCTCTTGAGACAAGGGATACACATGGCTCCGCGGGAGAGCTGCTCCTGACTGGAGATCTATCGCACAATCCCCCCGTCTATGAGGCGGCAGCTGCGCCGCCCTAGTTTTACTAAACACCAGTTTCAAATCCTCATACTCGGGGGGAATATGCAGTGCTGGCATTAGATTCGGACTTTCCACCGAGGTCGCCCCTATGGAAACACCCAGACACCGCCCCTCACACTGGGCAGACCACCCTTTAAGAGCTTTCTCTCGCCACATAATAGTAGGGTCATGGGTCATCAACCAGGGAAGGCCCAGCACTACCGGATACGCAGGAGAGTCAATCAGATAGAGCTGAATCGTCTCCTCATGACCCTCCTGCGCCATCATTTTAAGGGGTGCTGTGACCTCCCTAATCAACCCAGACCCTAACGGACGGCTATCTAGGGCATGAACAGGGAAAGGCTTATCAACTGGAAGGAGGGGAATCCCTAACTCTATACAAAACTGGTGATCTACAAAATTCCCAGCTGCGCCTGAATCTACCAGCGCCTTATGCTGGGAACGAGGTGCAACCTGTGGAAAACTAACAGGCAAGGTTAGGTGAACGACAGAAAGCTCTGGGTAAGTAGGGCGCCTACTCACCTGGGGGGACCCCCCAATGCCTGACCTGCCTTCTCCTCCACCGGGGGACCCTCCCCAACACCTAGCCGCGGTGTGCCCTCCACGGCCACAGTTAGTGCAGGGAACGGCCCCCCTCGGGTTCCTACTCCTCCGTTCTCTAGCGCCAGCACCCCCGAGCTCCATAGGGCTCGGCTCGGAGGTGCCGGAGAGTGGAATGGGCGAACCCCACCCGGGACGTCCACGGGTGGCGAGCAGGGTATCCAGCCGAATGGCCATGTCGACAAGTTGGTCAAACGTCAACGAGGTGTCCCTGCACGCCAACTCTCGCTGGACGTCCTCCCGGAGGCTGCAACGGAAGTGGTCTATAAGGGCCCACTCATTCCACCCTGCATCGGCCGCTAGAGTCCGGAATTCCAAGGCAAAGTCCTGGGCGCTCCTCATCCCCTGTCGGAGGTAGAACAGACGCTCCCCCGCCGCCTTCCCTTCCGGTGGATGGTCAAACACAGCACAGAAGCGGCGGGAGAACTCCGCATAGGTAGTGGTAGCGGCGTCCATTCTCCTCCATTCGGCGTTGGCCCACTCCAACGCCTTGCCGGTGAGACAGGAGATGAGGGCTGAGACGCTCTCGTGTCCCGAGGGCGGCGGGTGTACGGTGGCGAGGTAGAGCTCCACTTGCAGCAGGAACCCTTGACACCCGGCAGCGGAGCCGTCGTACGCCCTCGGGAGCGAGAGCCGAATCCCACTGGGTTCCGGAGATGGGACAGGAAGACTGACCGATGGGGATGGTTCGGCAGGTGGGGTCGTGGGTACCCCGCTGGTTTCCCATCGGTGGAGAGTGTTCATCACCCCCTCCAGGGCATGACAGACCTGGTGAATCCGGTCCTCCTGTCCACGAAGACGTTCCTCCAGGCTTGCTGTTGGCGCGGTCGCTCCTGCTGATTCCATGGATGATGTGTGATTCTGTCAGAGTGTTGCGTGTGGATGTAGTGAAGGGAATCAAGCGCAGGGACAAGGATGTTCTTCAACAGACTTTAGTACTTTCCAAAACAGGAATGAGTCGCCAACCCAACCGGGCGGCACGAACAATTACGCACAACACACAGTGCGGAAAACAAGAAAAAGCGCACGCAGTGCGAACTCTCAAAATAACAAACAAACGAGAGAGAAAACTCCTCGGAGGCAAGCTGACAATAACAATCACACATAACACCTGACCCGAATAAACGAAACTAAATAGGGAACACAATCCAACACAAACAAGGGACAGGTATTACAAACAGACAAAACCAAACGAACATGAAACATAGAACGGTGGCAGCTAGTACTCCGGAGACGACGACCGCCGAAGCCTGCCCGAACAAGGAGGAGGAGCAGCCTCGGCCGAAACCGTGACACCTCATGATGCCATCTATTTTGTGAAGTGCACCAGTTCCTCCTGCAGCAAAGCACCCCCACAGCATGATGTTGCCACCCCCATGCTTCACTGTTGGGATGGTGTTCTTCGGCTTGCAAGCAACCCCCTTTTTCCTCCAAACATAACGATGGTCATTATGGCCAAACAGTTCTATTTTTGTTTCATCAGAGTATGCAGTTATCAGGAGCAATGAAAAATAACTGAATTCCACTTAAACTAAGTTTGCACTTATCCAAAGTGCACTTATCGGTAGTCAGCTATTCAAACGTGGTGGCATGCCTAGTGCCTAACTTTCTAACCTTTGGTAATCAATATCAATATGGGCCAATGACATGCTCCATCTAGGGAAGGGATCAGGCTCAATGTGATGTGGAGACTGGTTGCAATAACGTCAGGCTGATGTCATGGTCAGGTTATACTGGAGGCGAAAGAAATGCACACCTGTTTAGGCGAGGTGCTGGCTACCGGAGTAGAACACTTGGAAAAGAAAAGAAGAGCCGTACACTCTAGGAGCTCAGATGCAATAATTTAATAACCTAATAACCAATGTTTCGTGTCTGTAATCATGGCCGGGTGTGGCTTGATATCATTGGTTAATTTACAGATATAAATAGAACATAGAAAAACACATAAATGGATAGCATACGATCATAGATACAATTTGGCTACATAGGCCTACAAACATTTACAATGAATAGCAAAATCACAAGAATCACAAGAACTACTCTATGTTATATCAGTTGATTATAACTTGTTTATTATTAAAGGGGATTTTAACATCCACATAGATAATAGTACAGACAATAATGTGTTATGTGAATTATTTAACAAACTATTTCAGTGTCTCTGTGCTTCTCCCAAAATCAAGAAACGGACAGAGTCCCGGTCTGCATAGTCAGAGATTTATTCATTGAGAATTCTGCCACAAAATGGTCGTACAATATTTTTATACGCACATGTCATACGAAAATCCCTCCTCTCTGTAGGCAGGCTGTAGTTTTCCACTTTAAAACTGCTCTCCTGACCATTAGTACACACACACACACACACACACACACACACACACACACACTCTTCCAAGCCTAACAGTTTCTCTCCTCCCTAAATTCCTCAGTTATCTTGGTTTCTCAGTTCCCTGTAGACAGTTCTCCTTGTCCTTTGTTGTCTGGCCTAACTCTTACTCACATTGCTAAATAGTAGCACAATGTCATAATCTTTACTGGTCCTACACTCACACATTACCAGGTAGTAGATTCTAACACATCTCACACAGTTTCGGAGTGTAATAATTAGTCACTACTAAGAAAGTACTAATCATACTTAAAACAAGAACATTTCACAACTATATTTAAGGGTGGAACATTTAGTCATAACTTTTAACCTGTATATATTTTGATTTCTATATCAATGCACCCTTTGACTAAATTATCCACACTTTAATACACAGAAAATCATTACAATTACTTTTAAACTAGAGATTTATAGTTCTAGGAAAACATCCAGTCTCAAACTATCTGAATCGTCGTCGTCCTCCACCAAGCCTGGTGGGTCATATTCTTCATTCCTTAGGTCGGAGTCCGGGATTGGGCCGTATATATCACCATCTGTTGGGAAACTGCATACTCCAACGCCTTGCTCACCAACCCTCGGACACAGGGAATAAGACAACATCCACAAAGAACAAGCATACCCATAGACGCGATTGCCGCGCCTAAAATAGTTACAACAATAGTTTTCCATTTACCGAAAATGTGATCAAACTAACCGTTTAGTGAGCTATCAATACCAGAGTTCTCAGCCAGTTCTTTCGCCAGCGTGGTGAGTCCCTGAAGAGCTTTGGTCACGGACCCGTCCGGTGCTGTATTGTTGGATGAAAGTACAGCACATAGATCCAAACATAACACAAACTCCGCCCTGCTCAGCCAAAAGCATATCTAAAGCTATTCTATTCTGCCATGCCATTAAGCTAGTTGCCGCTGTCTGCTCAGCCAATCCCTTTATTGCATCACGAGTGTGGTTTATAAATCTTTGCTGGTTTTAGTAAATATAATTTATCCAATCTACGTTTTTCTTAATTGTTGAGCACCAGAAAAGACTTGATTCAAACCCAGCTGCGATCTGATTCCTAGCTTTGAATTCTTCTGGAACCCCTGGAGGTACTCCTATCCCATCAATATATATCCTTTCATTAAAGGATCCCGGGAGGAGGTCCCGCTTTCTACGTGACAACTCACCAGTCTCTGACATGTTTAATTGTTTGCATATGTAGGTGAGGCCACAATCTGTTATCACCACACAACCACCAGATGTCATCACAGGCCTGGTTTTGGTTCCTAAAATCCTCTGGCTGCAACAAAGAGGAGAGATTAGTCATGGTCTCTTTAGTTGTGGCATTCTCTGTGTGGGAGCAGGAGCTAAGATGCCCTACCCTGTATCCTATCTTATTAGTCCTAGAAAAACAATAATAAGAATCCCCTGAGACTTCAAACGGAGGTAACCTAGGTCGGGGTGACTTTGTTACAGATAGTGCAAGTTACTACAAGACTCCTTCACCACATTCCCAGGTGTCTTGAACAATTTAATCATGCAGGATAAACCTGACGGAGCGTTAAAGCCCGTCAAGGGGAACAGAGTAGTTGTTAACCTTGGTTTGGCTGTCCCACAGGCGTAACAGTCCTCTTTGGACATAGTTCTTGCCGTATAATGTATCCATTCCAACCATAGGTTAGGATCCGTATACCCAATCTCCACCTGTACTACTTCCTTCAGGTCTATAGTTTGCACTATCTTCACCACAGCCCCGGTCTCACTACCTCCCTCAGAGAGGTGTACTCTATAGGGTGCCCCAGTTGAATAGGATATCTCACTTGTCAGGTAAACTGTGTATGGAGATTGACATATCCCCCCCCTCTCGGTATGAGCAACTACATGGTCCCAGAATGTACATGGTGACATACATATATATCTCCCATCCTTTACGATACTACCAGCGAGTAGTCCCCAACTCCCCAACTGGTCCGCAAAGACCTCGAAGGTGATGTCCTTTCCTTCAGTCACTAGTACTTCCCCTTTCCCTACGTCAAGCTGTCTCCTATGCCTACGTAGACTGTGCTCGGGTATTATTTTATCAACTTGTGTTAGGTTAACTACTACTTCTGGCAGATCAGGAGGGTTTGAGTGTGCTAGGAATATGGCCCCCACAATCATTTACATTTTTACATTTTCGTCATTTAGCAGACACTCTTATCCAGAGCGACTTACAAATTGTCATCACAGTCGTATTGGCACTGAAAGGTATAGATAGTTAGACAGAGCTGGTGCTAAACTGTAACATCCTGCTAAGTGACCAATAAAGGAGCTGCTATAGAAGGAGAAGGGATGTTATTGGTGCCAGAAGCAGACTCAGTCAAGACAGCCAATAGGCTACAGATGGGGACATGCATGGCCGTTCAATAGTTACATTTGGTGCATTATCCCCCCCTTCCCCTGTACTGCTGTTTGGAAGCAGGTTGAGACTAGGTGAGCCATGCATTGAGTCTGGATTTTGAAAACCTTAAGAAATGTTTTGTGAATCCAGACCCTGCAACTTTGGTATTAGGTAAGAGAATGCCACAAGGCTGGCTTGAGCAATGAACGGAAACGATGTGCAACAACTAGACAAACAGAGACACAGCCTGAGAGAAAGTCTGTTTGGGCCATCCAGACAGATCTGGGACCAGGCTACTAGAGACAGATCTGGGACCAGGCTACTAAAGACAGATCTGGGACCAGGCTACTAGAGACAGATCTGGGACCAGGCTACTAGAGACAGATCTGGGACCAGGCTACTAGAGACAGATCTGGGACACAGACAACACCAGTTAGACAGTTCTCAGTAGAAACAGAGCAGATGTTCAGGCTAGTGGTCAAAATGGCACCATAATCCCTATTTTAGTGCACTACGTTTGACAAGGGCCCATTGGTGTCAGTGTGCCCCATAGGGTCAAAACTATTGCGCTATAAAGGGGATAGGGTACCATTCAGGAGGTTTAGTCTTTGGACTGTACCGCTGCTGCCAGACTGGTTTGTTCAACACCACCAGAGCTCTCTGTTTATCTGAAGAGAACAGAAAACACACCACTGACTGATGTTACTACACCCTGTTAGCTACTACAGCCACAGTGAGTCAATGCAGGTTTAGCTACGGCCACAGTGAGTCAATGCAGGTTTAGCTACGGCCACAGTGAGTCAATACAGGTTTAGCTACGGCCACAGTGAGTCAATGCAGGTTTAGCTACGGCCACAGTGAGTCAATACAGGTTGGATGTTTATGACAGTGACATTCTTTAAGACAGTCCCAAATGGCACCCTAATCCCTACATACTACACTCCCTTTGACCAGAGCCCCATGGGTCTATATGCGTTGGTCAAAGGGAGTGCCATTTGGGACTTAGAGTCTGTACATGCCATGATGAGAGACAGATGTTGAGGTGACGTTGTGTCTGTGTGAGGCAAAACTACAGGTGACTATTTTTACACCAATCACAGTCGGAGTCCGTCAGATCAGGCAGATATAGAATATTAGGGCACTTGTGGTTGAGATGAGATGGTTGATGGTGGTTGGTTCCAGGTGGTGCTGGAGCAGGGCTCTGGTCAGTTGACTGGGGGGTCTCTGATACGAACACTACCATCCTCCATCCCAAAGTACACCCTCTCTGTCATCCCCACAAACAGACCTGTCTCTACCACACCTGGTATCATCTTTATAGCTGTATTAACCTCCTTCCAGTTGTGAGTGTGTTCAAACTTCCAGTCCAGAAGGAAGTTACTGTTGTCTGTTACCACCGGACCAGCTTTACTGATGGCCATGCGGAGCACTGCCTCCCCTCCGAACCGCTTGGCTATAGCCCTGGATACAGGGATGTAGGCCATAGGGATCACTTCTATAGGAACACCCTTCTTCCACTGCTGGCCCAGGGCCGAGGAGTCCTTCTTAAAGTCAGCGATGACGATGAAGTGTTTGGCGCAGCCGGCTACGATCTTCTCCTGAGTCAGACAGCCTCCTCCTCCTTTGATGAGTGTGAGAGCTGCATCCACCTCGTCTGCCCCGTCAATGGCCACGTCCAGCTCTGGGTTTCTATCCAGATCAGACAGGGTCAGACCACGCTGCAGAATCAACTGACGAGCCTGGAAGGAGGTGGGGACACACACTATGTTGAGCTTCTCCTGACGAACTCTCTCCACTAGTCTGTCTACAGCATACACGATGGTGGATCCACTGCCCACTCCAACTACCTGGTTGTTCTGAACATGGTTATCCACCGCAGCGTAGCCTGCTAGTCTCTTCGCCTCTTCTGCCATGCCGTCTCTGTCGCTGGGACTCCTAAACAGACACACGTCAGACAGCTACCTACCATCAGGAGACCTGTGAATCCCCACCCTCGCCCTGAGAACATGTCAGACGCCAGAGGCCAACCCATTGCTTTACCTTCTATTGAACTCACACAGGGATGATCAGACAGGGTAAGGGAATCTTCGTTAAGGAGCCAACCCCCGAGCCCTAGTGGTGATCGGTTCTTTCTCCTAACTCTGTGTTTGTTCGTCAGGTGTAGCTGGGTTTACCTTTTTACAGTGTGTGACATGCACCCAGGTGGATCTTTCCGCAATTCTTACAGCGAAGGCCATCACCAACAGGACCTGATATGGACCTTACCAACGGGGCTGCTTCCAGTTTTTCTTCTTTAAGGATTGGATCCACACCCAGTCACCTGGTTAGAAAGAGTGTGTCACCTTCTCCTTTAGTTCACCTGTGGGGCACAAAACCTCTGACATACAGGTGTGGTTAATAAACTACCTTCTCACGTGTTCTGCTAGGGTGCTCTCAATTTCTATTTCTGCCTGCTCCGGTCCTCCTAACTCGGGCATTCTGTATGGTCTACCAAATCCCTTCTCCAATGGCAATAACCCATCTTTATATGGAGTTCTCCTGATTGTAGTTAATACTATCGGTATACATTGTACCCCATTTCTTCCTGCTCTCCTGTGTGTTTTCCTTAACCCCTCTCTAATCATACAGTTCACATTAGTATTCTCTTTCTAGACTGTATCTAAAAATATTAATTAAAAAAAAGTATTTAGTCCTCTCCTTCGACTATTGATCTTTAATCCTACCATCTACCATCATCCCCCCTCTTGACACATGTCACTGCCCATGTGTCAATATTACCACCTACCTAAACAATCACGTAGGTAATATTGGTAATTTATCATCCTTCATCTATTTCTGGACAGCTAGTCCCTATCCTAAATTCTCCTATCCAGCTTCCTATTAGTACTATCTTCCTGATCTCATTACTAAATCAATGATCTAGGTAATAGCTGTTTCGTATTAGATTGTGCCTTCCTCTGATTACTGCAGCTCATTCCATTAATGTAGTTTCAAATACCAACTTGTTGTTTATTAAAGCATAATAAAAATGAAATTTAAATTACAACATTTGATAATACCTCAACTTACTTCTATCCCGTAAAAGTAATCCAAGATTTGTACAATTGACTAGCAACAGGTATCCCTCATTCAGGGAAAGCTCTCTCTCTCTTCTGTTATTTTATGGTTCAAATCATATATATTATTACAAATTATAATCTTCTTCACACTTTTCACAGTACTATAAATTACCCTCAACTTGGTAAAATAAACTATCTTAAAGTCCTCCTCTCATGCCTTTAGAATTACCAGTGTGGATGACTAATTAACACCAGAAAGTCAAAACAGAGTTCAGAGGCAATTGAAATCATTCAACGAACTGTTCCATCCCATAGTATACTAAACATTACCATGATTAAAAATATTTCATAAATGTTACTTATCCCAAGTGTTCATTAAGTCCTCATGACATTTATTCTCATAAGAAATCATGCATACCTTAAACTCAGTCAAAACCGAAAAACTCCATAAAATTCACTGTGTGTGCTCCTTTAAGACTTATCACCTTTGACCTGTTGAAAACCCCCTAAAATCTAAATAACAAGGCTGTTTAAACAGCATACTAGGTGTGTTGTTTTTAATTTGAAAACCCCAATTAAAAAACAACAAACCAAAATAGCCAGGTCATGAGGACTCCTGATTTCTCTCTTCCCCTTCTGCCTACAGTTTCTTAACTGGTGCCCTTTCCTTGCACAGTAACTACACGGTTCCTCACATTCTCTAGCAAAATGTCCCGTTTTGTCACAATTGTAACACTTCCACTCACTCCTGTCTCCACTATTACCGTTTCCTTCTTGTCTGTCTTTGCTACCGTAACCTCTCTTCTCTCCTAGGTATTGACTAATAGTCTCACTGTCTCCCTGTTTACACTCATGGACTTTGGAGAAGTCGGCATGTCTGTGATAATATTCTCTCAGATTATCACAGAGTTGTGCCAATTTATCTCCCCTCCTTCTGCCCACTCTAGGACCTGTGCATTCCCATCCCCGGGAACCCAGTTTCCCCTTACTGCCGCCCAGTCCTTCAACACTATGTCTGACTGCCCTCTCTAGTTCCCCTGTATTCAGCTTGAAGCTGGCGGTCAGCCCTTCCATATCTCTTCTGAACTGGTGTACCCCCGTCTTAGGGTGGGGTATCCCTTCCACTGCTCTCACTACATCTCTCTGCTTCGTTTACTAAATCCTGGCATTAGTAAATTCTATCCACACACCACCAAAAACGAATAACATATTTGCATACACATAACTAGAAAGCATGAATTTAATAGCATTCTTGCTTAAACAATGCAATTCAACATTTCTCATCACCCAATTTCTATTATTTTTTTCACACAGGAAACCCTGTACAATCTCTATCCTCTGTTGCTGACTTTCCATCTAACATTACTTTTCAACATTTCTCAAATCTAATTAACTCTGTTATCAACTAAAATTATAGCCACCTCTTATGAAACCCCCAATCTGTCATTGTTTAGAATACAGCAGATATACTGTAGGTAACTGTCCTTTCTAAGTAGGCTACAAATAACACATGCCGTAGTTGACCAGAATATATTGAATTTATCTCCATAGTATTAATATCCAATGTAGTGATTGACGTTCCTTAATGGAAACCCTAAATTGGCTTTGTACAATATTATATTAATTATGTCTCACCCATGACGTATGTCTACGTTTGGGTGAGCAAGTTAATATATAATTATTATTCCAATTATTATTTTATGAAGTCTCTAGCCTCTCATTCAACACAAATCCCCACCATCAAATATACTCCCAGCAGAACTGAAAAAAAAAAAACAGACTGTGATTTCCAGGACACTGCCCCTTTGTTTCTGGCCTCACTATCTCCCCGAGAGTTGGCACTCCCTTAAGGTCTCTCTTACTCCTCTTTTTCTCTCCCAATCTGCTCTTGGTAAACTGCATCTTTTTTTCACCTCAATCAGTGTTGCTGTGCCATTCTCCACCCTATCAAAATATTTGTAATGGTCCTGCTTATCTGTGGTCTCATTCCACTGAGGAACGCTATATTTTTAATTGCTGATGGTAGGGCGTATCATTCCCCTGTCTCTGGTCTGGCTCGGGTATGCCACTGTTTGCGTTAAACACATCTTTAACTCTCTCTAAGTACTGGCTGACAGTCTCACTATCCTCTTGTTTACACTCATGTGCTTTAGAGAAGTCTGCATGACGATGGTAATGTTCTCTGAGGCTATTACACAATTCAGTTATTTTCCCAACATACTCTCCGTGATCGGCCCATGGCAAAAGTGCCCTCTGGGCATCCCCTGAAACCCACTGCCCTCTAACGGCAGCCCAAACCTTACTATTCCTGTTTTGGGGTGGGTCATTCCTTCTACCGCTCTGGCCACGTCCTCTGTGTTCATGGCATGTCTGCTAAATGGCATATTATTATTATTATTACTGTATACATCTAAGGTTGCTGGGGCCCCTTCATTCCCTGCCAATAGATAAGGTAAGGCTATCAGTGGGTACTGGCCCCCTCCTACTCTCTCATCTCCTGACTCATACCTTTACACACCTTCTGCATCTGTTTTACCATGGATTCGAGTTTGTCTGAGTCCGGACGTCCCTCAAAACCATACAGTGGGGAAAAAAAGTATTTAGTCAGCCACCAATTGTGCAAGTTCTCCCACTTAAAAAGATGAGAGAGGCCTGTAATTTGGACTGTACCGCTGCTGCCAGACTGGTTTGTTCAACACCACCAGAGCTCTCTGTTTATCTGAAGAGAACAGAAAACACACCACTGACTGATGTTACTACACCCTGTTAGCTACTACAGCCACAGTGAGTCAATGCAGGTTTAGCTACGGCCACAGTGAGTCAATGCAGGTTTAGCTACGGCCACAGTGAGTCAATACAGGTTTAGCTACGGCCACAGTGAGTCAATGCAGGTTTAGCTACGGCAACAGTGAGTCAATACAGGTTGGATGTTTATGACAGTGACATTCTTTAAGACAGTCCCAAATGGCACCCTAATCCCTACATACTACACTCCCTTTGACCAGAGCCCCATGGGTCTATATGCGTTGGTCAAAGGGAGTGCCATTTGGGACTTAGAGTCTGTACATGCCATGATGAGAGACAGATGTTGAGGTGACGTTGTGTCTGTGTGAGGCAACAGACACAACGTCACTCCTTCGTTGCCCGGGCAACGAAGGAGTGGCTTCGTAAGAAGCATTTCAAGGTCCTGGAGTGGCCTAGCCAGTCTCCAGATCTCAACCCCATAGAAAATCTTTGGAGGGAGTTGAAAGTCTGTGTTGCCCAGCGACAGCCCCAAAACATCACTGCTCTAGAGGAGATCTGCATGGAGGAATGGGCCAAAATACCAGCAACAGTGTGTGAAAACCTTGTGAAGAATTACAGAAAACGTTTGACCTGTGTCATTGCCAACAAAGGGTATATAACAAAGTATTGAGAAAATTTTGTTATTGAGTGGCCTTATACTTATTTTCCACCATAATTTGCAAATAAATTCATTATAAATCCTACAATGTGATTTTCTGGATTATTTTTCCTCATTTTGTCTGTCATAGTTGACGTGTACCTATGATGAAAATTACAGGCCTCTCTCATCTTTTTAAGTGGGAGAACTTGCACAATTGGTGGCTGACTAAATACTTTTTTCCCCCACTGTACCTCTCCCTCCACCTGGTCACATAATGGAGATTTATTCTATCCCTGGACTCCATAAATCTTGTATTCTATTGACAGGCAGTGTTGTACGAAACTCCAAGATATCATTACATGAAAAGCTTATTATTCAAACTTATATACAATTGTCATACACACCTCTATATCTCATCATTCAAACTTCAGAGTGCGACTCATTTATACCATTATACCACTCTCATTCCACATTCACACAATGTTGTTCTCAAACGCGCTTAATTACTATTTGTACAACGTACAGGAATATTTTATTCTATCAAAGGGTCCAAATTTGGAATGTTAACCCTATCCCAGTTATTATTTTACTGTAGTCAATTTTATTACAATCCTACATCACCTCTAAAGTTTCCAAATATAATGTCCAAAACACACCCTGAAAGATTGACCAAAATACAATGCATAGACGTCATATGATCACACCGGTACACGTGACCTGTTCCTCCAACAGGATTCCTCATACCCCTCCTAGTAATGTGAATTTTCCACTCAGTTGGTAAATGTATATCCACATAACATTAATTATTCTCTTTCCTAATGCGAGATTGGGCAAGCCCTTTCTCCACCAGCTTTTAGAAGCTTCAAACGACCTTAAATATAGTCCCTTTCCTTACACTTCCTCCACAAAGAAAAGGCTATTATTTACAGGATTTATTTTTGTTGTCTGATCACCCACACAGATAAGCAGCCACTCGTGCTTAAATGAATCACTGAATGACTCACAGCCGCTCAAGCTAACCATTCACCCGTACGAGATGAGCATACCTACTCTATCTTAACCTTCTCTTCACACATTACTTTCACTGTATTTCCCCAACCCGGATTATTTGTTGAACATTACTGTTCTATAATCTACTACAGGTTCTCTGAATACAGGTAGTTTCTTTTGATAATGGCCTATTACCGTGAATCGTTACGGACCCACCAACCTTAAATTGGCTACAACCTTAAATCGGCTACCGGCTACAACCTAAAATTGCCTACCTTAAAATGGCTACGCATTGATCAATTTGCTACTTTAAATTATGACGTTACCCTCAGTCTATATTTTAGCAAGTTCTCAAATCAATTTCACCAAGTAATGAATAAAGACTACTGACCTTATCCTTGCAGCCGAGATTCAATGTAGGTTTGGATTCCGTCACCGTCTCTGTCATTAATCAGGTGTCCTCTGGCCTGTCTTAACCCTTAATGTCAAAGGGCAGGACTTTCTATTTACGAATGTATCAATCGCCCGTCGACAGTTTTCAGAGTTACCTGGAATGACAGAGGCAGGTATTGGATTCCGGCTCAGAAGGACCAAGCTGTTATGTGAATTATTTAACAAAGTATTTCAGTGTCTCTGTGCGTCTCCCAAAATCAAGAAACGGACAGAGTCCCGGTCTGCATAGTCAGAGATTTATTCATTGAGAATTCTGCCACAAAATGGTCATACAATATTCTTATTTGCACACGTCATACGAAAATCCCTCCTCTCTGTAGGCGGGCTGTAGTTTTCCACTTTAAAACTGCTCTCCTGACCATCAGTACACACACACACACACACACACACACACACACACACACACACACACACACACACACACACACACACACACACACACACACACACACACACTCTTCCAAGCCTAACAGTTTTTCTCCTCCCTAAATTCCTCAGTTATCTTGGTTTCTCAGTTGCCTGTAGACAGTTCTCCCTGTCCTTTGTTGTCTGGCCTAACTCTTACTCACATTGCTAAATAGTAGCACAATGTCATAATCTTTACTGGTCCTACACTCACACATTACCAGGTAGTATATTCTAACACATCTCACACAGTTTCGGAGTGTAATAATTAGTCACTACTAAGAAAGTACTAATCATACTTAAAACAAGAACATTTCACATCTATATTTAAGGGTGGAACATTTAGTCATAACTTTTAACCTGTATATATTTTAATTTCTATATCATAATGCCAAATAACTTTTTGCACTACTTGACACTTTTGATCTCACTCAACATGTGAAAGAGCGCACACACACTCAAGAACACATTTTAATACAATTGATCAATAATCCCTAGAAGAAACAGTTCAACATCTTAAAGCTTCCACTTGCTGTCTCGACACACTGCCATCAGACATTTTTTTAAACAATTTTTAACTCTATAACAATGGACTTACAGCAAATAGTTAATAGCTCTCTGCAATCAGGCATTTTCCCAACGTCTCTAAAAACAGCTGCCATTAAGCCTCTATTAAAAAGAGAACACTGTATGCATCTATAATGAACAACTATAGACCTGTATCAAATATCCCTTTTATAGCCAAGATCATTGAGAAGGTTGTCTTCAATCAACTCAGCAATTTTGTGACCTCATGCGGTCTCTTAGACAAATTTCAGTCAGGTTTCCGACCTCACCACAGTACTGAAACGGCCCTTATTAAAGTTTTAAATGATATACGGCTGAATACTGATTCTGATAGTAACAGTTCTGGTTCTATTAGATCTCAGTGCAGCATTTGACACTGTCGATCATGGAACACTTATAGATAGGCTGGAAAAGTGGGTAGGACTCTCCGGGACAGTCCTTGATTGGTTTAGATCTTATCTAGATGGCCGGAGTTACTTTGTCACCATTGGTAATCATGAATCTGATAGGGTGGCTATGACATGCGGAGTTCCACAGGGATCAGTTCTCGGACCGATTCTGTTTAATCTCTATATGCTACCTCTGGGCCAAATTTTACAGAACAACAACATTAACTACCACAGCTATGCTGATGATACTCAAATATATATGGCTCTCGAACCATATGACAACAGCTCAATAGACTCTCTGTGTCACTGTGCTTTTAGTTTATAAATCTTTGAATGGTTTAGGACCTGAGTACATGTCTGATATGTTTGAAGAATATAAACCGAGCAGGGCTCTTAGATCCATGAACACAGGTCAGCTAGTAGAGCCCAGAGCCCAAACTAAACATGGAGAAGCTGTGTTTAGCACTGATGCTGTACACAACTGGAATAAACTACCAGAAGATCTTAGATGTGCCCCAAACGTATCCATTTTTAAATCCAGGTTAAAAACACTTCTCTTTTCACGTGCCTACGACTGAGCACTTAAACTTAACCACACTGTTTAGCCTCATAGCTTCCTATGTTTTTATCCCATTTTTATTTTTTATTTTTATTTTTTTATTGTATTTTTATTATTATGATGTTTTCATTATTTTTGATAAACATCTTTGTAAAGCACATTGAATTGCTTCGATGTATGAATTGTGCTATATAAATAAACTTGCTTGCTTGCTTCAGATCAAAGTCTACGTTGAGACCGAAGGGAGCAAGGGTCTTTAAATTAAAGATCCAGGCAGCCTCTCATTTTAACAATAAATTGTCGAGGTCACCCCCTCTCCTAGGGAGGGGGAAGTGTTCGATGCCGATATAACGTAGGGACGAAATCGAGTGGTTCGCTTCCAAAATGTGGGCCGCAACTGGGTACGTTGAGTTTTTGCACCTAATGGTGCTACGATGCTCCGAGATTCGTACTTTTAATTTGCGCTTCGTTTTACCCACATAATTCTTACCACAAGGACAAGTTATAAGATAAATAACTGCCTTAGTGGAGCACATGATAACACCTTTGATTAGGATCTGTTTCCCTGTTTGGGGGTGTTTGAAGGATCTACAATTGTAAGTGCCATTGCATTGAGAACAGCCATTACACTTGTAGTTTCCATCCGGTAGAGGTACACTGAGTATACAAAACATTAAGAACACCTGCTCTTTCCATGGCAGCTATGATCCCTTATTGATGTCACTTGTTAAATTCACTTCAGTCAGTGTAGTGGAGGAGACAGGTTAAAGACGGATTTCTAAGCATTGAGACAATTGAGACATGGATTGTGTATGTGTGCCATTCAGAGGGTGAATGGGCAAGACAAAAGATTTAAGTGCCTTGGAACGGGGTATGGTAGTAGGTGCCAGGCACACCGGTTTGGGTCAAGAACTGCAATGCTCCTGGGTTTTTCACGCTCAACAGTTTCCCGTGTGTAGCAACAATGGTCCACTACCCAAAGAACATCCAGCCAACTTGACACAACTGTGGAATGCTTTCATTTAAAAAACAATTGTAGAGTCCATACCTCAACGAATTGAGGCTGTTCTGAGGGTTTAGGAAGGTGTTCCTAATGTTTTGTATACTAGCTGCATCAACCAGAAAATCACGTTATTATGATGTCCCATGCCAAATTTTGCCTTTTGGGTACCCTACTCTCCAACCACCCTTATAGGCTGATCTTAGAACAGTTGTTATAGTGTGTTTATTATGAGCACCTGAACCATGCTGTTATGCAGTGATTGCTTCAATTCAACATTGACTATGTGCATGCAGTCAGCTCCAGTGTATCATTTTGTAAGAGATCAATGGTTATTTTCAGCAGGAACTGATACATGTATTTTTTTTTGCAGTGCACACGATTTAAACACTGATATCATATTTCACTATTATAGGAGAGTTTATTTTATTTTTTATCTCAAAACACATTGGTTATGGTCTAGGTGCACAGTGAGTGCTTTCAGGCCTATTTCACAGTGAGGTTTGATTTCAGTACTGTAGTAACAGACAGTTGAGGACATATTGAGTGTAGTTTTAGGCTTAGAGTGAATGATTTCAGGCTTATTTTACATTGAAGGCGATTTCAGGCTGGATTACCTCCAAGCGGTCTATTCATAGCCGCTCACAAACGTCAGTCGGCCCGCTCCTCGGGGTCAGCGTTTAATGAGATTACTGGGGTTTAGAGGGACAGTGTTCCTCTACTCACTGCCACACAGATTCCATCTCCACTTGCAGAATCAACTCAGGGGAGGCCCCTAACCACTGTTCTCGTCGGATTTTAACCTCTTAGCTTGCTTACCCTGAAGCTTAGTGAATGAAAACAAAACTGACCCTAGGTCAGGTCAGTTACTGCCACTACCAACACTTTGAGCACAGGGAAGAATGAGTGAAAAACGTCCAAAGGGTGGACGATAGGATCAAGGACTTGAATGACTAACTCCCCTTTCACAACTGTACCATAACTGTATGTTGATCTTGCATAATTCTTTTAGGAGAGATACAGTACTATTATTTTAAGTCAATTAAAATATGGTGAATCAGTTGTTTGGAATTGTAACGGTAATTGATTATCTACCTAGAAACTACTTTGCCCTATTCTGATTGTTCAGATATCAGTTCATTGTTGGAAGAGAACAGTCAGAAAATAGTGGAGTTGATGAAAATGGTCAGTTCTAAAGTAAATATGCAAAAGAGTAATCCGTCTCCATCCAGTGTTTGTCTACATAGAGAGTCATCAATCCACTCTCTAAAGAACCTTCAAACAACAATCTCTAGTAGAAAACTGTGATAAATAAAAAAGTACACCAGTTTCATTTAAGGACCAAAGGATTGACAGCCATCCCATATAGATTGCAAAATAGTTGGGAAGAGATTTTTGACGTACCGATTCCATGGCATAGTGTTTATGAACTGATACGCAAAACGACACCGGATTCAAAACTTACAATTTTTCAATTTAAATTATTATATAAAATTCTTGCTACTAATAGAATGTTATTTATATGGGGGATACAATCTTCCCAGCTCTGCAGATTTTGCTGCGGAGAGACAGAATCATTAGATCATTTGTTTTGGTACTGTCCATTTGTAGCTTGTTTTTGGACACAGGTCCAGGAATGGCTAAAGGATTGCAATATTTACCTGGAGCTAACCTTGCAGATAGCATTACTGGGTGATCTGAAAAGTCATAGTCAATCGATCAATAATATAATAATACTTTTAGCAAAAATGTTTATTTTCAATTTACAATCTGTAGAAACAATGAGAATAGAAATGTTCAGAACTTTTGTAAAACATCACAGCACAGTTGAAAAATATATGGCAAATAGAAATCCTAAATGAATGGTGTTAAGAGATGGGTGGTGTTGAATGGAATTGAAGGATGGGACTAATAACAACTAACAACAACTAATAACATGATATCTAATAATGTAAAGCATACTGTGTCCATAATAAGTATATAGGTTGTAGGTTGGGAGTTTTTGTGAAAGAGCACAGTTAAAAATATATTGCATATATTGCAAACCGGATGGACATCATGAAAATGAAAAAAATAAAAAATATATAATTATTGTAAAATTGACTGTGTCCATAAAATGTATATAGTAAGTATAAGCTGGATGTAGTGGCCTAAGCATTGTTATTCACTAGTTTACTCCAATTAGGGAAAGGGTGGTGGGGTTGGAAAGTAATAAAGGGGAATATATACAGTAAGGGAGAAAAATGTATTTGATCCCCTGCTGATTTTGTACGTTTGCCCACTGACAAAGAAATAATCAGTCTATAATTTTAATGGTAGGTGTATTTGAACAGTGAGAGACAGAATAACAACAAAATTATCCAGAAAAACGCATGTCAAAAATTTTATAAATTGATTTGCATTTTAATGAGGGAAATAAGTATTTGAACCCCTCTCAATCAGAAAGATTTCTGGCTCCCAGGTGTCTTTTATACAGGTAACGAGCTGAGATTAGGAGCACACTCTTAAAGGGAGTGCTCCTAATCTCAGCTTGTTACCTGTATAAAAGACACCTGTGCACAGAAGCAATCAATCAATCAGATTCCAAACTCTCCAGCATCGCCAAGACCAAATAGCTCTCCAATGATGTCAGGGACAAGATTGTAGACCTACACAAGGCTGGATTGGGCTACAAGACCATCGCCAAGCAGCTTGGTGAGAAGGTGATAACAGTTGGTGCGATTATTCGCAAATGGAAGAAACACAAAATAACTGTCAATCTCCCTCGGCCTGGGGCTCCATGAAAGATCTCACCTTGTGGAGTTGCAATGATCATGAGAACGGTGAGGAATCAGCCCAGAACTATACGGGAGGATCTTGTCAATGATCTCAAGGCAGCTGGGACCATAGTCACCAAGAAAACAATTGGTAACACACTACGCCGTGAAGGACTGAAATCCTGCAGCGCCCGCAAGGTCCCCCTGCTCAAGAAAGCACATATACAGGGCCGTCTGAAGTTTGCCAATGAACATCTGAATGATTCAGAGGAGAACTGGGTGAAAGTGTTGTGGTCAGATGAGACCAAAATTGAGCTTTTTGGCATCAACTCAACTCGCCGTGTTTGGAGGAGGAAGAATGCTGCCTATGACCCCAAGAACACCATCCCCATCGTCAAACATGGAGGTGGAAACATTATGCTTTGGGGGTGTTTTTCTGCAAACGGGACAGGACAACTTCACCGCATCAAAGGGACAATGGACGGGGCCATGTACCATCAAATCTTGGGTGAGAACCTCCTTCCCTCAGCCAGGGCATTGAAAATGGGTCGTGGATGGGTATTCCAGCATGACATTGACACAAAACACACGGCCAAGGCAACAAAGGAGTGGCTCAAGAAGAAGTACATTAAGGTCCTGGAGTGGCCTAGCCAGTCTCCAGACCTTAATCCCATAGAAAATCTGTGGAGGGAGCTGAAGGTTCGAGTTGCCAAACGTCAGCCTCGAAACCTTAATGACTTGGAGAAGATCTGCAAAGAGGAGTGGTACAAAATCCCTCCAGAGATGTGTGCAAACCTGGTGGCCAACTACAAGAAACGTCTGACCTCTGTGATTGCCAACAAGGGTTTTGCCACCAAGTACTAAGTCATGTTTTGCAGAGGGGTCAAATACTTATTTCCCTCACTGTATTTAAAATATATATATATATATATATATATATATATATATATACACAGTATCTCACAAGTGAGTACACCCCTCACATTTTTGTAAATATTTGAGTGTATCTTTTCATGTGACAACACTGAAGAAATGACACTTTGCTACAATGTAAAGTAGTGTGTACAACTTGTATAACAGTGTAAATTTGCTGTCCCCTCAAAATAATTCAACACACAGCCATTAATGTCTAAACCGCTGGCAACAAAAGTGAGTACACCCCTAAGTGAAAATGTCCAAATTGGGCCCAATTAGCCATTTTCCCTCCCCGGTGTCATGTGACTCGTTAGTGTTACAAGGTCTCAGGTGTGAATGGGGAGCAGGTGTGTTAAATTTGGTGTCATCGTTCTCACACTCCCTCATACTGGTCACTAGAAGTTCAACATGGCACCTCATGGCAAAGAACTCTCTGAGGATCTGAAAAAAAGAATTGTTGCTCTACATAAAGATGGCCTGCGCTATAAGAAGATTGCCAAGACCCTGAAACTGAGCTGCAGCACGGTGGCCAAGACAATACAGCGGTTTAACAGGACAGGTTCCACTCAGAACAGGCCTCGCCATGGTCGACCAAAGAAGTTGAGTGCAAGTGCTCAGCGTCATATCCAGAGGTTGTCTTTGGGAAATAGACGTATAAGTGCTGCCAGCATTGCTGCAGAGGTTGAAGGGGTGGGGTGTCAGCCTGTCAGTGCTGCAGCTCAGTTTCAGGGTCTTGGCAATCTTCTTATAGCCCAGGCCATCTTTATGGTGAGACAGACCTTCCCAGCAACTCTGACTGTACATAAGACAAAACGTTGCACATTTCTTTACTTGAGAAATACTGCACCAAACACCTTAGATGTAAAATTGCGCAACTAATACATCCTCGGCCAAAACGTAAAAATGTTATACAGATTTCTTGAGTTAACTTTGATTAATTCTGCAAATTTTGAGGATGTGAAATAGGCTTCTACAGTGTCAGGGGACAAACATCATTAACCAAACGCGGAATCGGTCAGTAAACACACCTCCAAGCAACAGAAAAACACATGTGCCAATCGGCGTGTTCAGTGGCTCTTTAAGCGGACAACCTGTAACTTTAATATTTTCTAGTCACAAGTGCTGCCTCTGTACTTGCTATAGACTGTGGGGATGGGTGGCAGTTCACCAAGACCCACGCCTACAGTTTACAAACTGTGCAGGGTCAACACTTCTAGCTGAAAATAAAATGGACATAATTAACCTTTAAGATGACTCTGAGAAGCCACAGTTTGCAACACAACAACATGTATTTGTATGGCAAGGGGGGAGGGTGTGGGTCTAACAGTATATGACCTACAAGCCATGCCCACCAGGAACACAATGATAGCACAAATATCAACAGTTATGTATGTTTTCAGTCAAGTCGGTTGTCATTGTCTGTTTGCTTCTCTGCTTTCTTTGGCAGAATTTGGGGATGGATTCTCAAAGGACATCTAGATGGTGTATTACCCAGTCACTTCAAAGATACAGGTGTCCTTCCTAACTCAGTTGCCGTAGCGGAAGGAAACTGCTCAGGGATTTCACCATGAGGCCAGTGGAGACTTTAAAACAGTTACAGAGTTTAATGACTGTGATGGGAGAAAACTGAGGATGGATCAACAACATTGTAGTTACGCCACAATACTAACCTAATTGACAAAGTGAAAAGAAGGAAGCCTGTACAGAATAAAAATATTCCAAAACATCCTGTTTGCAACCATGCACTAAAGTAATACTGCAAATAATGTGGAAAGCGGTTCACTTTTTGTCCTGAATACAAAGTGTTATGTTTTTCTTTATTTTTACTATTTTCCACATTGTAGAATAATAGTGAAGACATCAAAACTATGAAATAACACATATGGAATCATGTAGTAACCAAAAAAGTGTTAAACAAATATATTTTTCATTCTTCAAAGTAGCGACCCTTTGCCTTGATGACAGCTTTGCACACTCTTGGCATTCTCTCAACCAGCTTCACCTGGAATGCTTTTCCAACAGTCTTGAAGGAGTTCCCACATATGCTAAGTAGTGTTGGCTGCTTTTCCTTCACTCTGCAGTCCAACTCATCCCAAACCATCTCAATTTGGTTGAGGTCGGGGGTTTGTGGAGGCCAGGTCATCTGATGCAGCACTCCATCACTCTCCTTCTTTGAGCCTGGAGATGTGTTGGGTCATTGTCCTGTTGAAAAACAAACGATAGTCCCGCTAAGCGCAAACCAGATGGGATGGCGTATCGCTGCAGAATGCTGTGGTAACCATGCTGGTTAAGTGTGCCTTGAATTCTAAATAAATCACAGACAGTGTCACCAGCAAAGCACCCCCACACCATCACACCTCCTCCTCCATGCTTCACGGTGGTAACCACAGATGTGGAGATCATCCATTCACCTACTCCATTCACCTACACAGCGATTGGAACCGAAATCTAATATTTGGACTCATCAGACCAAAGGACAGATTTCCACTGGTCTAATGTCCATTGCTCGTGCTTCTTGGCCCAAGCAAGTCTCTTCTTCTTATTGGTGTCCTTTAGTAGTGATTTTGTGAATAGTTATGCACGCTCAAGTTCAGTTTTTTTTTGTCTTATTTCTTGTTTGTTTCACAATAAAAAATATTTTGCATCTTCAAAGTGGTAGGCATGTTGTGTAAATCATATGATACAAACCCCCAAAAAATCCATTTTAATTCCATGTTGTAAGGCAACAAAATAGGAAAAAATGCCAAGTGGGGTGAATACTTTCACAAGCCACTGTATGTCCCTCATGTCACTGTATTAGCACTACTTTCCCTAAGGGAGCTAGTATACCCTCTGCATGGAGAGAGTGAACTCTTCCTAATCTCACTAGAGTAAATGCTACAGCCCTAACTAGATAGGCCTCAGGGAAATGTAAGATCAATGACCTATGGAAAAGTGTGGTCATAGGGAAAATAAACTAGGGTTGAAATCTCAGCTTGAATTCCCAGGTTGGGAGTAATGCTGTAATGCTATACTGAGCAGGGCTCTCGATTTGAATAGCCACTGTAAGTCCCATCTGTGTACTGCGTAAATGGATGATAGTGTATTTCGTAGAAGCTAGTAAAGCTTGGACAGCAGAGTCCCTGCCCATCTTCCGAAAACATCTAAAACCCTCAAACAGTATCTCAACCCCCCCCCACACCTAGCTATCTTAAGATGAATGCACTAACTGTAAGTCGCTCTTGACTAGAGTCTCTGCTAAAGGACTAAAATGTGAAATGTAAATGTTGTGCCTGTTGAGTGCCGAACAGTGTCATTGAATACACTCCCTTGGTTTAAGTGTCACTATAGCCATTTCTCTTGCTTTAAATGCAATATTCAACAATAGAAATGTATGCATATAGTCTTCAGTCACTCATACTGTATATGGATACATTTTTCCATAAATGTACCACCCAAATAAACCTTATCCATTGCTAGCTTTTGGGTGTGTTCTGTTCTGGTATAAAATGGCCTGTCCATAGTCTGCAGATGATTTGCTGAATTTTGCTCAGGCTACCTCGTCATGCAATCAGAGCATATTATGGAGCATTTGTTTACATCGCTGCTTACACAAAATGTATTGACATTCACATACTGATTAAGGGGCATTCACATCCTTATTGATTATTTCTTGTCAGCTTAGATGTCAATCCAATTTCCGGTGGACCTGGGAAAAAGCCAGGTTGGAATACAGGGAATGACAGGACACAGTTTGGCAGTACTGCGCTATATGATTTGACTGCAATACAAGGATGATATCTGCATCAACTTTGTAAATACCATCTGCATAGAAAACATGGTCTTAGGACAATTTGTATTATTCTGTATGTAAATCTGTGACTCCATTTAGTATATGTTATGTCACGTTACATTATGAATGGAAAAGCCTTGCAATATTAAACAAATTAGAGGACGTGTAGTATCATACGTCTTACCTGGTCGCAAATAGCATACAAATTGGATGAAGTAAGTTATCATAGATCTTGGATGACGTATAGTATTATACATCTTTCTCTGAGACCAGGTTGCTTGTTGCGTCATAACAACAAAGAATTACAGGGAGAATTTACATTGGTGGTTAGGTGAACTAACGACAAAGGTTAGAATCATTTACGTGAAAGGTTAGGCAAAAATAAAACAACAAAGGTTAGGTGAATTTACGTAGCTACAGTTGTCCCCGACGCGACTCGAACCTTTGGATTGCTAGACGGTTGCAGATTATGCTCACCCATCCTCCTCGACCAACCTCCCTACTTTCGTTTCTGTCTAAAGTAACTAGACCATAAGTAGGTATCAAACGTCTTGGAGGTGCTCAGAAATACGTGAAGTATGTTTCGTATGGCTCTGAGGCCAGGCTGGCATAGAGCTCAGCTGTTTCTTGAGCTCTGACAATGAGAATTGCCTTGGCAACGTGTTGCGAATCGTAAAATGTCTCAGTGTTTCTATATGGGACGTTTTTTATTTGGAGTGGTACAGACCTATAGGCTAGTAAGGATTTTGTAGAAGCTGCGTATTCATCATTATTATATTGCTATTCATATAGTATCTGCATCCATCGCTCATGAATTATAGACGAAGAGCATGTTACTCGTGTGAAAATGGAATGGAAGATTTATTGGAAGTGCGTCCCAAATGGCACCCTATTCCATTTATAGTGCACTACTTTTGACCAGAGGCCTATGGGCCCTGGTCAAAAAGTAGTGCACTTGTAGCGGACATGAGTCGGTTATGGTCACGTGATACGACAGTCCCGACTGCGAACTTCGGCCCAAGGGGGGATTTCTTCTTATTCTATTGGTCTAAGATGTTAGTTCATTTCCCGCGTGTTACACACTAAATAGGGAATAGGGTGCCATTTGAGGCGCAGTCTGGGTATTCCTGCAACCTGGCTGGGAGACATGGTTAGCAATGTAGAAATATTTTCATGACAGTTGTCATTGGGCATAGGCGTTAAGTGGAAGTTAAGCCAGTAACTTGTAGATGCAAATGTCATTCTGTCTGGTCCGTTTGCGGTGGTAAGCTACACCGCTGAAATATTGATGTGATGGGAGATCGTCTGGATTCCCTGACAGAACTGGCAGTTTGCCTAAGCTACTCATCGTTTTGCTACCTGAAAGGTTAGCGCACTAGCGTAGCCAGCCAATAACCTGCTAGCAGCTAGAATAACACGACACAAGCTGTAACACCTGAGCCTATTTGAACACACGTTTCACACCTGTAAACAACAACGACCATTCTTTTCACAGTTTATCATTAGTGTACGAATGTTACTTTGTTGTTAGCTGCTAATGCTACGTTGGAAGATGGAAACATCCTGCTCTTGCCTTCACAGATGGAGGCTTGTGTATGATGTGTACAAAAGCTTAACAAGGCATCCAGATCACTGGCATTCTCCTTTAATGAAGGTCTCTGTGCTGTTGGCCTTTGCAGCGAGAGACGAGGCTCGCTCTTTCCAAAACAATATGGCCACTGCTGTAATTGCCATGGCATGGAGGGTTTTAATTTTGCCCTCTCTGGGGGGGACGGCGATCATGAGGGGATTATAGTAGCAAATTGAATGTATGATGGCTCCCTCGGCACATCACAACAACATGTTGAAAGACTGTTTTTTTTAGCTGTTTGTCATACTGCCTGCCTTGAGTGGGTGAGTAAATGAGTGAGTGAGTGTGTGTGTGTGTGTGTGTGTGTGCTTGTATTTGCTGGGTGCTGGTTTTCTGAAGAGCAGTTTTGTACACAAGGACAGAGTTGAAGATGGACAGAAGTGGTGGGGGAAGATCCTTGGGAAAGACACAAATTCTTGTGAATGCATCGCATTGTCCGCAGTGGTGACCCTGCCTAAACGAACCAATAGCTAGCTGTCTTTCTTAATAAGTGTATTTTTGCAAATATCCTCACCATATGCATTTGAACAGTAAAACTAACATTTTATTTTGGCTCTACTCCAGCATTTTTTATTTAAGATCAAATTATGAGGCGAAAGTCCAGAATGAGAATTTAAATGTTAGGGTATATTCATACATATGTTTTACCATTTAGACATAATAGCATTTTATGTATATAGTCCCCCCATTTGAAGAAGTCATAAGTATTTGGACAAATGAACTGAGTGTAGCTAGATTAATTGGCTAGATGAATCTTGTGATTCTACAAACTCTTTGGATGCATTTTCAGTCTGTTTTGGGGATGTTTTGAGTCATGTCTTGCCTAATACTAACTGAATGGTGAATGATCTGTTCTACGTGTGCTATTTCTATGCTTCCCGTTCTTAAGTTTAGTTTTTGTGTCTTTTACTTTTGGCTCACTCTAAAGGTTTGTGTCCATGCAAGACAACTTGTGAGCATACACAAACATGCAAAAAACACTTGTCTGTGCGCTGTTTGCAGACACACACACAAGCGCACACTCAGGCAGCCATTCACATGTACATCATGTGCCCTATCTTTAGAAGACTTTCGTTGTCATTTTGTTTTGGCCCCTCCTCTTTGTCTTTAAACAGGAAACGAGAGAGATGGTAGCAGGTGCTGGTGCTTGTCCAGGCTTGTCAATGCCTGCTTTGGGGGATAGATACCCAGTCTCCTGAGAATCACTTGGCTCACATTGTATAGAACCAGTAGTGGTTAAAATGTATTAATGATAGCATCAGGTTTCATCAGCATTGCATTTTTTCCCATGGGGGCGTTTTGAAGTCACTATTTATTTCTGACATCTCTGATATTTCTTGGTGTGTGAAAGTTGAGACTAATTTATTTAATGAACACCTGACTCGACTAAATCAACAAAGCAGTGTGGTAAATTTAGATATTTCACATCAGTATGGCATATGGTTAATTCGTTTTATGACAAATAATTGCTTATGGACAAAGTGGAAAGGCAGGCAATGTCACAATCAATTTCAATCGGACACCCCTAAACTGATTAATTCCTTCTGAATGCACATATTCCTTTTGAATCACAAATAATGTGATATGTAGTAGTTTGAAGTTGTGTGTGTGTGTGTGTGTGTCTATTTTAATCTATTGTAATTAAGTAAATTAACGTTTTGTCGATTGAACACCTACTGTAGACTTTATGATAATTTGTGATGATGACAGACTACTAGTAGATACGCCACAAAGGGAAAAATCACATTTTATTGGTCGCAAAAACATGTTTAGCAGATGTTATTGCGGGGGTAGCGAAATGCTTGTGTTCCTAGCTCCAACAGTGCAGTAATATCTAACAATACACACATCTAAAAGTAAAATAATGGAATTAAGAAATATAAGGAAGAGCAATGTCGGAGTCCGAAGTATAAATGTATATACAGTGTGTGTATATAAATATATATATATACAGTATGTGTGTGTGTGTGTGTGTGTATGTGATGTATAGACATGGACATTAGAAATTATGTGGCTAGAATATATATTATATCTGAAGAATACGTGGATAGAATAGTATATGTACAGCAATAGTTGAATAGGATGGACTTGACTAGAATACAGTATTTATACTGAACAAAAATATAAACGCAACATGCAACAATTTCAACGATTTTACTCAGTCAGAGTTCATATAATGAAATCAGTCAATTTAAATTAATTAATTAGGCCCTAATCTATGGATTTCACATGACCGGGCAGGGGCGCAGCCATGCGTGGGCATCACCCACTGGGGAGCTAGGCCCAGCCAATCAGAATGAGCTTTTCCCCACAATAGGGCTTTATTACAGACAGAAATACTCCTCAGTTAAATCAGCAGTACGGGTGGCTGGTCTCAAACGATCCCGCAGGTGAAGAAGCCGGATGTGGAGGTCCTGGGCTGGCGTGGTTACACGTGGTCTGCAGTTGTGAGGCCTGTTGGACATACTGCCAAATTCTCGAAAACAACTAATTGCATGCTCCGTCAAAACATGAGACATCTGTGGCGTTGTGTTGTGTGACAAAACTGCACATTTTAGTGGCCTTTTATTGTCCCCAGCACAAGGTGCACCTGTGTACAGATGATGTTGTTTAATCAGCTTTTTGATATGTCACACCTGTCAGGTGGATGGATTATGTTGGCAAAGGAGAAATGCTCACTAACAGGGATGTAAACAAATTTGTGCACCAAATATGACAGAATTTCTGGGATCTATTATTTCAGCTCATGAAACATGGGACAAACACTTTACATGTTGCATTTATATTTTTGTTCAGTATACATATGAAATGAGTAAAACTGTATGTAGCATTATTAAAGTGACCAGTGTTCCATGTCTATGTACATAGGTCAGCAGCCTCTAAGGAGCAGGAATTAGTAACTGGGTGGTAGCCAGCTAGTGACAGTGACTAAGTTAAGGGCAGGGTACTGGGTGGAGGCTGGCTAGTGATGGCTATTTAACAGTCTGATGGCCTTGAGATAGAAGCTTTTTTTCAGTCTCTCGGTCCCAGCTTTGATGCACCTGTACTGACCTTGCCTTCTGGATGATAGCAGGGTGAGCAGGCCGTGGCTCGGGTGGCTGAGGTCCTTGATGATCTTCTTGGCCTTCCTGTGACACCGGGTGCTGTAGATGTCCTGAAGGGCAGGCAGTGTGCTCCCGGTGATGTGTTGGGCTGACCGCACCACCCTCTGGAGAGCCCTGTCAGTGATACAGCCCGACAGGATGCTCTCAATGGTGCATCTGTAAATGTTTGTGAGGGTCTTAGGGGCCACACCGAATTTCTTCAGCCTCCTGAAGTTGAAGAGGTGCTGTTGCGCCTACTTCACCACACTGTCTGTGTGGGTGGACCATTTCAGATTGTCAGTCATGTGTATGCCATCTACCTTGAAGCTTTTCACCTTCTCCACTTGTCGATGTGGATAGGGGCGTGCTCCCTCTACTGTCTCCTGAAGTCCACGATAAGCTCCTTCGTTTTGTTGACGTTGAGTGAGAGGTTATTTTCCTGGCTCATCTTCTCCCTGTAAGCTGTCTTGTCGTTGTTGGTAATCAGGCCTCCCACTGTTGTGTCATCTGCAAACTTGATGATTGAGTTGGATGTGTGCGTGGCCACGCAGTCATGGGTAAACAGGGAGGACAGGAGGGGGCTGAACACGCACCCTTGTGGGGCCCCTGTGTTGAGGATCAGTGTAGTGGAGATGTTGTTGCCTACCTTCACCACCTAGGGGCCACCCGTCAGGAAGTCCAGGACCCAGTTGCACAGGGCAGTGTTCAGACCCAGAGCTCCGAGCTTAATGATGAGCTTGGAGGGTACTATGGTGTTGAAGGCTGAGCTGTAGTCAATGAACAGCATTCTTACATAGGTATTCCTCTTGTCCAGATGGGATAGGGCAGTGTGCAGTGCGATGGTGATTGCATCATCTGTGGATCTATTGGGGCAGTGGGTCTAGGGTGTCGGGTAAGGTGGAGGTGCTATGATCCTTAACTAGCCTCTCAAAGCACTTCATGATGACAGAAGTGAGTGCTACGGGGCGATAATCATTTAGTTTCTTGGGTACAGGAATAATGGTGGACATCTTGAAGCAAATGGGGACAGCAGACTGGAATAAGGACGGATTAAATATGTCCTTAAACACTCCAGCCAGCTGGTCTGCGCATGCTCTGAGGACGCAGTGAGGGATGCCGTCTGAGCCGGCAGCCTTGCGATGGTTAACACGCTTAAATGTCTTGCTCAGGTCGGCCACGGAGAACGAGAGCCCTGCCACTTACGTCTCGGGACTGATCCATTGATCTGTTGAATTGCGCCTCCACTTTGTCTCTGTACTGACGTTTTGCCTGTTTGATTGCCTTACGGAGGGCATAGCTGGACTAATTACATATTCCCAGTCACCTTGCTGTGGTGAAATGCGGTGGTTCGCGCTTTATGTTTTGCGCGAATGCTGCCATCCATCCACGGTTTTTGGTTTGGATAGGTTTTAATCGTCACAGTGGGATCATCCCCTATACACCTCCTGATGAACTCAGTCACCGTGTCAGTGTATACGTCAATGTTATTCTCAGAGGCAACCCGGAACATGTCCCAGTCCGCGTGATCAAAACAGTCTTGAAGCATGGATTCCCATTGGTCAGACTTCCTGTTTGAGTTTCTGCCTATAGGAAGGGAGGAGCAAAATGGAGTCGTAATCTGATTTGCCGAAGGGAGGTCGGGGGAGGGCCTTGTAGCCATTCCGGAAAGGAGAGTAACAATGGACGAGAGTTTTTGAAGGGGATGGTGCCAGGTTTCTTCCAGACGTGACTCTTGGCATTAAGGCCAAAGAGTTCAATCTTGGTTTCTTCAGACCAGATAATCTTGTTTGTCATGGTCTGAGTGTCTTTAAGTGCCTTTTGGCAAACTCCAAGTGGGCTGTCATGTGCCTTTTACTGAGGAGTGGCTTCTGTCTGGCCTCTCTACCTTAAAGGCATGATTGGTGGAGTGCTGCAGAGATGGTTGTCCTTCTGGAATGTTCTCCCATCTCCACAGAGGAACTCTGGAGCTCTGTCAGAGTGACCATTGGGTTCCATTGGGTCACCTCCCTGACCAAGTCCCTTCTCCCCCGATTGCTCAGTTTGTTCCGGGCAGCCAGCTCTAGGAAGAGTCTTGGTGGTTCCAAACTTCTTCCGTTTATGAACGATGGAGGCCACTGTGTTCTTGGGGACCTTCAATGCTGCATAATTTTTTTGGCACCCTTCCCCAGATCTATGCCTCGACACAGTCCTGTCTTGGAGCTCTACGGATAATTCCTTCAACCTCATGGCTGGGTTTTTGCTCTGACATGCATTGTCAACTGTGGGACTTTATATAGACAGGCGTGTGCCTTTCCAAATCATGTCCAATCAATTGAATTTACCACCGGTGGACTCCATTCAAGTTGTAGGCACATCACGGATGATCAATGGAAACACGTTACACCTGAGCTCAATTTCGAGTCTCTTAGCAAAGGGTCTGAATACTTATATCAATAAGGTTTTAAAAAATTAAAATAATAATATACATTTGCAAAATCTCTAAAAACGTGTTTTTGCTTTGTCATTATGGGGTATTGTGTGTAGATTGACGAGTAAATCAATTAATTGAATCAATTTTAGAATAAGGCTGTAACCTACAAAATGTGGAAAAAGGGAAGAGGTATGTATACACACAACACTGATTATATTATCAATGGTGGTTAGGTGAATTCCAGGACAGATACTATTTTGACCATCTACCAGATCAAATGTGACCAACTTGCTTGAAGTGTCCTCCATTACTCTGAAGTGGGACTGTTGTCTGGCCACTGCCTCAGCCTTCTGGAACAGGTCCTGATATGGTAGGGGGGTTCCCATGACCCTGCTGAACAACAAATCCAACAGGTTTTGTATATAGCCTGTGAATTAAATTAAATACAATCACTCAAACATAGCTAGCTATATTTGTAGTAGACCATTCTTCATTTATTTTTGTCCTGGAAAATACACAAACTTTTATGAGAACACGCATGTTGTTTTGGGTTAGCAGACAAAGCCCCCGAATGCTTGCTAGCTAGCTACCTAAATTGCAAATCCGGGTTAGTATCAATATCTTTGTCCGAGTTACATTTACATTTTAGTCATTTAGCAGACGCTCTTATCAAGAGCGACTTACAGGAGCAATTAGGGTTAAGTGCCTTGCTCAAGGGCACAGACAGATTTTTCACCTAGTCTGCTCGGGGATTAGAACCAGCGACTTTTTGGTTACCGGCACAACGCTCTTAACCACTAAGCTACCTGCCGCGAGTTGAAATTAGTTGGCTAACGTTAGCTAGCCAGTTCGAGTTGAAACATTATTGAAAGCAAGCTGGCTACACCTATAATTATTTACGAAGCTAGTATCCAAATGCATGCCCTGTATTGACCCTAAACGCCAATGGGCTACAGTTAGCTGTTGTTAGTAAGGTACCTCCTCTATCATGCTACATCACTGTGACGGCCACACCGCGGACCGCACAGTAAAAAACCCAGCCTATAGAATGTCCTTTTAATTTTATGCAAGTTAACACTCACTTTGCACTATACACATGGAGATACACATAATATATAAATGATGACGCAACACATAGCTTTTGTTTCTCATATCCCATAACTTTATTGCAGAAATACAAGTCATGACATTTGTTATCATTTTTTCTCTATGTTGTGTGCACACTTCATAGTTTACTTAAAGTGATAATGCCAGAGAAGCTGGTGTTGGGAGGATATATTGGCACGGGTGTTGCTAGGCCCGAGACGAAGTCATGCCAATATATCCTCCAAACACCAGCTTCGAGGGCATAATCACGGGTTACCAACATATTCAAATAATGATTTACATATTGTAATTAAAAACGTTATTTTGATGAATGTATTCATACCATTTCATCCTTCCACAAATATAGTCCCGACACAAATCTAGTGTTGCTAACCAAGCCGGCTGGTCGTTCGTTCTATTGGTTCGGTTGCCAGAGACGCGACCCAGTTGTTCAGTCTTTTTGTTCATTCTAAATGTTCCATTGCCATACTGGCTGGCAACGTTCTTATCCCTTGCTTGCTAGCTAGCCAACTACGGCTAACTTACAATCACGTCAAACAGTGCAGCCAGAATAACAACAGTAGCTGCATTTTCATTTGTTTAAGCTGTTTTCTACTGACATTTATTTGGATACATCCATAACAACGAGCTAATGAGGTGCGATTTCGCCTGGCATAGAAAATGTGCTCGCTCATCAGGACACTATTGTTCAGAGGAGCTAGCCAACAACACCGCTAACACAATCACTTCAAACTGAAGCTGGAAAGTCTGCAAACTAGCTGCACTTCGTTTTGTTTTACCTTTATTCAATTTACATTTCTTTGTATATATCCTTAAAATGATGCCAGTTGATTCATGACTTCAACTGGCTGAGAAACGCTGCCTGCCTGTCTGTCTCGTCCTGAGTCCTGACAAGTTCATTTCTATTGGACAGCTGGAGATTGAATTTGAATATTGAAACAATATTGCAAATGTCGAAGAGACAGACAGCAAGGTTTATACAAATCTCCGCTGTTAAACTAAATGTTAGTTTAAAAGAAATGTAAGATAATGTCTAGATGCTTTTTATGGTGGAGATTAAGTTTAGAAATTTCCTGGCTGGTCTGATGAGCCAGTGGATTGTGCAGTCAGATGGAACAAAGTAAATAGGAATTTTAACGTCATAGATTTAGCCGGTGGTAACTTGTGGAATAGACACCAGCTGGAATGTGGTTTTAACCAATCAGCATTCAGGATTAGAACCACCCGTTGTATAAGTAGTAACATTGACTGGTATAATTTAACTCTATCATCTAATATAATTTAACCATTATTATTCTCAAACAGTCAAAATTGTATTTAATGTCTCGTTTACCTCTGTGTCTCAGCAGAGTTTCCGGAACCATGTTTGCAGCATGGATGCAGCTGTGTTATAGTAAAGGAGGTCCGACTGGATTCCTGATGTTAAAATATGGTTCTGGAGGGGCGTTTGAAAATGCCAACCCTCTGTTCACTGCCGGGGAAACTATTTTTACATTAATATTGTGGACTGTTAATGCTAAAATAATGCTTTGTATTTAAAAACCTGATCAGTATATTGAAACTTTATATCATTATTGTCTGTATTTAAAATGGATGTTTGGCATTCTCTTGGAACAGAGAATGGAACTGGCCACTCCCCTTATAGTCTCGCTGTAATGTCCCTTCCTGTCAGCTGATTTATGTACGTTCTGTTCCTGCACTTTAGACCTCAGTTCTTTTTTAAGTTGAGACTTTATAGGACAGTCCGTTTTTTCATTTCAAGTGATTTATCAATTTTGTCTATTTTAAAGCACTTTGGTTTATTTTCTCGTCATAATTAGTGTTTAGCAAATTTGAGGAATAAAACCCTTACATTGTTTGCACCCTACTCAGTTGTCTCTCACTGCCTGCTTGGTCATCCCTAACAATCACATTATACGTCAGCTTGATGTATTTAGCTAGCTACAGTATCATTCCCCTTCATCTGTGGTATCATAGCTAGCCTGCTTCGCTATAATGATCAAATAATTTTCTATAACCAAAAGTAGCTACTAGCTAGATAGCTAGTACCAGCTATCTACTTAGCTAACGTTGTAACGATTTTCACTTGACTTTAGGTTATTGTTTGTTAGGGGTGCCAGGTAGGTCGTGCCTACCAGAGAAATTTTTGATTTCTCCTTTGGTTTGTGAGTGAGTCTCATGTCAGTGAAGAGTACACCAATACAAAGGACTTATGTAAAAGTCAGTGTTGTTAAATACGCTTTGCATAAACCTTTAAACATTTAAAGAAATAAACTTCGAAACAACTGTTCTTTTGTGTTGGTTGTATTACCAAAATAAATGATCACAACACAGTCTCAAAATAATAAGAACAATAGGTTCACTTGTAAACGTCCCCTACCTCGGGCTTAAAAAATAGTCCAGCCTGGTAAATGGTTGAGTGAACGCCAAGTGACCTCAGTCACGCAATTGTCCTCAATAAACAGTGCGTAAAACAAGTACCATACCAAACTCAGCACCATAAATGCTCCCGGCCACACAACAATACAAATTATTTGGATTCACAATAGGCCTACTGTAACATCAACTTGGTAAAAACCCACACGACATGGTGTGAATCACAAGGAAAACAAATGAAATACCATATGGTAAAAGTTGTCATTCAGTCAGTTGAGTCTGTCAATAGAACTCCAGCTGAGAAAAACAGCAGAGAACACCGGAGACTTGGCTTTGAATGGTAATCCCATGAATTGTTATTGGATCCGTTCTCGGGTTTTCGTTAGAAGGAACATGGTTACAATGCACTTTACACAACAAAACATACAGTCTAAAGGAGCTGAGGGTTTGACTTCCTCATTCGCACCACTGTCACCATCTTTGAGCAGCTGATGCTGGCTATTTAATGGGGAATTAAAGGGGAAGCGCAGCGTCGGGAGGAGAAGCACTGAGACGGTTCAGACTAATTCGGGGCCGTCACATATCCCCTCCCCTGGAAAAAGCCAACCATTGCCATCGAAGGCACATTTTGGTCTGGGAAACCAAGAAAAGTCTCCTCCTCACTTTCCTCTTCAAAGATATTCAGGACTTTGCTGTGCTCACTTTCCTCAGCCAAGGGGTAACATGCCTTAAGGTGTGAGACATGGACAACGCACATATCTTCACCTGTGTTGTCTTTCTGAACTACCGCTCGATAGTTCAGAGGGCCCATCTGCTCCACAATCCTATATGGTCCTTGCCATTTAGGTGCGAGCTTGGCTGAGAATAATTTTTCAGCTTTGAGTACGGATGAGAGCATAGCCACAGCCGATCACTGACCTAGAACTCCATGTCTCGTCTCTTCTTATCATCGTTCCTCTTCTGCTTGAGACGGGCCTTGATCAGAATCTCTGAGACAAAAGCTGTCAAATTGTGCAGATGGATTACCTGGTCATAGCATGCAGAGTCCAGAGTAACCTTTTGGGGCTTTAGCATCATGTCCAAGGGTCCTCGGAGGGGACGACTCGGGTTGAGCTCTCCAGTGGAACTCGTGAAGGTGCTTGTCCCAGTGTTTGTGCTGGGTCCTCACAACCATCGTCTTCAAGGTTCGATCCACCCTCTCGTTGAGGTTAGGCCGTGGTCAACTTCTGTCTCAGGAATTGGAAACCTTGGTCAGACAGGATGTGATTAGGCACTCCCCAGCGAGTCAGGATCTCTTTCGTGAGGATGTTAGAGACTGTCCTCGCTGTGGCTTGGCGAAGGGCAAAGAGCTCCACCCACTTGGAATAGTAATCAACAAAAACAAGCATGTACACATTCTGATTCGAGCTTCTAGGAAATGGACCCATCAAATCCACTCCTTAACATTTTAGGGTAGGGTAGGGTAAACACTGTTTGCTGCAACTTGCCAGCAGTCTTCCGTCCTTCTGGTTTGTACATTTGACAAACCTGACAGTTTCGGATGTGTAACTTTACATCCAAGCTCTGATTTGGCCTGTACAATAGTGTTTGCAACCGCTTGTAGGTTTTGAACTTGCCCAAATGAGAAGCTAATGGGTCTTCATGGAAATGTTACAGCAGTTGAAGGAGTAGAGGTTAAGATACAGTGCATTCGGAAAGTATTAAGAACCTTTTTCCACATTTTGTTATGTTACAGCCTTATTCTAAAATGTATTAAATTAAAGATGTTCCTCATCAGTCTACACACAATACCCCATAATGACAAAGCGAAAAGTAATTTTTTCAAATGTTAGCAAATTTATAAAAACTACCAGTCAAAAGTTTGGACACACCTACTCATTCAAGGGTTTTTCTTTATTTTTACATTGTAGAGTAAAAGTGAAGACATCAACTATGAAATAACACATATGGAATCATGTAGTAAGCAAAAAAGTGTTAAACAAATCAAAATATATTTTATGTTTGAGATTCTTCAAATAGCTACCCTTTGCCTTGATGACAGCTTTGCTTCTCAACCAGCTTCGCCTGGAATGCTTTTCCAACAGTCTTGAAGGAGTTCCCACATATGCTGAGCACTTGTTGGCTGTTTTTCCTTCACTCAGCGGTCCGACTCAAATCAACCCAAATCATCTCAATTGGGTTGAGGTCAGGGGATTGTGGAGGCTAGGTCATCTCATGCAGCACTACATCACTCTCATTCTTGGTAAAATAGCCCTTACACAGCCTGGAGGCGTGTTGGGTCATTGTCCTGTTGAAAACAAATGATATTCCCACTAAGCCCAATCCAGATGGGATGGCATATCACTGTAGAATGATGTCGTAGCCATGCTGGTTAAGTGTGCCTTGAATTCCAAATAAATCACTGACAATGTCACCAGCAAAGCACCCCCACACCAGAACACCTCCTCCTCCATGCTTTACGGTGGGAAATACACATGCGGAGATCATCCGTTCACCCACACTGCGTCTCACAAAGACATGGTGGTTGGAACCAAAAATCTCAAATTTGGACTCCAGACCAAAGGACACATTTCCACTGGTCTAAAGTCCATTGCTTGTGTTTCTTGGCCCAAGCAGGTCTCTTATTTTTATTGGTGTCCTTTAGTAGGGGTTTCTTTGCAGCAATTCGACCATGAATGCCTGATTCACACAGTCCCCTCTGAACAGTTGATGTTGAGATGTGTCTGTTACTTAAACTCTGTGAAGCATTTATTTGGGCTGCAATTTCTGAGGCTGGTAACTCTAATGTACTTATCCTCTGCAGCAGAGGTAACACTGGGTCTTTCATTCCTGTGGTGGTCGTCATGAGAGCCAGTTTCATCATAGTGCTTGATGGTTATTGCGAATGCACTTGAAGAAACTTTCAAAGTTCTTGAAATGTTTCATATTGACTGACCTTCATTTCTTAAAGTTATGATGGACTGTCGTTTCTCTTTGCTTATTTGAGCTGTTCTTGCCATAATATGGACTTGGTATTTTACCAAATAGGGCTATCTTCTGTATACCCCCCTATCTTGTCTCAACACAACTGATTGGCTCAAATGCATTAAGAAGGAAAGAAATTCCACAAATTAACTTTTACCAAGGCACACCTTGTTAATTGAAATGCATTCCAGGTGACTACCTCATGAAGCTGGTTGAGAGAATGCCAAGAGTGTGCAAAGCTGTCATCAAAGCAATGGGTGGCTATTTGAAGAATCTCAAAAATAAAATATATTTAGATTTGTTTAACACTTTTTTGGTTACTACATGATTCCGTATGTGTTATTTCATAGTTTATGTCTTCACTATTATTCTACAATGTAGAAAATAGTAAAAAGAAAGAAAACCCCCGGAATGAGTAGGCGTCCCAAACGTTTGACTGTTACCGTAAGTATTCAACCCATTTGCTATGAGACTCTAAATTGAGCTCAGGTGCATCCTGTTTCCATTGATCATCCTTGAGATGTTTCTACAACTTGATTGGCGTCCACCTGTGGTAAATTGAATTGGTTGGACATGATTTGGAAAGGCAAACACCTATGTATATAAGGTCCCAAAGTTGACAGTGGATGTCAGAGCAAAAACCAAGCCATGATGTTGAAGGAATTGTCCGTAGAGCTCCGAGACAGGATTGTGTTGAGGCACAGATGTTGCGAAGGGTACCAATACATTTCTGCAGCATTGAAGGTCCCCAAGAACACAGTGGCCTCCATCATTCTTAAATGGAAGAAGTTTTGAACCGCCAAGACACTTCCTAGAGCTGGCCGCCTGGCCAAACTGAGCAACTGACCCCCCTTGGCATTTTTTCTAATTTTGTTGCCTTACAACCTGGAATTAAAATTGATTTTTTGGGGGGTTGTATCATTTGATTTACACAACATGCCTACCACTTTGAAGATGCAAAATATTTCTTATTGTGAAACAAACAAGAAATAAGACAAAATAACAGAACACTTGAGCGTGCATAGCTATTCACCCCCCCCCCCAGTGGTCAATACTTTGTAGAGCCACCTTTTGCAGCAATTACATCTTCAAGTCTCTTGGGGTATGTCTCTATAAGCTTCGCACATCTAGCCACTGGGATTTTTGCCAATTCTTCAAGGCAAAACAGCTCCAGCTCCTTTAAGTTGGATGGGTTCCGCTGGTGTACAGCAACCTTTAAGTCATACCACAGATACTTAATTGGATTGAGGTCTGGGCTTTGACAAGGCCATTCCAAGACATTTATATGTTTCCCCTTAAACCACTCGAGTGTTGCTTTAGCAGTATGCTTAGGGTCATTCTCCTGCTGGAAGGTGAACCTCCATCCCAGTCTCAAATCTCTGGAAGACTGAAACAGGTTTCCCTCAATAATGTTCCTGTATTTAGCGCCATCCATCATTCCTTCAATTCTGACTAGCTTCCCAGTCCCTGCCGATGAAAAACATGGCCAAAAAGCTCAATTTTAGTCTCATCTTACCAGAGTACCTTCTTCTTGGGGAGTCTCCCACATGGCTTATTTTTTTCTTTAAGCAATTGCTTTTTTCTGGCCACTCTTCCGTAAAGCCCAGCTCTGTGGAGTGTATGGCTTAAAGTGGTCCTATGGACAGATACTCCAATCTCCACTGTGGAGCTTTGCAGCTCCTTCAGGGTTATCTTTGGTCTCTTTGTTGCCTCTCTGATTAATGCCCTCCCTCCTGGTCTGTGAGTTTTGGTGGGTGGCCCTCTCTTTGCAGGTTTGTTGTGGTGCCATTTTCTTTCAATGTTTTAATAATGGATATATTGGTGCTCCGTGGGATGTTCAAAGTTTCAGATATTTTTTTATAACCCAACCCTGATCTGTACTTCTCCACAACTTTGTCCCTGACCTGTCTGGAGAGCTCCTGGTCTTCATAGTGCCGCTTGCTTGGTGGTGCCCCTTGCTTAGTGGTGTTGCAGACTCTGGGGCCTTTCAGAACAGGTGCATATATACTGAGATCATGTGACAGATCATGTGACACTTAGATTGCACACAGGTGGACTTTATTTAACTAATTATGTGACTTCTGAAGGTAATTGGTTGCACCAAATCTTATTTAAATTACAGGTTGTAATGCAACAAAATAGGAAAAATGTCAAGGGGGATGAATACTGTTGCAAGGCACTGTACATTATGTAAGTCATGCTTTATACATTTTTCGAGCTGTAGGTCTTGGCTTTTATTTTGACTCAAGTGATCTTCACTCAGAAAAGGTTGGTGACCAATGCTCTGCTACACTATATTGCTTGTTGTGTCATAAACTGAAATCAGACAAACATTTTAGAATTTTAGTAACCAGGAAATGGCTGCCTTTATTCTTCCTACAAAATGATCTTACAGTATTTCCAGACCACTGTAGGTATTTAAAACTAGCTTTAAAAACATATTAATCATAGTATTGGTAACCATACATGATGTAAAAATAAACATTTGCATAATGATGTATGGAATAAACTATCCATTTGAATTTCTGTTAATTTTTATTTGAATTAAATTCTACTTCGGTTAATTCAAATTCTGCTTCTTAAAGACAAATTCCCAACTCCATTGAGAATTGACCCAAACCCTGCCACAAGGGAGCATGCACATACAGTTGAAGTCGGAAGTTTACATAGACCTTAGCCAAATACATTTAAACTCAGTTTTTCACAATTCCTGACATTTAATCCTAGTAAAAATTCCCTGTCTTAGGTCAGTTAGGATCACCACTTTATTTGAAGAATGTGAAATGTCAGAATAATAGAAGAGAGAATGATTGATTTCATATTTTATTTATTTCATCACATTCCCAGTGGGTCAGAAGTTTACATACACTCAAATAGTATTTGGTAGCATTGCCTTTAAATTGTTTAACTTGGGTCAAACGTTTCGGGTAGCCTTCCACAACTTTCCCACAATAAGTTGGGTGAATTTTGGCCCATTCCTCCTGACAGAGCTGATGTAACTGAGGTCAGGTTTGTAGGCCTCCTTGCTCGCACACACTATTTCAGTTCTGCCCACAAATGTTCTATAGGATTTAGGTTAGGGCTTTGTGGCCACTCCAATACCTTGACTTTGTTGTCCTTAAGCCATTTTGCCACAACTGTGGAAGTATACTTGGGGTCATTGTCCATTTGGAAGACCCATTTGCGACCAAGCTTTAACTTCCTGACTGATGTCTTGAGATGTTGCTTCAATATATCCACATAATTTTCCTTCCTCATGATGCCATCTATTTTGTTAAGTGCACCATTCCCTCCTGCAGCAAAGCACCCCCACAGCATGACGCTGCCACCCCCGTGCTTCACTTTTGGAATGGTGTTCTTCGGCTTGCAGGTTCCCCCTTTTTCCTCTAAACATAACGATGGTCATTATGGCCAAACAGTTCTATTTTTTTGTGTCATCAGACCAGAAGACATTTCTCCAAAAAGTACGATCTTTGTCCCCATTTGCAATTGCAAACCGTAGTCTGGCTTTTTTTATGGCCGTTTTGGAGCAGTGGCTTCTTCCTTGCTGAGCGGCCTTTCAGGTTATGTCGATATAGGACTAATTTTACTGTGGATATAGATACTTTTGTACCTGTTTCCTCTAGCATCTTCACAAGGTCCTTTGCTGTTGTTCTGGGATTGATTTGCACTTTTCGCACCAAAGTACGTTCATCTCTAGGAGACAGAACGCGTCTCCTTCCTGAGCAGTATGACGGCTGCGTGGTCCCATGGTGTTTATACTTGCGTACTATTGTTTGTACAGATGAAGGTGGTACCTTCAGGTGTTTGAAAATTGCTCCCAAGGATTAACCAGACTTGTGGAGGTCTACAATTTTTTTCTGAGGTCTTGGCTGATTTCTTTTGATTTTCCCATGATGTCAAGCAAAGAGGCACTGAGTTTGAAGGTAGGCCTTGAAATATATCCACAGGTACACCTCCAATTGACTCAAATGATGTCAATTAGCCTATCAGAAGCTTCTAAAGCCATGAAATCATTTTCTGGAATTTTCCAAGCTGTTTAAAGGCACAGTCAACTTAGTGTATGTAAACTTCTGACCCACTGGAATTGTGATACAGTGAAATAATCTGTCTGTAAACAATTGTTGGAAAAACTACTTGTGTCATGCATAAAGTAGATGTCCTAACCGACTTGCCAAAACGATAGTTTGTTAACAAGAAATTTGTTGAGTGGTTGAAAAACAACCTAAGTGTATGTAAGCTTCCGACTCAGCTGTATGCTGCAGCAATGGTGCCTTCTTCAGTGTTGGAAGTAAACGTTCATATGCTCCAACACATACTTTTATTGGTTAAAAACATTTAGATCGAACATAGATCAACATCAGAAGCCTGTCTTGTCAACCAACAATGAGTGTGTACTTCACCATTACATGGATTTTTGGAACCCATACCCCATGAAATGTGTGTGTTTCAACTCATTAGCCTGTTTAGCCATGTTCAATGTTCTTCTCTATGTCTCCCTCAGGTGGTGGCCCAGGCAGTGCTGTTCATGTGTATGAACACGGCTGGGATCTTCATCAGCTACCTGTCAGACCGAGCCCAGCGACAGGCCTTCCTGGAGACCAGGAGGTGCATCGAGGCCAGGCTCCGTCTGGAGACAGAGAACCAGAGACAGGTAAGACTATTGGTCTTGGTCCACCGAAAGGATTACAGTGGGGGAAAAAAAGTATTTAGTCAGCCACCAATTGTGCAAGTTCTCCCACTTAAAAAGATGAGAGAGGCCTGTAATTTATCATAGGTACACGTCAACTATGACAGACAAAATGAGATTTTTTTTCTCCAGAAAATCACATTGTAGGATTTTTAATGAATTTATTTGCAAATTATGATGGAAAATAAGTATTTGGTCAATAACAAAAGTTTCTCAATACTTTGTTATATACCCTTTGTTGGCAATGACACAGGTCAAACGTACATGGCCCCATTCATTCTTTCCTTTACACGGATCAGTCGTCCTGGTCCCTTTGCAGAAAAACAGCCCCAAAGCATGATGTTTCCACCCCCATGCTTCACAGTAGGTATGGTGTTCTTTGGATGCAACTCAGCATTCTTTGTCCTCCAAACACGACGAGTTGAGTTTTTACCAAAAGTTATATTTTGGTTTCATCTGACCATATGACATTCTCCCAATCCTCTTCTGGATCATCCAAATGCACTCTAGCAAACTTCAGATGGGCCTGGACATGTACTGGCTTAAGCAGGGGGACACGTCTGGCACTGCAGGATTTGAGTCCCTTGCGGCGTAGTGTGTTACTGACGGTAGGCTTTGTTACTTGGTCCCAGCTCTCTGCAGGTCATTCACTAGGTCCCCCCTGTGTGGTTCTGGGATTTTTGCTCACCGTTCTTGTGATCATTTTGACCCCACAGGGTGAGATCTTGCGTGGAGCCCCAGATTGAGGGAGATTATCAGTGGTTTTGTATGTCTTCCATTTCCTAATAATTGCTCCCACAGTTGATTTCTTCAAACCAAGCTGCTTACCTATTGCAGATTCAGTCTTCCCAGCCTGGTGCAGGTCTACAATTTTGTTTCTGGTGTCCTTTGACAGCTCTTTGGTCTTGGCCATAGTGGAGTTTGGAGTGTGACTGTTTGAGGTTGTGGACAGGTGTCTTTTATACTGATAACAAGTTCAAACAGGTGCCATTAATACAGGTAACGAGTGGAGGACAGAGGAGCCTCTTAAAGAAGAAGTTACAGGTCTGTGAGAGCCAGAAATCTTGGTTGTTTGTAGGTGACCAAATACTTATTTTCCACCATAATTTGCAAATAAATTCATAAAAAATCCTACAATGTGATTTTCTGGAGAAAAAAAAATCTCAATTTGTCTGTCATAGTTGATGTGTACCTATGATGAAAATTACAGGCCTCTCTCATCTTTTTAAGTGGGAGAACTTGCACAATTGGTGGCTGACTAAATACTTTTTTCCCCCACTGTATGTATGTAACGAAGGTTCTCTGAAGAAACAAGTGACTGAAAGACATAGAACCATACATTCTTAGAAAAAAAGGTGCAATCTAGAACCTTAAAAGGTTCTTCGGCTGTCCCCATAGGAGAACATTTTGAAGAACCCTGTTTGGTTCCAGGTAGAACCCTTTTGGTTAACCAGCCGAATAAGTATTTTTTTTTCAAAGTGTGCTTCAATCTGTAGCTAGAGGACTCCTGATATCTCCAGGAGTGATAAATATAGTTTTTGTCTTCATCTGTTGTCATCTAGTACTGTCTTTTTGCTAGCTAGGGCAATCTACTTTAAGTGCTGCCTGTCTTCCCAGTGGCCTACTTGGTGTGTAAACTGCTGACTGCTATTAATTTGCAGATGATTTTTGACACATCAACCAGGATTAAGGGGCGGGGCAATTTTCGACTGTTGTCTTTGTAATCAGTGGCTGTATTGGAGGGGGAGTGGTTTCTCCTCTCCTAGACAATCAGCAATTAGTTCCCTGGAGGTGTGCTCTTCACCTCTGCAAGGCAATTAGCAATTAGTGTTAGTATTTCAGTCTCCACTGTTTTCTCAGCGGCAGCTGTCAGTGGCGGTCTCGTTGCAAAACTAAGACCGTCGCAGAAACAAAGATGGTTCTGCTGAATTGTTCTGTGGAGTTGTTCGAGGAAGGTTCCACCCCACTCTCTCACTTGAGTATCTTACCTAGTTATTTTCAGATGATCTCATTTTGCTCTTTTGTAGCTTTGGCAACTACAGTGCATTCAGAAAGTATTCACACCCCTGGACTTTTTCCACATTTTGTTGTGTTACAGCCTGAATTAAAAATGGGTGAAATTGAGATTTTTTTTGTCACTGGCCTACACACAATACCCCATAATGTCAAAGTGGAATTATGTTTTTCGAAATGTTAATTAAAAAAGAAAAGCTGAAATGTCTTAAATCAATAAGTATTCAACCACTTTGTAATGGCAATTCTAAATAAGTTTCATGAGTAAAAATGTGCTTAACAAGTCACATAATAAGTTACATAGACTCACTCTGTGTGCAATAATAGTGTTTAACATCATTTTTGAATGACTACCTCATCTTTGTAACCCCACACATACAATTATCTATAAGGTACCTCAGTCGAGCATTGAATTTCAAACAAAGATTCAACCACAAAGACCAGGGAGGTTTTCCAATGCCTCGCAAAGGGCACCTGTTCTTATATAATGGCGCCGGAGGGAATGCCGGCCATTTTACGGGCTCCTGACCAATTGTGCTATTCTGTGTATTTTTTGGCGCTGATCCTAACTTTTCTTGTACATAATGTTTCCGCATTCGTTTCATTTTACATTTACATTTTAGTCATTTAGCAGACGCTCTTATCCAGAGCGACTTACAGGAGCAATTAGGGTTAAGTGCCTTGCTCAAGGGCACATTTACGTCATTTAGCAGACGCTCTTATCCAGAGCGACTTACAAATTGGTGCATTCACCCTATAGCCAGTGGGATAACCACTTTACACTTTTTTTTTTTTTTGGGGGGGATAGAAGGATTACTTTATCCTATCCCAGGTATTCCTTAAAGAGGTGGGGTTTCAAATGTCTCCGGAAGGTGGTGAGTGACTCCGCTGTCCTGGCGTCGTGAGGGAGCTTGTTCCACCATTGGGGTGCCAGAGCAGCGAACAGTTTTGACTGGGCTGAGCGGGAACTATGCTTCCGCAGAGGAAGGGGAGCCAGCAGGCCAGAGGTGGATGAACGCAATGCCCTCGTTTGGGTGTAGGGACTGATCAGAGCCCGAAGGTACGGAGGTGCCGTTCCCCTCACTGCTCCATAGGCAAGCACCATGGTCTTGTAACGGATGCGAGCTTCAACTGGAAGCCAGTGGAGTGTGCGGAGGAGGGGGGTGACGTGAGAGAACTTGGGAAGGTTGAACACCAGACGGGCTGTGGCATTCTGGATGAGTTGTAGGGGTTTAATGGCACAGGCAGGGAGGCCAGCCAACAGCGAGTTGCAGTAATCCAGACGGGAGATGACAAGTGCCTGGATTAGGACCTGTGCCGCTTCCTGTGTAAGGCAGGGTCGTACTCTCCGAATGTTGTAGAGCATGAACCTGCAGGATCGGGTCACCGCCTTGATGTTAGCGGAGAACGACAGGGTGTTGTCCAGGGTCACGCCAAGGCTCTTCGCACTCTGGGAGGAGGACACAACGGAGTTGTCAACCGTGATGGCGAGATCATGGAACGGGCAGTCCTTCCCCGGGAGGAAGAGCAGCTCCGTCTTGCCAGGGTTCAGCTTGAGGTGGTGATCCGTCATCCATACTGATATGTCTGCCAGACATGCAGAGATGCGATTCGCCACCTGGTTATCAGAAGGGGGAAAGGAGAAGATTAGTTGTGTATCGTCAGCGTAGCAATGATAGGAGAGGCCATGTGAGGATATGACAGAGCCAAGTGACTTGGTGTATAGGGAGAATAGGAGAGGGCCTAGAACTGAGCCCTGGGGGACACCAGTGGTGAGAGCACGTGGTGCGGAGACAGCTTCTCGCCACGCCACTTGGTAGGAGCGACCGGTCAGGTAGGACGCAATCCAGGAGTGAGCCGCGCCGGAGATGCCCACTCGGAGAGGGTGGAGAGGAGGATCTGATGGTTCACAGTATCAAAGGCAGCAGACAGGTCTAGAAGGACAAGAGCAGAGGAGAGAGAGTTAGCTTTAGCAGTGCGGAGAGCCTCCGTGACACAGAGAAGAGCAGTCTCAGTTGAATGACCAGTCCTGAAACCTGACTGGTTTGGATCAAGAAGGTCATTCTGAGAGAGATAGCAAGAGAGTTGGCTAAAGACGGCACGCTCAATAGTTTTGGAAAGAAACGAAAGAAGGGATACTGGTCTGTAGTTGTTGACATCAGTGGGATCGAGTGTTGGTTTTTTGAGAAGGGGTGCAACTCTCGCTCTCTTGAAGACGGAAGGGACATGGCCAGCGGTCAAGGATGAGTTGATCAGCGAGGTGAGGTAGGGGAGAAGGTCACCGGAGATGGTCTGGAGAAGAGAGGAGGGGATGGGGTCAAGTGGGCAGGTTGTTGGGCGGCCTGCAGTCACAAGTCGCAGGATTTTATCTGGAGAGAGAGGGGAGAAAGAAGTCAAAGCATAGGGTAGGGCAGTGTGAGTAAGACCAGCAGTGTCATTAGACTTAACAAACGAGGATCGGATGTCGTCAACCTTCTTTTCAAAGTGGTTGACGAAGTCATCCACAGAGAGAGAGGAGGGGGGGGGGGGGGGGGGGGAGGATTCAGCAGGGAGGAAAATGTGGCAAAGAGCTTCCTAGGGTTAGAGGCAGATGCTTGGAATTTAGAGTGGTAGAAAGTGGCCTTAGCAGCAGAAACAGATGAAGAAAATGTAGAGAGGAGGGAGTGAAAAGATGCCAGGTCGGCAGGGAGTTTAGTTTTCTTCCATTTCCGCTCCACTGCCCGGAGCTCTGTTCTGTGAGCTCGCAATGAGTCATCAAGCCACGGAGCTGGAGGGGAGGACCGAGCCGGCCGGGAGGATAGGGGACACAGAGAGTCAAAGGATGCAGAAAGGGAGGAGAGGAGGGTTGAGGAGGCAGAATCAGGAGATTGGAGGGAGAAGGATTGAGCAGAGGGAAGAGATGATAGGATGGAAGAGGAGGATCTGATGGTTCACAGTATCAAAGGCAGCAGACAGGTCTAGAAGGACAAGAGCAGAGGAGAGAGAGTTAGCTTTAGCAGTGCGGAGAGCCTCCGTGACACAGAGAAGAGCAGTCTCAGTTGAATGACCAGTCCTGAAACCTGACTGGTTTGGATCAAGAAGGTCATTCTGAGAGAGATAGCAAGAGAGTTGGCTAAAGACGGCACGCTCAATAGTTTTGGAAAGAAACGAAAGAAGGGATACTGGTCTGTAGTTGTTGACATCAGTGGGATCGAGTGTTGGTTTTTTGAGAAGGGGTGCAACTCTCGCTCTCTTGAAGACGGAAGGGACATGGCCAGCGGTCAAGGATGAGTTGATCAGCGAGGTGAGGTAGGGGAGAAGGTCACCGGAGATGGTCTGGAGAAGAGAGGAGGGGATGGGGTCAAGTGGGCAGGTTGTTGGGCGGCCTGCAGTCACAAGTCGCAGGATTTTATCTGGAGAGAGAGGGGAGAAAGAAGTCAAAGCATAGGGTAGGGCAGTGTGAGTAAGACCAGCAGTGTCATTAGACTTAACAAACGAGGATCGGATGTCGTCAACCTTCTTTTCAAAGTGGTTGACGAAGTCATCCACAGAGAGAGAGGGGGGGGGGGGGGGGGGGGAGGATTCAGCAGGGAGGAAAATGTGGCAAAGAGCTTCCTAGGGTTAGAGGCAGATGCTTGGAATTTAGAGTGGTAGAAAGTGGCCTTAGCAGCAGAAACAGATGAAGAAAATGTAGAGAGGAGGGAGTGAAAAGATGCCAGGTCGGCAGGGAGTTTAGTTTTCTTCCATTTCCGCTCCACTGCCCGGAGCTCTGTTCTGTGAGCTCGCAATGAGTCATCAAGCCACGGAGCTGGAGGGGAGGACCGAGCCGGCCGGGAGGATAGGGGACACAGAGAGTCAAAGGATGCAGAAAGGGAGGAGAGGAGGGTTGAGGAGGCAGAATCAGGAGATTGGAGGGAGAAGGATTGAGCAGAGGGAAGAGATGATAGGATGGAAGAGGAGAGAGTAGTGGGAGAGAGAGAGCGAAGGTTGCGGCGGCGCATTACCATCTGTGTAGGGGCAGAGTGAGTAGTGTTGGAGGAGAGCGAGAGAGAAAAGGAAACAAAGTAGTGGTCGGAGACATGGAGGGGAGTTGCAGTGAGATTAGTAGAAGAGCAGCATCTAGTAAAGATGAGGTCAAGCGTATTGCCTGCCTTGTGAGTAGGGGGGGACGGTGAGAGGGTGAGGTCAAAAGAGGAGAGGAGTGGAAAGAAGGAGGCAGAGAGAAATGAGTCAAATGTGGACGTAGGGAGGTTGAAATCCCCCAAAACTGTGAGGAGTGACCCATCCTCAGGAAAGGAACTTCAGGCGTCAAGCTCATTGATGAACTCTCCAAGGGAACCTGGAGGGCGATAGATGACAAGGATATTAAGCTTAAATGGGCTAGTGACTGTGACAGCATGGAATTCAAATGAGGAGATAGACAGATGGGTTAGGGGAAAAATTGAGAATGTCCACTTGGGAGAGATGAGGATTCCTGTGCCACCACCCCTCTGACCAGATGCTCTCGGGGTATGCGAGAACACATGGTCAGACGAGGAAAGAGCAGTAGGAGTAGCAGTGTTTTCAGTGGTAATCCATGTTTCCGTCAGCGCCAGGAAGTCGAGGGACTGGAGGTTAGCATAGGCTGGGATGAAGTCAGCTTTGTTGGCAGCAGAACGGCAGTTCCAGAGGCTGCCTGAGACCTGGAACTCCAGGTGTGGGGTGCGTGCAGGGACCACCAGGTTAGAGAGGCAGCAGCCACGCGGTGTGAGGCGTTTGTGTAGCCTGTGCAGAGAGGAGAGAACAGGGATAGGCAGAGGCATAGTTGACAGGCTGTAGCAAATGGCTACAATAATGCAGAGGAGATCGGAATGAAATGAACTAAACATCTGGGAGAGGAGAGAGCAGGGCCTCCCTCACCAAAACTTCCACCTCAGAAACTATAATTGTTTCACTGAACCACCCGAACAAAAACTCTCCCAACTTCCACCTTTAGAAATCAGAATTGTTGTGAACCACAGCGGTTCAATGTTTCAAGGAATAGACTCAACCCACTTTATTCAGCTAGCTAACTATGACACCATAGCTAACTAGCATGCTAGCATCCAATAACACACAGTTTAGCACCAACACTTGGTCACAACAAAACACCAATAGTGTGTTAACACACTAAACAGATAATTCGTGTCCGTGTCTAGTTCCTTTCATAACGCAGCAATAATTAAACGTTGGCTAGCTAGCACAAATATATTGTATTTAGCTGCCACAGTACAGCACACAATGGCTACTGTGTTGACTCTGTTCGAAAAACGGCTAGCTAGCTAGCTTCGTGCTACACCCGGCACCGCCGAAAACAATGCTAACCTACAATAACTACCCACAACAGCCCACGATGCCTAACTATGACACCATAGCTAACTAGCAACAACTAACCTCCATTTGGACGAGGATTCCTACTTCAATGAGTCGGAGGCAAAAGACATATTGATTATCCCGGACCAGGCCCAAATGACACTCGACGAAGGAGGAGACGCAGCTATAGAGGCCGGCGTGCCTGACGAGACTATGTCGGCGAGTGGATAAATCGCCTGTACCCTCCGTTCTATTGGCGAATGTGCAATCACTGGAGAATAAAATGGATGAGCTTTGTTCAAGACTATCCAAACAACGTGATCTGAAGAACTGAAATATCCTATGTTTCTCAGAGTCGTGGCTAAACAAGGACATTGTAAATATAAATCTAACTGGTCTTTCTATACATCTGCATGACAGAACGGCTGCGTCGGGGAAGTTCAGAGGAGGGGGTGTGTCTCTTTGTTAACAACAACTGGTGCACAATCTCTAATATTAAGGAAGTCTTGAGGTTCTGATCGCCTGAGTTAGAATACCTCATGATAAGCTGTAGAACACACTATTTACCAAGAGAGTTTATCTATATTTTTCGTAGCTGTCTATTTACCATCACAAACCGATGCTGGCACTATGACCAAACTCAACGAGCTGTATAGGGCCATAAGCAAACAAGAAAATGCTCACCCAGAGGCTCCTAGTGACCGGTGACTTTAATGCAGAAAAATTGAAATCCGTTCTGTGCAACTAGAGGCAAAAAAAAACTCTAGATCACCTTTACTCCACACAGAGACGCATACAAAGCTCTCCCTCGCCCTCCATTGGGCAAATTTGACCATTACTCTATCCTCCTGATGCCTGCTTACAAGCAAAAACTCAAACAGGAAGTATCAGTGACACACTCATTATGGAAATAGTCCGATGAAGCGGATGCTAAGCTACAGGACTGTTTTGCTAGCACAGACTGAATTATGTTCCGGGACTCATCCAATGGCATTGAGGAGTTTACCACATCAATCACCAGCTTTATTAATAAGTGCATCGACGACGTTGTCCCCATATGTACATATCCCAACCAGAAGCCAGGGATTACAGGTAAAATCCGCACTAAACTAAAGGCTAGAACTGCCACTTTCAATGAGAGGGACACTAATGCGGATGCTTATAAGAAATCCCTCTACGCCCTCCGACGAACCATCAAACAGGCAAAGTGTCAATTCAGAAACAAGATCGAATCCTATTCCACCGGCTCTGATGCTCGTCGGATGTGGCAGGGCATGCAAACTATCACGGAATACAAAGGGAAACCCAGCCGCGAGCCGTCCAGTGACAGGAGCCTACCAGACAAGTTAATTACCTTCTATGTGCGCTTCGAGGCTAGCAAAACTGAACTATTTATGAGACCACCAGCTGTTCCGGATGACTGTGTGATCTTGCTCTCCATAGCCAATGTGAGTAAGACCTTTTTAAACAGGTTAACATTCACAAGGCCTCAGGGCCAGATGGATTACCAGGACACATACTCAGAGCATGGTCTGACCAGCTGACAAGTGTCTTCACTGACATGTTCAACCTCTCCCTGACCCAGTCTGTAATACCTACATGTTTCAAGCAGACCACCATAGTCCCTGTGCCCAAGAATGCAAAGGTAACCTGTCTAAATGACTATCGCACTGTAGCACTCACATCTGTAGCCATGACATTTTTTGAAAGGCTGGTCATGGCTCACATCAACACCATCATCCCAGACACCCTGGACCCACTCCAATTCACATACCACCCCAACAGATCCACAGATGACGCAATCTCTATTGCACTCCACACTGCAGTTTCCCACCTGGATAAAAGGAACACCTACGTGAGAATACTGTTCATTGACTACAGCTCAGAGTTCAACCCCATTGGCCCTCCTGTAGCTCAGTTGATAGAGCATGGTGCTTGCAACGCAAGGGTTGTGGGTTCGATTCCCAGTATGAAAAATGTATGCACTCACTAACTGTAAGACGCTCTGGATAAGAGCGTCTGCTAAATGACTAAAATGTAAAAATGTAAATTGTGCCCTCCAAGCTCATCACTAACCTAAGGACCCTGGGATTAAACACCTTCTGCAACTGGATCCTGGACTTCCTGATGGGCCGCCCCCAGGTGGTGAGGGTAGGCAACAACATATCCGCCACGGTGACCCTCAACACAGGGGCCCCTCAGGGGTGCGTGCTTAGTCCCCTCCTGTACTCCATGTTCACCCACGACTTCAACACCATCATTAAGTTTGCTGACGACACAACGGTGGTAGTGTTGTGAAATTGTTTTGTAATAGCCAATGTATGTAAGAAGGTATTTCACATAGCAGGACATCTAACGTCATTCATTGTATGCGCAAGTTGCGTTGGACAATGTTGATGATAGCAGTCCGACTAGCCGGGCAAGAGGCAGGGCTAGAGGGAGAGCCCGAGACAGAGGACGGACAGGCAGAGAACAGAAATTAGGATGAGGAGAGGTTTTTTGCTCTCCGACATGATAGCATGGCTGCCACACACGTTTGTATTATGTTGAAAATGCCTATATATTTAACAAAAATAAAGTATGTTTCCTTGACTATTTCATGTATGAACAGAATAATTGGTGGCTGAATAAATGTTGGTTTTTGGTATTTCTCCCCACATACTACTCCTCCTGATTCCTGCTTATAAGCAAAAACTGAAGCAGGAAGCACCAGTGATTCGGTTAATAAAAAATTGGTCAGATGACGCAGATGCTAAGCTACAGGACTGTTTTGCTAGCACAGACTGGAACATGTTCCGGGATTCTTCAGACAGCATTGAGGAGTACACCACATCAGTCACTGGCTTCATCAATAAGTGCATCGATGATGTCGTCCCCACAGTGACCGTACGTACATACCCCAACCAGAAGCCATGGATTACAGGAAACATCCGCACTGAGCTAAAGGGTAGAGCTGCCGCTTTCAAGGAACGGGACTCTAACCCGGACGCTTAAAAAGAAATCCCGCTATGACCTCCGACGAACCATCAAACAGGCAAAGAGTCAATACAGGTCTAAGATTGAATCATACTACACTGGCTCTGATGCTCGTCGGATGTGGCAGGGCTTGAAAACTATTACAGACTACAAAGGGAAGCACAGCCGCGAGCTGCCCAGTGACACAAGCCTACCAGACGAGCTAAACCACTTCTATGCTCGCTTCGAGGCAAGCAACACTGAAGCATGCATGAGAGCACCAGCTGTTCCGGATGACTATGTGATCACGCTCTCCGTAGCCGATGTGAGTAAGACTTTTAAGCAGGTCAACATTCACAAGGCCGCAGGGCCAGACGGATTACCAGGACGTGTACTCCGAGCATGTGCTGACCAACTGGCAAGTGTCTTCACTGACATTTTCAACATGTCCCTGACTGAGTCTGTAATACCAACATGCTTCAAGCAGACCACCATAGTCCCCGTGCCCAAGAACTCTAAGATAACCTGCCTAAATGACTACCGACCCGTAGCACTGACGTCTGTAGCCATGAAGTGCTTTGAAAGACTGGTCATGGCTCACATCAACAGCATAATCCCAGAAACCCTAGACCCACTCCAATTTGCATACCGCCCCAACAGATCCACAGATGATGCAATCTCTATCGCACTCCACACTGCCCTTTCCCACCTGGACAAGAGGAACACCTACGTGAGAATGCTATTCATTGACTACAGCTCAGCATTCAACACCATAGTGCCCTCTAAGCTCATCACTAAGCTAAGGATCCTGGGACTAAACACCTCCCTCTGCAACTGGATCCTGGACTTCCTGACGGGCCGCCCCCAGGTGGTAAGGGTAGGTAACAACACATCTGCCACACTGATCCTCAACACGGGGGCCCCTCAGGGGTGTGTGCTCAGTCCCCTCCTGTACTCTCTGTTCACCCATGACTGCATGGCCAGGCACGACTCCAACACCATCATTAAGTTTGCCGACGACACAACAGTGGTAGGCCTGATCACCGACAACGATGAGACAGCCTATAGGGAGGGGGTCAGAGATCTGGCCGTGTGGTGCCAGGACAACAACCTCTCCCTCAACGTGACCAAGACAAAGGAGATGATTGTGGACTACAGGAAAAAAAAAGAGGACTGAGCACGCCCCCATTCTCATCGACGGGGCTGTAGTGGAACAGGTTGAGAGCTTCAAGTTCCTTGGTGTCCACATCACCAACGAACTATCATGGTCCAAACACACCAAGACAGTCGTGAAGAGGGCACGACAAAGCCTATTCCCCCTCAGGAGACTAAAAAGATTTGGCATGGGTCCTCAGATCCTCAAAAAATTCTACAGCTGCACCATCGAGAGCATCCTGACTGGTTGCATCACCGCCTGGTATGGCAACTGCTTGGCCTCCGACCGCAAGGCACTACAGAGGGTAGTGCGTACGGCCCAGTACATCACTGGGGCAAAGCTTCCTGCCATCCAGGACCTCTATACCAGGCGGTGTCAGAGGAAGGCCCTCAAAATTGTCAAAGACTCCAGCCACCCTAGTCATAGACTGTTCTCTCTGCTACCGCACGGCAAGCGGTACCGGAGTGCCAAGTCTAGGTCCAAAAGACTTCTCAACAGCTTCTACCCCCAAGCCATAAGACTCCTGAACAGCTAATCATGGCTACCCGGACTATTTGCACTGCCCCCCCACCCCATCCTTTTTACGCTGCTGCTACTCTGTTAAGTATTTATGCATATTCACTTTAACTCTACCCACATGTACATATTACCTCAACTAGCCGGTGCCCCCGCACATTGACTCAGCAACGGTACCCCCCTGTATATATAGCCTCCCTACTGTCACTTTATTTTACTTCTGCTCTTTTTTTCTCAACACTTTTTTTGTTGTTGTTTTATTCTTACTTTTTTTGTTTAAAATAAATGCACTGTTGGTTAAGGGCTGTAAGTAAGCATTTCACTGTAATGTCTGCACCTGTTGTATTCGGCGCATGTGACCAATAAAATTTGATTTGATTTGATTTTGATGTCCTAGAGGTTTGCCGGTGGCGGAATGGTGAGCCACCACCTGCACCTGTGGCAACTGCAGGGAGATGCCTACAGACAGAGAGGAAGTGTTGCTGTCAGGGACCAGACCTCTGTGTAAGCCAGCTGCCACATTTCGCACATTACTGCCTAAACAACGGATATTTACGTTTGCACAGGCGGTATAGGGTTGACGTGTTGGCAGTGGCTGATGCAGCAGAGCCTGGAGATGACACCTGAGAGTACCGGCATGCTACCTACAAACAGTTTGTGACATGGCAGCATGGTGCCCTTGGTGCAGGAAACCGAGTTGTAATTCCCAGTTGATGTGTTTGGAGAATCAGGGACACTTTCCCTGATCCTCATTCACAGTACACTGGGTTCCACCCTGGGCGCTAGGATTCTCAAAGTGTTTGGCATGATGACATAGTCTTATGCCCATAGAGTGTCTATTGCCAGACACTTATTGGCATGACATTAGTATGGCATCATGTCACTTGCTGTGAACAGAACCCAACCTCTTCCTCAGTTTGCATTCTCCACACACAAACACCTGCCAGGTGCATCTTCAGGACATCAAAAACGTTCTTAATGGGCACACCATGTCATATCAAAGATTCTAAAGGTTGTTAGCTTATTTCTCACCAAAAAATGTCATCACTGCACTTTCTCCCAGCACAACAAAGTTTAAATGGGAAAATTGTATTTATACATCTGAAAGTGTGCTTAAATAAATCATTATTTTACATTATTTTGTTTGCATATTTGTTTTTTTCTGGATATAAAGTTTCAAAGGCACAATTTTACACATTGTAGACAACGTTTGTCTATATTGAAAATTGGTTACCATTGACATATTTCTATGGTTGAAATATCACCCTCAAAACAACAGTTAACACCAATGACTTGTGCCAGGTCTATGCAGGTAAATCAGAACTTACTCCAAGCCTTGCTATTCAAGGAGACATGGGATGTCCAGTGAAATAAGACATAAGACAGAGGCGTGAAATTATTAGGTTATGGTACCGATATTCCAGAGGAGTTTTCAACTGGGATATAAAACACATACAGTAGGGGGAAAAAGTATTTGACCCCTGCTGATTTTGTACGTTTCCCCACTGACAAAGACATGATCAGTCTATAATTTTAATGGTAGGTTTATTTGACCAGTGAGAGACAGAATAACAACAAAAAATGTTATGAATTGATTTGCATTTTAATGAGGGAAATAAGTATTTGACCCCTCTGCAAAACATGACTTAGTACTTGGTGGCAAAACCCTTGTTGGCAATCAGAGGTCAGACGTTTCTTGTAGTTGGCCACCAGGTTTGCACACATCTCAGGAGGGATTTTGTCCCACTCCTCTTTGCAGATCTTCTCCAAGTCATTAAGGTTTCGAGGCTAACGTTTGGCAACTCAAACCAGCTCCCTCCACATATTTTCTATGGGATTAAGGTCTGGAGACTGGCTAGTCCACTCCAGGACCTTAATGTGCTTCTTCTTGAGCCACTCCTTTGTTGCCTTGGCCGTGTGTTTTGGGTCATTGTCATGCTGGAATACCCATCCATGACCCATTTTCAATGCCCTGGCTGAGGGAAGGAGGTTCTCACCCAAGATTTGACGGTACATGGCCCCGTCCATCGTCCCTTTGATGCGGTGAAGTTGTCCTGTCCCCTTAGCAGAAAAACACCCCCAAAGCATAATGTTTCCACCTCCATGTTTGACGGTGGAGATGGTGTTCTTGGGGTCATAGACAACATTCCTTCTCCTCCAAACATGGCGAGTTGAGTTGATGCCAAAGAGCTCGAATAATCGCATCTTCACAGTAAACTGCTTGGCGATGGTCTTGTAGCCCATTCCAGCCTTGTGTAGGTCTACAATCTTGTCCCTGACATCCTTGGAGAGCTCTTTGGTCTTGGCCATGGTGGAGAGTTTGGAATCTGATTGATTGATTGTTTCTGTGGACAGGTGTCTTTTATACAGGTAACAAACTGAGATTAGGAGCACTCCCTTTAAGTGTGTGCTCCTAATCTCAGCTCATTACCTGTATAAAAGACACCTGGGAGCCAGAAATCTTTCTGATTGAGAGGGGGTCAAATACTTATTTCCCTCATTAAAAAGCAAATCAATGTATAACATTTTTGACATGCGTTTTTCTGGATTTGGTTGTCGTTATTCTGTCTCTCACTGTTCAAATAAACCTACCATTAAAATTATAGACTGATCATTTCTTTGTCAGTGGGCAAACGTACAAAATCAGCAGGGGATCAAATACTTTTTTCCCCTCACTGTACCTACCCCTGGACAAATTAACTCCATGACATACACTACTAGTCAAAAGTTTGGACACACTTATTTTTATTTTATTTAACCAGGTAAGCCAGTTGAGAACAAGTTCTCATTTACAACTGCGACCTGGCCAAGATAAAGCAAAGCAGTGCGATAAAAACAACAGTTACATATGGGGTAAAACAAAACAAAGTCAAAAATACAACAGAAAATATATATATACAGTGTGTGCAAATGTAGCAAGTTATGGAGGTAAGGCAATAAATAGGCTATAGTGCAAAATAATTACAATTAGTATTAACACTGGAATGATAGATGTGCAAGAGATGATGTGCAAATAGAGATACTGGGGTGCAAATTAGCAAAATAAATAACAATATGGGGATGAGGTAGTTGGGTGGGCTAATTTCAGATGGGCTGTGTACAGGTGCAGTGATCGGTAAGGTGCTCTGACAACTGATGCTTAAAGTTGGTGAGGGAGATAAGAGTCTCCAGCTTCAGAGATTGATGCAATTCTTTCCAGTCATTGGCAGCAGAGAACTGGAAGGAATGGCGGCCAAAGGAGGTGTTGGCTTTGGGGATGACCAGTGAGATATACCTGCTGGAGCGCATACTACGGGTGGGTGTTGCTATGGTGACCAATGAGCTAAGATAAGGCGGGGATTTGCCTAGCAGTGGTTTATAGATGGCCTGGAGCCAGTGGGTTTGGCGACAAATATATAGTGAGGACCAGCCAACAAGAGCGTACAGGTCACAGTGGTGGGTAGTATATGGGGCTTTGGTGACAAAACGGATGGCACTGTGATAGACTACATCCAATTTGCTGAGTAGAGTGTTGGAGGCTATTTTGTAAATGACATTGCCGAAGTCAAGGATCGGTAGGATAGTCAGTTTTACGAGGGCATGTTTGGCAGCATGAGTGAAGGAGGCTTTGTTGTGAAATAGGAAGCCGATTCTAGATTTAACTTTGGATTGGAGATTCTTAATGTGAGTCTGGAAGGAGAGTTTACAGTCTAACCAGACACTTAGGTATTTGTAGTTGTCCACATACTCTAGGTCAGACCCATCGAGAGTAGTGATTCTAGTCGGGTGGGCGGGTGCCAGCAGCGTTTGATTGAAGAGCATGCATTTAGTTTTACTAGTGTTTAAGAGCAGTTGGAGGCTACTGAAGGAGTGTTGTATGGCATTGAAGCTCGTTTGGAGGTTTGTTAACACAGTGTCCAATGAAGGGCCAGATGTATACAAAATGGTGTCGTCTGCGTAGAGGTGGATCTGAGAGTCACCAGCAGCAAGAGCGACATCATTGATATACACAGAGAAAAGAGTTGGCCCAAGAATTGAACCGTGTGGCACCCCCATAGAGACTGCCATAGGTCCAGACAACAGGCCCTCCGATTTGACACATTGAACTCTATCTGAGAAGTAGTTGGTGAACCAGGCGAGGCAGTCATTTGAGAAACCAAGGCTATTTAGTCTTCCAATAAGAATGCAGTGGTTGACAGAGTCGAAAGCCTTGGCCAGGTCGATGAAGACGGCTGCACAGTACTGTCTATTATCAATCGCGGTTATAATATCGTTTAGGACCTTGAGCGTGGCTGAGGTGCACCCATGACCAGCTCGGAAACCGGATCGCATAGTGGAGAAGGTACGGTGGGATTCGAAATGGTCGATGATCTGTTTGTTAACTTGGCTTTCAAAAATGTTCAAAAGGCAGGGCAGGATGAATATAGGTCTGTAACAGTTTGGATCTAGAGTGTCACTGCCTTTGAAGAGGGGGATGACCGCGGCAGCTTTCCAATCTCTGGGGATCTCAGACATTACAAAAGAGAGGTTTAACAGTCTAGAAATAGGGGTTGCGAAAATTTCAGCGGCTATTTTTAGAAAGAAGCGGGGGGGGCATGGGCAAGTTGCAGCGGAGGGTGCAGAGCTGGTGGGCGGGGTAGTGGTAGCCAGGTGGAAAGCATGGCCAGCCGTAGCAAAATGCTTGTTGAAATTCTCGATTATTGTAGATTTATCGGTGGTGATAGTGTTTCCTAGCCTCAGTGCAGTGGGCAGCTGGGAGGAGGTGCTCTTATTCTCCATGGACTTTAGTGTGTCCCAAAACTTTTTGGAGTTAGTGCTACAGGATGCAAATTTCTGTTTGAAAAAGTTAGCCTTTGCTTTCCTAACTGCTTGTGTATATTGGTTCCTAACTTCCCTGAAAAGTTGCATATCGCGGGGGCTGTTCGATGTAATGCAGTACGCCATAGGATATTTTTGTGCTGGTCAAGGGCAGTCAAGTCTGAGGAGAACCAGGGGCTATATCTGTTCTTAGTTCTGTATTTTTTGAATGGGGCATGTTTATTTAAGATTGAGAGGAAATTACTTTTAAAGAACAACCAGGCATCCTCTACTGACGGAATGAGATCTATATCCATCCAGGATACCTGGGCCAGGTCAATTAGGAAGGACTGCTCACTAAAATGTTTTAGAGAGCGTTTGACAGTGATAAGGGGTGGTCGTTTGACCGCGGACCCGTTACGGACGCAGGCAATAAGGCAGTGATCGCTGAGATCCTGGTTGAAGACAGCGGAGGTGTATTTAGAGGGTAAGTTAGTCAGGATGATATCTATGAGGGTACCCATGTTTACGGATTTAGGGTTGTACCTGGTAGGTTCGTTGATAATTTGTTTGAGATTGAGGGAATCTAGTTTGGATTGTAGGGTGGCCGGGGTGTTAAGCATATCCCAATTTAGGTCACCAAGCAGTACGAACTCTGAGGATAAATGGGGTGCAATCAATTCACATATGGTGTCCAGGGCACAGCTGGGGGCTGAGGGGGGTCTGTAGCAAGCGGCAACAGTGAGAGACTTATTTCTGGAAAGGTGGATTTTTAGAAGTAGAAGCTCCAACTGTTTGGGCACAGACCTGGATAGTACGATAGAGCTCTGCAGGCTCTCTCTACAGTAGATTGCAACCCCACCCCCTTTGGCAGTTCTATCTAGATGGAAAATGTTGTAGTTGGGGATGGACATTTCAGAATTTTTGGTGGCCTTCCTAAGCCATTATTCAGACACTGCTAGAACATCAGGGTTGGCAGCATGTGCTAATGCAGTGAATAACTCAAACTTAGGAAGGAGGCTTCTGATGTTAACGTGCAGAAAACCAAGGCTTTTACGGTTACAGAAGTCAACAAATGATAGCTCCTTGGGAGTAGGAGTGATACTGGGGGCTGCAGGGCCTGGGTTAGCCTCTACATCACCAGAGGAACAGAGGATGACTAGAATAAGGATACGGCTAAAGGCTTTAAGAACTGGTCTTCTAGTGCGTTGGGTACAGAGAATAAAGGGGGCAGATTTCCGGGCGTTGTAGAAAAGATTCAGGGCATTATGTACAGACAAGGATATGGAAGGATATGAGTACAGTGGAGGTAAACCTAAGCGTTGGGTAACAATGAAAGAGATAGCATCACTGGAGGCACCGATTGAGCCGGTCTCGGCGTGTATGGGGGGTGGAACAAAGGAACTATTTGAGGCAGTTTGAGAGGGACTTGGGGTTCTACAGTGAAATTGTATAATAAGAACTAACTGGAACAGCAATAGGCAAGGCATATTGACATGGGAGAGAGGCATAAAGCAATCACAGGTGTTATTAGAGAGAGCTAAGACAACAACTGGTAATGGCGATCAAGTTTGTGCTGAGTCTAAACAGAACATACAGGACAGGGTACCGTGTAAAGGAACAGTCCAGCAGGCATCAGCTGTGCACTTACTCATTCAAGGGTTTTTAGGAATGTTTAAAAATGTGTACATTGTAGAATAATAGTGAAGACATCAAAACTATGAAAAAACACATATGGAATCATGTAGTAACCAAAAAAGTATTTCATATTTCTCAAATATATTTCATATTTGAGATTCTTCAAATAGCCATCCTTTGCCTTGATGACAGCTTTGCACAATCTTGGCATTCTCTCAACCAGCTTCATGAGGTAGTCACCTGGAATGCATTTCAATGAACAGGTGTGCCTTCTTAAAAGTTAATTTGTGGAATTTCTTTCCTTAATGCGTTTGAGCCAATCAGTTGTGTTGTGACAAGGTAGGGGTGGTATACAGAAGTTCGCCCTATTTGATAAAAGACCATATTATGGCAAGAACAGCTCAAATAAGCAAAGAGAGAATTTCAAGAACTTTGAAGGTTTCTTCAAGAGCAGTTGCAAAAGCCATCAAGCGCTATGATGAAACTGGCTCTCATGAGGATCGCCACAGGAATGGAAGACCCAGAGTTATTAGCAGTTCAATAGCAGCCCAAATATGCTTCAGAGTTCAAGTAACAGACACATCTCAACATCAACTGTTCAGAGGAGACTACGTGAATCAGGCCTTCATGGTCGATTTGCTGCAAAGAAACCACTACTAAAGGACACCAATAAGAAGAAGAGACTTGCTTGGGCCAAGAAACACGAGCAATGGACATTAGACCGGTGGAAATCTGTCCTTTTGGTATGATGATTCCAAATTTGAGATTTTTTGATCCAACTGCCGTGTCTTTGTGAGACGCAGAGTAGGTGAACGGATGATATCCGCATGTTTGTTTCCCACCATGAAGCATGGAGGAGGAGGTGTGATGGTGTGGGGGTGCTTTGCTGGTGACACGGTCTGTGATTTTATTTAGAATTCAAGGCACATTTAACCATCATGGCTACCACAGCATTCTGCAGCGATACGCCATCCCATCTGGTTTTGGCTTTTTCAACAGGACAATGACCCAAAACACACCTCCAGGCTGCGTAAAGGCTATTTTACCAAGAAGGAGAGTGATGGAGTGCTGCATCAGATGACCTGGCCTCCACAATCACCCGACCTCAACCCAATTGAGATGGTTTGGAACGAGTTGGACCGCAGACTGAAGGAAAAGCACCCAACAAGTGCTCAGCATATGTGGGAAGTCCTTCAAGACGGTTGGAAAAGCATTCCTCATGAAGCTGGTTGAGAGAATGCCAAGAGTGTGCAATGCAAAGCTGTCATCAAGGCAAAGGGTGGCTACTTTGAATAATCTCAAATATATTTATTTGTTTAACACTTTTCTGGTTACTACATGATTCCATATGTGTTATTTCAGAGTTATGATGTCTTCACTATTATTCTACAATGTAGAAAATAGTAAATATAAAGAAAAACCCTTGAATGAGTAGGTGTGTCCAAACTTTTGACTGGTACTGTATATAATATAATATAATATATCTTCACCTGGTCCCTGGTTGTGGAACGGGCACTGATCCACAGGTAGCACAATGAAGTTTGTCAGATGTATTAAACTGACTTCATAAGTGATGGATGCATGCTTGCCAATGATGTCATCCTCGCAAATCACTTGAAGTGGGTCAGGCGCGTCTGTGGATGGAGGTGTGTCTGTGGATGGAGGTGCAACTGTGGATGGAGGTGCGACTGTGGCAGAAGAGTCTTCTAAAAGGATGGAGTCATGCACTGTCTCTTCCACACTGATGACCGGTAGTCTATCAATGCGTAGCTGTGGATGGAGAGATCCACCCGTTCTGTTTTAACACATAGAAAATAATGTGGATAAACAATTTTCGAAAAACGGTACAGATTTAGCATAAGATGCACATTTAAAAATGTATACATGGCTAAAGGCATAGAATGATAGACATACCGCACACAAAGTGAAGGAATGTATTCTTCATCTGATCTGCTGTCCCCAGAATCTTCAAACTCGTCAGACTCCTCTTCATCAGAATCTTCATTCACCTGTGATTCCTTTGAGGGACTCCAGGTCTCATCAGCACCACACTGGTCAGCACCAATTTCATCATCCCAATCGATGCTATCACAAATAAGATAGAATAATAATATAATTGTAAATACAAACAACAAAAGTAAGTACACTAGCACATCACAAATACTAAGAACAATCTTACATTTACACACTATTCATTAGGTCATTCACCTCATCTTCATTTGCTTCTATGGTCTCTTCGGAAATGCTCATTCATCAGGCTAAATAGAAGTGATAGAACATAACAAAAAAAGTAAATTCACTGAATAAGATCTGTACAACATTGGCAATACACATACAGGGTGATAATGTCTGGGAATAGTTAACGGAAGAAAAAAAACTTTAGTGTAGCCTGTTTTCACCTTCTGTTGCCTCCATGGTGCTCCCATCTAGCGCAACCACTCCAGGCTCCTCCAGAATCCCTCCTTTAGAAAGAGACAGTAGGTTATACTCCAAGCATATAGTATCTTCATTACTGGCAAACATGTTGAATACTAGAGAGGGAGACATGACAGTACCAGAGAGATACACTCCCACATAGGCTACTCAAAGAAGGCAGGCACAAAGAGAGGGACACAGAAACCAACCATAAATGATGCACACATAAGAAAGATCACACTACCCAATAGCCATCATTGAAAGGAATAGTAAAAAGGTACAGTATCTCACAAAAGTGAAAATATCTTTTCATGTGACAACACTGAAGAAATGACACTTTGCTACAATGTAAAGTAGTGAGTGTACAGCTTGTATAACCGTTGTAAATTTGCTGTCCCCTCAAAATAACACAACACACAGCCATTAATGTCTAAACCGCTGGCAACAAAAGTGAGTACACCCCTAAGTGAAAATGTCCAAATTGGGCCCAAAGTGTCAATATTCTGTGTGGCCACCATCATTTTCCAGCACTGCCTTAACCCTCTTGGGCATGGAGTTCACCAGAGCTTCACAGGTTGCCACTGGAGTCCTCTTCCACTCCTCCATGACGACATCACGGAGCTGGTGGATGTTAGAGACCTTGCACTCCTTCACCTTCCATTTGAGGATGCCCCACAGAGGCTCAATAGGGTTTAGGTCTGGAGACATGCTTGGCCAGTCCATCCCCTTTACCCTCAGTTCCTTTAGCAAGGCAGTGGTCGTCTTGTAGGTGTTTTTGGGGTCGTTATCATGTTGGAATACTGCCCTGCGGCCCAGTCTCCGAAGGGAGGGGATCATGCTCTGCTTCAGTATGTCACAGTACATGTTGGCATTCATGGTTCCTTCAATGAACTGTAGCTCCCCAGTGCCGGCAGCACTCATGCAGCCCCAGACAATGACACTCCCACCACCATGCTTGATTGTAGGCAAGACACTCCTCACCTGGTTGCCGCCACACACGCTTGACACCATCTGAACCAAATAAGTTTATCTTGGTCTCATCAGACCACAGGACATGGTTCCAGTAATCCATGTCCTTAGTCTGCTTGTCTTCAGCAAACTGTTTGCGGGCTTTCTTGTGCATCATCTTTAGAAGAGGCTTCCTTCTGGGACGACAGCCATGCAGACCAATTTGATGCAGTGTGCGGCGCATGGTCTGAGCACTGACAGGCTGACCCCCCCACTCCTTCAACCTCTGCAACAATTCTGGCAGCACTCATACGTCTATTTCCCAAAGACAACCTCTGGATATGATGCTGAGCACGTGCACTCAACTTCTTTGGTCGACCATGGCGAGGCCTGTTCTGAGTGGAACCTGTCCTGTTAAACCGCTGTATGGTCTTGGCCACCATGCTGCAGCTCAGTTTCAGGGTCTTGGCAATCTTCTTATAGCCCAGGCCATCTTTATGCAGAGCAACAATTATTTTTTTCAGATCCTCAGAGAGTTCTTTGCCATGAGGTGCCATGTGACCAGTATGAGGGAGTGTGAGAGCGATGACACCAAATGTAACACACCTGCTCCCCATTCACACCTGAGACCTTGTAACACTAACGAGTCACATGACACCGGGGAGGGAAAATGGCTAATTGGGCCCAATTTGGACATTTTCACTTTTGCTGCCAGCGGTTTAGACATTAATGGCTGTGTGTTGTGTTATTTTGATGGGACAGCAAAAATACACTGTTATACAAGCTGTACACTCACTACTTTACATTGTAGCAAAGTGTCATTTCTTCAGTGTTGTCACATGAAAAGATATACTCAAATATTTACAAAAATGTGAGGGGTGTACTCACTTTTGTGAGATACTGTATCTAGCTATTCTCCTATTGAAATTAAGCATGTGTTCTCATCCATCTGACACTGTGGTGCTGGATGCCACTCCAATGCTTGATAAAGCAGGCAGAGGTAAAACTTTCTTTGGAGTGGATTGTGGTGGGGCCTTTTCATAACTACAAGATGAGAAATTACTATATCTAGCTAGCAAGCTATCTTGCTAATGTATGTCACAAAACCTAGCTAGTGAGATTGCTTGTCAACTCTCTACCAAGCTACATAATGTTAGCTAGCTAGCTAACATTGTTTCAGTAATGTTCTGTAATAATGTTAGTCACTTGGAAGTCTCAAAAAGGTCAGGTAACTATACTGCTGAGCACCATTACAGCTGCTAACGTTACAGCAGAGTGACATTATAGTTGTATCACTCTCAAACACAGAAATGCAAATGAAACGTTAGCTAGCCGCCAACGAAAAATAAATAAATAAATGCAATGCAAAATTTAAGTAGGTTCTAAATGATCATGACTATCAAAAACACACATGCTTATGGCAATATCCTGACTGGTTTTAGATCATAAATACCATGTACACAGTTAGTTATTTATCATGACAGCCATATAATTTAGCTAGCATAAAACTAACCCGGATTCTCCATTCACAAACATCACAGCTAACATTAGTTAGCTAGCAGAAAACAGGCGATCTCTGCATCAGACTTTTAGGGCCATAACTTCTATCCAGCGATTAAAATTGTTACCTATATTTACTCTGGTTTTTCCCCGAGCCTTATCATGTTGTCACTTGGCTAAACTTCTCATTTTATGGCACCTGCATCCGCAACCAGTGGGGCTGGACGCTTGGCTAAGAAATCCACCATTGTTGATTGCGCTCGGAAGAAGATGACCACACCTCCGAGTGACGCTGCTCAAAGAGGGAGGGTGCAGACGTACCGTCTTTTGTTGACCGATAGGAAAACAGAAAATCTGAATGCAATTTTGTAAGGGCCCAAAGTATGTATTTTTTTTTTTTTTTTTTTTTTTTACACTATCATTCCACTATTACTGCTGATTTATTATGGACATTTTATGACATTGTAATGCAAAAATTCGACATAATGCTCCTTTAAGCCTACTAGAAAGTGTGTGCCGTCAGGCCTGGAGGGAAGCAATTGTCATTCCGCTACCCAATAATAGTAAAGCCCCCTTTACTGGCTCAAATAGACGACCAATCAGCCTGTTACCAACCCTTAGTAAACTTCTGGAAAAAATTGTGTTTGACCAGATACAATGCTATTATACAGTATACAAATTGGTAACAGACTTTCAGCTCGCTTATAGGGAAGGACATTCAACAAGCACAGCACTTACACAAATGACTGATGATTGGCTAAGAGAAATTGATGATAAAAAGTTTGTGGGGGCTGTTTTGTTAGACTTCATTGCGGCTTCTGACATTATCGATCATACTCTGCTGCTGGAAAAACGTATGTGTTATGGCTTTACACCCCCTGCTATATTGTTGATGAAGAGTTACTTGTCTAACAGAACACAGAGGATGACTCAACACTATACAAGTCAGCTACTACAGCGACTGAAATTACTACAACACTTAACAAAGAGCTGCAGTTAGTTTCAGAATGGGTGGAATGGAATAAGTTCGTCCTAAATATTTCCAAAACTAAAAACATTGTATTTGGGACAAATCATTCACTAAACCCTAAACCTCAACTACATCTCGTAATGAATAATGTGGAAATTGAGCAAGTTGAGGTGACTAAACTGCTTGGAGTAACCCTGGATTGTAAACTGTCATGTTCAAAACATATTGATACAACAGTAGCTAGGATGGGGAGAAGTCTGTCCATAATAAAGCGCTGCTCTGCCTTCTTAACAACACTATCAACAAGGCAGGTCCTACAGGCCCTAGTTTTGTCACACCTGGACTGCTGTTCAGTAGTGTGGTCAGGTGCCACAAATTACAATTGGCTCAGAACGTTGCAGCACAGCTGGCCCATAAAAGTACACGGGGAGCTAACATTAATGATATGCATGTCAATGTGTCACGGTTTCGGCCGAGGCTGCCTCTCTTCCTTGCTAGGGCAGGCTTCGGCGGTCGTCGTCTCCGGAGTACTAGCTGCCACCGTTGAATGTTTCTATGTTCGTTTGGTTTTGTCTTTATTATGTACACCTGTTTTCGTTTAGCGCTAATTAGTGTCCTATAAGTTCTCGTTGTGTTTGTCAGGTGTTGTGTGTGATTGGTTCGCTGTCGTGTTTGTGCGCTACTGTTTACCGTTTGCTCCTTGTAGCTTTCCTCCTCTGTTAAGGAGGGTATTATCGCACATGTTTAGTGCGCCCTTTTGTTTACGCCTGTGTGCGGATGTTCTCGCCTCCGGGCTTTTGGCTCGTGCATTTGAGTGTGCGTTCACTAAAGTCTTTTGGACTTATTTTCTGCGTCCTGCGCCTGATTCCTGCACCACACCCACCTACAGCACCCACTGACAGAATCACACACCTGAAGGATGGAATCAGCAGGAGCCGCAGCAGCACATGAGACTCTGGAGGATCGGGTCCGTGAGCAGAATGACCAGATCCTTCGTATCGGGACCGCCCTGCCGGACGTTATCAACACCCTTCAACGCTGGGAGACCAGAGGGACCCCCCCAACTCCACCTCCCCTGCCATCACCATCGGCCAGTCAGCCCATTCAAGCTCCGGAACCCAGGGGAATTCGACTCTCGCTCCCGAGGGCCTATGATGGGACCGCTGCCAGGTGTCAGGGCTTCCTTCTACAGGTGGAGCTATACCTGGCCACCGTGCACCCGGCGCCCTCTGGACACGAGAGCGTGTCCGCCCTCATCTCCTGTCTTACCGGCAAGGCGTTGGAATGGGCCAACGCCGAGTGGAGGAGAATAGACGCCACCACCATCACATACTCTGAGTTCTCCCGCCGCTTCAGGGCGGTGTTTGACCATCCTCCTGAGGGGAAAGCGGCGGGGGAGCGTCTGTTCTACCTCCGGCAGGGGAGGAGGAGCGCCCAGGAGTTCGCTTTAGAATTCCGTACTCTAGCGGCGGATGCAGGGTGGAATGAGCGGGCCCTCATCGATCACTACCGCTGTAGTCTACGAGAGGACGTCCGTCGGGAGCTGGCCTGCAGGGATACCAGCCTCTCTTTCGATCAGTTAGTGGACATGTCCATCAGGCTGGACACCCTGCTGGCTACCCGCGGACGTTCCGAGGGGGGTCCGTCCATTTCATCCTCCAGCGCCTCCGAGCCGAGCCCTATGGAGCTTGGGTGCGCTGGCGCTAGAGAGAGGAGGGGTCGGAGTACGAGGGGGCCCGTCTCCTGCACCAACTGTGGCCGTGGAGGACACACCGCGGCTAGGTGCTGGGGATGGTCTCCTAGGGGAGAAGACGACAGGCTCCGCACTGGGGAGTCCTTCCAGGTGAGTAGGCGCCCCACTTACCCAGAGCTCTCTGTTGCGCACCTCTGTATACGTGTTCGTTTTCCACAGGTAGCACCTCATTCCCAGCATAAGGCGCTGGTAGATTCAGGCGCGGCTGGGAATTTTGTTGATAGAAAATTTTGTTTAGAATTAGGAATTCCCCTTCTTCCTGTTGACGTCCCATTCCCCGTTCATGCCCTAGATAGCCGTCCGTTGGGATCGGGCTTGATCAGGGAGGTCACGGCGCCACTTAGGATGTGTGCGCAGGGGGGTCATGAGGAGATTATCCAGCTATTTCTGATCGACTCGCCTGCGTATCCGGTGGTGCTGGGCATGCCCTGGTTGAGTATCCATAACCCGTCTATTTCGTGGCAGGAGAGGGCTCTGATGGAGTGGTCTGCCCAGTGTGTGGGTCGATGTTTAGGCGTTTCCGTGGGGGCTACCTCGGTGGAGAGTCCAAACCAGGTGCCCGCATTGCACATTCCCCCTGAGTATGAGGATTTGGCTATTGTGTTTAGTAAGTCGAGGGCGACGCAGTTGCCTCCCCATAGGCAGGGAGATTGTGCGATAGACCTCCAGGCAGGAGCTGCGCTCCCACGGAGCCATGTGTATCCTCTGTCTCAGGAGAAGAAGAGAGCTATGGAGACTTACATAGACACATTTCTGAGACAAGGATACATACGGCCATCCACTTCCCCTGCGTCCTCGAGTTTCTTTTTTGTGAAGAAAAAGGATGGAGGGTTACGCCCGTGCATTGATTACCGTAGTCTCAATCAGATCACGGTGAAGTACAGTTATCCACTTCCTCTGATTGCGACCATGACGGAGTCATTGCACGGGGCGCGTTTTTTCACTAAATTAGATCTCAGGAGCGCGTACAACTTGGTGCGCATTAGGGAGGGCGATGAATGGAAGACAGCATTTAGTACCACCTCGGGGCATTACGAGTATCTTGTCATGCCATACGGGTTGATGAACGCTCCTTCAGTTTTCCAATCATTCGTGGATGAGATATTCAGGGACATGCAGGGGCAGGGGGTGGTCGTGTACATAGATGACATTCTCGTGTACTCGTCTACCCGAGTCGAGCATGTGGCTCTGGTGCGCCGAGTGTTGAGGAGGCTGTTGGAGCACGACCTGTATGTCAAGGCAGAGAAGTGTCTGTTTTTCCAGGATTCGATCTCCTTTTTGGGTTATCAGTTGTCTGCGTCAGGGGTGAAGATGGAGGTTGACCGGGTGTCAGCCGTGCGTAATTGGCAAACGCCAACCACTGTTAAAGAGGTGCAGCAGTTTTTGGGGTTTGCGAATTACTACCGGAGGTTTATCTGGGGTTTTGGACAGGTGGCAGCTCCCATAACGTCTCTTTTGAAGGGGGGTCCGGTGCGTTTGCAGTGGTCAGCCGAGGCGGACAGGGCTTTTGGGAGGCTGAAGGACCTGTTTACTTCGGCTCCGGTGCTGGCGCATCCGGATCCCTCTTTACCATTTCAGGTAGAGGTGGACGCGTCAGAGGCCGGTATAGGAGCCGTGCTTTCGCAACGGTCCGGCACGCCACCTAAACTCCGCCCCTGTGCCTTTTATTCCAAAAAGCTCAGTCCGGCGGAGCGAAATTATGACGTAGGGGACAGGGAGCTGTTAGCCGTGGTACAGGCCCTAAAGGTGTGGAGGCACTGGCTTGAGGGGGCTCAACACCCTTTCCTCATTTTGACTGACCACCGTAACCTGGAGTACATCCGGGCAGCTAGGAGACTGAACCCACGCCAGGCGCGGTGGAACATGTTTTTGACCCGGTTCGTATTTAAGATCACGTACATCCCTGGGTCACAGAACGGTAAGGCAGACGCACTGTCTCGGCAGTATGACACGGAGGAGAGGTCCGTGGAGCCCACTCCCATACTGCCGGAGTCGTGTCTGGTGGCACCGGTAGTGTGGGAGGTCGATGCTGAAATCGAGCGGGCGTTGCGCACCGACCCTAGTCCTCCTCAATGCCCGGAGGGTCGGACGTACGTTCCGCTCGAGGTTCGGGATCGATTGATCTATTGGGCTCACACGTCACCCTCCTCTGGACATCCTGGTATAGGCCGGACAGTGCACTGCCTTAGTGCTAAGTACTGGTGGCCCACGTTGGCGAGGGATGTGAGGGTTTATGTCTCCTCCTGCTCGGTGTGCGCCCAGTGTAAGGCGCCTAGACATCTGCCTACGTGTAAGTTACAACCCCTGCCCGTTCCACAACGACCATGGTCTCACCTCTCGGTGGACTTCATTACTGACCTTCCCTCCTCACAGGGGAATACTACTATACTGGTCGTTGTGGACCGGTTCAATAAGGCCTGTCGTTTGCTCCCTATGCCGGGCCTTCCTACTGCCCTACAGACCGCCGAAGCTCTATTCACCCATGTTTTCCGGCACTACGGGGTACCCGAGGATATTGTGTCTGATCGAGGTCCCCAATTCACCTCCAGAGTCTGGAGAGCCTTTATGGAGCGTTTGGGGGTCTCGGAGAGCCTCACCTCGGGTTACCATCCTGAGAGTAATGGGCAGGTGGAACGTGTGAACCAGGATGTGGGTAGGTTTCTTAGATCATACTGCCAGGACCGGCCGGAGGAGTGGGCACGGTACGTTCCCTGGGCAGAAATGGCCCAGAATTCCCTACGCCATTCCTCAACTAACCTAACCCCTTTCCAATGTGTGTTGGGTTACCAGCCGGTTCTGGCACCTTGGCAGCAGAGCCAGATCGAGGCTCCTGCGGTGGATGAGTGGGTGCGGCGCTCGGAGGAGACGTGGAACGCTGCACACGTCCACCTGCAGCGGGCCCTCCGTCGTCAAAAGGCGAGCGCCGATCTCCACCGCAGTGAGGGGCCGGTGTACGCACCTGGTGATCGAGTCTGGCTCTCTACCAGAAACCTGCCCCTCCGCCTGCCCTGTCGGAAACTTGGTCGGCGGTTTGTGGGGCCGTTTAAAGTCCTGAGAAGATTGAACGAGGTGTGTTACAGATTACAACTGCCTATTGAGTATAAAAATATTAACCCCTCGTTCCATGTGTCTCTTCTCAGGCCGGTGGTAGCTGGCCCACTCCAGGAAAATGAGATCAGGGAGACTCCTCCGCCCCCATTGGACATCGAGGGGGCACCGGCGTACTCCGTGCGGTCCATCTTGGATTCGAGACGTCGGATGGGGGGTCTCCAATATCTGGTGGAGTGGGAGGGGTACGGCCCGGAGGAACGGTGCTGGGTGCCGAGGAGAGACATTTTGGACCCGTCTCTCCTGACAGAATTCCACTGTAGTCACCCGACGCGCCCTGCTCCGCGTCCTCCTGGTCGTCCCCGAGGCCGGAGTCGGCGCACGTCTGGAGCCGCGCGTCAAGGGGGGGGGTACTGTCACGGTTTCGGCCGAGGCTGCCTCTCTTCCTTGCTCGGGCAGGCTTCGGCGGTCGTCGTCTCCGGAGTACTAGCTGCCACCGTTGAATGTTTCTATGTTCGTTTGGTTTTGTCTTTATTATGTACACCTGTTTTCGTTTAGCGCTAATTAGTGTCCTATAAGTTCTCGTTGTGTTTGTCAGGTGTTGTGTGTGATTGGTTCGCTGTCGTGTTTGTGCGCTACTGTTTACCGTTTGCTCCTTGTAGCTTTCCTCCTCTGTTAAGGAGGGTATTATCGCACATGTTTAGTGCGCCCTTTTGTTTACGCCTGTGTGCGGATGTTCTCGCCTCCGGGCTTTTGGCTCGTGTATTTGAGTGTGCGTTCACTAAAGTCTTTTGGACTTATTTTCTGCGTCCTGCGCCTGATTCCTGCACCACACCCACCTACAGCACCCACTGACACAATGGCTCAAAGTGGAAGAGAGATTGACTTCATCACTACTTGTTTTTGGAAGAGGTGTTCACAAAATGAATGTACCAAGCTGTCTGTTTAAACTACTAGCACACAGCTCGGACACCCATGCATACCCCACAAGTCTCTTCACAATCCCGAAGTCCAGAACAGACTATGGGAGGCGCACAGTACTACATAGATCCATGACTACATGGAACTCTATTCCACATCAGGTAACTGATACAAGATTTTGATTTTTAAAAAAAGGTAAAAATACACCTCATGGTACAGCGGGGACTGTGAAGAGAAACACACAAAGGTATAGACACGCATACACACACAAGCGCTAGCACACGCACTCTACACACATGTACATTGTAAAATTGCTGTATGGTGGTATTATACATTTTGCATTGTAGATATGTAGTCGTGTAATAATGTTATATGATTAACTGTTTTATCTTTTGTTTTATATGTAATGAAAGTGCCTTAATGTGTTTGGACCCCCAGGAAGCTGCCAAGGCAGCAGCTAATGGGGATCCCTAATTAATACAAATACAAATCACTGCTTGGTATGGCAACTGCCTCTATACAAGGCAGTCAGAGGAAGGCCCTAAAAATTGTCAACGACTCCAGCCACCCAAGTCAAAGACTGTTCTCTTTGCTACCGCACGGCAAATGGTATCGATGCACCAAGTCTGGAACCAACAGGACCCTGAACAGCGTCTACCCCAAAGCTATAAGACTGCTATAGTTAGTTAAATACACTGAACAAAAATATAAATGCAACATGTAAAGTGTTAGTCCCATGTTAGGCCTCCTGTAGCTCAGTTGGTAGAGCTTGCAACGCCAGGGTTGTGGGTTCGATTCCCACGGGGGGCCAGTATGAAAAATATTTTTACTCACTAACTGTAAGTAGCTCTGTATAAGAGCATCTGCTAAATGACTAAAATGTAAATCTGAATGTAAATGTTTCATGAGTTGAAATAAAAGATCACAGACATTTTCCATACGCACAAAAAGCGTTTTTCTCTCAAATGTTTTGCACAAATTTGTTTCATCCCTGTTAGTGAGCATTTCTCCTTTGCCAAAATAATCCATCCACCTGACAGGCGTGGCATATCAAGAAGCTGATGAAACAGAATTATCATTACACAGGTGTACCTTGTGCTGGGGACAATAAAAGGCCACTCTAAAATGTGCAGTTTTGTCGCACAACACAATGCGACAGATGTCTCAAGTTTTGAGGGCGCGTGCAATTGGCATGCGGACTGCAGGAATGTCCACCAGAGCTGTTGCCAGAGAATTGAATGATAATTTCTCTACCATAAGCAGCCTCCAACGTTGTTTTAGAGAATTTGGCAGTACATACAACCGGACTGCGGGATCATCTGAGACCAGCCACCCGGACAGCTGATGAAACTGTGGGTTTGCACAACTAGGGCTGTGGCGGTCATTACATTTTGTCAGCCGGTAACTGTCAAGCAAATAACTGCCGGTCTCACGTTAATTGACTTTTAATTAACATAAACACATTTAGCATCTCCTGGCTTCCACACATAGCCTAAAGCCACTGATGCAGACATCTACATTTTAAAAAGTCTAATAAATCCATGTAATATAGCCTACACCATCACAATAAATCCATTATTTTTTGACAGGTCTAAAGAAACATGATATGAAGAAAATGTAGTCTATTTCAGAAGAACAGAATAGCATACTCTGAGTTTTCCTTATGTTAGCCCTGATCTAGATATTCCATATTGCAGTGGGCTACACTAGTTCATTCAGCAGCTTAGAATTCCATGGCATTATTTTATATTATTTTATAGTATGAAGAATACAATTGAACATAGCTGAATAAAATAGAAAGGATATTTTCTCCAAACGATTTGAGGGAGTGCGTACATGCGGCTATTCTGTGTTGAGTGGTTAACAAAGAAACAGGTACTCCTATATGCTTAATTTAGAGTTATTTATGTAACTTTAGTTGTGATACAAATGTTGGGCTATATGTTTAGATTTTTAATACATTCTAAGGCTGCATGATGCGACTCTAATGATGATTTGAAAAAAGTTGCATGAAAGGCATGAGCTCTGCTTTGTTTTTTTGTGGAGGCTGTACACACTTCATCAGTCTCTCATTCACAATTTGACAAGCACTTGATAATGCCTCAAAGTTCTCGTCTGCATCCCCCCGCCTTTTGCGGCCAGTGGCCGTTGTGCCCTTGGGCTGAATATAATAATTATAATTCCTTTCTTCCGGCTGCGTGCTGAAGCACCTCTCACTCACATGACTCTCCATCACGTGATCAGGTTTTTCTCACAGGCTACAAGTGAAGACAGACACCGCGGGGATGCAACTGCGCGCGTCCTTATCCAATTCTGAGTCGCATATTGAAGATATTTGAAGAGCTGTCCACATTTGCTTTTCGTCAGCCAACAAGATGAGTAGGCCTAACGAACAGCAAAATCACTAGCCTATCATCCACCATAGTACAAAAGTTGACCTATTCTGTGCAATAAATAAATATTCCAAACATAGTCTGGGACAGTTGTGGGATGTGATAGATCCCAAATTAATACAACCTCTAGCATAAAAAAACCCGGTTTTTAAGCAATGAGCCTGACACAACAGATCAGAAGTTAGCTTAATATGTTGATAAACTATTAGGCTATTTCTTCACATTATACAGTGCATTCGGAAAGTATTCAGACCCCCTTCCCTTTTTCCACATTTTATTACGTTACAGCCATATTCAAAAATAAAAATCATCATCAATCTACACACAAAACCCCTCATAATGATAAAGTGAAAACAGGTTTTTAGAAATGTTTGCACATTTATAAAAAATACATTTAAAATATACCTTATTTACATAAGTATTCAGACCCTTTGCTACAAGTCTCGAAATTGAGCTCAGGTGCATCCTGTTTCCATTGATCATCCTTGAGATGTTTCTACAACTTGATTGGAGTCCACCTGTGGTAAATTCAATTGATTGGACATGATTTGGAAAGGCACACACCTATCTACAGTGGGGAGAACAAGTATTTGATACACAGCCGATTTTGCAGGTTTTCCTACTTACAAAGCATGTAGAGGTCTGTAATTTTTATTATAGGTACAATTCAACTGTGAGAGACGGAATCTAAAACAAAAATCCAGAAAATCACATTGTATGATTTTTAAGTAATTAATTTGCATTTTATTGCATGACATAAGTATTTGATACATCAGAAAAGCAGAACTTAATATTTGGTACAGAAACCTTTGTTTGCAATTACACACACTGCAGCAGGGATTTTGGCCCACTCCTCCATACAGACCTTCTCCAGATCCTTCAGGTTTCGGGGGGTGTCGCTGGGCAATACTGACTTTCAGCTCCCTCCAAAGATTTTCTATTGGGTTCAGGTCTGGAGACTGGCTAGGCCACTCCAGGACCTTGAGATGCTTCTTACGGAGCCACTCCTTAGTTGCCCTGGCTGTGTGTTTCGGGTCGTTGTCATGCTGGAAGACCCAGCCACGACCCATCTTCAATGCCCTAACTGAGGGAAGGAGGTTGTTGGCCAAGATCTCACGATACATAGCCCCATCCATCCTCCCCTCAATACAGTGCAGTCGTCCTGTCCCCTTTGCAGAAAAGCATCCCCAAAGAATGATGTTTCCACCTCCATGCTTCACGGTTGGGATGGTGTTCTTGGGGTTGTACTCATCCTTCTTATTCCTCCAAACACGGTGAGTTGAGTTTAGACCAGAAAGATCTATTTTTGTCTCATCAGACCACATTACCTTCTCCCATTCCTCCTCTGGATCATCCAGATGGTCATTGGCAAACTTCAGACCGGCCTGGACAGGCGCTGGCTTAAGCAGGGGGACCTTGCGTGCGCTGCAGGATTTTAATCCATGACGGCGTAGTGTGTTACTAATGGTTTTCTTTGAGACTGTGGTCCCAGCTCTCTTCAGGTCATTGACCAGGTCCTGCCGTGTAGTTCTGGGCTGATCCCTCACCTTCCTCATGATCATTGATGCCCCACGACGTGAGATCTTGCATGGAGCCCCAGACCGAGGGTGATTGACCGTCATCTTGAACTTCTTCTATTTTCTAATAATTCCGCCAGCAGTTGTTGCCTTCTCACCAAGCTGCTTGCCTATTGTCCTGTAGCCCATCCCAGCCTTGTGCAGGTCTACAATTTTATCCCTGATGTCCTTACACAGCTCTCTGGTCTTGGCCGTTGTGGAGAGGTTGGAGTCTGTTTGATTGAGTGTGTGTACAGGTGTCTTTTATACAGGTAACGAGTTCAAACAGGTGCAGTTAATACAGGTAATGAGTGGAGAACAGTAGGGCTTCTTAAAGAAAAACTAACAGGTCTGTGAGAGCCGGAATTCTTACTGGTTGGTAGGTGATCAAATACTTATATCATGCAATAAAATGCAAATTAATTACTTAAAAATCATACAATGTGATTTTCTGGATTTTTGTTTTAGATTCCGTCTCTCACAGTTGAAATGTACCTATGATAAAAATTACTGACCTCTACATGCTTTGTAAGTAGGAAAACCTGCAAAATCGGCAGTGTATCAAATACTTGTTCTCCCCACTGTATATAAGGTCCCACAGTTGACAGTGCAGGTCAGAGCAAAAACCAAGGCATGAGGTCGTAGGAATTGTCCGTAGAGCTCCAAGACAGGATTCTGTCGAAGCACAGATCTGGGGAAGCGTATCAAAAAAGAACCCAGTGGGCTCCATCATTCTTAAATGGAAGAAGTTTGGAACCACCAAGACTCTTCCTAGAGCTGGCCGCCTGGCCAAATTGAGTAATTGGGGGAGAAGGGCGTTAGTCAGGGAGGTAACAAATAACCCGATGGTCACTCTGACAGAGCTCCAGAGTTCCTCTGTGAAATTGGGAGAACCTTCCAGAAGGACAACCCATCTCTACAGCACTCCACCAATCAGGCCTTTACGGTAGAGTGGCAAGACAGAAGCCACTCCTCAGTAAAAGGCACATGACATCCCACTTGGAGTTTGCCAAAAGGCACCTAAAGGACTCTCAGACCATGAGAAACAATATTCTCTGGTCTGAGGAAACCAAGATTGAACTTTTTTGGCGGAAACCTGGCACCATCCCTACGGTGAAGCATGGTGGTGGCAACATCATGCTGTGGGGATGTTTTTCAGCGGCAGGGACTGGGAGACTAGTCAGGATCGAGGGAAAGATGAACGGAGCAAAGTACAGAGAAATCCTTGATGAAAACCTGCTCCAGAGTGCTCAGGACCTTAGACTGGGGCGAAGGTTCACCTTCCAACAGGACAACGACCCTAAGCACACAGCCAAGACAACGCAGAAGTGGCTTCAGGAAAAGTCTCTGAATGTCCTTGAGTGTCCCAGCCAGAGCCCGGACATGAACCCGATCGAACATCTCTGGAGAGACCTGAAAATAGCTGTGCAGCGACGCTCCCCATCCATCCTGACAGAGCTTGAGAGGATCTGCAGATAAGAATGGGAGAAACTCCCGAAATACAGGTGTGCCAACCTTGTAGCGTCATACCCAAGTAGACTCGAGGCTGTAATCGCTGCCAAAGATGCTTCAACAAAGTACTGAGTAAAGGGTCTGAATACTTATGTAAATGTGATATTACAGTTTTTTTATTTTTTATTAATTTGCAAAAATGTCTAAACCTGTTTTTGCGTTGTTATTATGGGGTATTATTTGATGAGGGGGGAAAACAATTTAATCAATTTCTGAATAAGGCTGTAACGTAACAAAATGTGGAAAAAGTCAAGGGGTCTGAATACTTTCTGAATACACTGTAAGTGCAGCAATGCGTACACAGCAGTAGGCTATAAGCGCAAATGTTCCATTAGCAGGAAAACACCATTCTCAAAAGTGACCACAAATGCAATTATTCATGTAATGCTTTTATTATAAAGGTGCATTTTTATGGTGAAAATGATCTTCCCCAAACTTGAAACTCACACGCTGCTTATGTATGCCAGTTAGGCTCTACAGCCTTTGTAAAGTGGATTAATGTGCTTCATTTTAAGATGTTATTTGACTACTTTAGTTTAATACAAACCTTATCAAAACATATAGGCCTATGGGCTAAGCTACATGAGGTGTGCGACTATGATTTAGAAAAGTTGCAAAAAAAAGGCATGCGCTGTTTCTTGCCTTAAGCTGGGCATCATTCACAAGTGATAGGCTAATATTGTCACGTATCAGTCTATTCTTGATTTAATCTTGTTTTTACATATACTAAATAATACATGTGTGAAATTTGTTTTGATATAGAATGGTCCATTATCATGCACCTGTCTCGAAACAGGGGCAGGTGGAAAAAACACGTCATCTACAGTGTATGCACTGGAGGACGCTTTTCCCGTGGTTCATTTTAATGCCAGCCAGGTAGGCTATACTCCTGTTGCTTAATATTTGGAGAATTGAAAAATAAATATAGTAGGCCTAGCCTATGGAAACCTGATGGGATTCTCCTCTTTTTAATAGAGGCCATTACTCAGTTTTCTTACTCAAATGCATAGCCTCTCATTAAGTGTTTGATTAGATTTTCGATTACATATGCATTGATCTTAGAGTGATTAGAGGGACAATAGAGTGCTGAGTACAAGGCAGTTAGCAAGTTTGGTAGGCTACTAATGACCATCAACAGCATCAGAGCTTGCAGAAACCTAATTACCATGACTAAACGGTCACGTGGAATTTGACTGCTGTCATGACTCGTGACCGCCGGTGTTCAGTTCGACATCGTAACCGAATGACAGTGGGCAAATGCTCACCTTTGATGGCCACTGGCACACTGGAGAAGTGTGCTCTTCACGGATTAATTCCGGTTTCAACTGTACTGGGCAGATTGCAGATGTCAATGTCAACATTGTGAACAGAGTGCCACATGTTTGCGGTGGGGTTATTGTATGGGCAGGCATAAGCTACGGACAACGAACACAATTTGCATTTTATCAATGGCAATTTGAATGCGCAGAGATACCGTGATGAGATCCTGAGGCCCATTGTCGTGCCATTCATCCACCGCCATCACCTCATGTTTCAACATGATAATCCATGGCCCCATGTCGCAAGGATCTGTAAACAATTCCTGGAAGCTGAACATTTCCCTGTTCTTCCATGGCCTGCATACTCACCAGACATGTCACCCATTGAACATGTTTGGGATGCTCTGGATCGACAGTGTGTTCCATTTCCCGCCAATATCCAGCAACTTCACACAGCCATTGAAGAGGAGTGGGACAACATTCCACAGACCACAATCAACAGCCTGATCAACTCAATGCGAAGGAGATGTGTCACGCTGCATGAGTCAAATGGTGTTCACAGCAGATACTGACTGGTTTTCTGATCCACGCCCCAACCTTTTTTAAGGTATCTGTGTTCCCAATCATGTGAAATCCATAGATTAGGGCATCATTTATTTATTTAAATTGACATATTTCCTTGTTAACTGTAACTCAGTAAAATCTTTGAAATTGTTGCATGTTCCGTTTTATATTTTTGTTAAGTGTATTTAGTTAACCATTTAGTTAATATGTTTTGTGTTTCCACTTCTCAGGTGTTGAACAACAAATTAATTAACCTATGATATTAGTTAGATATATGTAATTAATCTCTATTGAACAACAAAACAAATCTGGAAATTCTGACAGTAAAATGTAGCAACTATAGTCTAATTGTCAACTCAAAATATATGTCAATCACTGGATAAGGTTGCACATCAAAATATCTTGAGTCATGCATTCCTGCTTGGATGAGTTAGATGAAACAAGTTGTTTCTTGAATACCTCAGTACTCTATTTATTACACTTCTTAATAAAGCACTATGAATTAGTTAATAAGATGATTACTCATGATTTGGGTCCGACAAAATCATCCGACCAAATCATGTACTAGTGCCCCAAACTGTAAAAGTTAGTGGCACCAGTGACATCAGGGGACAATGTTAGTCTGGAGCCCTGTAGTAATTAACACTTAGGGTAAGTGTTGATTCAGGGCAACACATATGACAGGCACTATTTGCAATACAGCCTGTCGTTAGCTTGGCTTTTATAGCATATACAGTTGAAGTCGGAAGTTTACATACACTTAGGTTGGAGTCATTAAAACTAGTTTTTCAACCACTCCACAAATGTATTGTTAACAAACTATAGTTTTGGCAAGTCATTTAGGACATCTACTTTGTGCATGCTCACAAGTAATTTTTCCAACAATTGTTTACAGACAGATTATTTCACTTATAATTCACTGTATCACAATTCCAGTGAGTCAGAAGTTTACATACACTAAGTTGACTGTGCCTTTAAACAGCTTGAAAATTCCAGAAAATGATGTCATGGCTTTAGAAGCTTCTGATAGGCTAATTGACATCATTTGAGTCAATTGGAGGTGTACCTGTGGATGTATTTCAAGTCCTACCTTCAAACTCAGTGCCTCTTTGCTTGACATCATGGGAAAATCAAAAGAAATCAGCCAAGACCTCAGAAAAAAAATGTAGATCTCCACAAGTCTGGTTCATCCTTGGGAGCAATTTCCAAATGCCTGAAGGTACCACATTCATCTGTACAAACAATAGTACGCAAGTATAAACACCATGGGACCACACAGCCGTCATACCGCTCAGGAAGGAGACGCGTTCTGTCTCCTAGAGATGAACGTACTTTGGTGCGAAAAGTGCAAATCAATCCCAGAACAACAGCAAAGGACCTTGTGAAGATGCTGGAGGAAACAGGTACAAAAGTATCTATATCCACAGTAAAACGAGTCCTATAGCAACATAACCTGAAAGGCCGCTCAGCAAGGAAGAAGCCACTGCTCCAAAACCGCCATAAAAAAGCCAGACTCCGGTTTGCAACTGCACATGGGGACAAAGATCATACTTTTTGGAGAAATGTCCTCTGGTCTGATGAAACAAAATAGAACTGTTTGGCCATAATGACCATTGTTATGTTTGGAGGAAAAAGGGGGTTGCTTGCAAGCCGAAGAACACCATCCCAACCGTGAAGCAAAGGGGTGGCAGCATCATGCTGTGGGGGTGCTTTGCTGCAGGAGGGACTGGTGCACTTCACAAAATAGATGGCATCATGAGGAAGGAAAATTATGTGGATATATTGAAGCAACATCTCAAGACATCAGTCAGGAAGTTAAAGCTTGGTCGCAAATGGTCTTCCAAATGGACAATGACCCCAAGCATACTTCCAAAGTTGTGCCAAAATGGCTTAAGGACAACAGAGTCAAGGTATTGGAGTGGCCATCACAAAGCCCTGACCTCAATCCTATAGAAAATGTGTGGGCAGAACTGAAAAAGCGTGTGTGAGCAAGGAGGCCTACAAACCTGACTCAGTTACACCAGCTCTGTCAGGAGATATGGGCCAAAATTCACCCAACTATTGTGGAAGGCTACCCGAAAAGTTTGACCCAAGTTAAACAATTTAAAGGCAATGCTACCAAATACTAATTGAGTGTATGTAAACTTCTGACCCACTGGGAATGTGATGAAATAAATAAAAGCTGAAATAAATTATTCTCTAGACTATTATTCTGACATTTCACATTCTTAAAATAAAGTGGTGATCCTAACTGACCTAAGACAGGGAATTTGTAGTAGGACTAAATGTCAGGAATTGAGAAAAACTGAGTTTAAATGTATTTGGCTAAGGTGTATGTAAACTTCCGACTTCAACTGTAAGGCTTAAGCAGACAGGCAGACAGGCAGGTAAACAGATATATAGAGACAGAGAACAAGAAGCACAGAGTGACAGCAGAGAAGAGGCTGAGACTGATAGACAGCACAAGAGGCTAGAGACAACAAAATGGCTAGAGCAGAGGCACAGTTATAGAGGTGAGTTGTATCTCCACTGGTGTTTTTACATATTGTATTTGTTTTAAACATGAGCTGGTTAAAACAGAGTAGGAGGACCGTGTCTCGCCAGTCACTGGTATAGAAATGGTTGAGAAATGCTGTATTGTACTACCAATGTTATGGGTCAGCACTACTTCCTGTGTGTAGGGTATGTAGGGTGTGTATGTGTGGGGATGTGGTGTGTGTTTTTGCTGTCGTGTTTATATGACCCCCTTACAAACAGGACCATTTTTACCAGATTGCCGGTAAACATGCCGGGGACGAGTGGTTGTAGTGGTCTTAAGATGAATGCACTATCTGTAAATCGCTCTGGATAAGAGTGTCTGCTAAATGACTAAAATGTCAATGTAAATTGGAGACCATTCAGACTGTTGGATAGGAGCCAAAGATCATTAGTGCATTGGAGAACAGTCAGGATAGAGAGAGAACCAGAGACAGTTAAGACAACTGAAACCATTAAGGATAGAGATAGAGACAGGGAAGACCATGAGAATATTGTCTAGATACTAGACAAGCAGGAAATGAGAACCAGACAAACAGGGAACAATAACCAGACAGCCTGGGAAACCAGAGGCAGAGACTGGAGAGTGCAGAGAGATTAATCCGGAACGATTAGAGAGCTGTTGACAACTACGAACTTGGAACGCAATCACTTACAGTTCAATACTTAACATGTGACAGGGTCATACCAGAAAACTGGAATGTATGCTTCTCTGCTCTGTAAGCCCCTACTTACATAGTATGATGGAATACAGAACATACAAGGGGATAGACAAGTAGTTCTCTAATGATCCATGTCTACACACCCACTGTGCAAAAGCAGTTACCAAGATACATACACATTCACTCACATATGCATGCATGCACACACGAACAAGCACACACTCGCTCACATTATGCATAAACGCACACACACATACACACACAGATTCGGATCATTGTTTACTCTACAGAGAGTGGATCCATCATTGCTTGGTCAGAGATAGCCGCAGAAAGCTTTTAAGGCATAGTATTTCCTGGAACTACGCTGCCCAATATAAACCACTGGATCTTTTTATGGCTCAAAACAAGGCCATCCTTGGAAGCAACCACAGATAATGTGAATAAATAAGTGTCTCTTCTGTGTGAATGTACTCTTACGGACACAAGGGCTAGCAATGTGCATGCCCTGCCCACCTGACGATCTCTACTTTTCAGCCATCCATTTCCTGTGTTTGAGGGGTACAAAATCCATTTGTCACTTAAATCTTGCTAGATTGATTGGTTGAATTTTAATCTGGCGACTCTTTCCCACTCTTGCTTGTGCCATTCGTTTTTCCAATTAACATAACGACCGTGGAAACCAAATCAAATCAAATGTATTTTTCACCTTCGCCGAATACAACAGTTGTAGACTTTACCGTGAAATGCTTACTTACGAGCCCCTTTCCAACAATGCAGAGAAAAAAAGTAGAAATGTGCTAATAAAAAAAAGGAAATAGTAACACAATAATATCCAATTGAGGTGTCTTTTGAGTCGTGACCCACCATAAGGGTTGAGTGGTAAGCACACACACATTTTAAAATGCACAAGAAATGTCAACCTGCTCCACACCTGGACACCAGCCGTGACCCACAGTTTCAGAACCACCGGTCTAGACAGCCAGGCATTTTAGTAATGGACCATTGCTAATGTTTGGTCCACTGCATCTGCATTGCAACCAATGCTCCAGGGTTTGGGGACAGGGGGTGGGTTGGAGAAGTACGCTCCTTTTGCTCTAGTGGACATCATCTCTAATTTCGCCACTGAAAGCCAAGTCACCCTCCCCCTCCCTCTCTCTCTACTCTCTCTCATTCTAACTATAGCAACCTCCCTCTCACTGTCTGTCTCTCTCCCACTTCCACTGTCTCATCCACCACAGCCATCTATCCTTACTTCCTCTCCCTCACTCTTCCTCTCTATCTCGCCCTCTGTCTCTCCTTGTCTTCTCTACAGAGGCTTGCGAAAGCATTCATCCCCCTTGGTATTTTTCCTATTTTGTAGCCTTACAACCTGGAATTAAAATGGATTTTTTGGGGGTTTGTATTATTTGATTCACACAACATACCTACCACTTTGAAGATATATATATATTATTTTATTGGTGAAACAAACAAGAAATAAGACAAAAAAACTGAAAACTTGAGTGTGCATAACTATTCACCCCTATGGGGACAAAGATTGTACTTTTTGGAGAAATGTCCTCTGGCCTGATGAAACAAAAATAGAACTGTTTGCCCGTAATGACCATCGTTATGTTTGGAGGAAAAAGGGGGATGCTTTTAAGCCGAAGAACACCATCCCAACCGTGAAGCACGGGGGTGGCTGCATCATGCTGTGGGGGTGCTTTGCTGCAGGAGGAACTGGTGCACTTCACAAAATAGATGGCATCATGAGGAAGGAAAATTATGTGGATATATTGAAGCAACATCTCAAGACATCAGTCAGGAAGTTAAAGCTTGGTCGCAAATGGGTCTTCCAAAAGGACAATGACCACAAGCATACTTCCAAAGTTGTGCCAAAATGGCTTAAGGACAACAGAGTCAAGGTATTGGAGTGGCCATCACAAAGCCCTGACCTCAATCCTATCGAAAACTTATGGGCAGAACTGAAAAAGTGTGTGCGAGCAAGGAGGCCTACAAACCTGACTCAGTTACACCAGCTCTGTCAGGAGGAATGGGCCAAAATTCACCCAACTTATTGTGGGAAGCTTGTGGAAGAATACCCGAAACGTTTGACCCAAGTTAAACAATGTAAAGGCAATGTTACCAAATACTAATTGAGTGTATGTAAACTTCTGACCCACTGGGAATGTGATGAAATAAATTATAGCTGAAATAAATCATTCTCTCTACTATTTGTCTGACATTTCACATTCTTAAAATAAAGTGGTGACCCTAACTGATCTAAGACAGGGAATTTTTACTAGGATTAAATGTCAGGAATTGTTTAAATCTATTTGGCTAAGGTGTATGTAAACTTCCGACTTCAACTGTACGCACGCACCACATTTCCTTTATTTATTTATTTGAATTTTTTGCATCATGTTATTTTTTTCATTTCACTTCATCAATTTGGACGATTTTGTGTATGTCCATTACATGAATTCCCCATGAAATCCATTTAAATTACAGGTTGTAATGCAACAAAATAGGAAAAAACGCCAAGGGGGATGAATACTTTTGCAAGGCACTGTACACTGTAAAGGGGTTACCATGAATTTGACAGTAATTTACAGGCAGCTCAGTGGCAAGTCAAATTATGTTTGTAATATTACAGTAAACCTATTGTAATATACATTACCAGTCAAAAGTTTGGTCACACCTACTCATTCAAGGGTTTTTCTTTATTTTTACTATTTTCTACATTGTAGAATAATAGTGAATACATCAAAACTATGAAATACCACATATGGAATCATGTTGTAACCAAAAAAGTGTTAAACAAATCAAAATAAATGTTATATTTGAGATTCTTCAAAGTAGCCACCCTTTGCCTTGATGACAGCTTTGCACACTCTTGGCATTCTCTCAACCAGCTTCATGAGGTAGTCACCTGGAATGCATTTCAATTAACAGGTGTGCCTTGTTAAAAGTTAATTTGTTGAATTTCTTTCCTTCTTAATGCGTTTGAGCCAATCAGTTGTGCTGTGACAAGGTAGGGGTGGTATACAGAAGATAGCCCTATTTGGTAAAAGACCAAGTCCATATAATGGCAAGAACAGCTCAAATAAGCAAAGAGAAACGACAGTCCATAATTACTTTAAGACATGAAGGTCAGTCAATGCTGAACATTTCAAGAACTTTGAAGGTTTCTTCAAGTGCAGTCGCAAAAACCATCAAGCACTATGATGAAACTGGCACTCATGAGGACCGCCACAGGAAAGGAAGACCCAGAGTTACCTCTGCTGCAGAGGATAAGTTCATTAGAGTTAACTGCACCTCAGATTGCAGCCCAAATAAATGCTTCACAGAGTTCAAGTAACAGACACATCTCAACATCAACTGTTCAGAGGAGACTGCGTGAATAAGGCCTTCATGGTCGAATTGCCACTACTAAAGGACACCAATAATAAGAAGATACTTTCTTGGTCCAAGAAACACGAGCAATGGACATTAGACTGGTGGAAATCTGTCCTTTGGTCTGATGAGTCCAAATTTAAGATTTTTGGTTCCAACCGCTGTGTCTTTATGAGACGCAGAGTAGGTGAACGGATAATCTGCGCATGTGTGGCTCCCACCATGAAGCATGGAGGAGGAGGTGTGATGGTGTGGGGGTGCTTTGCTGGTGACACTGTCGGTGATTTATTTAGAATTCAAGGGACATTTAACCAGCATGGCTACCACAGCATTCTGCAGTGATACGTCAGCCCATCTGGTTTGCACTTAGTGGGAGTATCATTTGTTTTTCAACAGGACAATTACGCAAAACACACCTCCAGGCTGTGTAAGGGCTAGTTGACTAAGAAGGTGAGTGATGGAGTTTTGCATCATATGACCTGGCCTCCACAATCACCTGACCTCAACCCAATTGAAATGGTTTGGGATGAGTTGGACCGCAAAGTCAAGGAAAAGCTGCCAACAAGTGCTCAGCATATGTGGGAACTCTTTCAAGACTGTTGGAAAAGCATTCCTCATGAAGCTGTTTGAGAGAATGCCAAGAGTGTGCAAAGCTGTCATCAAGGCAAAGGGTGGCTACTTTGAAGAATCTAAAATATAACATATTTTTATTTGTTTAACACTTTTTTGGTTACTACATGATTCCATATGTGTTATTTCATAGTTTTGATGTCTTCACTATTATTCTCCATTGTAGAAAATAGTAAAAATAAAGAAAAACCCTTGAATGAGTAGGTGTGTCCAAACTTTTGACTGGTAATGTATATTAAAGGCCCATAGTTTCTTATGAGCGCATACTTAAATGCATACATGCTTATGGCATTTATAAGACGGGTTGCTATTAGATGCTTTTTATTTTTTATTTGGATGCAGGTTTTTTTACTTATAAATGAATTCGATGTACCCATTGATTATTGAAGAATATAATTTAGAAACGCCTCGTGAGCTTAGTTCAACTCTTGTACCCTATCAAAACCCAAAATATAACCTTGTTTTACTCCAATGTTTGTAAAAAAAAGTCAATGTAAATAAATACTTTATAGCCCCCCCCCCAGTTATGCAAAAATCCTACGTATATTTACCAGGATGCTCCTTTTCTTCACAGGAAAGGCTGGTATTGTCAGTTTTACCCCGGTTTGTGGTATTGGAGATGATCAACGACATGACAAATGTGGATGACGAGCACCTCCAGCACCAGTTTCACAGAATCTATATCCACCGCTATGAGAATGTCAGGTAAGGCTGTGGCTATTTTGGCTTAAATTTGTGTTTTTAAACATTATGGGAATAGGTAAAACCATCATTATGGTTGAGTTTTGGTGTGCATCCCAAATGGCACCCTATTCCCTATTTAGTACCCTACTTTTGACTAGACCTCTTAAGGAAAAGTGTGCCACTTGGGATACAACAAGCTATTTTGTATTTGTATTTTGTATTTATTAGGGATCCCCATTAGCTGCTGCCAAGGTAGCAGCTACTCTTCCTGGGGTCCAAACACATTAAGGCACTTACATTACATATAAAACAAAAGATAAAACGGTACATCATAAAACATTATTACACCACTACATACAGTGGCTTGCAAAAGTATTCATCCCCCTTGGCATTTTTCCTATTTTGTTGCCTTACAACCAGGAAATGAAAATTGATTTTTTGGGGGTTTGTATCATTTGATTTACACAACATGCCTACCACTTTGAAGATGCAAAATATATTTTATTGTGAAACAAACAAGAAATAAGTTAAAAAATAAAGTAAAATAAAAGAACTTGAGTGTGCATAACTATTCATCCCCCCAAAGTCAATACTTTGTAGAGCCACCTTTTGTAGCAATTACAGCTGCAAGTCTCTTGGGCTATGTCTCTATAACCTTGGCACATCAAGCCACTGGGTTTTGTGCCCATTCTTCAAGGCAAAACTGCTCCAGCTCCTTCAAGTTGGATGGGTTCCGCTGGTGTACAGCAATCTTTAAGTCATAACACAGATTCTCAATTGGATTGAGGTCTGGGCTTTGACTAGACCGTTTCAAGACATTTTAATGTTTCCCCTTAAACCACTCAAGTGTTGCTTTAGCAGTATGTCCTGCTAGAAGGTGAACCTCCGTCCCAGTCTCAAATCTCTGGAAGACTGAAACAGGTTTCCCTCAAGAATTTCCCTGTATTTAGCGCCATCCATCATTCCTTCAATTCTGACCAGTTTCCCAGTCCCTGCCAATGAAAAACATCCCCACAGCATGATGCTGCCACCAACATGCTTCACTGTGGGGATGTTGTTCTCTGGGTGATGAGAGGTGTTGGGTTTGTACCAGACATAGCGTTTTCCTTGATAGCCAAAAAGCTCAATTTTAGTCTCATCTGACCAGAGTACCTTCTTCCATATGTTTGGGGAGTCTCCCACATGGCTTTTGGCGAACACCAAACGTGTTTGCTTATTTTTTTCTTTAAGCAATGGCTTTTTTATGGCCACTCTTCCGTAAAGCCCAGCTCTGTGGAGTATACAGCTTAAGGTGGTCCTATGGACATATACTCCAATCTCCGCTGTGGAACTTTGCAGCTCCTTCAGGGTTATCTTTGGTCTCTTTGTTGCCTCTCTGATTAATGCCTGGTCCGTGAGTTTTGGTGGGCGGCCCTCTCTTGGCAGGTTTGTTGTGGTGCCATATTCTTTCTATTTTTTATAATTTATTTAATGGTGCTCCGTGGGATGTTCAAAGTTTTGGATATTGTTTTATAACCCAATCCTGATCTGTACTTCTCCACAACTTTGTCCCTGACCTGTTTGGAGAGCTCCATGGTCTTCATGTGCCGCTTGCTTGGTGGTGCTCCTTGCTTAGTGGTGTTGCAGACTCTGGGGCCTTTCAGAACATGTGTATATATACTGAGATCATGTGACACTTAGATTGCACACAGGTGGACTTTATTTAACTAATTATGTTACTTCTGAAGGTAATTGGTTGCACCAGATCTTATTTAGGGTCTTCATAGCAAAGGGGGTGAATACATTTGCACGCACAACTTTTCCGTTATTTATTTTGTATAAATACGTTTTTTTCATTCACTTCACCAATTTGGACTATTTTGTGTATGTCCATTACATGAAATCCAAATAAAAATCAATTTAAATTACAGGTTGTAATGCAACAAAATAGGAAAACGTCAAGGGGGATGAATATTTTTGCAAGGCACTGTATCTACAATGCAAAATGTACAATACCACCATAGAACAATATTGCAATGTACGTGTGTGTAGAGTGCATGTTCTAGCGCTTGTGTGTGTTTGCATGTGGCTGTACCTTTTGTGTGAGTCTCTTCACAGTCCCCGCTGTTCCATGTAGTCATGGCTCTATGTAGTACTGTGTGCCTCCCATAGTCTGTTCTGGACTTGGGGATTGTAAAGAGACCTCTGGTGTCATGTCTTTTGGGGTATGCATGGGTGTCCGAGCTTAAACAGACAGCTCGGGAAAATTCAGCTAGTCAACACTTCTTACAAAAGCAAATAGTGAGTCCATCTCACTTCCACTTTATGCCATGTTAGCTCCCCATGTACTTTTAAGGGCCAGCCGTGCTGCCCTGTTCTGAGCCAATTGTAATTTTCCTAAGTCCATCTTTGTGGCACCTGACCACACGACTGAACAGTAGTCCAGGTGTGACAAAACTTGGGCCTGTAGGATCTGCCTTGTTGAAAGTATTGTTAAGGCAGAGTAGCGCTTTATTATGGACAGACTTCTCCCCATCTCAGCTACTGTTGTATCAATATGTTTTGACCATGACGTCTTACAATCCAGGGTTACTCCAAGCAGTTTAGTCACCTCAACTTGCTCCATTTCCACATTATTCATTAAAAATATTTAGTTGAGGTTTAGGGTTTAGTGAATGATTTGTCCCAAATACAATGCTTTTCGTTTTAGAAATATTTAGGACTAACTTATTTCTTGCCTCCCATTCTGAAACTAACTGTTGTTAAGTGTTGCAGTCATTTCAGTCACTGTAGTAGATGATTTGTATAGTGTTGAGTCATCCGCATAGATAGACACACTGGCTTTACTCAAAGCCAGTGGCATGTCTTTAGTAAAGATTTTAAAAAGTAAGCGGCCTAGACAGCTGCCCTTGGGAATTCCTGATTCTATCTGGATTATGTTGGAGAGGTTCATCCTTGTGGAAGTCTAAGACTGTCCTTAGGGACTGTGATGACAATTGAATGTCAGACGAGAAGGCCATTTTGGATCAAACTTAATTTCTTCAAAATCTTCATTCAAATGTGTTATTGCGACGCCCACCGCATGTGCCCAACGATGCATCTCTTCCAGACAAACTCAATGCATTTCCTGCACGCTTCGACAATAACAACACCGTACCGTGCATGAGGGCCCCCAACAACCCAGAGGACTGGGTGATCTCGCTCTCCGAGGTCGACGGGAGTGAGGACTTTAATCATGTCAACACTAGCAAGGCCGCGGGGCCGGACGGTATTCCATGGTGCATTCTCAGAGCATGTGCATATCAGCTGGCAGTCATATTCACTGTAATTTTCAACCTCTCCTTGTCCCAATCTGTAATCCACACATGTTTTAAGATTACTACCGTCATTCCTGTTCCCAAGAACTCTGTCTTCATTTTGCAAACCGCCCCATCAGATCCATAGACGACGCAATCTCAATTGCACCCACCTAGATAAAATGAATACCTATGTGAGAATGCTGTTCATTGACTACAGCTCAGCGTTCAAAACCATCGTCACCAAATTTAGGATCCTGTCACTGAACACCTCCTTCTGCAACTGGATCCTGGACTTCCTGACAGGCCTACCCCAAGTGGTGTGGGTAGGACAACATCACCTCCTCCACACTGACCCTCAACACAGGAGCCCCACAGGGCTGTGTGGTTAGTCCCCACCTGTAATCTCTGACTCCAACACCATCATCAAATTTGCTGACGACACAGAGTTGGTAGGACTGATCACCGGCGACGATGAGACAGCCTACAGGGAGGAGGTCAACGACAGTGCCTTTTCCCCCTCAGGAGGTTGAAAAGGTTTGGCATGGGCCCTCAAATCCTCAAAAAGTTGTACAGCTGCACCATTGAGAGCATTTTGACTGGCTGCATCACTGCTTGGTGTGGCAATAGCACTGCCTTCGATCGCATGGCACTACAGAGGGTGGTACTAACAGCCCAGTACATCACTGGGGCCGAGCTCCCTGCCATCCAGGACCTCTATATCAGGCGGTGTGAAAAGAAAGCCTGGAAAATAAGACTATAGCCACCCAAGCAACATGTTCTCTTTGCTTCCGCACAACAAGCGGTACTGGTACATCAAGTCTCACACCAACAGTCTCCTGAACAGCTTCTATCCCCAAGCCATAAGACTGTTAAATAGCTAACAGAATGGCTACACGGACTATCTGAGTTGACCCTTGTACTTCATTTTCATTTTTGTACGGTGTATGCACACTCACATGACTCTACACACTCACACACACTGACACAGATAACCATTTTCAAGTCATGCCATAGATTGTTAAGCAGATTTAAGTCAAAACTGTAACTCGGCCACTCAGGAACATTCACTGTCTTCTTGGTAAGCAACTCCAAGGTAGATTTGGCCTTATGTTTTAGGTTATTGTCCTGCTGAAGTGTGAATTCATCTCCCAGTGTCTGGTGGAATGCAGACTAAACCAGGTTTTCCTATAGAATTTTGCCTGTGCTTAGCTCCATTCCGTTTCGTTTTTATCCTAAAACACTCCCCAGTTTACAAGATTACAAGCATACCCATAACATGATGCAGCCACCACTATGCTTGAAAATATGGAGAGTTGTACTCATTAATGTGTTGTATTGGATTTGTCCACAAAATAACACTTTGTAGGTCAGTGACAAAAAAATCTCAATTTAATCCATTTTAAATACAGGCTGTAACAAAAAAGTCAAGGGGTGTGAATACTTTCTGAAGGCACTGTACAGTATCTACATCTATCATTCCAGTATCCCTGCACATTGTAAATATGGTATTGGAACTGAACTATAGCTTCTTACTTTCTCTTGTTCTTCTTATTTCTTAATTTTATTTCTCATTTTTGCTCTACCTTACGTTATTTGTAGTGCTACATTGATATTGATTACTGCATTGTTGGGTTGGGAGCTTGCAAGAATGGCATTTCTCAGAACTTGTGCATGTGACATTAAAACTTGAAACTTTCACTCACAATTTACGTAGAAATAGATGCCATTAAATAAGGACATAATTTTGGAGAACTGCAGAATCTCATTGCCAAAACTCTAACATAAACGATAATAATGAATGGTAAGGTTTTGAACATTGTAAGGTCTACGCCTTCTGCTCATGTCCAGAACAACAGTTGTAAATACAAATAGAGTTATGATTAACCAACCACCCTAATATCACCAGGTTACTTCATGGTAAGAGTACAACATTGTCGCATGTGTATCAATAACACATTTTATACTTAAGGAAGAAAATTATTTCCTTATAGTTTTGGACCTTGTCTGTGTGTGAATCTTAAATGCTCTGGGCCCTGACTTTGTCAAATGATTTAAAGTGGAACCGACAGCGTTTTAGCAACATTACATCTTATTAGAATCTGTTTATATACACCCCCAGGTGTAAGCGAGCACTTAGATATGGTCATTTTCACATTTTCATGAATTCATAGAATTGTTGTGAATGAAGTATAATAAGGCATTTGTGAAAATTCTATAGCAATATACAGTGGGAAAGCGGCCATGTGTTTGGATAATTAATAGACACTGCAGTAAATAAAACCTAATAAAAACATCTGTCTTGTCCAGGACTGGAGTCTACGCAGACCGGTGTGCCATAGCCAATCAGAGCTACAGTAGGCCTATATGCAAATAAGCCATTTGCCACACAGGCCTGCTATCATTCACTTTGAACTGGATTGCTTGTTTACAGTCAGTAGCAACAGTGCGACTTTAGATTATTAGAATGCACTCGCTAAAAGCCACAAAGTACACCTGAATGGATTTCTGCAAATATGTAAATACCATGGGAGTCCTCTTACATTTTGGAACTTCATAGTCCTATTGATCAAACAACTATGAAAAGGTAGGCTATTTCTCCCTCAGTTCAGTTGCCTATGCACTTCAACAACAATAACATCAGCAACTAATGCTAGCCAGAGCGAGATGAGCTAAAATCTAATGAGGGAACATTAGATAAACACTCTCAAACTTTTTTAGCTAGTTGGCAGTAAAAATTGCACTGATAAACAATGGGGAATAGTAGCCTGCTCGTCCTTCTGCAGCTAGCCTGCCAATGCATACTTGTCCTAACCCACGTTTTGACAACTAAATGGGAAATTGCCTTCCTGTCCGCCTAAAATACATTTCATTGACAACTAAGAGTTATGCTAAATGTGGATAACAGTCGTTCAAGCATCTCTAGCTGTAGCCATCTAAAAACGATATGAGGGGGAAAAGTCGGTCACTCACCCACTCCTCCAATGACATGACATCCTTCCAGCAGCTAGCTAACTAGCTAACGTTAGGCTCTGTGTTTTTAGCTTGCTAAATAAATAGCTAGCTACATAAATAGATACGCTAGCCCAGTGGTGTCAAACTTAATCAGCACACGGGCCATATTGAAAAAACACAACGAATTTGCGGACCAGACATTTGATTTGTTTTTATAAGAATAACTTGCAACTGCAACCCAAACTGGCCATTATTTATTTGAAGTTCATTTATGTCCACTTATGTACATAGGATGCTGTATATAGCATTTTAACATATTAAAACTAAAATAATATTTGTCCAGCCTTTGCTGCTATGCTTGCAGATGTGCATAGACGATGCGACCCTACTCAGAAAGTTTTTAATAACTCCAAATAACAAAAATGTAACTAAAGGTTGTTGTAACATTTAAACTTAAAACAAGTTTTTCATTTTTTTTTGCACTGCATGGATCACCAGTGCAGTTGAATGCAGCATTGCTGTGTGGTGCACTCAAAATGTACAGTAGACTACTGCTCAAATGTTGCTATAATAGGCCTACATGTTTTTCCTTTGCATGGTGTTTTGTTTTATGGTTATTCATTGTCAAGCTTTAAAACCCGTAGCCAGACTACAACATTTTAGCAGCCTAGTTAGGACTGTGGCATGCATCTGTACACTTTCCCTCCGCTGCGCGTTGTAAACGGGACACACAAAAGCAGCGCAATTGAAGTTGAATTCATCGATGCAAGCGCATCAGGCTGTAATGTCATAAAGTAGATGACTCAACTGTTGACTCATTTATACTTGCTTGTGTGTCCTATTCGGCCCGCGAGCCTTGTGTTTGACACGTGCGCTAGCCTATTAGCCACGTTACGACTACCTTGTGTTCATTGCCCATGCTACTTTGATTGTATTGACATTTCCAGCCTTAGTTACAGTCGTCCATTTTGAAATGCATCCATCTATTCTGCCAAGAATGCCTTACTGTACGTCATGGAATTTTGAGTCAAATATAACCTATTTTTAAAACCTCTTATAAAGTTGAGAATTTTTGACTGATATGATTGTCTATTTTTTTCATATCTGCAAAGTACACCAAAATATATATAAACGCAACATGCAACAATTTCAAGATTTTACTGAGTTACAGTTCATATAAGGAAATCAGTCAATTGAAATAAAAACACTCTTCACGGTATCTCTGTGCATTCAAATTGCCATCGATAAAATGTAATTGTGTTCGTTGTCCGTAGCTTATGCCTGCCCATACCATAACCCCACTGCCACCATGCGGCACTCTGTTCACAACGTTGACATCAACTAACCACTTGCCCACACAATGCCATACTGTCTGTCATACCCTGTCTGCCATCTGCCCGGCACAGTTGAAACCGTGATTCCTCCATGAAGAGCCCACTTCTCCAGCATGCCAGTGGCCATCGCAGGAGAGCATTTGCACACTGAAATCGTTTACGACGCCAAACTGCAGTCAGATCAAGACCCTGGTGAGGACGACGAGCACGCAGATGAGCTTCCCTGAGACGGTTTCTGACAGTTTGACAATAAATTATTTGGTTGTGCAAACCCACAGTTTCATCAGCTGTCCGGTTGGCTGGTCTCAGACGATCCTGCAGGTAAAGAAGCCGGATGTGGAGGTCCTGGGCTGGCGTGGTTACGCTAAAACGACGTTGACGGCGGCTTATGGTAGAGAAATTAACATTCAATTCTCTGGCAACAGCTCTGGTGGACATTCCTGCGGTCAGCATGTCAACTGCACACTCCCTCAAAACTTGAAACATCTGTGGCATTGTGTTGTGTGACAAAACTGCACATTTTAGTGGCCTTTTATTGTCCCCAGCACAAGGTACACCTGTGTAATGATCATGCTCTTTAATCAGCTTCTTGATATGCCTCACCTGTCAGGTGGATGGATTATCTTGGCAAAGGCAAAAATGCTTTCTAACAGGGATGTAAACAAATTTGTGAACAACATTTGAGAGAAATAAGCTTTTTGTGCATATTGAAAATGTATTTCAGCTCATGAAACATGGGATCAACATTTTACCTGTTGTGTTTATATTTTTGTTCAGTATAGTTAAAATGCTGTCAGTTCCACTTTAATCCAGGTCAAAATGCTCATGTGTTGTCTCAATTATGTTACCATGTTAGATTTAGTCCCCCTTCATTTTTTAATAGAAGCAGAAAGGTAATATCTCAACCCTATCAATCATATAAACATGGTATCATATAAATGTGATCTTGGTTGTAGTTTATAATGTGGTATCATTTACATTTACATTTTAGTCATTTAGCAGACGCTCTTATCCAGAGCGACTTACAGTTAATGCAATCAGTCATAGTAAGTACATTTTTCCTCAATAAAGTAGCTATCAGCAAAGTCAGTGCTGGGGGGAAAAAAGTCAAGTGTGAGTGTTAGTTCATGAAAGGCATAAATATGTATTCTTTTTTACGGGGGAGGGGTGAGGAGGTGGTGCGAGGGGGGGGGGGGGGGGGGGTACTTTGGGATTATTTAAAATACTCTATGAAGAGGTAGAGTTTTAGATATTTTCGGAAGATGGGCAGGGACTCTGCTGTCCTAGCTTCAGGGGGAAACTGGCTCCACCATTGGGGTGCCAGGACAGAGAAGAGCTTTTTACTTGGTTGAGCGGGAGCTGCTCTCCCATACAGTGAGGGAAAAAAGTATTTGATCCCCTGCTGATTTTGTACATTTGCCCACTGACAAAGACATGATCAGTCTATCATTTTAATGGTAGGTTTATTTGAACAGTGAGAGACAGAATAACAACAAAAAAATCCAGAAAAACGCATGTCAAAAATGTTATAAATTGATTTGCATTTTAATGAGGGAAATAACTATTTGACCCCTCTGCAAAACATGACTTAGTACTTGGTGGCAAAAACCCTTGTTGGCAATCACAGAGGTCAGACGTTTCTTGTAGTTGGCCACAAGGTTTGCACACATCTCAGGAGGGATTTGTCCCACTCCTCTTTGCAGATCTTCTACAAGTCATTAAGGTTTCGAGCCTGATGTTTGGCAACTCGAACCTTCAGCTCCCTCCACAGATTTTCTATGGGATTAAGGTCTGGAGACTGGCTAGGCCACTCCAGGACCTTAATGTGCTTATTCTTGAGCCACTCCTTTGTTGCCTTGGCCGTGTGTTTTGGGTCATTGTCATGCTGGAATACCCATCCACGACCCATTTTCAATGCCCTGGCTGAGGGAAGGAGGTTCTCACCCAAGATTTGACGGTACATGGCCCTGTCCATCGTCCCTTTTATGCGGTGAAGTTGTCCTGTCCCCTTAGTAGAAAAACACCCCCAAAGCATAATGTTTCCACCTCCATGTTTGACGGTGGGGATGGTGTTGTTGGGGTGATAGGCAGCATTCCTCCTCCTCCAAACACAGCGAGTTGAGTTGATGCCACAGAGCTCGATTTTGGTCTCATCTGACCACAACACTTTCACCTAGTTCTCCTCTGAATCATTCAGATGTTCATTGGCAAACTTCAGACGGGCCTGTATATGTGCTTTCTTGAGCAGGGGGACCTTGTGGGCGCTGCAGGATTTCAGTCCTTCACGGCGTAGTGTGTTACCAATTGTTTTCTTGGTGACTATGGTCCCAGCTGCCTTGAGATCATTGACAAGATCCTCCCGTGTAGTTCTGGGCTGATTCCTTACCGTTCTCATGATCATTGCAACTCCACGAGGTGAGATCTTGCATGGAGCCCCAGGCCGAGGGAGATTGACAGTTATTTTGTGTTTCTTCCATTTGCAAATAATCGCACCAACTGTAGTCACCTTCTCACCAAGCTGCTAGGCGATGGTCTTGTAGCCCATTCCAGCCTTGTGTAGGTCTACATTCTTGTCCCTGACATCCTTGAAGAGCTCTTTGGTCTTGGCCATGGTGGAGAGTTTGGAATCTGATTGATTGATTGCTTCTGTGGACAGGTGACTTTTATACAGGTAACAAACTGAGATTCGGAGCAGTCCCCTTAAGAGTGTGCTCCTAATCTCAGCTCGTTACCTGTATAAAAGACACCTGGGAGTCAGAAATCTTTCTGATTGAGAGAGGGTCAAATACTTATTTCCCTCATAAAAATGGAAATCAATTTATAACATTTTTGACATGCGTTTTTCTGGATTTTTTTGTTGTTATTCTGTCTCTCACTGTTGAAATAAACCTACCATTAAAATTATAGACTGATCATTTCTTTGTCAGTGGGCAAACGAACAAAATCAGCAGGGGATCAAATACTTTTTTCCCTCACTGTAAGGGTGGGAGGGCCAAGAGACCAGAGGTGGCAGAACGGAGTACTCAGGTTGGGGTGTAGGGTTTGAGCATAGCCTAGAGGTAGGGAGAGGCAGAGATTCCATTTAGATTTGTCTTAAAGTTTTATCCAAAAGCAAGTAGGGACCACATCTGGGGAACAGAATATGGATTATTTTGATCTGGATTTTAAAAAAATGAAAACCTGTAACCTGTTGACTATTTTCTCACTAAATTGTCTGTAGATGTTGAAGTGTAATGGTGACATTAATGTGACTTCTCCATATATTCTACAGCATTCTTTTCGCAGACGTTAAAGGATTCACAAACCTCTCGACGACGCTATCGGCACAAGAGTTGGTGCGGATGTTGAACGAGCTCTTTGCACGCTTCGACCGTCTAGCCCATGTGAGTTTACTTTATGCATATGCAGTAGAATGCAAATGAAGGAATACTCTCGGGTTCCAATTTATATGTATAGCATGAATTAATGACAGCCTTGCAGGTACGGTTCTATGCATTATAGAAATAGGTTTTGCACTTCTGGCTAAGGTTTAATTTTCCAGCTTCAGAGCTGTCATTAATGATAAAAATACAGTGTAGAAAGCTTTTTAATGGAACATGCTATGCTTTCAAAAGGTAATACCTGTAATTAAGTCCAATGACTGGATTGAAAAGCAGGTCAGATAGAGTGCAGCTTAATGGCCAAGCGTAATGTTTACGTGAATGCCTTTGTTATTTTAACTTAATTCAGGACATGAATTCAGAATTGAGTCAATGTCCTTGTGCATGACGCACAGAGTCTGCATGGCTTATAATGTCTCTTTATTATAAAGTCAAAATTGTTGTCCAGACATTTCTGGTGCAAGACAAAACAACATGCTCATTGCCGTGAACAAATGCATGCATTATCATAGAATCATGTACGATTCTATGATAATTCATGCATTCTCAGTGAGCAAGAGGTATTGATCAAATCAAGATCATTCTGAGTTTCCCATGGATTCTAGTCTAACCCCATTGTCTGTCTGTCTATCTCTCTCTCTCTTCTAGGAGCACCATTGTCTGAGGATTAAGATCTTGGGAGACTGCTACTACTGTGTGTCCGGTCTTCCTGAACCTCGACAGGACCACGCTCATTGCTGTGTAGAGATGGGCCTCAGCATGATTAAGACAATCAGGTTTTAAAAAATCCCCACTTTTAGGCCTTTCTACAGTTAGGCTGTGCTTCTTTCAGGCCATACTTGTTGATGTTATTAGTTTCCGGTTGTCAGAGAGAGCGAGAGAGAGGAAAGAAAGAAATGGAGAGGGAGATATGCACGTGTGTGTACAGTATGTGTCCGCATGTGTGTGCGTGTGTCCGTGTGTGTGTGTGTGTGTGTTTGAGAGTGAGCTTAGCAACTAGAATGAATCAGCCAACCGTCCTTTTATAGAATGGAGAGCCAACAAGAGGCAGGTCGCCTGCTAAGAGCCTCTTGGCTAATGGCCCCTTTACTGCAGCATCAGTGCCACTGTGGTGACACTGTTAAGTGGCCCACTTTCACCAAGGCTGCGTCCCAATTGGCACCCTATTCCCTACATAGGGCTCTGGTCAAAAGTAGTGCACTGTATAGGGAATAGGGTGCCATTTGGGACGCACACCCAAGCATTTTCAAACTCTGTCAGCAGCCACAGCTGCAACAATTTCATCAGTGTCTATGGCAGGCTGACCTTCGAAACCTATTGACTTTATGCACCTGGGCTGAATCTTCTTGATCGCCTGTCAGCTCACATTCATCATAGTTATTATTAGGCATGAAATTTGATGAAATGAGACTTGCCAGATTGGAATTGTTTGGAAATATATATTGTTATTTTTACCCTGTGGTGGAAACTGTAAATATTAGTAATGCATTAATGTACAATTATATGGCGTATTAAATAATAAACAAAGATATTAGAATGTAAGATAATGCTGGACAAATTGACTGTGTTATTGTTGACTTTATTCAGTTTTATCACCAGATTAATGTATACAACATAAAATGGGACTATTTCTTGGTGAATTTTGGAACGCTGAATGAATTATCTTATTTTTTCCATTGTTCATTTGAAATAATATAGTTTCAGTCAGTCATTGTGCTAAATCAAATTGTTTGCAAAAAATATATATACATGCTAAATACAGGAAATTTACCCACAACACAATTAAAAAGATCAGAGATAAATAGTTTTGCAGTTTGTTGTTTTTCTGTAAAGTGTGTTGTGACTTTGTTAAATGCACCTCTGAATCAGTTGTGATTTGATTATATAGGATAATACTGTCTTTATAGTCTACTGGAAAAGTTAACAGTAAAGAAGGTACACAAATAAATAGATACCATATTGTTTATTTCCCCCCTCTAGATATGTAAGATCACGCACAAAGCATGACATCGACATGCGAATCGGGATCCATTCGGGCTCGGTCCTGTGTGGGGTGCTGGGACTGAGGAAGTGGCAGTTTGATGTGTGGTCGTGGGACGTGGACATCGCCAACAAGCTGGAGTCAGGGGGGATCCCTGGGTGAGTTGACAACTATGAAAGTATTATATCAAATTTGCATTTTAAATTGAATTTCGATAGCTATACACTTCCATAGACATCAGCCATTCCATGACCACAGAAGAGAATGGCCTACAAAAGGAGTTTCTCTCTATAATTCCATATGATACAATATACGTTATTGTCCATTTACATAAATTCATTTTGTGAAATCAACATACAAATACACAAACACAACACATATATTACATGCAGTACGGAAAACTGTAAAGTTAGTACACAAGTCACACATTAAAATGTTCACATATTCAAAGTCTCTGCTGCCTATTGTCCGACGATGTATTAGGCCTGTATCATATTGTGTGTGTGTGTGTGTGTGTGTGGGGGGGGGGGGGGTTCAGTATGAGTCCAAAGTATAATTTTTTACCAAGTTATTTCATGTTAAATACCAGGTAACCTTTTTCTGCGAATACTCTGTACAGTACATCCCTTTTGGCCGGCCTCGAGGGAATACCCTGCAGTGTGCGCTTATCCCAACCTCTGAGAAAGTCCATCAGCAAATGAACGTCCTACAGTGGGGATGAAATCCATGTGCCAAATCACCCTTTAGAAATACTTTTACCGTGATTGGTTTACAAACAAAGGGACATTGGATGTGATTGGCTTTGGGTGACATGGGGGGTTTGATCAAATCTACAATTTAAAGGGGAAGTCAAGCCGAGGGTTATATTGTGACATTTTGCTCCTCACCTCAAGGAAATGTGATGCGGCCAACCTTTTCATTGTTGAACCTAAAGCTTCAGCCAACATCTGCTATTGGACTTTATGATGACAGTGGGTTATGATCCTGCCCCTTCCTCTGCGCTTAATGTAATTCAATTGCGTAATATGCTTATAATGGGGATTATTCTTCAGTGGGGAGAAAATGTATGTGTAAAATATACTATGTATCGTTGCACTGCGGAGATACAGGAATAAATCCAAAATGCAAAAGGGGGAGTGGTTAGATAAATGGTTATATGGCTTTAGACTCTTAGGTGAGGGCCTGTAGTTGATCTGTCTATTAGGTTAAACATTGTTTGCTACTGCATTCTAGAAAACAGCATTCTAGATCAAACCCAGTAGTGATGCGTGGGGAAAATCAATGGGGAAGCCAAGCCAGGCTTTTTAGCTATAACCCGTTAGTTCATATGCCACCATCATATATAAGGCCGAGACAACAAGAAGACAACAGACACATAGTGGCAGAATAAATTCATCGCAAAACCGGAGTCCACAAAGCATATTTCATGTAACAAACAGTTAAATGACCTACAGCATGGTCAAGCAAGTTAATGTTTCTGACATTTTCGGACTGCTAAACAACTATTGATTTGGAACCACAGAGAGTTACTGCAAGTGGCAAAGAAAACAGAATCTGCCTCTGCTATTCCAGCACCATTTAAAGTTCAACATTTTAAAGTAATCTAATCACCTATGCTTAGTCTAATACAGTGACAACTTAAAGATATCTGAATGGAATAATTGGAAATTAGTAGTTTTGACTGTATTGTTCAGGAGCTGATCATTTTACAACCAAATAATGGTTAAATGTATTTCCCTTGAAAACGCTGTGTGTTTTCCTTGCCTCCAGCAGGCAATTCGAACATTCTGGACCTTACTGTTACGTTTATTGATAACAACCTATGTAATTGAATTGCTCATCAAATGTAACAATAGAGGCATTTGTGACTTTACAGCATGGTCATCGGTATCACATTGTTTTGATAGTCCCAAATAGATGGTTTGTAGATGTTCAGTAGATGTTCAACTAACTGTCAACAAAATGTACAGTAACTATCCACTAACCCTAACCCTAACCTTAGCCCTAACCCTTATCCTAACCCTATAAACGTATCCTAGCCCTAACCTTTACCCTTACCTTCACCCTAACTGTGACCCTTGCAAGCAATTGCATATCAACAGATGTTCAGTTGATAGTTTGTTGACAGTTTGAGCAGCATAGACCATATCAAAATAAAGTGTGACCTGGCCATCTAATGAAAACCTCGTCCTCAGACGAATCCACATCTCCAAGGCGTCCCTGGACTGTCTGAATGGTGACTACGAGGTAGAGGAGGGCCATGGCAAGGAACGCAACGAATTCTTGCGCCGCCACAACATCGAGACGTACCTGATCAAGCAGCCCGAGGAGAGCCTGCTCACGCTGCCCGAGGACATCATGAAGGAGGCGACCAACACCGACCGACGTGTCAGCAGCGCCACCTTCAACCAGGGCTCCTGGAGTCCCGAGCTGCCCTTCGACAACATCGTGGGCAAGCAGAATGTAAGTCTTGACCGTTCCCTAACCGTGTTCGTGTTTGTGGGAATTTCTGTATCAGTTTGTTAGTCTGCCTTTTTTGTCTGTGAGTGTGAGCGAGCAGAATGCATGTGACCCTGTGGTGGTAGCCATTAGGGATGTGACAAATGTAAAAAAATATCTTAACTTTTAAACTGCCATATATATTTTTTCTAATGTTTTAAAAACAAACATAAAATGACGTGAGTTCACAATTCAGATTTTGTTCTGTGTATGACTGCTAGTGGGCAATGCAGTTCAATTTACTGTAATCGGAGCTCCAGAGTGGCGCAGCGGTCTAAGGCACTGCATCTCAGTGCTAGAGGCATCACTACAGACCCTGGTTCGATTCCAGTCAAAACTGTAACTCGGCCACTCAGGAATATTCACTGTCTTCTTGGTAAGCAACTCTAGTGTAGATTGTGTTTTAGGTTATTGTCCTGCTCAAAGGTGAATTATTCGCCCAGTGTCTGGTGGAAAGCAGACTGAACCAGGTTTTCCTCTAGCATTTTGCCTGTGCTTATCTCCATTCTGTTTCTATTTTATCCTGAAAAACTCCCCAGTCCTTAACGATTACAAGTATACCCATAAACTGATGCAGCCATCACTATGCTTGAAAATATGGAGAGTGGAATTAAGTAATGTGTTGTATTGGATTTGCCCCAAACATAACACTTTGTAAAGTGAATTACTTTGCCACATTTTTTGCAGTATTACTTTAGTTCCTTGTTGCATGTTTTGGAATATTTTTATTCTGTACAGGCTTCCTTCTTTTCACTCCATCAATTAAGTTAGTATTGTGGAGTAACTACAATGTTGTTGATCCATCCTCAGTGTTCTCCTATCACAGCCATTAAACTCTGTAACTGTTTTAAAGTCACCATTGGCCTCTTGGTGGAATCCCTGAGTGGTTTCCTTCCTGAGTTAGGAAGGACACCTGTATCTTTGTAGTGACTGGTTGTATTGATACACCATCCAAAGTATAATTAATAACTTCCCCCATGCTCAAAGGGATATTCAATGCTATTCGCTGTTTATTATCTATGTATAGTCACTTTACCCCTACCTACATGTACATATTACCTCAATTACCTCGACTAACCTGTACCTCCGCACATTGATTCGGTACCGGTACCCCCTGTATATAGCCTCGTTATTGTTATTTTATTGTTGCTCATTTATTCTTTACTTTAGTTTATTTAGTAAATATATTCTTAACTCTTATTTTTCTTAAAACTGCATTGTTGGGTAAGGGCTTGTAAGTAAGCATTTCACGGAAAAGTCTACACCTGTTGTAAACGTGACAAATACAATTTGATTTGATTTGAGTTGACTTGTTAAGCACATTTGTACTCCTGCCTTAACAAAGGGGTTGAAAACGTATTGACTCAATACATTTCAGCTTTAATTTTTTTTATTAATTTGTAACAATTTCTAAAAACATAATTCCACTTTGACGTTATGGGACCTGTCTGTAGGCCAGTGACACAAAATCTCAATTTAATCAATTTTAAATTCAGGCTGCAACACAACAAAATGTGGAAAAAGTTAAGAGTGTGAATACTTTCTGAATGCACTGTATGTGGTGGTACATATGACCATGTGGTGCTAGCCATGTATTGTGGGAACTTGTTTATGAGAATGGACAGACATAATGAAAGTGAACTGCTGGACCGTGTGGCTTTAGCCATGAATTGCATCATCTGTCTGCCTGCTTGTGTGCGTGTGAGAATGAATCACCAGAATGTAAGTGGACCATGTGACCATATCAGTGTGAGAGTGAACAGGCGAGAAATGTGATTTAACCACAACCTTTGACAATTTTGGCAGTGTATTTTGACCGTGTGTTATTTTTGTCGGAATCGGTAATTTTTTTGCCTCTGAGAATATGCTCCACAATGTCACAATCAGTCTCAGCTCGATATGTATCCAGATATTAATATTATAATGAGTGTTGAATTCAGTCGAACGAGAATGGAGTGTCAGTAATATGCCTCTGGCACGATCTTGTTGGTCCTGGAGGGTGCTCTGTCTGATTGGATCGTTCCAGGCAGTTTTTGTCCTAACTCATATTAAATGAGTAATACCCTATGGAGGTTCACCTGGCTGTAACTCAATGCTGGAGTTCGAGTATGTCATGTTTTCGGTTGACTGGCCCCTTTGTTGCATGAATAATGAAGAAGATTGCAAAACTTTAATCCAGCAACGCCACACACACACACAAACACACACACACATTACACACATACAGACATGTTACCATACATATTCATCTCTCATATTCAAGCAGTGTTGGCATTGTGGGGATCTGTTTCAGTGCATGTGCTTTGGAGTTGTCTGCCACTGGCAGTTTCACATTTAACATTTAAGTCATTTAGCAGACGCTCTTATCCAGAGCGACTTACAAATTGGTGCATTCAATTTAGGATAGCCAGTGGGACAACCACTCCTTTTCTTCTTCTTTTTATGGGGGGGTGGGGAGGGTGGGGGTAGAAGGATTACTGTTATACTATTCCAGGTATTCCTTAAAGAGGTAGGGTTTCAAGTGTCTCCGGAAGGTGGTCAGTGACTCCGCTGTCCTGGCGTCGTGGGGGAGCTTGTTCCACCATTGGGGTGCCAGAGCAGCGAATAGCTTTGACTGGGCTGAGCGGGAACTGTGCTTCCGTAGAGGTAGAGGGGCTAGCAGGCCAGAGGTGGATCAACGTAGTGCCCTCGTTTGGGTGTAGGGTCTGTTCAGAGCCTGAAGGTAAGGAGTTGCCGTTCCCCTCACAGCTCCGTAGGCAAGCACCATGGTTTTGTAGTAGATGCGAGCTTCAACTGGAAGCCAGTGGAGTGTGCGGAGGAGCGGGGTGACATGAGAGAACTTGGGAAGGTTCACTGGCTCTGTGACAGATCTGTAAAAGGGACGTTCCATCATGTTTACACAATCTCTGATGTCACTCGGGGCGTGGCTAGTCACAATGCATAGTTTATATGAAAAACTATTATCTCATTAAAGACTAAAATCACATTCCTATCTTCACCAAAATACTCTCATACTTAATCATATATTTTATACAACATTTAGATGTAAACTTGATAGATAGAATATGTACACTTTCCGAGTTACAGTTGTTACTTGATACCATCCTTAATGACATCACAAAATAATAAACAATATGACATCAAGCTTCTTTAGATCCCCAATGACCATTTCCCACATTCTTTTAAGCAGGAATTTTGTTTCATTATCCACTTTTGGATGTTGGAGTCTTGGTGGGAAGACTTCCTTTGTCTCACAGGGCAATTCTTTCTTCCCATACTAGAGACCAAAAGGAGTCCTTTTCTGCAAACTATTTGTAACCGGCTGTTAGGTCATAAAACTGGCCCCCAGGAAAGGGGGTGTCCAAACCTTTGCCTGGCAGGAATGTTTGTCATGACAGCCCATTGAATGTACAACTTCTATACGCCATATTATATTCTTCAACAGTGACTTTACTTCAAAGTACTGTACTGTACCTCTGTGGAGGTGGCTTTTATGATGTAACCATCATGGCTGCATTTGAATTCAATGGAATGTTATTTTTGATAAGATCCGACTCCTTTGTTTCTCGCAAAATGAGACGCTGTCAGGACGGTCGTTTGAAAAGGCTCTGTCATTGCTAATCAAAGGCTCTTCTGTGGCAACTTGACGTGTCTTTTATGTTGTCACTTCTCCCGCTTTGGACTGAAGTTTTCCCTCTCATGTGCTTTTATCCTCTGGGCTCTCACCCCCTCTTCCTCCGTTAGTTTGTCTGATTCTGTTTTCAGCGTGGTTGGGTTGAGAGTCTGAGCTCGCTGAACATGCTGCTGGGGAAAGAACGTGTGTGTTTGTGCGCGCGCACGCGCGAGTACATGTTCTCTTGATCCTGAACTTGTTTTCCTTATAAGAGTAGGTTAAATGGCTGCTCTCCGACGCCCTGCCATATTGTGACAGTGCAATTACATGCTTGTCATGTCACCGATGCCATTTTTGTACACAAGACAAAGTAGGTTGTCTAAAAAAGCCAGGAAACAAATCACATTATCACTGCATTGGCATACATTATGAACATGATGTTGGCTTCAGTTTTAAGAAATGGCTTGGCGTTGTTGTCAATTTTTATTTACCTTTATTTAATCAGGGAGTCACCATTGAGACAAGTGTCTCTTACAAGGGAGCCCTGCATATAACATTTCATAAAATACATCAAAAATCCAATCCAATAGAAAACAAATAAAATACACAAAACACAGTCAACTAAAACACACATTCTTCATTATAAAAATCCTCTGTCCGCTGCCTGAACTTCCCTATGGACACTATCTATTCTAAATGTATTTCGGAGATCCAAACATTGTGGAGCAAGACAACTACAGGCTGACTTACCTAACTATTTAGACACCTAAGGAGTCTCCATAGTTAACCAACCCTGTGAACGAGTTTGATAACTTGTAATTTTACATCTTAACAGTGAAGTTAGGTAAGTCGGAAGCTTGTGGAGCAGGGCTTTGTAAACAAAAAAGAGCATAATGATGTGATCTACGTGAGAAAGAGAGAGAAAAAGAAAAAAGGTCCAGCCAACCTTTTGTTAAAGAACACTGTGATGAGTAATACAACTGTCTCCTGTGATAAAACAAAGGGCGCTATGAAAAACGGCATCCAGGGGTTTAAGAGTAGAGGCAGCTGCACTTTGATAAATAGTATCACCATAATCAAGAACAGGTAGAAAGGTTGACTGCACAATCTGCTTCCTGCTGACTAGAGAGAGACAAGATACAGTGGCTTGCGAAAGTATTCACCCCCCTTGGCATTTTTCCTATTTTGTTGCCTTACAACCTGGAATTCAAATGGATTTTTTGGGGGGTTTGTATCATTTGATTTACATAACATGCCTACCACTTTGAAGATGCAAAATGTATTTTTGTGAAAAAAACAACAAATAAGACAGAAATACAGAAAACTTGAGCGTGCATAACTATTCATCCCCTCAAAGTCAATACTTTGTAGAGCCACCTTTTGCAGCAATTACAGCTGCAAGTCTCTTGGGGTATGTCTCTATAAGCTTGGCACATCTACCCACTGGAATTTTTGTCCATTCTTCAAGGCAAAACTGCTCCAGCTCCTTCAAGTTGGATGGGTTCCGCTAGTGTACAGCAATCTTTAAGTCATACCACAGATTCTCAATTGGATTGAGGTCTGGGCTTTGACTAGGCCATTCCAAGATATTTAAATGTTTCCCCTTAAACCACTCGAGTGTTGCTTTAGCAGTATGCTTAGGGTCATTGTCCTGCTGGACGGTGAACCTCAATAATTTCCCTGTATTTAGCGCCATCCATCATTCCTTAAATTCTGACCAGTTTCCCAGTCCCTGCCGATGAAAAACATCCCCACATCATGATGCTGCCACCACCATGCTTCACTGTGGGGATGGTGTTCTTGGGGTGATAAGAGGTGTTGGGTTTGCACCAGACATAGCGTTTTCCTTGATGGCCAAAAAGCTCAATTTTAGTCTCATCTGACCAGAGTACCTTCTTCCATATGTTTAGGGAGTCTCCCACATGGCCTTTGGCTTATTTTGTTCTTTAAGCAATGGCTTTTTTCTGGCAACTCTTCCATAAAGCTCAGCTCTGTGGAGTGTACGGCTTAAAGTGGTCCTATCTCCCCTGTGGAGCTTTGCAGCTCCTTCAGGGTTATCTTTGGTCTCTTTATTGCCTCTCTGATTAATGCCCTCCTTGCCTGGTCCGTGAGTTTTGGTGGGCGGCCCTCTCTTGGCAGGTTTGTTGTGGTGCCATATTCTTTAAATGTTTTCATAATGGATTTAATGGTGCTCCGTGGGATGTTTCGTAATTTTTTTTGTAACCCAACCCTGATCTGTACTTCTCCACAACTTTGTCCCTGACCTGTTTGGAGAGCTCCTTGGTCTACATGGTGCCGCTTGCTTGGTGATGCCCCTTGCTTAGTGGTTTTGCAGACTCTGGGGCCTTTCAGAACATGTGTATATATACTGAGATAATGTGACATTTAGATTGCACACAGGTGGACTTTATTTGACTAATTATGTGACTTTTGAAGGTAATTGGTTGCATCAGATCTTATTTAGGGGCTTCATAGCAAAGGGGGTGAATACATATGCACGCAGCACTTCTCCGTTATTTATTTTTTTGAATTTTTTGAAACAAGTTATTTTTTTCATTTCACTTCACCAATTTTGACTATTTTGTGTATGTCCATTACATGAAATCCAAATAAAAATCCATTTAAATTACAGGTTGTAACGCAACAAAATTGGAAAAACACCAAAGGGGATGAATAATTCTGCAAGGCACTGTATGTTTCTGTAAAAAAAAGCCCACCTTAAATCTTAGTTTCTTAACAAGCTCATTCGTATATTTTTCAAACGATAAATCATTTTCAATCCAAATACCAAGGTATTTGTATGCAGTGACTCATTCGATTACAGAACCATCTGATGAGTGAAGATGTAACCCATCTGAGACAATCTTACGAGAACTTGAAAACAACATGTATTTGGTTTTGCCCATATTAAGCATGAGTTTTAAATCAGTAAGGTCTTCCTGCACAACTGCAAAATCGTGCTATAGCCTTGTCACAGCTAGGTATTTGCGTACATAATAGTATCATCCGCATATAGATGTTTTTTTTTTTTCTTCTACAGATTAACCAATAGCATTTATATAAATAGTGAAAAGAACAGGTCCTAGTATTGACCCCTGCGGAACACCTTTATGTACTTCAAGAAATTCGGACTTAACCCCATCAATCACGATGGCCTGAGTTATGTCACTAAGATAATCATGAAACCAAGAGCAGGTGTCAGAGCCCAGGCCAATCGAGGACAACTTGTTCAATAAAATAGCATGATCAACGGTATGACAGGCCCACAAACAAGGCAGCACAATTCATTTTAGCGTCGGAAGCATTGACAATATCATTAACAACTGATGTGGTTGCTGTGATAGTGCTGTGCGCTGGCCTAAACCCAGATTGATTTATATTCAAAATACCATGCTTAGATAAAAAAAAGAGCGAAGTTGCTTATTTACCAAAGATTTGAGAGTCTTGGCTAGACGTGAAAGCCTGGAGATGGGACGATAATGATCAAGATCACTATTATCCCCGACCTTATGGAGTGGCAGCACATAAGCTGTTTTTCATACTTTTTTTTCAAATATTTCCTGATAACAATGATAAAATGTTTCAAATGTGGTTTATTGGGCCAACAATGATGGGCGCTGGACACTTAAGCAGACCAGGATCCAATTGGTCGGCCCCTGTGGATTTCTTGTTGTCTACGGCAAGTAAAGCATCCAGGACTTCTTTTTGTATAAATAGTCTAAAAGAAAGTTAGATTTATAAGGCTATCCTTACATTTTGTTTGTCTATTTTCAAATACTTTTTTTTTTTATTGACCATTTTTGGATATGGCAAACCAGTCGAGTTCTTGATGGATGCCAAGTGGCTTTCATAGCATTTCATTTAGAAGTATTGGAAAGGGGCTGTTTGTTGGCCTCTGTGGGCTCTGGTCAAAAGTAGAGCACTATATACGCACGACTTTTGGGCCCTTGCACTGGGCGAGAACCATCGACTTCTCAAGCCTCTGTACTTTATGGATCATTATCTCTTGTGTTCCTCCTCGCTGCTTCTCCACACAAAGCATCCCTATACAACTCCGTATCCATAGCTACTAGAATGTCCCCAAGCTATGAAATAAGATTCCTTTCTCCCTTCATGGTCTACCGATGTCATCTGAGCGACTCTGACTCTCCGCACCCTATTTCATGACTCGCCCTCGCCATCAGCTCTTTATGACGCATGCCACTGTCACAAGGCTTTAACTTTAAAGGGCTTGCATTTGCAGTGCTATTCACCACTGCAAACTGAGGTGGCCAGTGTTTCCCGCCACAATGGTGAGAAGCGCACCAAAACAAATATGTTTACCAGTCGGTAATTGTCTAGTTCTTTGTTCTGAGCTGAGAAAGATAGACATCAATGCAATAATGGATGTGTTGTTGAGGTTGTGGTAGTGCTTTACATTGAGTTTTTCCTGCCTGAGATAGGGGTTGTGTCCTTTCTTATTTACCTCATGGCCTTCGATAGGAAGGACAGGATGCATTTGCAGCATATTGTTGCCACCTACCACGTTTGCTCAGATCTGTGGTTGTGAAAGAAAGAAGACATGAAAGGGAAGCTATTTACAACCATGGTAACATAACCAGGGGTAGAAACTGATTTTTTTTTGAGGAGCTGAATCATGAAATTAAATGAGAATAGTTGAGCTGAAACTGATTCCCCAGAATCTAGTAAAGAGCATGTTGTAGAGGTGCTGACTAACAGCAGTCTGGCTGACATCTAACTCGAAGTCCTCCTGACTTCAGAGACTGGAAACGCTCTTTTGATGTTGTTGGTATGATGCATCGATAATGAAGGGGATCTTTTTCAGATCTGATTGGTCAAAAGGCCAATTAGTGGAGAAAATAAATATCAGAATTGGGCTGTCTGTCTAAACGCAGCCTTTGTCATGCTTGTGCTCAATGACTGAAAATATTGTTAGTATGTTCTACATTTATTTGGCTTGTCATCGACAGGCATTATAATATTTCCATTTTTGCTGAATGTTGAGATTTATTTGCATGCTCTGCTAGTTGATTGGACTCATATTGTCGTCTCTTTTTTTTTTTTGATTGGCTGTTCTTTGACAGTTATTTGCCCCATGTTGGCTGATTGGATTGCTTCTGACAACTATAGTGTGCATTGCAATCTGATTGCCTACTCCCTGACAGGCGTTGTGTGTTCTACAGGATGTGGTGTAGGCCTAGTCGTTGGAACAGCCCTGCACAGAGAGAGATAAGAACACAGGGGAATAGTATTCTGAAAGACGTATCTTTGCTTCCAATGGCATCAAAGAGAAGCCATCAGGAGGCTACCCCTCATGTATACTGTGCCACTGAGAAGTCATTATTCACTAATTCTCTCTCCTCCCCCTCTCCCGTCCTCCCTCGGCTCCCTTCATCTGTTTCACTTTGGTGACTTACATTTTCATCTGCCAGGCCTCACAAAACAGCTTCCCTTGATTTAGCAAATGTTTAATGCTCAGTGTAGGTCATAGAACTCTTGTTATTTTGCTGAAATTGATTATTGTGAGAGATCTAACTTAGTGACAGAGTATTACCTATTTTTGTGGTAGAGGCTATGCTGCTGCTGTCATACAAGTTATAGTTGTTTTGATCTAAATGGCAGTCACACATTTTCTGCAGCTGGTTTGGAACTGCAAGCAGATTTTACATTTTCATAAATTGAGGTTTTCTTTAGGTTTTTCTATTGTCGTTGTATGTCTAGGCCTGGGACAATGTGTTTCTGAAAAACAGGCAAAGGCTTGATGTATGACTCGAATAATGAATTATATGAATTGAATGGCTGCATAATGATTGTAGAAATGTGTATGGATGTCTCAAAAAGTCAAATAATATCCTCACCTTTGCGCTAAAGTTTCAAAGCACTATCATTTAACACCATTTCGGGAATAGCTAGACAGCTACATGACCATGCAGTCTGTGCCGTTTAGATCATGAGCTAACCCTGATGGGCATTCAATCCTTTTGTAATGATTGCCAATGATTGTCACGAGAAGAATCGTCAGGTACTATGAAATAAATGGGGCTCATTAGGACACATAGCAATAGCTCGACTCCAGGAATGAACTTTTAATAGGCTCTCAATGTAATGGATATCCGTAGCCACATCAAGTACTCAGTTGAATTGTGGTGATGGCATGAGGGATCTGTTAGAATATGATGATCAATTGGTCAGACATTTCACTGAACACACACACCTACAGACACACACGCATGCACGTACACACAAACAACCACACGCACGCACACACACACGTCCGCGTGCACATACACACAGACACACACACACACTCAGAGAAGCCATTAACCACGTTAATGGCTTCACAAAAGGTAATTTGTTCATGGGTGTCATCCGTCGTCTGGTATTCTAGATAGCTAATAGCTAATGATGGAAAGCTAATGTCAGGTGCTTAGAGAAGTTAAGTGAGTCATAAACATTGAACTTCACATTAATAATATCTCTCTACCAGCCACCTGTCAGTTAGTAGAAAGCATTTTAGCAGTTGGCATCAGAAACAGACTGGCCATAGGTCAATTCGGGCAAATGCCAGAAAGGCAAAAATATGTGTACAATGTCCATATTAGGACGCTCTAAGTCTCTGTAAGAATTGCATCGTTGTCAGTAGGAGTCAAGTCGATCGCAGTAAGAGTTGAATCATTGTCAGCAGGAGTTGAGTCATTCTCAGTAGGAGTTGAGTCAGTGTCAGTAGGAGTTGAGTTTGTGTCAGTAGGAATTCAGTAGATCTCAGTAAGAGTTGAATCATTGTTAGTAGCAGTTGAGTCAGTGTCAGTAGAAGTTGAGTCATTGTCAGTAGGAGTTGAGTCAGCCTCAGTAGGAGTTTATTTAGACTCGGCATTTCTTGCTAGCAATGTTACCAGAACACGCGGTAACATGAAGAAATGCTCTGCGCGTCAACTCACGCTCATGAAGCACGAGAGACAGAGAGAGTTTAATTTAACTGTCATACCCCAGGACATGATAGGAAGAAAGGCAGCTAGGACAGCAAAAGAGAGGAGGGAAAGAATGAGAGTGAGGACAGAAAGAAAGGGGTGTAGGAAAGCAGGAAAGGAAACAAAGCCAGGAATGTATTAATTAAGGGATCTAGGATAGGAGGAAAGAATAGAAGGGATCTCGGAGAGTCTGAATGAATTCCTACTGAGGCTGATGCAACACCTATTGAGACTGACTCAACTCTTGCTGAGATCGACTCAACTCCTACTGACAATGACTCAACTCCTACTGACACTGACTCAACATCTGCTGAATAAATTCCTATTGACACTGATTCAACTTCTACTGAGAATATCTCAACTCCTACTGACACTCACTCAACTCCTACCGACAATGACTCAACTCCTACTGACGCTGACTCAACATCTGCTGACTCAGCTCCTACTGACACTGACTCAACTTCTACTGAGAATGACTCAACTCTTGCTGAGATTTATTCAACTCCTACTGACAATGACTCAACTCTTACTGAGACCGACTTAACTCCTACTGACACTGACTCAATTCCTGCTTCTTCAACTCATACTGACACTGACTCAACTCTTACTGAGATCGACTTAACTCCTGACAATGATTAAACTCTTACTGAGATTGGCTTAACCCCTACTGACACTGACTCAACTCCTGCTGACTCAACTCCTGCTGAGAATGACTCAACTCCTACTGAGAATGGCTCAACTCTTGCTGAGACTAACTCAACTATCACTGACATTGACTCAACTCCTACTGAGATTGACTAACCTTTTACTGAGATTGACTCAACTCCTATTGACAATGACTCAACTCTTACTGAGAATGAGAGTGTCCTAATATGCAATCTCCACCAGCCCATAGAGAATGAACGTGTCAGGACGAGACAGACAGCTTTTCTGGTACTGGCGAAATGATGCATCAGCATAATTTTTATGGATATACTGTATATACAAAGAAATATCAATAGAAAAACAAGTAAAACGAAACAAAATGCATCTAAAATGCACTCCAGCTTCAGTTTGAAGTGATTGTGTGTAGTTGGCTAGCTAACAAGGGGGAAGAGCCTGCATAGCAACTATCATTGTTTGGCATAGCTAACGGCCAATCAAATGGACGACCAGTGGGCTTGGCTGGCAACAATGCCAATCGAACTAATGACCAGTCAGCTCGGCAAGCAACCCTAGATTTGTGTCGGGACTACAGTATATCGATACTTTTATTTTTTATGAAAATATGTCACTCATTGTTTTAAAATGTTGTATGGTTACCCGTTGTAGAAAAGCAATTGCACACTCAAGGTTGTGTGTTGTGACTTTTTTAGCACAGCTGTGCTGATCTACGGTACTCAGCTTCGCCTCGTACCTACGACCGCGGCACAAATGTGCTAAAAAAAGTCACAACACGCCCTCTGGTTTACAATTGCTTTAGAATATAACATTATTTTTCATGTTACTGTATGTCCGGTATCATTGGCTAAAAGTGTCAAGAACTGCATCACAGTGAGCTTTATTAAATAATGTTGTGGGGTTTTGAATACTTTTGATAATAAATAGGAAATGGTGTGTATGCTATCTCTTCATGTTGTTTGTCACTCAACATTTTTTTTTACAATATTTTTGTTCATTTTGTCATATATGTTTTTGTGTTGTTTCTTTTGTATTGTTATGTGCAATACACTGATCATTAATGATTCGAGACAACTGTTGAGAATGTTTATGATGTTGTTATTACCTGTGTGTACGTGAGCTTTTTGTCACCACTATTGCCAGCACAGAGATATTTAAATGAATGAGTGGGAGATGCATTCACTTCTGAGCCTGTCTATTTTGGTTTAGTTTGAGTTTTTATATTGGGTGTATGTATGTTTTCTTATTTTTGTAACCAAATTAAAACAGGACAAGCAGGTTTATTATATTTGCATGTGCTTTCCCCTAGACTCTGGCTGCCCTAACGAGAAATTCAATAAATCTGCTTCCAAACCATCTTGCACAAGCTTTGCATATCCACTCTGGTCCTGAGGAAATTAACAAGGGAATAGAGAGTGCCATCGACTTACGGAGTGGCGATAAGTTGAGAAGAGAGCATATCAAGCCTTTCTCACTGATGTTTAAAGACTCCAGCCTGGAAGAAAAGGTAGCTGGGGTTAAGACAGATGTCCTTTTTTAATTTAATATCTATAGTAGATATACCTTTCGGAATAATTTATTTTTTATTTTTATCATGAGTAAGCTAAAGGTACTTCACCAACCAACTCCCTCACTAATATAGAAGCATGTTTTTTATTTCTTAAGAAACACAAAACTGCACACTTGCATGAGTCATGTCACATTGATTTTTGAGAGAACAGTAAATAAGAGCAATCAAAATAAATACATTGAGAAATATTATATCTTTATTGAAGTTTCTGCAGGTTTCTAACTTGTACTTCTAAGTAAAATTGTCTCTTAGTCTCCCATTGACGTCAATGCATGACTAAGTGAACATTTGACTTAAATTGAAGTTAGGAGTCACCCCACAATGAATATTCTATTGCTTAAAATTGAATTGATCAATACAACACATAGCAATAGTGTTATAGGTTGAGATTCAAACCAATGTAGATAAATGACATCGCACTACGATTGACTGTGATCCTGTGATTCAGATGTGTAACTGAGGTAACAGCCAACAAATATATATATATATACTGTATATGTTTTATTGTCACATACACCAGATAGGTGCAGTGAAATGTGATGTTTTACAGGGTCAGTCATAGTAGTACAGCGCCCCTGGAGCAAATTAGGATTAAGTGCCTTGCTCATAGGCACAGCAACAGATTTTCACCTTGTGAGCTCAGGTATTCAAACCAGCAACCTTTCAGTTACTTGCCCAACACTCTAACCCCTAGGCTACCCGCCACCCTAAATCCGCAAACTGCTGTTTCGAAACGCTAACGTGTGGCACAAATCCCATTAAAGTCCTGGTACCGATATTAACATTTTTCGCGCATTCTGTTCGAATAATCTGTAAGTGATTTTGTTGAGTTTCACAATCAATTTGAGGTACTTTCGGATGATTTGGACATGATGCGCTAAGTATGCTAATATCGGTATCATGACTTGAATGGGATTTGTGCCACAAATGCTTAAACGTTACCATTTGGAAACAGTGCCAGGGAAAGTAGGAGTTGTGATTTGTTTGCTGTTACCGCAGTTATACTTCCGATATGGTATAAATATTAAATTGCAGTGCAATGTTGTTGATCTGCGATGGTTTGAATACAGGCCTTTAGTCCTCATTTTGCAGGATGGCATATTTTGGCTTCTGTTAGATCAGATCTAGCAATTGCATACATTATTTGAAAACTATCCTAAAGGATAATACATGAAAATACAATTCAGAAATACTTTTTAAACAGCACAGATCTTGTACTTACAGTGCATTTGGATCAATGACTGATATCTAATTAAAATATTACAGAGAATAACTTGATCATTCTTTTACTGATAATTTTAGGGTAGGTAGCTAATTGAAGTGGCCTTTTCCAATTGGCTTATTGACTTTGCCAAGAATAAAGAATCCCCTTAAGTTTACTCATGACCAAATATCCATGGATCTGTTCTCCTTTTAAACCTTGTTGAAAAAGTTGACATGTTCAGCTTTTTTGCTGTTTATTTTTCCTTCCTACTTTTTGTTCCATGAGTAAAGCCACTTTTCTACACCCTTGACCTTTGAGATGACCTTTTCAGTTGACCTTTGCCCCTTACCTGTGTTTCCCTTTTATTGTGCAACCATCTTAAGCTAAACATTTCAAGCCCCCACCCCTTTTCGGTTAGTTTCCACCCAATGTCCAGTGAATGCCCTTATTTTTGGTCTAGTCGTGACAAACATGAAGCATCCTCTTGCTAATTTCCCTTTGAGGAAGAGAAAGGGGGCAGTAGGTCAAAGTTATTATAAGTTATTATAGTTTTGTGTTTTTATTTATTTTCCTTTAAAGATTTAAAAAGTAGTTCGTTTTCAGATCTGATTTACTCGTTTTTATTTAGTTGAAGTTTTATAAAAACATTTCTATTTCATTTTTCTATTATTTAGTTTCCGTTTTAGTGTTAGGGACAGAATGAAGCCCTATGCGTGGGTGGCTAGGAGCCATTTATGTGTTGTTTTTGTGTTTTTTGGGATGTCACTTCTTGCCACTGTGGGGCAGTAATGCATAAGGTGATGGGTCAGGTCATAGGTTAGGTTAGGTTTAAAGGTAGACTCAGCGAGATGACGTAGATGCACAAAGTAAACAGTAGTAGTGGGTCAATTTCCACAGTAAGAGGCTAAACTGCTCCACTCTTTTGGTCCCGTAGCTAATACGTTGTAGCAGCGTGAAGCGCACCCCTTCACATGCGCAGATACTCTGTGTGACTGTGTGAGAGTCTTGCATCATGCTCAACTCATTGGGTGTGTTTGAGTAGTAAGGCTAACGAAGCCGACTCTAGACGAAAGTCGACGAGTGAAGTTGGGGGAGGTGCATCTGCGACAGCCAAAAGTCGGACACTGTAGTGGTTTTCCAACAGCAAGGTTCAGATCAACAAGGCAGTGTCAACATAGCTGCTATTGTTTATAAAAGTTTTTCTTTATAAATGTAGAAATACACTTCTCTAAACTCCCGTATCACACACTCACAAACTGAAATGTGTGTACAATTAATTGGTTAGAGAGAGGTCTCAAATATCATTTTCATTTGTATCCCCTGTTCTGCCTGTAGCTTTAGAATTGTGGCACAGTTGGTTACGGTTTCAGTCACATCTTTGGTCACGTGGGTCACCCAAAATATGACAGGTGTAACCACGCCAGCCCAGGACCTCCACATCCGGCTTCTTCACCTGCGTCTGAGACCAGCCAACCTGAAAGCTGATGAAACTGAGGAGAATAGCTGTCTGTAATAAAGCCCTTTTGTGGGGAAAAACTCATTATGATTGGCTGGGCCTTGCTCCCCAGTGGGTGGGCCAGTCTCTCAAGTGGGTGGGCCTATGCCCTCCCAGGCCCACCCATGGCTGTGCCCCTGCCCAGTCATGTGAAATCCATAGATTAGGGCCTAATGAATTTATTTCAATTGACTGATTTCCTTATATGAACTGTAACCCAGTAAAATCTTTGAAATTGTTGCATGTTGAGTTTATATTTTTGTTCAGTATAGTTTACTATAATAACCTTGCATAGGGTGTCATGGTGCGAGAGGTCAAAGGGCACATCCAGTCATTAATGGACAGAGATTACTCGTACATGTCTGCCAACTCTGCAAGGTGACTCACTTGGACAGTACATTAGCTAGTAGATGCTACTAGTATCTAGAATCACTTGCCACCGTTGCTAATGCTAACAGCACTTGCAAATGCATTTGGTTTGACAGTATTGCCAAACATAACGAGCTGTACACACAAAATCCAAACAACATTCGTACCGGGAGTGTTCCTCCTTGTTCAGTGACCTTAACTAGTCACCACTGGTTGTGGTGGTTTAATATCTTGCTTCTTGAATAATCACTTAACAGTACCCAACTGCCTCATCCCCAGAATCCCCAGCTAGCCTCCTTCTGCTCTCCTATCTCTACCTCTATCTCTCTAATGCTTGTGGTGGAACTGTGACGTGACTGTGTCTGTGGTGGCATTGTGAAATGTGGACTGAAATATGGAGCTAGAGATTTCGTCTGTCCTTGTATTTGTCTTAAATACCCCTCTCTCTTCTTTTCTTGTCTTTCCTTCTCCCTTCCCCTCACTGTGCAGTATTCCCAAATGAGGGACGAAGTGTTCAAGTCCAACCTGGTGTGCGCCTTCATCGTGCTCATCTTCATCACGGCCATTCAGAGCCTGCTGCCTTCCGCCAGGTAATAGAGGGACAGTTGTAGGATTGCAAAATTCCGGTAACATTCCTAAAATTCCCAGGAATTGTTCAACCTGGATTTCTGGAAAATCTGGGCATTTTTGGAAAGTTACCAGAATATTGCAACCCTGAACTCCTAGGGGTGGGGGAGATGAAAGTGGAAGTGCTCTACAGTTTTCCGTTCCCAATTCAATAACATAATTTTTTTGTGGTTTGGATAATGGCATGCTCTAGTTTATTGCACTGGCCTCTTGTCTTACGTCAGATAGAGTGACGACTCCACTCATTGCATTGCGGTTGCGTAAGATTGAAGAGACAATGGCACATTGTCAGGAGTTGTCTGTAGTTCAATCAAATCCCATAAGGTGATTAATGCTCTCCCACCTTCAACATTGCGGCAATGGTCACATCACCAACTCTTTTCACTGTTTTCACCTGTATTTAATTGAAACATCATACTGTCGCCATACATTTTTCAGCTGCCTTAGTGTTATTGTCCATTGCTCATGTCTGCAGGATGGTGACCATGGTGATCCAGTCTTCGGTGCTCATCGTCCTGCACTCATTCCTAGTCCTGGTGACCACGGCGGAGGACTACAAGTGTCTGCCGTTGGTTCTGCGCAAGTCCTGCTGCTGGATCAATGAGACCTACATGGCCCGCAACGTCATCGTCTTTGTCTCCATCCTCATCAACTTCCTGGCGGCCATGATCAACATTGTGAGTTTAGCCAGACATTTACACAGCAGATGTGCATAAAGATGGTGGCCGGCCTCCATTCTCTAACCACAAATGCCTTTACAAATGCCAACTTAAACTTAAGAAAATAACGACAAATGGCATGGACAAAATTATTGGCACCCCGGAGCTAGTACTTGGTTGTACAGCCTTTGGCCAAGATAACTGCAGACAAACGCTTCTTGTAGCCATCATTGAGCTTGCTACGCCTTTCTACTGGCAATTTGGCCCACTTTTCAGCAGTAAACTGATCTAATTCTTCAATATTTGAGGGGTGCCCTCCACCAACTGCTGTTTTCACATCTCACCATAGGTTTTGGATGTGATTTAGATCTGGACTCTTCGCTAGCAACTCCAGAACGGTTCCAGCATCTTTTCTTAACCATTCCTGGGTGCTTTTGATGTGTGTTTGGGGACGTTGTCCTGCTGGAAGACCCATAACATTCAATGGAGACCCAGTATCAGAGGCAGCAAAGCAACCCTACAGTATTATCAATCCTCCTCATGTTTGATTGTAGGGAAGGTGTTCTTTTCATTGAATGCTTAATTTGGTCTTCAGTAAACACAGCGCTGAGCTTTATTGCCAAAGAGCTCTTACGTTGTTTTATTGATCCACATAACATTTCCCCCAGGATTTAGGCTTATTTAGGTGGGTTTTTGAGAAGTTCAATTAGGCTTTGATGTGTCTCCAACAACCAAATGAAGCATTCAAAGAAAATAACACTCTCCCTACAATCAATTATGGGGAAGGTTTGATAATGATGTGGGGTTACTTTCCAGCCTCTGGTACTGGGGGCCTTGAATGTGTGCAAGACATCATTAAATCAGCAAATTATCAAGGTGTTTTGGAGTGAAATGTTCAAGTCAGTGTCCAAAAACTGTGTTTCTGTTGAAGGTTGTGGGTCTTCCAGTAGGACAACAACCCCAAACACACATAAAAAGCATCCTGGAATGGTTCAAGAATAAATTCTGGACTGTTCTGAAGTGGCCAGATCTGAATCACATCTAAAACCTATGGCGAGAGCTGAAAACCACAGTTGGTGGAGGGAACCCATCAAACATTGAAGAATTACAGCAGTTTGCTGCAGAAGAGTGGGCCAAATTGCCAGTAGAAAGGTGATTGATGGCTACAAGAAGCATTTTTTGGCAGTTATCTTGGCCAAAGGCTGTACAACCAAGTACTAGCTCTGGGGTGCCAATCATTTTGTCCATGCCATTTGTCTTTATTTTCTCAATTAAATTTTTTAACTTAAGTAAAAAAATAAAGTTGGTTCTGCAATGTTGAAAATCCAAAAACAAGGTGTGAAGACCATTTTTTAAGAAATAGGGAAATATTTAAGAAAAGTACAAAGGTGCCAATATATTTGGCCGCAAATGTACATGATCCCAATTCTAGCTCCCAGATGCCGGCTATTGAAAAAACCGATTGAGACAATTTATGGGTGCATTAATGTCAGGCGTCAGTGTGTAGCGGTAGGACGGAGTCAGGCGCAGGACACAGAGCTAGTAGACAACGCGTACTTTACTCGTAAATATAAAATGAACATACACTCCACACAGGGAGGACAATCCCGCTCACCAGTCGATAACACCAAACATATAACAAACACGCACACAACACAGTGGGAGCCAGAGGGTTAAATAGGGAACAAATCATAGACATAATGGGAACCAGGTGTGTACAATGAAGACAAAACAAGTAGAACACAGAAACATAGATCGGTAGCAGCTAGTACTCCGGTGACGACGAACGCCGAAGCCTGCCCGAGCAAGGAGGAGGGGCTGAATCCGTGACAATTAAAACCATGTCACGCACCATAGGACAAAAACGCTGTGATTATAGTGCTTATGTTATATCTGTAATCCGCCATCTTTATGCATGTTCACCATTAAGTTCAATTCAATAAGTCCCTGAAGGAATTGTGCTGGAAAGGATAATGTAAAAAAAATAATCAGAGCCAGTATGGCTCTGACACAATGGTGTGAAAAGGGTACTAGAGATATTTTGCCATTGATTTCCGGGCACAGTCTGTGACTTTTTACTGAGATGTTTTACATTGTGGGTTCAGCCAGAGGTCATTACTATGGAGATAGTTGGCTTCCAGACCAAAGGCTCAGACCGTTTCTACAGGAATGTTTTATTCATTTTTGAATTGCTCTCATTCTTTATTCAACCTTTATTTAACCTGGTGGGTCAGCTGGGAACCAGATCTCATTTGCAATGGTGGCCAAGAGGCAAAAAAACACCAGCAAAAATGAAAGGGAGAGAGATACACAAGTTCAGGTCATGGTAGACATAACAAAAAAACGACAAAGTAGTCTACAGACTAGACGAGGTCAAAAGTAGGTCAGTGAGGACAGATGGTCAAGAGTCAGGCAACATTGTGAGTACAACCAGAGGTGATTATGAGATGCCTTATACTTTAGAGCACGGTCAGAGCTGGTTTGGTAAGGGGTTCTCACATTGTGTATACTATCTCTCAATGGAATTGGGCCAGTTCAATTCTAAACCCTTAAATATAGGGCCCTCTTTCTATACCTACTCAAAACTAATGGTCCTTTGCCCAGCAATAGATTTACAGCTGAACCTACTCTTTTCAGGATCAGAGCAACATTGCTTGCAAGTCATTACTTCCATTCAAAGCATGTGAAATACTCTCATCATTAGTCTGTGAGGTTGCATGGTCTATGTACTGTATGCTTTTAGCACATCATACTCTTATCAATAGCTCTTATTCATTTATAAATGACAGTGTGTGTGTAATTTCTATCGGAAAAAAAGCAAGTAGATGTTTTTCTACTAGGAACTAACAGGTTCACTCAACCTTATTCATTGTTTCCTCGCGCGTAAAGATGGTGGAATTATGATGGAATTAAGTCAAGGTCAGAATACAGCATATCTGTAGACACACCTCTGCCACACCTCCATTTCTGTAAACTCCACCCCAAACGGAATACCTGGCTGGCACATGTGTTAACCCATGCTTAAGTTCAAGGTCAGAATATATGTAGAGAGAGAAAAGTGCATAAAAAGGGAATTAAATTCAATTTACGCACGCAGAGAAAACTTGAGGTACCAAATTAAAATCACCCGCTCGCCAAATTTGGCCTGTGGGCCTCCACTTGGGGAACCCTGATGTAAATCAAGTGTCAATCAAATGTTATGCTGCTGTGGCAGTACTGTTGATATTTAAACTAGGTAGCTTGCTACACACACTTGACCGGTGACCGCATCTCAAGCCATGCAAGTTTGGATACGGGGCGTGCACAATCTCCATACAGGGCAGGCTGGGAAAAAGGTACAACCAGGCGCATGTGAGCTCCGTACAGCACAGATCAGGACAGGGTAGGGATGGGGGGTGGTGAACTTGATGATGTCACAACGACTTAGGGGCAGTGGGTTCAGAACAACAATGACAACGGTAAACAAAATATATATACTTGGCGAGTGGGAGGGCAAGGAGGCAGGTGCTTATGCTCTGTGCATGTGCCTGTATTTGAGTATTCCTTCACTGATCGAGTATGCATACACTGATTATTTATAGAGACAATAATGTACAACGCTGATCTCTCTCTGTTCCTCTCCTGAAGCTGTGGTGTGATTTTGACAAGTCCAGCACCTTCAGCAACCAGACCTTCAACACATCCGCCCCCATCCCTGACATCTGCTTCTACCCTGAGGTAACTGTACTAGACAGTAACACTTTACATTAAGTTGGTCTTATACCTGTGTAGTAACACTGTAACTACAGTACTAACAATATGGTATTAACATGGCGTTATATAGTAGTTTAGTATTGCAGGGGAACATTTCACAGGGTGAAACCAAGATAACATGTTATCCAGCCACGTAGGCAGGTGTGGGCCTGGGCCCACCGACTGGGGAGCCAGGCCCACCCAAATTGAGCCAAAAAAAGTAAAAGATGCTCTCTACTTTCCAGTATTCCAAACGGGACATTATTTGTATTATTACCTAAACATGCAAACACCCTCAGATAGAATTCATAGCTAGCAGTGCATTGGAATGACAATCAGATTAGCGGGAATTACATTCACTCATGAGATGGGTGGCCAAAAATAACTAACTGAAAGCCACACCACCAATAAGCCACGAATATGACCGCATTGAGGCATATGACACTGTGCTTCTATTGCTATATGCACCATGCCACTGCCTGCTTCATTTGTTCATTTATCAAACAAGACAGTTCAAAATCCAGTGCCTTTATCACATTCAACACACCTATATTTTAGCTTTAATTAAATTAAAAATGCTAAATGTTCTCTCAGCCTCATGGCAAAATATGTAGAATAGCATGAGATTAGCTATAAACTGCTCATTTTCCTCTCTGCCCCATGACAAAATGTGTAGTATTGCAGGAAATTAGCTTTGAAACTGCACATTTTCCTCTCTGCCCCATGACAAAATGTGTAGAATTGCTGGAAGTTAGCTGTTTCCCCCTACCTTTTTTGGCCCAACCAAATTTCTGCAGCAACCACCCACCAACGAATTTCTGGCTATGCTACTGATATTATCCAAAAAGACAAGTGTCAACTCAGTTCACCCACAAAATTAAATTGCTTACACACTACACTGGGCAAGTAAAGAAATGCATAAAATCATCCTTCCTAACTTGAACGACATGAACCGCCACTGCAGTGCACAATAAGGCATTTTCTAAGCAAGGCACAGCTTCTTTGATAGATAAATAACTCCCTATCAGTTGATTATGTCGTACATTTTTTAAATAGCTTGTTGTATTGTGTATCACAGCTGCACACAAGCCATTTTAACACAACTGTGGAGATTAGATAAGAGTAGAAAATAATCAGGTGTATTTCTCTGAAGAGTTACCATATTTATTCGTGTGGTTCCGCTACAGTTGTTAATTTTTTTCCAATAAGCATAGTTCACTATATATACAAAAGTATGTGGACACCCCTTCAGCAACACCCATTGCTGACAGGTGTATAAAATCGAGCACACAGCCATGCGATCTCCATAGACAAACATTGGCAGTAGAATGGCCTTACTGTAGAGCTTAGTGACTTTCAACGTGGCACCGTCATAGGAAACCATCTTTCCAACAAGTCAGTTCGTCAAATTTCTGTCCTGCTAGAGCTGCCCCAGTCAACTGTAAGTGCTGTAATTGTGAAGTGGTAACGTCTAGGAGCAACAACGGCTCAGCCGCGAAGTGATAGGCCACACAAGCTCACAGAACGGGACCGCCGAGTGCTGAAGCCCGTAGCGCATAAACGTTGTCTGTCCTCGGTTGCAACACTCACTACCGAGTTCCAAATTGCCTCTGGAAGGAACGTCAGCACAATAACTGTTCATCAGGAGCTTCATGAAATGGGTTTCCATGAACGAGCAGCCACACACAAGCCTAAGATCACCATGTGCAATGCCAAACGTCAGCTGGAGTGGTGTAAAGCTCCCCGCTGTTGGACTCCGGAGCAGTGGAAACGCGTTCTCTGGAGTGATGAATCACGCTTCACCATCTGGCAGTCCGATGGATGAATCTGGGTTTGGCAGATGCCAGGAGAACGCTACCTGCCCGAATGCATATTGCCAACTGTAAAGTTAGGTGGAGTAGGAATAATGGTCTGGGGCTGTTTTTCATGGTTCGGGCTAGGCTCCGTAGTTCCAGTGAAGGGAAATCTTAACGCCAAAGCATACATTTTAGACGATTCTGTGCTTCCAACTTTGTGGCAACAGTTTGGGGAAGGCCCTTTCCTGTTTCAGCATGACAATGCCTCCATGCACAAAGTGAGGTCCATACAGAAATGGTTTGTCGTCGGTGTGGAAGAACTTGACTGGCCTGCACAGAACCCTGACCTCAACCCCATCGAACACCTTTGGGATGAATTGGAACGCCGACTGCGAGCCAGGCCTTATCGCCCAACATCAGTGCCCGACTTCACTAATGCTCTTGTGGCTGAATGGAAACAAGTCCCTATATTTTATATATAAAAAAACATGGGGGATTGGAAGTGATGCGGACAATTACATTGATGGAAGTTACAATCTGTCTGCAATATTAAGCTGATCTACCCCCTAAAAAATAAAATAAAATAAAAAACAAGTCCCCGCAGCAATGTTCCAACATCTAGTGGAAAGCCTTCCCAGAAGAGTGGAGGCTGTTATAGCAGCAAAGGGGGGACGAGCAGGTTTCCACATACTTTTGGTCATGTAATGTACAGTGGGGAAAAAAAGTATTTAGTCAGCCACCAATTGTGCAAGTTCTCCCACTTAAAAAGATGAGAGAGGCCTGTAATTTTCATCATAGGTACACGTCAACTATGACAGACAAAATGAGGAAAGAAATTCCAGAAAATCACATTGTAGGATTTTTAATGAATTTATTTGCAAATTATGGTGGAAAATAAGTATTTGGTCACCTACAAACAAGCAAGATTTCTGGCTCTCACAGACCTGTAACTTCTTCTTTAAGAGGCTCCTCTGTCCTCCACTAGTTACCTGTATTAATGGCACCTGTTTTAACTTGTTATCAGTATAAAAGACACCTGTCCTCAACCTCAAACAGTCACACTCCAAACTCCACTATGGCCAAGACCAAAGAGCTGTCAAAGGACACCAGAAACAAAATTGTAGACCTGCACCAGGCTGGGAAGACTGAATCTGCAATAGGTAAGCAGCTTGGTTTGAAGAAATCAACTGTGGGAGCAATTATTAGGAAATTGAAGACATACAAGACCACTGATAATCTCCCTCGATCTGGGGCTCCACGCAAGATCTCACCCCGTGGGGTCAAAATGATCACAAGAACGGTGAGCAAAAATCCCAGAACCACACGGGGGGACCTAGTGAATGACCTGCAGAGAGCTGGGACCAAAGTAACAAAGCCTACCATCAGTAACACACTACGCCGCCAGGGACTCAAATCCTGCAGTGCCAGACGTGTCCCCCTGCTTAAGCCAGTATATGTCCAGGCCCGTCTGAAGTTTGCTAGAGTGCATTTGGATGATCCAGAAGAGGATTGGGAGAATGTCATATGGTCAGATGAAACCAAAATATAACTTTTTGGTAAAAACTCAACTCGTCGTGTTTGGAGGACAAAGAATGCTGAGTTGCATCCAAAGAACACCATACCTACTGTGAAGCATGGGGGTGTAAACATCATGCTTTGGGGCTGTTTTTCTGCAAAGGGACCAGGACGACTGATCCGTGTAAAGGAAAGAATGAATGGGGCCATGTATCGTGAGATTTTGAGTGAAAACCTCCTTCCATCAGCAAGGGCATTGAAGATGAAACGTGGCTGGGTCTTTCAGCATGACAATGATCCCAAACACACCGCCCGGGCAACGAAGGAGTGGCTTCGTAAGGAGCATTTCAAGGTCCTGGAGTGGCCTAGCCAGTCTCCAGATCTCAACCCCATAGAAAATCTTTGGAGGGAGTTGAAAGTCTGTGTTGCCCAGCGACAGCACCAAAACATCACTGCTCTAGAGGAGATCTGCATGGAGGAATGGGCCAAAAAACCAGCAACAGTGTGTGAAAACCTTGTGAAGACTTACAGAAAACGTTTGACCTGTGTCATTGCCAACAAAGGGTATATAACAAAGTATTGAGAAACGTTTGTTATTGACCAAATACTTATTTTCCACCATAATTTGCAAATAAATTCATTAAAAATCCTACAATGTGATTTTCTGGATTTTTTTTCCTCATTTTGTCTGTCATAGTTGACGTGTACCTATGATGAAAATTACAGGCCTCTCTCATCTTTTTAAGTGGGAGAACTTGCACAATTGGTGGCTGACTAAATACTTTTTTTCCCCACTGTATATCTTCTCATCACAGGTCAGGGGCTTGCATCAATTCCATTTCAACTCAGGAAATGAATAGGACTTTAATTCACAACATTGAAAACAAAATCCCAATATAAATGAATAGGCAATTTCCAGCTCATTAAATACAATAATGTAATTTCCTGAAATTAAGTGTTTTTTTGCCCTTCAACTGTATTATGTTCACTAAATGGGAAATCTGGGACAGCTGAGGGATGGGTAGGAGAAATGTAACCACTTTCAAATTCATACATAGAGCTATGAACATAGCCTTGGGAAGTAGGGGTGCTGAGGGTGCAGCAGCACCCCCTGAAAATCTGAATAAAAAAGTTATAATAATAAAATAAATATATATTATTATTATTATTATTATACAAATATTTTTTACTAAAGGGGACTTTACTAGTCCTGTATCAGCGGACCGATATAGCCCTCTGTAACCACCCCCAAACATCTACCCATGGCTATGGCTATGGATACAAGGACTGACTTCCATGAGATAAAAATGACATTGTTTACATTGCTTATATTTTGGCCTCTGATGAGGTGCAGTACAACATCACGAACTAAGCTCATGTGGCATTTATAGTTATATTCTTCAAGAATCAATGGCTATATAAAATGCATTTAAAAGTCCAAAGATGTATGTACCAATTCCAGATTACCCCTTTTAAGTGGTGTGTGTCAATGTTTTCCTCCACAGTATTTTGTGTTCACGGGGGTGCTCGCCATGGTGACGTGCGCGGTGTTCCTGCGACTGAACTCGGTCCTAAAGCTCGCTGTGCTCCTGGTCATGATTGCTATCTACTCCCTGCTCACTGAAGCCTTCTACACCTCCCTGTTTTTACGCTACGACTATGTCCACCACAACACCGAGTGAGTGATGTAACATTACAGTGTATCTTAACACCAAAATGCCTTCAAATGTTTGCTCCCAAATATAGGCATTGTCTACTCTAATTTAGTCATTTAAGATGGTGCCTACCTTTCCCATTCATTTGGGAATTAGTTATACAGTACGTAGATGGATCTACACGACAAATGTCGTGGTACTTGGACTTATCTTGACATTAGACCGCTTTTGAACTCTGAAAACAGAACACCCCCAGCCAACCAGACAAGGAGTAGCAATCCTCTCAAAGCTACACCTGTACTTCTATATCATTTAATTTATTTCAATAACTGTATTTATCCCCAGGGCGCAATTGTAAGGCCACAGAGTTAAAGGAGAAGTTTGCTTTTTTAGAACCAAATCTCTATTTTTTATGTCACTGGCATGTTATAGAAGGGTCCAGACATTTATTTTGAGATTTCACTTGTTTTTGAGAAATTGTGTTTTTTACATTGGATAAAAGTAGAGACTCAGAGCTTTAAAATGTTATATCATACACTACAGTTGAGAAACAATGGGAAAGAAATTCTGCTTTGCAAGTTGATAAACTTGTAACCCCACTTTTGAGAAAATGGCCTGGACTGGAGAACTCTTCTTTGTCTACACCCATTCAGCATCGTTCACAACCTCTTAAGCCTTAGCCCCACCCATCTCTTTAAGGATTCACATTTGAGGCCATGTGCTATACAGAGTGAGTACGGTAGGGTACTAAACAACCAAAGATTTCAAGACTAAAGGCTGGTTTATACTACGTCTATCGGCATGTCTGTAGACAGTTGTCGCAGTGACATCATGAACATTCTATTGTCGTCCGACATCAAACTTGTTGTTGTCATTATGAAAAAGTACAAACACAAAAATGACAGGCTGCATGACATCGGCATAATTGGTGTATTTTAACACCAATAAACCCATTAGTTAAAAAATGAATTTAGTATATGTCAATCTAGTAAACCAGGCAACTAAAATAAACTTTCTAAACAATGTTTTGGTTTGTTAAGTTAGCTGGCTAGCCAGTTCAAATAAAATCTAAGTTTATTGTCACATGCACAGGATACAGAAGGTGTAAACAGTACAGTAAAATGGTAACTTGCATAGTGGAGTCTTTTGTTTAGATATGTAGCTAGCTAGCTAAACAATGAACCATAATCCCAACTCATAACGTTACTACCCTGAATTAATCTGCAGGTAGCTAAAGCTAACCAACTAGCTAAGTTCAATGTTACCTAGCTTGCTAACATTACACTATAACTAGCAATGCAAATGGTTCTGAGATACGAATAATATTACTACACAGATCATACACGTAACGTTAGCTAGTGAGCCAGCCAGCCAACGTTAGCTAGCTAGCAAACAGTACGCTTTAACTCACAATGAAAACGGCTTTCTGACAAAATTAGAAACGTATAATATCGGAAAATGTAGCTACCTAGACTCTCTTACCCATATACATGGATACAACAGCCTTCTTCTATGTGTTATTTATTTGGCTCCCTTCGCATTTTTTGTAATCAAACGCCAGAATGTTTTGCATCTCCTTAGCTATCATACTCTACTTCCACCGGGCATTCCACTGATTTCAAAACTTGTTCCTACAGAAAGTGGAGAGCATTAGTAACACTTATGCAGTTCTTCGTGATATCTTTAAAAAAAAGCTGCGTTAGAAAGGATTACCTACACATACTGAGCAGCTCATGTTATAGACCGAAGCTTGCTACATGGCAGACCAATCCAAACTCATCTCTCGGCATGTCCAGCCAATCATGGCTAGCGAGAAGGTTTCTGTCTTTTTCCGTGGCTAAACCAACTAGGCTTGTAATGTAACAATTGTATTCGTATTTACATACAAGTTTATTATATATATATTTTAAATGTAATTTATAGTATTTTTTTCTTTTTTCAAAGTCACATAATGAGTTAAATGAAGTCCACCTGTGTGCAATCTAAGTGTCACATGATCTCAGTGTTTAAACACCTGTTCTGAAAGGCTCCAGGGTCTGCAACACCACTAAGCAAGGGGCACCACCAAGCAAGCGGCACCATGAAGACCAAGGAGCTCTCCAAACAGGTCAGGGACAAAATTGTGGAGAAGTACAGATCAGGGTTGGGTTATGAAAAAATATCAGAAACTTTGAACATCCCACGGAGCACCATTAAAGCCATTATTAAAAAATGGAAAGGATATGGCACCACAACAAACCTGCCAAGAGAGGGCCGCCCACCAAAACTCACGGACCGGGCAAGGAGGGCATTAATCAAGGGCAACAAAGAGACCAAAGATAACCCTGAAGGAGCTGCAAAGCTCCACAGTGGAGATTGGAGTGTCTGTCCAAAGGACCACTTTAAGCCGTATACTCCACAGAGCTGGGCTTTACGGAAGAGTGGCCAGGAAAAAGCCATTGCTTAAAGAAAAAAATAAGCAAACACGTTTGGTGTTCGCCAAAAGGCATGTGGGAGACTCCCCAAACATATGGAAGAAGGTACTATGTCAGATGAGACTAAAATTGAGCTTTTTGGCCATCAAGGAAAATGCTATGTCTGGCGCAAACACAACACCTCTCATCACCCCAAGATGTTTTTCATCGGCAGGGACTGGGAATCTGGTCAGAATTGAAGGAATGATGGATGGCGCTAAATACAGGGAAATTCTTGAGGGAAAACTGTTTCAGTCTTCCAGAGATTTGAGACTGGGACAGAGGTTCACCTTCCAGCAGGACAATGACCCTAAGCATACTGCTAATGCAACACTTGAGTGGTTTAAGGGGAAACATTTAAATGTCTTGGAATGGCCTAGTCAAAGCCCAGACCTCAATCCAATTGAGAATCTGTGGTATGACTTATAGATTGCTGTACACCAGCGGAACCCATCCAACTTGAAGGAGCTGGAGCAGTTTTGCCTTGAAGAATGGGCAAAAATCCCAGTGGCTAGATGTACCAAGCTTATAGAGACATACCCCAAGAGACATGCAGCTATAATTGCTGCAAAAGTTGGCCCTGTACATACATTTTGCATACACATTTTACAAAAATTGTATATTTATATACAGCAATCACATAACAATAAAACATTACCAAACATAAGCTCTTTAATCTCAACACTCAGCCACTCTCAGCCCATCCCAGCTATCACCATAGACCACCCTCATTTGGTTTCCATGTGCCATAAATTCTTCAATTGCGCTGTGATGTTTTACCTACATTTTGAACCTTTCTAATCGTATAGTATCCTCAGATTGTGAGCTAAAGATGAAAACCTTTCCTACGAGTATTATTACATCATTTATTGACTGACTATGGCTTTCCCAATCGACCAACACTGCTATTTGCAAGGTACATTTTTTAAGTGAATGTTGTGAACCCATTCCTGAACCTGTGACCAGAAATAAGCTACATAGGGGCAATACCAGAATATATGATCTAGTGATTCTTCTCTCTTCGCAGCAAAATGTACAGAGCTGAGATTGTTGTATGCCCCATATATATAGCATTCTGTTGGTGGCAAGAATTGTATATAATAATTTAAATGGAAAAACTCAAAGTGTTGAATCAAGTGTTGTTTTTTGTACCGGTTCATAAACCATATGCCATGGAATCGGTACATCGGAAATTTCTTCCCATTTATTTTGCAACCTGTATGGCGCAGCTGTCAACATTTTTGTCCACAAATGAAACTGGTATATTTTTCTATTTATGCCAATTCCTTTCGGCCAATTTGTATCTTTAATATATGGCAGACAAACAAGTTCCTTACCTTCTCCCTTTTCCACTTGCCTCCTCCATTTTTGTCGTAATGCTGCAATCAGTTGGTTATAAGTTTGGATTGAGCAGACATTCCCATATATTTTCGATAGCTACATATGTGACATAACTCTACCATTTCTATTCATAATATCACTAATAAATGTAATTTAAAAAAAACATTTTTTCAATAAAGAATGTCAGTATATTTTAATTTAACCATAATATTTGTTGTAATATTTGTTCTGTCTTTTCTGGAGGATAAAACTGAAATTGTAACCAGCTTTATATGGCTTGTTTAAGAACGGGCGATACTTTAAACAACATTTCATTTTCAATTAGTTGGAAATGAGAAATTGTAATCTGTATAAAGACAAAAAGGCAATTTTTAAACAAAGGATGAGCCTTTGTTAATAATCTACTCGAGAACCATTTTGGGTTTAAGTATAATTTATGTATGAGTGAAGCTTTTAGTGAGACGTTTAAAGCTTTAATATTGAATAATGTTAGCCCCCCAAACTCATATACATTATATGAATAGGCATGCTTAATTTTGTCTGGTTTAGCTTTCCAAATAAAAGGAAATATTTTTTGCTCATTTGATTAAAAAAAACAAGTCATCTGGACTAGGTAGCGCCATTAGTAAGTAAGTAAACTGTGATAGGAACAAAGAGTTAATCTATGTGATTTTTCCATAAATAGACAAGTATTTACCTCTCCGTGGTTGCAGAATCTATTTTTGCAACATTTCAAATGAAATTGATGGTGGTAAATTCATTTATATATATTTTTTGATATGAATACCAAGTATGTCTACTTCACCATCCGCCCATTTTATTGGTAAACTACAAGGTTGTGTAAACAATGTGTCTTTTAACGATCCAATACGTAATATGGCACACTTGTCATAATTAGGTTTTAGTCCAGAGAGGCTAGAAAAGTGATCAAGATCTTAACTGAGACTGTGCAGGGATCCAGATTGTGGATTTAAAAAACACTTGAGTCATCGGCATACATTGACACTTTTGTTTTATCCCCTGGATTTCTAACCCCTTGAAGTTATTGTTGGATCTAATTTTAATAGCTAGCATTTCCATGGCCATAATAAATAGATAGGGAGACAACGGACAGCCTTCTTTTACTCCTCTTAAAAGCTCAATATTTTCTGAGAAGTAACCATTATTTACTATTTTACATCTGGGGTTGCTGTACATAACTTTAACCCATTGTATAAGAGATTCACCTAAATTAAATGAATCCAGGCATTTATATATAAATTAGAGTCGTACTTTATCAAACGCCTTTTCAAAATCTGCTATGAAGACCAGGCTTGGTACCTTTGATGTTTCATAATGTTCAATTGTTTCAAGTAATTGTCGTATATTATCTCCAATATATCGTCCATGTAAAAAGCCTGTCTGATCAGGATGAACATTATCTGGTAAAACCTTTTTTATTCTATGTGCTATGCATTTCACCAGGAGATTTGCATCACAACATTGAAGTATAAGAGACCTTCAGATTTTTAAATGGACTGGACCTTTATACTTACCACCTGGACCCTGTTTCAGTAGTAATTACATTTACATTAGTCATTTAGCAGACGCTCTTATCCAGAGCGACTTACAGTTAGTGAGTGCATACATTATTATTATTATATATATTTTTTCATACTCCCCGTGGGAATCAAACCCACAACCCTGGCGTTGCAAACGTCATGCTCTACCAACTGAGCTACATCCCTGCCTGCCATTCCCTCCCCTACCCTAGACGACGCTGGGCCAATTGTGTTAGGGGGTAGATCAGCTTTAATATTGCAGATAGGCTGTAACTTCCATCAATGTAATTGTCTGCATCACTTCCAATCCCACATATATTTGTATTCCGCAAATATATATACAGTGGGGAGAACAAGTATTTGATACACTGCCAATTTTGCAGGATTTCCTACTTACAAAGCATGTAGAGGTCTGTAATTTTTATCATAGGTACACTTCAACTGTGAGAGACGGAATCTAAAACAAATATCCAGAAAATCATATTAGGATGATTTTTAAGTAATGAATTTGCATTTTATTGCATGACATAAGTATTTGATACATCAGAAAAGCAGAACTTAATATTTGGTACAGAAACCTTTGTTTGCAATTACAGAGATCATACGTTTTCCTGTAGGTCTTGACCAGGTTTGCACACACTGCAGCAGGGATTTTGGGCCACTCCTCCATACAGACCTTCTCCAGATCCTCCAGGTTTTGGGGCTGTCGCTGGGCAATACGGACTTTCAGCTCCCTCCAAAGATTTTCTATTGGGTTCAGGTCTGGAGACTGGCTAGGCCACTCCAGGACCTTGAGATGCTTCTTACAGAGCCACTCCTTAGTTGCCCTGGCTGTGTGATTCGGGTCGTTGTCATGCTGGAAGACCCAGCCACGACCCATCTTCAATGCTCATACTGAGGGAAGGAGGTTGTTGGCCAAGATCTCGCGATACATGGCCCCATCCATCCTCCCCTCAATACGGTGCAGTCGTCCTGTCCCCTTTGCAGAAAAGCATCCCCAAAGAATGATGTTTCCACCTCCATGCTTCACGGTTGGGATGGTGTTCTTGGGGTTGTACTCATCCTTCTTCTTCCTCCAAACACGGCGAGTGGAGTTTAGGCCAAAAAGCTCTATTTTTGTCTCATCAGACCACATGACCTTCTCCCATTCCTCCTCTGGATCATCCAGATGGTCATTGGCAAACTTCAGACGGGCCTGGACATGCGCTGGCTTGAGCAGGGGGACCTTGCATGCGCTGCAGGATTTTAATCCATGACGGCATAGTGTGTTACTAATGGTTTTCTTTGAGACTGTGGTCCCAGCTCTCTTCAGGTCATTGACCAGGTCGTGCCGTGTAGTTCTGGGCTGATCCCTCACCTTCCTCATGATCATTGATGCCCCACGAGGTGAGATCTTGCATGGAGCCCCAGACCGAGGGTGATTGACCGTCATCTTGAACTTCTTCCATTTTCTAATAATTGCGCCAACAGTTGTTGCCTTCTCACCAAGCTGCTTGCCTATTTATTGTCCTGTAGCCCATCCCAGCCTTGTGCAGGTCTACAATTTTATCCCTGATGTCCTTACACAGCTCTCTGGTCTTGGCCATTGTGGAGAGGTTGGAGTCTGTTTGATTGAGTGTGTGGACAGGTGTCTTTTATACAGGTAACGAGTTCAAACAGGTGCAGTTAATACAGGTAATGAGTGGAGAACAGTAGGGCTTCTTAAAGAAAAACTAACAGGTCTGTGAGAGACGGAATTCTTACTGGTTGGTAGGTGATCAAATACTTATGTCATGCAATAAAATGCAAATTAATTACATAAAAATCATACAATGTGATTTTCTGGATTTTTGATTCCGTCTCTCACAGTTGAAGTGTACCTATGATCAAAATTACAGACCTCTACATGCTTTGTAAGTAGGAAAACCTGCAAAATCGTCAGTGTATCAAATACTTGTTCTACCCACTGTATATATACACACATATATATATATATATATATATATATACAGGTAAAAGTCAGTAAATTAGAATATTTTGAAAAACTTGATTTATTTCAGTAATTGCATTCAAAAGGTGTAACTTGTACATTATATTTATTCATTGCACACAGACTGATGCATTCAAATGTTTATTTCATTTAATTTTGATGATTTGAAGTGGCAACAAATGAAAATCCAAAATTCCGTGTGTCACAAAATTAGAATATTGTGTAAGGGTTACATTTTGAAGACACCTGGTGCCACAAAATAATCAGCTGATTAACTCAAAACACCTGCAAAGGGCTTTAAATGGTCTCTCAGTCCAGTTCTGAAGCCTACACAAACATGGGGAAGACTTCAGATTTGACAGCTGTCCAAAAGGCGACCATCGACACATTGCACAAGGAGGGAAAGACACAAAAGGTTATTGCAGAAGAGGCTGGCTGTTCTCAGAGCTCTGTGTCCAAACACATTAATAGAGAGGCAAAGGGAAGGAAAAACTGTGGTCAGAAAAAGTGTACAAGCGATAGGGATCACCGCGCCCTAGTCAAGATTGTGAAAAAAAACCCATTCAAAAATGTGGGGGAGATTCACAAGGAGTGGACAGCTGCTGGAGTCAGGGCTTCAAGATCCACCACCAAGAGACGCTTGAAAGACATGGGTTTCAACTGCCGCATACCTCGTGTCAAGCCACTGTTGACCAAGAAACAGCGCGAAAAGCGTCTCACCTGGGCTAAGGAAAAAAAGAGCTGGACTGCTGCTGAGTGGTCTAAAGTCATGTTTTCTGACGAAAGCAAATTTTGCATTTCCTTTGGAAATCGAGGTCCCAGAGTCTGGAGGAAGACAGGAGAGGCACAGGATCCACGTTGCCTGAAGTCTAGTGTAAAGTTTCCACCATCAGTGATGGCTTGGGGTGCCATGTCATCTGCTGGTGTCGGTCCACTCTGTTTCCTGAGATCAAGGGTCAACGCAGCCGTCTACCAGCAAGTTTTAGAGCACTTCATGCTTCCTGCTGCTGACCTGCTCTATGGAGATGGAGATTTCAGGTTCCAACAGGACTTGGCGCCTGCACACAGCGCAAAATCTACCCGTGCCTGGTTTACGGACCATGGTATTTCTGTTCTAAATTGGCCAGCCAACTCCCCTGACCTTAGCCCCATAGAAAATCTGTGGGGTATTGTGAAAAGGAAGATGCAGAATGCCAGACCCAACAACGCAGAAGAGTTGAAGGCCACTATCAGAGCAACCTGGGCTCTCATAACACCTGAGCAGTGCCAGAAACTCATCGACTCCATGCCACGCCGCATTAATGCAGTAATTGAGGCAAAAGGAGCTCCAACCAAGTATTGAGTATTGTACATGCTCATATTTTTCATTTTCATACTTTTCAGTTGGCCAACATTTCTAAAAAATCCCTTTTTTGTATTAGCCTTAAGTAATATTCTAATTTTGTGACACACGGAATTTTGGATTTTCATTTGTTGCCACTTCAAATCATCAAAATTAAATGAAATAAACATTTGAATGCATCAGTCTGTGTGCAATGAATAAATATAATGTACAAGTTACACCTTTTGAATGCAATTACTGAAATAAATCAAGTTTTTCAAAATATTCTAATTTACTGACTTTTACCTGTATATATATATATATATATATATATATACATACATACATACATACATACATACATACATACATACATACATACATACATACATACATACATACATACATACATACATACATACTGTACATATCCTTTTTACAATATATTTTCCTTTATTACTTTCCAACCCCATCACCCCTCCCCTAATTGGAGTAAACTAGTGAACAACAACACTTAGGCCATGCTATGTACTTTTTGTGGACACAGTCAATTTTACAATAGTTCTAGTTTGTTTGTTTTTACTCCTGAACTTCCTCTACCCTCAACCTCTGTGATCATTTTCATGATGTCCATCCGGTTTGCTTCTATATACCATATCTTTCAAACTGTGCTCTTTCATAAAAGTTCTTAACCTATGACCTATATACTTATTATGGACACAGTATGTTTTACATTAGTTATCTTGTTGTTATTAGTTGTTATTAGTCCGAACCTTCAGCTCCATTCAACCCCTCCCATCTATCTCTTAACACCATCCATATTGAATTTCTATTTGCCATATATTTTTCAACTGTACTGTGATTTTTCACAAAAGTTCTGAACCCTTCTATTCTCATTGGTTCTACAGATTGTAAATTGAAAACAAACGTTTTTGCTATACAGTGGGGAAAAAAAGTATTTAGTCAAACCAATTGTGCAAGTTCTCCCACTTAAAAAGATGAGAGAGGCCTGTAATTTTCATCATAGGTACACGTCAACTATGACAGACAAATTGAGAAAAAAAAATCCAGAAAATCATATTGTAGGATTTTTTATGAATTTATTTGCAAATTATGGTGGAAAATAAGTATTTGGTCACCTACAAACAAGCAAGATGTCTGGCTCTCACAGACCTGTAACTTCTTCTTTAAGAGGCTCCTCTGTCCTCCACTCGTTACCTGTATTAATGGCACTTGTTTGAACTTGTTATCAGTATAAAAGACACCTGTCCACAACCTCAAACAGTCACACTCCAAACTCCACTATGGCCAAGACCAAAGAGCTGTCAAAGGACACCAGAAACAAAATTGTAGACCTGCACCAGGCTGGGAAGACTGAATCTGCAATAGGTAAGCAGCTTGGTTTGAAGAAATCAACTGTGGGAGCAATTATTAGGAAATGGAAGACATACAAGACCACTGATAATCTCCCTCGATCTGGGGCTCCACGCAAGATCTCACCCCGTGGGGTCAAATTGATCACAAGAACGGTGAGCAAAAATCCCAGAACCACACGGGGGGACCTAGTGAATGACCTGCAGAGAGCTGGGACCAAAGTAACAAAGCCTACCATCAGTAACACACTACGCCGCCAGGGACTCAAATCCTGCAGTGCAAGACGTGTCCCCCTGCTTAAGCCAGTACATGTCCAGGCCCGTCTGAAGTTTGCTAGAGTGCATTTGGATGATCCAGAAGAGGATTGGGAGAATGTCATATGGTCAGATGAAACCAAAATATAACTTTTTGGTAAAAACTCAACTCGTCGTGTTTGGAGGACAAAGAATGCTGAGTTGCATCCAAAGAACACCATACCTACTGTGAAGCATGGGGGTGGAAACATCATGCTTTGGGGCTGTTTTTCTGCAAAGGGACCAGGACGACTGATCCGTGTAAAGGAAAGAATGAATGGGGCCATGTATCGTGAGATTTTGAGTGAAAACCTCCTTCCATCAGCAAGGGCATTGAAGATTAAACGTGGCTGGGTCTTTCAGCATGACAATGATCCCAAACACACTGCCCGGGCAACGAAGGAGTGGCTTCGTAAGAAGCATTTCAAGGTCCTGGAGTGGCCTAGCCAGTCTCCAGATCTCAACCCCATAGAACATTTTTGGAGGGAGTTGAAAGTCTGTGTTGCCCAGCGACAGCCCCAAAACATCACTGCTCTAGAGGAGATCTGCATGGAGGAATGGGCCAAAATACCAGCAACAGTGTGTGAAAACCTTGTGAAGACTTACAGAAAACGTTTGACCTGTGTCATTGCCAACAAAGGGTATATAACAAAGTATTGACAAAACTTTTGTTATTGACCAAATACTTATTTTCCACCATAATTTGCAAATAAATTCATTAAAAATCCTATAATGTGATTTTCTGGATTTTTTTTTCTCATTTTGTCTTTCATAGTTGACGTGTACCTATGATGAAAATTACAGGCCTCTCTCATCTTTTTAAGTGGGAGAACTTGCACAATTGGTGGCTGACTAAATACTTTTTTGCCCCACTGTAAGTATTATTATATTATTGATTGATAAACTATGACTTTTCAGATCACCCAGTAATGCTATCTGCAGGGTTAGCTCCAGGTTAATATTGCAATCCTTCAGCCATTCCTGGACCTGTGACAAAAACAAGCTACAAATGGACAGTACCAAAACAAATGATCTAATGGTTCTGTCTTCGCAGCAAAATCTGCAGAGACGGGAAGATTGTATCTGCCATTTAAATAACATTCTGTTGGTAGCAAGAATTTTGTATAATAATTTAAATAAAAAAATTGTACGTTTTTTAAATCCAGCGTCGTTTTGCATATCAGTTCATATACAATTTGCCATGTAATCTGTACATCAAAATTCTCTTCCCAACTATTTTGCAATCTATATGGGACGGCTGTCAATCCTTTGGTTCTTAAATGAAACTGGTATACTTTTTTATTTATCACAATTTTCTTTAACCAATTATGGTCTTTAATGCAGGCTGACAGACAAGTTCCTTACTTTTAATTCCCCCTTCCACTTTCCTCTTCCATTTTTGCGGTAATGCTGCAATTATTTGGTTATAATTTTGAGTAGAGCAGACATGTCCATGTTTTTGTTAGCTGCATGTCCAACATAAATCCATCAGTCCTACCTATGATATCATTTACGAAGATTATACATTTTTAAAACATTTTGTCAAAATATAATGTTTTTTTTTTTATCAATTACTATATTTGAGTTTAACCACAATATTTGTTGCATTATTTGTTCTGTCGTTTCTGGAGGATTAAATTGAAATTGCAACCAACTGTCTTGGCTTGTTTTAGAAATAGTGATATTTGGGAGATGATTTCCTTTTCAAATAACTGAAAGTAAACAACAGCTGGTGCACAAAATCAAATACTAAGGAAGTCTCGAGGTTTTGCTCGCCTGAGGTAGAGTATCTTATGATAAGCTGTAGACCACTCTATTTACCAAGAGAGTTTTCATCTATATTTTTCATAGCTGTCTATTTACCACCACAAACCAATGCTGGCATTAAGATTGCACTGAATGAGCTGTATAAGGCCATAAATCAACAGGAAAACGCTCATCCAGATGCAGCGCTCCTAGTGGCCGGGGACTTTAATGCAGGGAAAAGGAAAAAGGCCATTCTTGAACATGGGGTGAGATAATCTTACTAATTTGCTAGAGAACCAGTTCGGATTTAAGTATAACTTTTGTATGACTGAAGCTTTTAGTGATAAGTCTAATGCTTTAATATTTAATAATTTCTGTAATCCAAAATCATATTCATTATATAAATAGGCCTGTTTAATTTTGTCTGACTTGCCGTTCCAAATAAAATGGAATATATTTTTCTCATATAATTTAAAAGACTGTTCGCTAGGTGTAGGCAAGACCATAACCAAATAGGTAAACTGGGATAATACTAAAGAGATAATCAGGTTGATTTTTCCACAAATATACAGGTATTTACCTTTCCATGGTAGCAAGATCTTATTTATTTCTGCTAACTTTCTACAAAAATGTATTGGAGTGAGATCATTTATTTATTTTGGAATATGTATACCGAGTATATCCACATCAACATCAGACACATTTATTGGTAAACTACAAGGTAATGTAAATATTGTATTTTTTTGTGATCCAATACGTAATATAGTACATTTATCATAATTTGGTTGTAATCCAGAGAGGTTAGAAAATGTATCTAGATCCTCTATGAGGCTGTGGAGGGATTCAAGTTGTTGATTTAAAAGAAAACATCAATCATCAGCGTACAATGACATCTTTGTTTTTAAACCCTGGATTTCTAATCCCTTGATATATTTACATTTTAGTAATTTAGCAGACGCTCTTATCCAGAGCGACTTACAGGAGCAATTAGGGTTAAGTGCCTTGCTCAAGGGCACATTTACGTCATTTAGCAGACGCTCTAGTCCAGAGCGACTCACAAATTGATGCATTCACCCTATAGCCAGTGGGATAACCACTTTACAATTTTTTTTTTGTTTTTGGGGGGGGGGGGGGGGGTAGAAGGATTACTTTATCCTATCCCAGGTATTCCTTAAAGAGGTGGGGTTTCAAATGTCTCCGGAAGGTGGTGAGCGACTCCGCTGTGTGTGTGTGGGGGGGGGGGGTAGAAGGATTACTTTATCCTATCCCAGGTATTCCTTAAAGAGGTGGGGTTTCAAATGTCTCAGGAAGGTGGTGAGTGACTCCGCTGTCCTGGCGTCGTGAGGGAGCTTATTGTTGGATATTATTGTTGGATATTATTGTTGGATCTGGATCTGATATTATTGTTGGATCTGATTTTAATAGGTAATATTTTGATGGCCATTATAAATAGATATGCCGATAGTGCACAACCTTGTTTTACTCCTCTTGACAGTTTAAAACTTTTGGAGAAATAGCCATTATTTACTATTTTACACCTATACATGATTTTAACCCATTTTATAAAAGATTCTCCAAAATTTAAATTCTCCAGGCATTTATATATAAACTCCAGTCATACTTTATCAAAAGCCTTTTCATAGTCAGCTATGAATAGCAGGCCTGGTTTCTCTGATTTTTCATAGTGTTCTATTGTTTCCAGTACTTGCCTTATATTATCTCCAATGTATCGTCCATGTAAAAAACCTGTCTGATTAGAATGAATAATGTCCGACAATACCTTTTTAATTCTATGCGCTATACATTTTGCTAGAATTTTTGCATCACAACACTGAAGTATAAGGGGCCTCCAATGTTTTTATGGACTGGATCTTTATATTTCCCACTTGTATCCTGTTTCAGTAATAATTAAATCAGACCTTCTTCTTGAGTGTCTGATAATCTACCATTTACATAGGAGTGGTTAAAAAATGCAAGTAACAGTCCTCTGAGTATATCAAAAAAAGTTTGGTAAACCTCAACTGGTATGCCATTCAACCCTGTAGTTTTCCCGGACTTGTATCCAGAAGTTCCTCCTCTGTAATTTCGACTTCACATGAGTCTTTCTGTATGGCTGTTAATTTTACATCCATACAATTAGCTTCAGTTAGAGGAGATGGAGTCAACTGAAACGAAAACATATGCTTAAAGTACTTTGCTTCCTCCTTCAAAATTTTATTTGGTGAATCATGGGTGACTCCATCATTTGTAACCAATTTCAGTCAATTCTTTTTGGTTGCTGAAGATTTAAAAATAATTTGCTGCATTTTTCCCGATATTCCATCCAGTTTGCTTTATGTTTTATAATATATTACACTTGACCTTTCTTGAATAAGTTCCTCCATTTCTTTTTGTTTTTCCTCTAACTTATTCTGAGCCTCTGTTACAGTTTTTATTGCCATCTATTCATTCTGTTAGACCTTCTGTTACCTATGTTAGTATGGACACTTTTGACCTAAATTGCTTTTGTTTTCAAGATGAGTACTGAATTGCATGGCCTCTAAAGGCACATCTAAAAGTGTCCCATACAATAAGGGGATTTGCTGTACCTATGTTATGTCGGAAAAATGTAATTATAAATTCCTATGTCCTAGTTTAAAAAAAGTTAGCATCCAATAGGCTTTGATTAAATTTCCAATATCCTCGCCCATGTGGAAATTCAGTAAGAGTATTGTATATACCAATCATATGATGGTCGCATTCTGACCCCAATCAACACTTTTTAAACTGTTGGTGCCAACGAGAATGACATAAGAAAGAAGTCAAGACGACTAGCTTGATTGAGTCTCCGCCATGTATATCTCACTAGGTCAGGATATTTAAGCCTCCATATTTCCACTAGTTCTAATGTATCCATGACATTCATGATTTCCTTAAGAGCATGACGGTGATAGTTTATAGTGTGATTTCCTTTAAGGTCCATTGAGCTATTTAAAACAGTATTATAATCTCCCATCATAATAATAGAGTATTGTATTGCTTGTAGGGTTGATCATTTATTATATATGTTTTCAAAGAAGCGTGGATCGTCATTATTTGGTCCGTAAAGGTTAATGAGACATATCTGTTTATGGTCCAATAACATATTTAAAATCATTAATCTACCTTGTGGATCTGTTTGGACAATTTGCACATTCAGATCAAAATTAGTGTTAATCACCCCTTTTGAGTTTCTTTGCCCATGGGAGAAGTATATACTATCAAGCCCTGGTGTTTTTCCAGAATGAATATATTTAATTGCCTCAAAAATGTTCCTCCTCTGTAAATCTGTTAATTTTACATTATTATTATAAGCACCTTGTAGCTCAGTTGGTAGAGCATGGCACTTGCAACGCCAGGGTTGTGGGTTCGTTTCCCACGGGGAGCTAGTATGAAAAAATGTATGCACTCACTAACTGTAAGTCACTCTGGATAAGAGCGTCTGCTAAATGACTAATTTTTTTTTTAAAAAATTAGGAAAGAAATCCTTACAGTTAACATCATTCAGTGGAAATGGAGAAGACTGAAAAGAAAACATATGCTTTACATATTTTGCTTCCTATTTCAAAATATAATTTGGTGAATCATGGATGACGTCATTTGTAACGAGTTTCTGGAAATGATATTTGGTAGCATTTCTATGTTGAATTTAATGCATTTTTCAAAATGTTCTCTTTTGACCTAAACTGCTTTTGTTTTCATGATGAGTATTGTATTCAATGGCTTCTAAATGTACATTTAAAAGTGTCCCGTACAATAAGGGGATTTGCTGTACCTACAGTGCATTCGGAAAGTATTCAGACCCCTTGACTTTTCCACATTTTTTACGTTACAGCCTCATTCTAAAATGGATTACATTTTTCCCCCCATCAATCTACACACAATACCCCATAATGACAAAGCAAAAACTGGTTTTTAGACATTTTTTTCCCTCACTGTATCAGCACCTTTGGAAGCGATTACAGCCTTATGTCTTCTTGGGTATAATGCTACAAGCTTGGCACACCTGTATTTGGGGAGTGTCTCCCATTCTTCTCTGCAGATCCTCTCAAGCTCTGTCAAGTTGGATGGGGAGCGTCACTGCACAGCTATTTTCAGGTCTCTCCAGAAATGTTAAATCGGGTTCAAGTCCAGGCTCTGGCTGGGCCACTCAATGACATTCAGAGACTTGTCCCGAAGCCACTCCTACGCCGTCTTGGCTGTCTGCTTAGGGTCGTTGTACTGTTGGAAGGTGAACCTTCGCACCAGTCTGAGGTCCTGAGCAGGTTTTCATCAAGGATCTCTGTACTTTAATCCATTCATCTTTCCCTCGATCCTGACTAGTGTCCCAGTCACTGCCGCTGAAAAACATCCCCACAGCATGATGCTACCACCACACTTCACCATAGGGATGGTGCCAGGTTTACTCCAGACTTGATGCTTGGCATTCAGGCCATAGAGTTCAATCTTGGTTTCATGGTCCAAGCGGGCTGTCATGTGCCTTTTACTGAGGAATGGCTTCCTGTCTGACTCTACCATAAAGGCCTGATTGGTGTAGTGCTGCAAAGTTGGTTGTCCTTCTGGAAGGTTCTCCCGTCTCCACAGAGGAACTCTGGAGCTCTTTCAGAGTGACCATCAGGTTCTTGATCACCTCCCTGACCAAGGCCCTTCTACCCCGATTGCTTAGTTTGGCCAGGTGGCCAGCTCTAGGAAGAGTCTTGGTGGTTCCAAACTTCTTACATTTAAGATTGATGGAGGCCACTGTATTCTTGGGGACCTTCAATGCTGCAGAAATGTTTTGGTACCCTTCCCCAGATCTGTGTCTCAACACAATCCTGTCTCGGAGCTCTACGGACAATTCCTTCGACCTCATGGCTTGGTTTTTGCTCTGACATGCACTGTCAACTGTGAGACCTTATATAGAGAGGTGTGTGCCTTTCCAAATCATGTCCAATCAATTGAATTTACCACAGGTGGACTCCAATCAAGTTGTAGAAACATCTCATGTGTCACGATCGTCAGGGAGAGACCAATGCGCAGCGTTGAAGGTGAACATATTTCTATTTATTAGGGTATGATCACACGATCAAAATAACAGACGAAAACGTGATGTCTACGGTTTTAACACAAACCAAATAAGAACAAGAAACCACAAACACAAAGTGAAAGACAGACAGCTAAATATGGCTCCCAATCAGAGACAACCAGCTGACACTCGTTGCCTCTGATTGGGAGTCACTCAGGCCAACATAGAAATCCAAACATAGAATTACACACCCTGGCTCAACATAACAGTGTCCCCAGAGCCAGGGCGTGACAGTACCCCCCCTAAAGGAGCGGACTCTGACCGCGCCAACTAAATACCACAGGGGAGGGACCGGGTGGGCACTCCGCCTCGGCGGCGGATCCGGCTCCGGGCCTGATCCCCACTCCCTCTCCAACCCCCCAAAGTACCCCTGGTCCGGTCTGGCCCCGCTGGCCGGACCTGGACTGCACACTGATGGAGCGGATTGCTCCAGCTCCGGCGTCACGCATCTGACCGGTGCCGGACCAGGCACCAGTGGAACAGGCACGGGCCGTGCCGGACCGACGACGCACACCATTGGCCTGGTGTGGGGAACAGGCACGGGCCGTGCTGGACTGACGACGCACACCACTGGCTTGGCGCGGGGAGCAGGAGCGGGCCGGACAGGGCTGACGATACGCACCACAGACTTGGTGCGGAGAGCAGGAACGGGCCGAACTGGGCTGGCGATGCGCACCACAGACTTGGTGCGGAGAGCAGGAACGGGCCGGACAGGGCTGACGAAACGCACCACAGACTTGGTGCGGAGAGCAGGAATGGGCCGGGCCGAGCTGACGAAACGCACCGTAGACTTGGTGCGAGTGGCAGGAACAGGCCGGACCGTACTGGGAACACACACCACTGGCCCTACGTGGGGATCAGGAACAGGCCGGACCGGCTGGCAACACACGCCAGTACCTCTCGCTGTGCCTCAACATCTTCCACCCCCTCTTCGACCAGTGGCCCCCGTAACCTGGTGGCCTCCTCTGCCAATCCGCTGGGCCGCTCTGCCGCGGTCTCCTGCTGGCCCGTCGTCCACGGCGTTAGCCCCCCCCTAAAAATTTTCGGGGCGTCTCTCCTACCCGTGGACCAGGTCTCCATGTCCCTCGCCAGCCTTTCGCCCTTCTGCCATAATGTCAAGCCCTTCTCTTCCTCACTCGGCTTGACCCAGTCGAGGAGGCGAAGGAGAACTGTTAGGGATCTCCCTGGCGATGGCTCCTGGACACGCTGCTTGGTCACATCTTGGTGGTTTCTTCTGTCACGATCGTCAGGGAGAGACCAATGCGCAGCGTTGAAGGTGAACATATTTCTATTTATTAGGGTATGATCACACGATCAAAATAACAGATGAAAACGTGATGTCTACGGTTTTAACACAAACCAAATAAGAACAAGAAACCACAAACACAAAGTGAAAGACAGACAGCTAAATATGGCTCCCAATCAGAGACAACCAGCTGACACTCGTTGCCTCTGATTGGGAGTCACTCAGGCCAACATAGAAATCCAAACATAGAATTACACACCCTGGCTCAACATAACAGTGTCCCCAGAGCCAGGGCGTGACATCATGGATGATCAATGGAAACAGGATGCACCTGAGCTCAATTTCGAGTCTCATAGCAAAGGGTCTGAATACTTATGTAAATAAGGTATTTCAATTTTTTTTACTTTTAATACATTTGTAAACATTATGGGGTATTGTGTGTAGATGGATGAGGAAAAAAATAATTTAATACATTTTTGAATAAGGCTGTAACGCAACAAAATGGAAAAAGCCAAGGGTTTGAATACTTTGCACTGTAACTTTCAAAATACAGAAATAAAGCCGGTATGATGCATTTTGCATCATATTTGTATTTATTTATTACGAATCCCCATTAGCTACTCTTCCTGGAGTCCAATCAAGATTACGGCAATTACATACAAAATAAAACAGTACATCACACAACACATTAATACACACTACTCTACCACAACATATATACAATACAAAATTCATCAAAATCCAATATAACAAAATTACAATGCACGTGTGTGTAGAGTGCGTGTGTTAGCATGTGTGTACGTATGCGTGTGTGCGTCTCCCCACAGTCCGCGCTCTTCCATATGATGTAGTTTTATCTGTTTTTAAATCTGATTTTACTGCTTGCATGAGTTACTTGATGTGGAATAGAGTTCCATGTAGTCATGGCTCTATGTACTACTGTGCGTTTCCCATAGTCTGTTCTGGACTTGGGCACAGTGAAGAGACCTCTGCTGGCATGTCTTGTGGGGTATGCATGCTCGGTGTTTTCAACATGTCAATACCTCTCACAAAGACAAGTAGTGATGCAGTCAATCTTTCCTCTACTTTGAGCCAGGAGAGATTGACATGCATGTTATTGACATGCTTTAGGATAGCACAGAGTTTTTGCCCTGGAACCGAGATGTTTCTCACCATAGAACTGCCAATGATGACAGTTCATGACATGGCCGAGGAGTTCCAATGGACCCGAGCCAGCCGTAGAATCCATCGTGGCTGACGAATGGCCGGAATCTCAGACTCCTTCACGGTCCAATGAGGGGAAGAGCTTGGAAACAGGGTAGAGGACGATGGCGCGGCAACCTCCGAGGCCAGGGGGGGGGCGAAGCTGTTTGATGTCTGGATTGGGCTTCCCAAAACCAAAGAAGCCCTGTTCACCATTTACTGCTGCCTTCCATTAGGTTTAAAGCGGGTGACGTGTTTCCATTGCTGGATAGCGGGATCAGAGTCTGTGACATATGCTAGGTCCTCTAGAAGCATCGGTTCTGTTCCATTTTCCACAGGCGGGGGAGACTTCCCCGTTGAGAGGTCCCTGTGAAGTACTAGCCTGTCAGTCAAAGGGCGGTGACTGGGCGGTGATACTCGCACCTTATCAGAACGATGTCCATCTACAACAGAGAAGGAGAAGGTAGGCGGCCGTGGTTTCCCCAGGAAATTGTGCAATGCTGAGATGTTCTTGCTTAGGGTAGACAGCTCGGTCCTATAGTCCTCCGCAAGTAGGCAGTTGTTGCATTGAAAATCCGGTCAGCCCACACTGTCCCGGAAAATAGTATAGTAAACACAACTCCTACAACGCAGGAAGCATTCGCCTCTTCCTCTGAATGGGGAGGCCTCCATGAGAAGAGGCAGTCCCAAATCGGAAAAATCCAAGCAGCTGTCTTGCTTAGCTTGATTGCTAGCAGCTTAGCTAACAGCTGCTCTGTCAAGCAGGCTTCAAACTGTCTGTTAAGTGGGATTCCAGGACAATAAATAACGGTCTTAGCTGTTAAAAGCTAACTGCGTCGCGGAATTCGTGCGAAAACAAGTGCTGTATTTATAATCTAACTTAGATTTAGTCAAAAACAACAGTGTTTCCGAGTGTTTCCAGCATTCAGCATTCAGCATATGTTGCAAAATGCGGCATCATATGTTGCAAAATGCATCATACCGGCTGTATTTATGTATTTTGAAATGTATGTATCTTGAAAACTTGATTGCTGACATGCAAAACATTTTGAGACTATGTCAACAATGGACTAATGAAACAAATACCAAAAGTTTTCATTTAATGGGCATTGCCTCCACATGATGTCTACTCAGATCCCCATGAACAAGAGAGCTGGGAGGGATTGAGGAAGTAGAGGTTGAGGGAGTTATCAGACTATGAACATGAGCACCAGGATGCAAGTTGGATTGCAGTATGACTTTGCCTTGGCTGTTCTGTGTGACAGCTTGGGCCTTAGTGGTCTGAACAGAAGTGGACACCAGAGAAGCTGTGTGCATGGAGTTGTGCCTAATAGAGGCCATGTCAACAAACACATCATCTAACATTTTACTACATTTAGTGAGCTCTGTTTGTAGGTGGTCTACAGTGTTCACCAGAGGAGAGAATACTGAATTAACATACTTGAGGACCTCAGTGTGGTGATGTTGCAAGCACCACTGGAGGGTGTTAGTCGGCTGGGTTCTGTGGTAGTCAAACTGCCTGTCCATGGCATCAGTAACTTCCCTTTTTCCACTCTCACTAAGCTCTGTTAGCTTGTGGGTTTGAATGCTCAGTGAGTCTCTGTTAGCTTGTGGGTTAGCATGCTCATTTAGTGTCTGTTAGCTTGTGGTTTAGAGTGGTCAGTGAGTCTCTGTGTTCCATTGTGCTCTGTTGTAGCTCTTCACTCAGACATTGGAATTTATGGTGGATGAGAGTTTGAAGATGTTGTTGAGTCCGACGAATATCAAGTATGTCACCTTGAAGTTGTAGGACTACGACCTCTGGTGATAAACCAGAAGATGGAGTAAGGTTGGGTGTCAGAGGTAAGGCTAGCTCAGAACTTCCACACGTCCATGTCAATGAGAGAGTGACTGGTTAGACCTGTGGCCTGATGTCCAGACCGAGCATTCGCAGGGCTCTGGCCCACATCAGCTCCATTATCTCCATTCACATCATCAGTATTCACATTATTGGCATCATTGTTCCCACTGTTATTTGCATTGTCAGCTGGAGCACCAGCATTTCCAGATCCATTGCTGGCTATTTTATCTACATTTGCAGCTGCATTAACACTGCATTATTTGCGATGTGAGCTCCATTGTCAGAATGACCCTGTGCATTCCAATTTACAGGTATAGTACGAATCAGTTGTTTTAAAACACATAGCACATGTAACGGTTTTGACTTGACTTTGAGGTACATTTGTGTTATGGGTGCCAGTTAGTTCGTACATACCAGACAAATGTTTGATATCTCTTTTTTGTTTGTAAGGAATATTAGTACCATCTGGTCAGTCAAGTCTAGACCCATAAAAAGGACTTATGACAACTTTTCATAAACCCTTAAAAACATTGCGTTTCTGTATTGTCCCAAAATAAATGATCACACAAATTGGATCACAGTCACAAAATAATAATAACTTAGGTTTACTTCAAGAAAAGTGCCGTACCTCAGGCATAAAACATTTATTAAGTGAACCTAAATTACCTGTCAGCAATTGTCCATTCATAAAGCGGTGCGAGCATAAAATCTGTGTAATTCACAACTCAGAAACATACGCCCGTTCCACACAATAACAATGATTATCAAGATTCACAATATACTGTACAAACAACTTGGTATACAACCAACCCAACACGGAGTAAATCACAATAAATCAAATGCAATACCATATGGTAAAACTTGTTAGTCATTCAGTCAATCAATAGAACTCCAGCTGAGAAAAGCAGTGGAGAACACCAGAGACTTGGCTTTGAATTGTAATTCCTTATGAATGGTTATTGGATATGTTCTGGCATTTCTGTTAGATTAGAAACGTGGCTACAATGCACATTATACAACAAAACAATACAGGGAGCTTCGGAGAAGAGAGTTTAGAGTTCGTCATTCGCGGCACCGTCACCATTTTTACGCAGCTGATGCTGTCTTTGTTGCCCTTTCCTGCAGTCAAATGACCAAATAGCCCTCTAGTGGCCTCATGGGTAGAATGTTATTCATATTTTTCATAATTAATAAACATTATTTTAAAATAACTGCAGGAAATCCGATGTTTCTATGTCAAACTGTCACGCTCGTTTACAGACGGGACGGACCAAGGTGCAGCGTGATATGCGTACATGTTTATTTTAATGAATAAACAACCAACAAAACAATAAACTAACGAAACGTGAAGTCCAAGGTACACAAAACAAACATACCTAACACGGAAAAAGATCCCACAACCCACTAGTGCCAATAGGCTGCCTAAGTATGGTCCCCAATCAGAGACAACAAGCGACAGCTGCCTCTGATTGGGAACCACACCGGCCAACATAGATCTAGACGATCTAGATCTAAACCTAGAAAATACAACATAGAAAATACACACCCTGACTCAACAAATACGAGTCCCCAGAGTCAGGGCGTGACAGTACCCCCCCCCCCCCAAAGGTGCGGACTCCGACCACACAACATAAACATAACAGGGTAGGGGCCGGGTGGGCATTCCGCCTCGGAGGAGGATCCGGCTCAGGGCGTGACGACCACTTACTCTCCGCCTCCCTGTTGCGCCCCTGGTCTGGTCTGGACCTCGGCGCACTGCTTCCCCTCTCCTTCCTCCCACAAAGTACCAAGCCCTGTCTGGACCCTGGTGTGGGATACCCCGAACCTGGAGAGAGGCTGACGTCTGGGTCTGGACTGGAGCCGCTGACCGGAGCTGAACCGGGCACCGGTGGAGCGGACTGCACAGGCTCCGGACTGGCGCCGCTGACCGGAGCTGGACTGGGCACCGTTGGAGCGGACTGCTCTGGCTCCGGAGTGGAGCCGCTGACCGGAGCTGGACTGGACCCCGGTGAAGCGGATTGCTCTGGCTCCGGAGTGGAGCAGCTGACCGGAGCTGGATCAGGCACCGGTCGAGCAGACTGCTCTGGCTCCGGAGTGGAGACGCTGACCGGAGCTGGACTGGACCCCGGTGAAGCGGGTTGCTCTGGCTCCGGAGTAGAGCAGCTGACCGGAGCTGAACTGGGCACCGGTGGAGCGGACTATTCTGGCTCCGGAGTGGAGCAGCTGACCGGTGCCGGACCAGGCACCGGTGGAACAGGCACGGGCCGTGCAGGACTGGACACACACACCACTGGCTTGGTGCAGGGAGCAGGAATGGGCCGTACCGGACTTTGCGACGCGCACCACTGGCTTGGTGCGGGGAGCAGGAACAGGCCGGGCCTGGCTGGCGACGCGCACCACTGGCTTGGTGCGAGGGGCAGGAACAGGAACAGGCCGGGCCGGGCTGGTGACACGCACCACTGGCTTGGTGCGAGGGGCAGGAACAGGCCGGGCCGGGCTGGCGACGCGCACCACTGGCTTGGTGCGAGGGGCAGGAACAGGCCGGACCGGGCTAGCGACGCACACCCCTGGCTTGGTGCGAGGGGCAGGAACAGGCCGGGCCGGGCTGGCGACGCGCACCACTGGCTTGGTGCGAGGGGCAGGAACAGGCCGGGCCGGGCTGGCGACGCGCACCACTAGCTTGGTGCGAGTAGCAGGAACGGGCCGTACCGGACTGGTGACGCGCACCACTGGCCTGGTGAGGGGAGCAGAAACAGGCCGGGCCGGGCTGGCGACGCGCACCACTGGCTTGGTGCGAGGGGCAGGAACAGGCCGGGCCGGGCTGGCAACGCGCACCACTGTCTTGGTGTGAGGGCAAGGAACAGGCCGGGCCGGGCTGGCGACGTGCACCACTGGCTTGGTGCGAGGGGCAGGAACAGGCCGGGCCGGGCTGGCGATGTGCACCACTGGCTTGGTGCGAGGGGCAGGAACAGGCCGGACCGGGCTCCTTCTGCTGCCTAACCAGCTCCTCTCGCCGTGCCTCTACACTTTCCTTCTCCCTTTTAGCCTCATGTAGCACCTCCCTCTGACCGAATAACTCCTGCTCCCTCTGAACCAATAGCCCCCGTAACATGGTGGCCTCCTCTCCTGACCTGCAGATCCGCCCTTTAACGGCCTCCTGCTGCCTTGTCGTCCACACCGTGTGCCCCCCCCAAAAATGTTCTTGGGGTTGCCTCTCGGGTCTCCGTCGTCGGCACTGTTGGCGCCGTTTCTCCTCTCCTACCTGGGCATCCTCCTTCATCGCCTTCCGGTAATGGACGGCCTCCTCCTCCGTAATTCTCCCCCAACCGAGGAGGACATCTACTAATGTAACCTCCTGTTGAATTCCCGCCGTTTGCTCCTGAACACGCTGCTTGGTCCTCATTTGGTGGGATCTTCTGTCACGCTCGTTTACAGACGTGACGGACCAAGGCGCAGCGTGATATGCGTACATGTTTATATTAATGAATAAACAACCGACAAAACAATAAACAAACTAAACGTGAAGTCCAAGGTACACAAAACAAACATACCTAACACGGAACAAGATCCCACAACCCACTAGTGCCAATAGGCTGCCTAAGTATGGTCCCCAATCAGAGACAGCTTCTCTGATTGGGAACCACACCGGCCAACATAGATCTAGACGATCTAGATCTAAACCTAGAAAATACAACATAGAAAATACACACCCTGACTCAACAAATACGAGTCCCCAGAGTCAGGGCGTGACACAAACGGTTTTGTAATATTTCAGTATTCTGTGATGTACAGTACCAGTCAAAAGTTTGGACACACCTACTAATTCAAGGGTTTTTCTTTAGTTTTACTATTTTTTACATTGTAGAATAAGACATCAAAACTATGAAATAACACTAATGTAATCATGTAGTTAACGAAAAAGTGCTGAGTACTTGTTGGCTGCTTTTCCTTTACTCTGCCGTCCAACTCATCCCAAACCATCTCAATTGGGTTGAGGTCGGGGATTGTGGAGGCCAGATCATCTGATGCAGCATTCCATTACTGTCCTTCTTGGTCAAATATCCCTTACACAGCCTGGAGGTGTGTTGGGTCATTGTCCTGTTGAAAAACAAATGATAGTCCCACTAAGCCCAAATCAGATGGGATGGCGTATCACTGCAGAATGCTGTGGTAGCCATGATGGTTAAGTGTGCCTTGAATTCTAAATAAATCACAGACAGTGTCACCAGCAAAGCACCCCCACACCATAACACCTCCTCCTCCATGCTTTATGGTGGGAACTACACATGCGGAGATCATCCGTTCACCCACACCGCGTCTCACAAAGACCGCGTCTCTGGAATCCAAATCTCCAATTTGGATTCCAGACCAAAGGACACATTTCCACCGGTCTAATGTCCATTGCTTGTGTTGCTTGGCCCAAGCAGGTCTCTTCTTCTTATTGGTGTCCTTTAGTAGTGGTTTCTTTGCAGCAATTTGACCATGAAGGCCTGATTCACACAGTCCCCTCTGAACAGTTGATGTTGAGATGTGTCTGTTACTTGAACTCTGTGAAGCATTTATTTGGGTTGCAATTTCTGAGGATGGTAACTCTAATTAACTTATCCTCTGCAGCAGAGGTAACTGGGTCTTCCATTCCTGTGGCGGTCCTCATGAGAGCCAGTTTCATCATAGAGCTTGATGGTTTTTGCGACTGCACTTGAAGAAACTTTCAAAGTTCTTGAAATGTTCCATATTGACTGACCTTCATGTCTTAAAGTAATGATAGGCTGTTGTTTCTCTTTACTTATTTGAGCTGTTCTTGCCATAATATGGACTTGGTCTTTTACCAAATAGGGCTATCTTCTGTATACCCCCTCTACCTTGTCACAACACAACTGATTGGCTCAAACGCATTAAGAAGGAAAGAAATTCCACAAATTAACTTTTAAGAAGGCACACCTGTTAATTGAAAATCCAGGTGACTACCTCATGAAGCTGGTTGAGAGAATACCACGAGTGTGCAAAGCTGTCATCAAGGCAAAGGGTGGCTATGTGAAGAATCTCAAATATAAAATATATTTTGTTTTATTTAACACTTTTTTCGTTACTACATGATTCCATATGGTTTATTTCATTGTTTTGATGTCTTCACTATTATTCTACAATGTGAAAAATAGTAAAAATAAAGAAAGACCCTTGAATGAGTAGGTGTGTCCAAACCTTTGACTGGTACTGTTTATAAAGGGTAATATTGGGATGCAAACTCAAAATTGAACACATTTCAATTCTATATCTGACATGGTACAGGTGTCTTCTTTTTTGAAGCCCATAACCATGTGTGTGAGGTGTATACTTTTGTTTCAAAGTAGATTTGTTTAAGACTACCAAGAAACACTCTGTGTGACCCTGATTTAGCCCACTGCAGTAATTAATGGGGAATTCAAGAGGAAGTGCAGCATTGGGTGGATGCTGCACTGAGACAGTTCAGACATATTTCTGGGCCATCACAAAAAATGCAGTGAGAGCCAGCTCTAGCCTTTTGGGGGCTCTAAGAAAGCTTTACAGCTAATTTCCTGAAATTCTACACATTTTGCCATAGCGTGGATAGAAATGTTTGCATATCCATCCACGCTATGATATCTGAGTGAGAGTGACTAACAAAATCAATGAGGGCCCCCCAGTCGTTAATCAACCATGATTACTACAAGTTTAAATAGCTGGCCGCTAGACTAATTGACCAATCCAAAACATGTTAGCTGACATGGGCTAATTGCGTGACTGTCAGTGACTGACATATCAAGAGAAAAACTGCTGATGCAGTCAATACTTTCTAGAGCCACCTTTTGCAGCAATTACAGCTGCAAGTCTCTTGGGGTATGTCTCTATAAACTGCTCAAGCTCCTTCAAGTTGGATTGGTTCCGCTGGTGTACAGCAATCTTTAAGTCTTACCACAGATTCTCCTTAAACCACTCAAGTGTTGGTTTAGCAGTATGCTTACGGTCATTTTCCTACTGGAAGGTGAACCTCCGTCCCAGTCTCATATCTCTGGAAGACTGAAAAAGGTTTCCCTCAATAATTTCCCTTTAATTAGCGCCATCCATCATTCCCTCAATTCTGACCAGTTTCCCAGTCCCTGCCGACCAGTTTCCCAGTCCCTACAGCATGATGCTGCCACCACCATGCTTCACTGTGGGGATTGTGTTCTCGGGGTGATGAGAGGTGTTGGGTTTGCGCCAGACATAGCATTTTCCTCCGTTTTAGTCTCATCTGACCAGAGTACGTTCTTCCATATGTTTGGGGAGTCTCCCACATGCCTTTTGGCGAACACCAAACGTGTTTGCTTACTTTGGAGTAAGGTTGGGAGTCAGAGGTAGGGCTAGCTCAGAACTTCCACACGGCCATGTCAATGAGAGAGTGACTGGTTAGACCTGTGGCCTGATGTCCAGACTGAGCATTCGCAGGGCTCTGGCCCACATCAGCTCCATGGCCAACTACAAGAAACGTCTGACCTCTGTGATTGCCAACAAGGGTTTTGCCACCAAGTACTAAGTCATGTTTTGCAGAGGGGTCAAATATTTATTTGTCTCATTAAAATGCAAATCAATGTACAGTGGGGAAAAAAGGTATTTAGTCAGCCACCAATTGTGCAAGTTCTCCCACTTAAAAAGATGAGAGAGGCCTGTAATTTTCATCATAGGTACACGTCAACTATGACAGACAAATTGAGATTTTTTTTCTCCAGAAAATCACATTGTAGGATTTTTTATGAATTTATTTGCAAATTATGGTGGAAAATAAGTATTTGGTCACCTACAAACAAGCAAGATTTATGGCTCACACAGACCTGTAACTTATTCTTTAAGAGGCTCCTCTGTCCTCCACTCGTTACCTGTATTAATGGAACCTGTTTGAACTTGTTATCAGTATAAAAGACAGCTGTCCACAACCTCAAACAGTCACACTCCAAACTCCACTATGGCCAAGACCAAAGAGCTGTCAAAGGACAGCAGAAACAAAATTGAAGACCTGCACCAGGCTGGGAAGACTGAATCTGCAATAGGTAAGCAGCTTGGTTTGAATAAATCTACTGTGGGAGCAATTATTAGGAAATGGAAGACATAGAAGACCACTGACACACTACGCCGCCATGGACTCAAATCCTGCAGTGCCAGACGTGTCCCCCTGCTTAAGCAAGTACATGTCCAGGCCCATCTGAAGTTTGCTAGAGTGCATTTGGATGATCCAGAAGAGGATTGGGAGAATGTCATATGGTCAGATGAAACCAAAATATAACTTTTCAGTAAAAACTCAACTCGTCGTGTTTGGAGGACAAAGAATGCTGAGTTGCATCCAAAGAACACCATACCTACTGTGAAGCATGGGGGTGGAAACATCATGCTTTGGGGCTGTTTTTCTGCAAAGGGACCAGGACGACTGATCCGTTTAAAGGAAAGAATGAATGGGGCCATGTATCGTGAGATTTTGAGTGAAAACCTCCTTCCATCAGCAAGGGCATTGAAGATGAAACGTGGCTGGGTCTTTCAGCATGACAATGATCCCAAACACACCGCCCGGGCAATGAAGGAGTGGCTTCGTAAGAAGCATTTCAAGGTCCTGGAGTGGCCTAGCCAGTCTCAAAATCTCAACCCCATAGAAAATCTTTGGAGGGAGTTGAAAGTCCGTGTTGCCCAGTGACAGCCCCAAAACATCACTGCTCTAGAGGAGATCTGCATGGAGGAATGGGCCAAAATACCAGCAACAGTGTGTGAAAACCTTGTGAAGACTTACAGAAAACGTTTGACCTGTGTCATTGCCAACAAAGGGTATATAACAAAGTATTGAGAAACTTTTGTTATTGACCAAATACTTATTTTCCACCATAATTTGCAAATAAATTCATTAAAAATCCTACAATGTGATTTTCTGGAAAAGAAATTCTCATTTTGTCTGTCATAGTTGACGTGTACCTATGATGAAAATTACAGGCCTCTCTCATCTTTTTAAGTGGGAGAACTTGCACAATTGGTGGCTGACTAAATACTTTTTTTCCCCACTGCATAACATTTTTGACATGCATTTTTCTTGATTTTTTTGTTGTTATTCTGTCTCTCACTCTTCAAATAAACCTACCATTAAAATTATAGACTGATCATGTCTTTGTCAGTGGGCAAACGTACAAAATCAGCAGGGGATCAAATACTTTTTTCCCTCACTGCATGGCCTCTGATCTATAATCACACTATGTACAGTCTTATTCCCCCCCTCTTGTCGTACAACTGATTATGACATTTCAGCTGGAGCTTTTGACTTCTTCCATTTCCTCCTTCAGGTTCCTAAGAGAGTGATAGCACAAGACTTGAAAAGCAAAAGGAAGCACAAAACATAACAAATAATGCTTTAAGCTATGCATAGTTATATATGCAAAGAAAAACCTAAGTTTGATAACAAGACGATTCCCACTCTCTCTTAGCCTGACTCTGTACCTTCGGGATACTGTTATTCTGGGTTCCACACAAATGAATGCCCTAACAAACCTCCTCATGCTTTCACCCAGTCTTCCCCCGTTAGCCACAGGTTACAAAAAGTGTTCTAAAGCCATATCATTTTCACTTCGCTCCCCATCTCTTTCTTCCTCCATGGCCACCCGATACACACTTGCGGTGGCCTTAATCAACTTTACCTCATCTTGAGGTAAATCTGCACTGTACAGTGAGGGAAAAAAGTATTTGATCCCCTGCTGATTTTGTACGTTTGCCCACTGACAAAGACATGATCAGTCTATAATTTTTATGGTAGGTTTATTTGAAAAGTGAGAGACAGAATAACAACAAAAAAATCCAGAAAAACGCATGTCAAAAATGTTATACATTGATTTGCATTTTAATGAGGGAAATAAGTATTTGACCCCTCTGCAAAACATGACTTAGTACTTGGTGGCAAAACCCTTGTTGGCAATCACAGAGGTCAGACGTTTCTTGTAGTTGGCCACCAGGTTTGCACACATCTCAGGAGGGATTTTGTCCCACTCCTATTGGCAGATCTTCTCCAAGTCATTAAGGTTCGAGGCTGACGTTTGGCAACTCGAACCTTCAGCTCCCTCCACAGATTTTCTATGGGATTAAGGTCTGGAGACTGGCTATGCCACTCCAGGACCTTAATGTGCTTCTTCTTGAGCCATTCCTTTGTTGCCTTGGCCGTGCGTTTTGGGTCATTGTCATGCTGGAATACCCATCCACGACCAATTTCCAATGCCCTGGCTGAGGGAAGGAGGTTCTCACCCAAGATTTGACGGTACATGGCCACGTCCATCGTCCCTTTGATGCTGTGAAGTTGTTCTGTCCCCTTTGCAGAAAAACACCCCCAAAGCATAATGTTTCCACCTCCATGTTTGATGGTGGGGATGGTGTTCTTGGGGTCATAGGCAGCATTCCTGCTCCTCCAAACACGGCGAGTTGAGTTGATGCCAAAGAGCTCGATTTTGGTCTCATCTGACCACAACACTTTCACCCAGTTCTCCTCTGAATCATTCAGATGTTCATTGGCAAACTTCAGATGGGCCTGTATATGTGCTTTCTTGAGCAGGGGGAACTTGTGGGCGCTGCAGGATTTCAGTCCTTCACGGCGTAGTGTGTTACCAATTGTTTTCTTGGTGACTATGGTCCCAGCTGCCTTGAGATCATTCACAAGATCCTCCCGTGTAGTGCTGGGCTGTTTCCTCACCGTTCTCATGATCATTGCAACTCCACGAGGTGAGATCTTGCATGGAGCCCCATGCCGAGGGAGATTGACAGTTCTTTTGTGTTTCTTCCATTTGCGAATAATCGCACCAACTGTTGTCACCTTCTCACCAAGGTGCTTGGCGATGGTCTTGTAGCCCATTCCAGCCTTGTGTAGGTCTACAATCTTGTCCCTGACATCCTTGGAGAGCTCTTTGGTCTTGGCCATGGTGGAGAGTTTGGAATCTGATTGATTGATTGCTTCTGTGGACAGGTGTCTTTTATACAGGTAACATGCTGAGATTAGGAGCACTCCCTTTAAGAGTGTGCTCCTAATCTCAGCTCGTTACCTGTATAAAAGACACCTGGGAGACAGAAATCTTTCTGATTGAGACGGGGTCAAATACTTATTTCCCTCATTAAAATGCTAATCAATTTATAACATTTTTGTCATGCGTTTTTCTAGATTTTTTGTGGTTATTCTGTCTCTCACTGTTCAAATAAACCTACCATTAAAATTATAGACTGATCATTTCTTTGTCAGTGGGCAAACGTACAAAATCAGCAGGGGATCAAATACTTTTTTCCCTCACTGTATGTATGTAGATGACTCAACACTATACACGTCAGCGACTACAGTGATTGAAATCACTGCAACACTTAACGAAGAGCTGCAGTTAGTTTCAGAATGTGTGGCAAGGAAGAAGTTAGTCCTAAATATTTCAAAAACTAAAAGCATTGTATTTGGGACAAATCATTCACTAAACCCAAAACCTCAACTAAATCTTGTAGTAAATAATATGGAAATTGAGCAAGTTGAGGTGACTAAACTGCTTGGAGTAACCCTGGAGTGTAAACTGTCATGGTCAAAACATGTTGATACAACAGTAGCTGAGATGGGGAGAAGTCTGTCCATAATAAAGCGCTGCTCTGCCTTTTTAACAACACTATCAACAAGGCAAGTCCTACAGGCTCTAGTTTTGTCGCACCTGGACTACTGTTCAGTCGTGTGGTCAGGTGCCACAAAGAGGGACCTCGGAAAATTACAATTGGCTCAGAACAGGGTAGCATGGCTGACCCTTAAATGTACACAAAGTGGAGGAGAGATTGACTTCATCAGTACTTGTTTTTGTAAGAAGTGTTTACATGCTGAATGCACCGAGGTGTCTGTTTAAACTACTGTCACTCAGCTCGGACACTCATGCATACCCCACGAGACATGCCACCAAAGGTCTATTCACAAGAACAGAATATGGGAGGCGCACTGTACTACATAGAGCCATGGCTATCAATCAATTCAATCAATTTTATTTTATATAGCCCTTCTTACATCAGCTAATATCTCGAAGTGCTGTACAGAAACCCAGCCTAAAACCCCAAACAGCTAGTAATGCAGGTGTAGAAGCACGGTGGCTAGGAAAAACTCCCTAGAAAGGCAAAACCTAGGAAGAAACCTAGAGAGGAACCAGGCTATGAGGGGTGGCCAGTCCTCTTCTGGCTGTGCCGGGTGGAGATTATAACAGAACCATGCCAAGATGTTCAAAAATGTTCATAAGTGACAAGCATGGTCAAATAATAATCAGGAATAAATCTCAGTTGGCTTTTCATAGCCGATCATTAGAGTTTAAAACAGCAGGTCTGGGACAGGTAGGGGTTCCATAACCGCAGGCAGAACAGTTTAAACTGGAATAGCAGCAAGGCCAGGCGGACTGGGGATAGCAAGGAGTCACCACGGCCGGTAGTCCCGACGTATGGTCCTAGGGCTCAGGTCTCTCAGTTGGCTTTTCATAGCCGATCATTTAGAGTTGAAAACAGCAGGTCTGGGACAGGTAGGGGTTTCGTAGCCGCAGGCAGAACAGTTGAAACTGGAATAGCAGCAAGGCCAGGCGGACTGGGGGCAGCAGGGTGTCATCATGCCCGGTAGTCCTGACGTATGGTCCTAGGGCTCAGGTTCTCAGAGAGAAAGAGAGAACGAGAGAATTAGAGAGAGCATACTTAAATTCACACAGGACACTGGATAAGACAGGAGAAGTACTCCAGGTATAACCAACTAACCCCAGCCCCCCGACACATAAACTACTGCAGCATAAATACTGGAGGCTGAGACAGGAGCGGTCCGGAGACACTGTGGCCCCATCCGAAGAAACCCCCGGACAGGGCCAAACAGGAAGGATATAACCCCACCCACTCCGCCAAAGCACAGCCCCCGCACCACTAGAGGGATATCCCCAACCACCAACTTACAATCCTGAGACAAGGCCGAGTATAGCCCACAGAGGTCTCCACCACAGCACAAACCAAGGGGGGGGGGGGGGCGCCAACCCAGACAGGAAGATCACGTCAGTAACTCAACCCACTCAAGTGACGCACCCCTCCCAGGGACGGCATGAAAGAGCACCAGCAGGCCAGTGACTCAGCCCCTGCAACAGGGTTAGAGGCAGAGAACCCCAGTGGAGAGGGGAACCGGCCTGGCAGAGACAGCAAGGGCTGTTCGTTGCTCCAGCCTTTCCGTTCACCTTCACACTCCTGGGCCAGACTACACTCAATCATATGACCTACTGAAGAGATAAGTCTTCAGTAAAGACTTAAAGGTTGAGACCGAGTCTGCGTCTCTCACATGGGTAGGCAGACTGTTCCATAAAAATGGAGATCTATAGGAGAAAGCCCTGCCTCCCGCTGTTTGCTTAGAAATTCTAGGGACAATTAGGAGGCCTGCGTCTTGTGACCGTAGCGTACGTATTGGTATGTACGGCAGGACCAACTCGGAAAGATAGGTAGGAGCAAGCCCATGTAACGCTTTATAGGTTAACAGTAAAACCTTGAAATCAGCCCTTGCCTTAACAGGAAGCCAGTGTAGGGAAGCTAGCACTGGAGTAATATGATCAAATTTCTTGGTTCTAGTCAGGATTCTAGCAGCCGTATTTAGCACTAACTGAAGTTTATTTAGTGCTTTATCCGGGTAGCCGGAAAATAGAGCATTGCAGTAGTCTAATCTAGAAGTAACAAATGCATGGATTAATTTTTCTGCATCATTTTTGGACAGAAAATTTCTGATTTTTGCAATGTTACGTAGATGGAAAAAAGCTGTCCTTGAAACAGTCTTGATATGTTCGTCAAAAGAGAGATCAGGGTCAAGAGTAACGCCTAGGTCCTTCACAGTTTTATTTGAGACGACTTTACAACCATCAAGATGAATTGTCAGATTTAACAGAAGATCTCTTTGTTTCTTGGGACCTAGAACAAGCATCTCTGTTTTGTCCGAGTTTAAAAGTAAAAAGTTTTCAGCCATCCACTTCCTTATGTCTGAAACACAGGCTTCTAGCGAGGGCAATTTTGGGGCTTCACCATGCTTCATTGAAATGTACAGCTGTGTGTCATCCGCATAGCAGTGAAAGTTAACATTATGTTTTCGAATAACATCCCCAAGAGGTAAAATATATAGTGAAAACAATAGTGGTCCTAAAACGGAACCTTGAGGAACACCGAAATGTACAGTTGATTTGTCGGAGGCTACATGGAACTCTAATCCACATCAGGAAAATGATGCAAGCATTAGAATCAGAATAACAAAACTGATTTAAGAATACACCTTATGGAACAGCAGGGACTGTGAATAGACACACACACATGCACAGACACACATACACATGATAAGACACAACCTCATGGATGTTGTATTGTAAATATGTGATAGTGGAGTAGTGGCCTGAGGGAACACACTAAATGTCTTGGGTAAAGTGTTATGAAATGTAATGTAATGTCATATTTTACATTGTATATAACTCTCTTAATGTTGCTGGACCCCAGGAGATCCTTAATAAATACAAATACAAATGTGCAGAAGACCCTATGGAAAAAACAGAATGTAGGGCCAGCTGAAGAAAGAGCCTTTCAAGCTATGGCTTCCATATGGGCTACAGAACTCATATTTAATCCATATACATTTAATATATCCCTCCTGGGAAACACTGCCATATGAAGCAAGGGCTGCTCCTGACCCACCTTCCCCTCTCCATTTAAAGCACAGGCTGAGTTTTAATTCAAGGCGCGTTGTAGGGAAGTGCACTGCACTTGGCTTTAACTTGAGCCGACATCTGCATAGCGTTTACTGTGACTGCGATTCTCTGTGAACATCGGGAACATTGCCTTGGATTGAATCCTGGCTACTGTACTGTAACTATTCTGTAACTTTTTTCCCCCAGTATAATTATTTTGAAAACTTTCTGTTGCAATAGAAACTGTTTTGTTTCCACAGAAACTTCCTTGGGACCAAAGAGACCTCCTTGCTTCTGATGGCTATGTTCCTCCTTGCCGTATTTTACCACGGGCAACAGGTAAGATGATTGTTGCACATTCACTATGTCCAATTGGAAATATTCCTTGAGTTATTAATGTATTTGTTATTTATTACATTTTTAGCTAATCCTATTATAAAGACACATTAGCTGTTGTGGTCCTTTGTAGCTCAATTGGTAGAGCATGGCGCTTGTAACGCCAGGGTAGTGGGTTCGATCCCCGGGACCACCCATACGTAAAAATGTATCCACACATGACTGTAAGTCGCTTTGGATAAAAGTGTCTGCTAAATGGCATATTATTATTATTATTATGGGCACTTAACATAAGCAATAATGCACTATGGGAGTGATAGCTGTGGTAAGCAAAAGTGCTTCCTGGTACATACAGAGTCGGCAGCTGAGGAGGAGGACACATTTCTTTTGAGCTCACTCTACTAAATGGCATCCTTTGATCGCTTTGATCACCTGGTCTGCGCTGGTCAGAGACAGAGGGGAAATGAGAATAATTCAATGTCCTTTGTACTGTAGCCATATGAAAGTGAAAAAAGAAATGCCCCCATTTGAAGATCTTCAATGTCATTGAGACACTCCTGTCAATGGCTTTCTTTGATTTTAGCGCTTTGTCGGTTTGTTGAGTCAAAAGCTTCTGTTACGTTTTTAGATGCATGGATAAGGCAGAGAGACGAAAGTGAAGGTTCGGAAATAATGGTTTACAGGACAGCATCTACCTGAAAAACTGGAAGGATTCTCACATGTAAAGTGATACATAGGATCGTTGTGATATGTGTGCCAAATGAAAAGAAAAGGAAAAATGATATTTAAAAAATGGTATACTGTGTGTAGTTGTATATTGTTATAGAAATACATTAAATTACCTTTTGTCAAATTCTAGATAAACTTCCATGTAGATGAAATCAATATTCAGTGGCCATTACAATGTGTGTTTCTGAACATGTTTGTTGCCACCCACATGTCCTTTCCTATATCGTGGTTAGAAATACATCTATTAAACTACAGGAAGGGTTGTGGCACAATTATGAATCATGCAACATCTGGAGCTGAGGGTTGGGACTAATAACAACTAATAACAACAAAATAACTAATTTAAAACATAATAAGTATATAGGTTGAGAACTTTTGTGAAAAGAGCACAGTTTGGCATGTAGAGGCAAACCGGATGGACATCATGAAAATGATCAGAGAGGTTGAGGTTAGAAGAAGTTCAGGAGTAAAAACAAACAAAATAGAATTATTGTAAAATTGACTGTGTCCATAAAATGTATATAGTATGTATAAGCTGGAAATAGAGGCCTAAGCATTGTTGTTCACTGGTTTACTACAATTAGGGGAGGGGTGCTGGGGTTGGAAAGTAATAAAGGAAAATACATTTTATAAAAGGATATGTATATATGTATGTATATGTATTTATATGTATGTGTATATGTATGTATGTGTATGTATGTATAGGTATATATAAATATATATATATATATTTGCGGAAAAAGAACATATGGGGGATTGGAAATTATGCAGACAATTACATTGATGGTAGTTACAATCTACCTGCAATATTAAAGCTGATCTACCCCCTAAAAAAAATATAATAATAATGATAATATATATTTTTTAAACATCTGCAGGCCAGGGGGTGATGGACAAAATGTAGGCAGATGTACCAGCTTCGTTACGCCACTATAATTAAGGTAGCTGGATACTTCATACACAAAGACCACAGACCAGGGCTTAATAAACAGCTTGACAAAGCCCCTGCTAATTAACTCTTTCACCGCTGTGGAAATCACAGACTCAGTTCTATACCAGTGTTCGGTGAGAGGAAACTGTGTCCTTTCATGTCCTTGCTTTATAATGCTGCATGAGGGCATATTCGGGTTCACGTAAAACAATGTTCTCCCTGGATTGCGAAACGTATGCGTTGTCGTCCGACAGATGGCGTCACTCCTATGCTAGTCCTTCGATCAATCAGTGCAGATGAAAGTTGCAAGTAAAAACAATGACACTGGCCAGGTGGAAGACAGCACAATTTAACTGATTTTACAGGGTGTCTAATGTGTAATTTCTATATACATTAATCTCAAAGATTATTGTGTATAAAGTGTAATTCAGAGTGCAAAGATGCAGATACGCTATAGTCTGGCATCCCAATGTGGCATAGCTACGCGACTCTGAGAGCACCATTTGTGGGGACGCATAGCCCGAACTCTCACCTCCCCCAAATTCCCAACCAACGTTGCTCCGTGAATGCGTCCTCTATTCATTTGAATGTGTTGACAGTTTGAGAAATTGCTTGAGCAATGCTGAGAAGTATGAAAGGCAACAGTCCAATATTCTAGAACACTGCTGTGTGTACGCTTACACGTTTTGGACTCTGATAGACACTTAAGACTGCGTACCCTTTTCTCTTGATTTCCTGTCTTTCAAAAAAGGCTTTTTTTCCCGCTCATCTCCGTAGCAACAGGGATTCTTACATAAGAACATTGATGGTGCTGTGTGTAGAAATCGCTCCGCCATTACAGTACCTGGTTAATAAAATGTTTAAATGTTCGCCTTATTTCAGTTTGTGACAAAACAAGCAAGCCGGTTGAAATATATTTTCAAACACCAAAAATATCATATTTTCAGCTGTTTTACTCTTGTGTACAAAACTGAAAGTAAAAAGCAAAAACAAAACTTAAGGATGGGAAGCATAGAAATAGAGCACATAGAACGGATCTACCGCTTATCAGACTTGCTTTCAATGAGAATGACAGATCTAAATTATAACTCACATTTCAATGTGAATTTGGCCAATCAGCCCACAAAGCTGAATATTGTGCCTTTAATGTATTTGCCGTGTACATTACGTTTGTGACTGAATGAAAACCATGACTGTGATGCTCTGTGTGTTCATGACATTGGCCATGTACTGTATGACCTTGACCATTATGTCTACTTTGGTACATGCATGCCTACAGCCTATAGGGTCTACTGTAGATGGATACACTTTGTGTGGGTGGGTGTATGAGTGCTTGCGTGCAAGATTGGTTGTGATTGACAGTGATCACCCACTGTATACACAAGCATTGGTCTGTAAATGAGGGCCCTACATTCATTCATCAGTCTGTTTGCTGTCATTATAATTGATCAATTAAAGTACTGAATTTACTAGAGTTAGCTCCCCTGGCTTCAGAGTCTAAATTAGAAGAAAGCAGTTACGGGAAGAACAGAACATTTCTGGACGTGAATATGCATTTATTTAATTAAACTGTTTATCTTATTGAATATTGAATCAATTTCGATTTGATTCAGAATGTATGTGTTTACAGTATTAATTGAGTGAGCCACAAGTGCTTTGGATTCTATTCATTCAAATCAATAAAGCAAAATGAATATAGGTATCAAATCAATATTTCATTTGAATCAATATCTCATCTGGGATTAGATTAGATATAAGGACAGCAGACTTTGAATGTTTGCTCTAGTTTGTCTAGAGTGCCAGGTGGGCGGGGTTTACGGTTTTGGGACTTTTCTATTGGTCCATTAAGCCAGGCAAGCTCAGTCAAGCATCTTATAGTATTTGGACCCAGGTCTGACGGACAGGTGTGGGTTTACATTGATATCCAATGACAAAGTCCACTAGCGGAACAGCTTTGAGGTGAGATGGTTTTAACGTGGTTAACATCTTCAATGAAGCATACCAGCACACTATGGTTGGCCTGTAATGAATTGAATTGGGCCCTGTATGTTTTTATGTTCACATAGAATTTATGACTGTGTTGGGGCTTGGTTGATTTTTTCGGACTGCATTAGTGTTGCAAACTATTTAAAATGTAAACATTGTGTTTGCGATCGTTGTTATGTCTGCTCTGGGGGAAAATATATATATAAATTAGTGGCCCTGAGAGAAATCCTCACTAGTAGTTCACTGTTATGAATAACTGAGGTCATGTTTCTTAATGGGATTTTTCTAATAACTCTCGGGCGCGATATTTCAGTGGCCAACAGCTCATTAGCGTAATGCCAATTTACCCTGAGGATTTTGAATTCTTAATTGGGAAGTTGAACATTCTATTGAAGTCCCATATTCGCCAAGATTAATCGTGAACCTGTTTTTCAATCTGCTGGTTAAAGCTTTTTATGGTCTTACAAGCCTTTCCGAATGCATCGGAAATAATTTTCAATATCAGTGGGTGAATCAAAAAGCTCTCACGGTCTCACTGCAAGTTAAGGGGTAAGTTTAGGCACTCATTCTGAATGGTTATGGTTAGGGTTAAGGTTTGGGATAGGGTTAAAACATTGCGTTTAGGGTTAAGGTTTGGAATAGTTTAGTTTAATAGAATCCGCATTAGCTGCTGCACATGCAGCAGCTACTCTTCCTGGGGTCCACATAAAACTTACAAATACGTGACAAAGTACAGAACAGTTATAGACAAGAACAACATAAGATATCACATTAAATAAAAAATACAAATAAGAATTACAGTATATACAGTCCATGCCTCGATGAATTCAGGCTGTTCTGAGGGAAAAAGTGAGGGGTGCGACTCATTATTAGGATGGTGATTCTAATGTTTGGGATACTCAGTGTATAGGAAAGACACCAAGAGACAACAAAAATATTATTTACACACTATTTATATATACAGTGGGGAAAAAAAGTATTTAGTCAGCCACCAATTGTGCAAGTTCTCCCACTTAAAAAGATGAGAGAGGCCTGTAATTTTCATCATAGGTACACGTCAACAATGACAGACAAATTGAGAAAAGAAAATCCAGAAAATCACATTGTAGGATTTTTAATGAATTTATTTGCAAATTATGGTGGAAAATAAGTATTTGGTCACCTACAAACAAGCAAGATTTCTGGCTCTCACAGACCTGTAACTTCTTCTTTAAGAGGCTCCTCTGCCCTCCACTCGTTATCTGTATTAATGGCACCTGTTTGAACTTGTTATCAGTATAAAAGACACCTGTCCACAACCTCAAACAGTCACACTCCAAACTCCACTGTGGCCAAGACCAAAGAGCTGTCAAAGGACACCAGAAACAAAATTGTAGACCTGCACCAGGCTGGGAAGACTGAATCTGCAATAGGTAAGCAGCTTGGTTTGAAGAAATCAACTCTGGGAGCAATTATTAGGAAATGGAAGACATACAAGACCACTGATAATCTCCCTCAATCTGGGGCTCCACGCAAGATCTCACCCCGTGGGGTCAAAATGATCACAAGAACCACAAGAACCACACGGGGGGACCTAGTGAATGACCTGCAGAGAGCTGGGACCAAAGTAACAAAGCCTACCATCAGTAACACACTACGCCGCCAGGGACTCAAATCCTGCAGTGCCAGACGTGTCCCCCTGCTTAAGCCAGTACATGTCCAGGCCTGTCTGAAGTTTGCTTGAGTGCATTTGGATGATCCAGAAGAGGATTGGGAGAATGTCATATGGTCAGATGAAACCAAAATATAACTTTTTGGTAAAAACTCAACTCGTCGTGTTTGGAGGACAAAGAATGCTGAGTTGCATCCAAAGAACACCATACCTACTGTGAAGCATGGTGGTGGAAACATCATGCTTTGGGGCTGTTTTTCTGCAAAGGGACCAGGACGACTGATCCGTGTAAAGGAAAGAATGAATGGGGCCATGTATCGTGAGATTTTGAGTGAAAACCTCCTTCCATCAACAAGGGCATTGAAGATGAAACGTGGCTGGGTCTTTCAGCATGACAATGATCCCAAACACACCGCCCGGGCAACGAAGGAGTGGCTTTGTAAGAAGCATTTCAAGGTCCTGGAGTGGCCTAGCCAGTCTCCAGATCTCAACCCCATAGAAAATCTTTGGAGGGAGTTGAAAGTCCGTGTTGCCCAGCGACAGCCCCAAAACATCACTGCTCTAGAGGATATCTGCATGGAGGAATGGGCCAAAATACCAGCAAAAGTGTGTGAAAACCTTGTGAAGACTTACAGAAAACGTTTGACCTGTGTCATTGCCAACAAAGGGTATATAACAAAGTATTGAGAAACTTTTGTTATTGACCAAATACTTATTTTCCACCATAATTTGCAAATAAATTCATTAAAAATCCTACAATGTGATTTTCTGGAATTTCTTTTCTCATTTTGTCTGTCATAGTTGACGTGTACCTATGATGAAAATTACAGGCCTCTCTCATCTTTTTAAGTGGGAGAACTTGCACAATTGGTGGCTGACTAAATACTTTTTTTCCCCACTGTATAGTACCAGTCAAAAGTTTGGACACACCTACTCATTCAAGGGTTTTTCTTTATTTTTACTATTTTCTACATTGTAGAATAATAGTGAAGACATCAAAACTATGAAATAACAAATATGGAAGTAGTAGTAACCAAAAAAGTGTTAAACAAATCAAAATATATTTTATATTTGAGATTCTTCAAAGTAGCCACCCTTTGCCTTGATGACATCTTTGCACACTCTTTGCATTCTCTCAACCAGCTTCATGAGGTAGTCACCTGGAATGCATTTCAATTAACAGGTGTACCTTCTTAAAAGTTAATTTGTCGAATTTCTTTCCTTCTTAATGCGTTTGAGCCAATCAGTTGTGTTGTGACAAGAAAGGGGGGTATACAGAAGATAGCCCTATTTGGTAAAAGACCAAGTCCATATTATGGCAAGAACAGCTCAAATAAGCAAAGAGAAATGACAGTCCATCATTACTTTAAGACATGGTCAGTCAAATCGGAAAAATTCAAGAACTTTGAACGTTTCTTCAAGTGCTGTCACAAAAACCATCAAGAGCTATGATGAAACTGGCTCTCATGAGGACCGCCACAGGAATGGAAGACCCAGAGTTACCTCTGCTGCAGAGGATAAGTTCATTAGAGTTACCAGCCTTAGAAATTGCAGCCCAAATAAATGCTTCACAGAGTTCAAGTAACAGACACATCTCAACATCAACTGTTCAGAGGAGACTGTGTGAATCAGGCCTTCATGGTCGAATAGCTGCAAAGAAATCACTACTAAAGGACACCAATAATAAGAAGAGACTTGCTTGGGCCAAGAAACACAAGCAATGGACCGGTGGAAATGTGTCCTTTGGTCTTGAGTCCAAATTGGAGATTTTTGGTTCCAACTGCCGTGTCTTTGTGAGACGCGTGTGGGTGAACAGATGATCTCCGCATGTGTATTTCACACCGTAAAGCATGGAGGAGAAGGTGTTATGGTGTGGGTGTGCTTTGCTGGTGACGCTGTCTGTGATTTATTTAGAATCAAAGCACACTTAACCAGCATGGCTACCACAGCATTCTGCAGCGATACGCCATCCCATTTGGTTTGGGCTTAGTGGGACTATAATTTGTTTTTCAACAGGACAATGACCCAACACACCTCCAGGCTGTGTAAGGACTATTTTACCAAGAAGGAGAGTGATGGAGGGCTGCATCAGATGACCTGGCCTCCACAATCCCCCGACCTCAACCCAATTGAGATGGTTTGGGATGAGTCGGATGGCAGAGTGAAGGAAAAGCAGCCAACAAGTGCTCAGCATATGTGGGAACTCATTCAAGACTGTTGGAAAAGCATTCCAGGTTTAGCTGGTTGAGAGAATGCCAAGAGTGTGCAGAGCTGTCATCAAGGCAAAGGGTGGCTATTTGAAGAATCTCAAATATAAAATGTATTTTGATTTGTTTAACACTTTTTTGGTTACTACATGATTACATATGTGTTTTCTACAATGTAGAAAATAGTAAAAATAAAGAAAAACCCTTGAATGAGTAGGTGTGTCCACACTTTTGAATGGGACTGTATATGTTTACATTACTTATTTAACTGATTTCCCACTGTTTTATGTCAGAAGACAGCCAGTCAGACCTTCCTAGGACCATGTAAAGGTCTTCTGTAGAATAAACTTGTATTTGCCTCCCTCTGGTGGTCGGCTGCATCCTTACATCGATTTATATAACTTCACTGCAACGTTACTTCAAAGGGGCGGTCCTTAGAAAAACAATTTATCCAGCTCAACTGCTTCACGATACAGACATGGCAAAGCAATCGCTGAATTTGTCTCGAGAAGGCAGATCTAAATACATAACTTTAATAGCTCTACGATAAAGTATGGGACCTACAAACTTCCTTAAACCAATAATAAATAAATAAGTTATTTTGTGTGGAAGTCAAACATTTGTTTTAAGTCAGAGGAAGTAGCACTACTACAGTAATAGAATATTGCCCTCTTGATAGATTGATGATTAAGCCATAGCGAAACAGTGCAAAACGGCTGTCAGCTCAACTGTTAAATTAGAATTTTATCTGCTTTTTAATGCTAAACGTTATTTTTGCCTGAGTAACCGCTGGTGGCAGAGCATTCCACGATGACATGGCTCTATATAGTACTTAACTGAGTGACGCATAAAATCTGCTTTTAGAAATCCCTCAACCCTCAACCATGAAAGACTATCATGCATGTTGTTGATGTTAGTTCTGTGTGTGCAGTTAAGGGAAAGGTGTACTGCATTGTTTTGATCAAGCTGCAGCTTTGCTAGGTCTTTCTTTGCTGCACATGACCATATTACAGCATGACAGTAATCAAGATGGGACAAGATCAAAGCCTGAACAACTAATACAGTTGATCTTTGTGTCAAAAACGTGGAACATATTTTTATAACAGATATACCTTTCCCCAACTTCACAACAACTTTCACAAAATGACTTGACCATGATAACTGACCATCCAATGTTACTCCTAGGAGTTCAGCTTCTTCAACTTGTTCAATGGTCACACCCTTTATGCACAACTCCAGTTGAGGTTTAGGTCTAAGAGAATGCTTTGAACCGAATACAATGCTTTTGGTTTTAGATGTATTTAAAACCAGTTTATTGTTAATTACCCATTCTGACACTGACTGTAACTCCTTGCTAAGAGTCTCAGTGAGCTCACTGGCTGTAGGTGCTGGTGTGTAGAGTGTGTAATCATCAGCATACATAGTCATTTTAGGTTATTGTAAGACAAGTGGCAAAATATTTGTAAAAATAGAGAAGAGTAACGGCCCAAGGCAACGTCCCTGAGGGATACCGCACTGTGGCAAAGCCTCTAGACAGCTCAGTGTTGTTGCTCTGTATAATGTGGAAGGGTACATCTCCATGTGGCAACAGGGTGGACATAGTGGTTTTGGTGTTAGGAAATCTTTGCAGCTCGGGCTGCCACTTACTGCATTGCAGGAGCTACATGTCCTCTCATTACCATCAAGTCATTAGCACCTGTGTGAATAATAATAATATGTTTGGCCCCATTTGATTTGTTGCTTGACAGACATTCAAGGTACTTGCTGTTTCAGCACCATAGCTTTCTGACTGACATGCCAGGGAATAGCAGATTCTCTCAGAAATGTCCCATTGGATTAATGTAAAATGAAGGCCATAGGGTGCTCTGCCTGTGTGCTGCTGTTGTGGGATGTAGTGTCTGGAATTATGTTCTTTGGATGGAGTGGGGTGGGAACCACAGGTGGCCTTTCGTTGTATTCCTGGCAGGGCCCTGCTGGCGCTGGTGCTCTGGGGCTGTGATGTGAGGAACTTGGGGAGGTGCTGGTGTGGGAGAAGGAGTTGTTCTGGGTCTGGTTACTGACATCCAGTGGCGGCTCCTGAAAAAATTCTCAGGAGGGGCAATTTTTCTGATGATTTAGGTGACCTACACACGTGCAGGAGTCCGTGCACGCGATTCCAGATATCTTTACCTCTGAATAAACTGCCTTTATTATACCATATCCACCCTGTCCAAAGTCTCTACTTGGTCTCAGTTCTCCAGTAAACTTGTGATTATCAACAGTACACAACGGTAACAAACAATTGGGGGAACTCACGGGGCAGATAGTAACCACTTAAAAGGAAGCGATTCCCAAACCTTCCATAACAAAGCCATCACCTACAGAGAGATGAACTTGGAGAAGAGTCCCCTAAGTAAGCTTGTCCTGGGCCTCTGTTCACAAACACAAACAGACCCCACACAGCCCCAGGACAACAACAACAACAACAACAACAACACAATTAGACCCAACCAAATCATGAGAAAACAAAAAGAGAATTACTTGACACATTGGAAAGAACAAACAAAAAAACAGAGCAAACTAGAATGCTATTTGGCCCTAAACAGAGAGTACACAGTGGCAGAATACCTGACCACTGTGACTGACCCAAACTTAATGAAAGCTTTGACTATGTACAGACTCAGTGACCATAGCCTTGCTATTGAGAAAGGCCGCCGTAGGCAGACCTGGCTCTCAAGAGAAGACAGGCTATGTGCACACTGCCCACAAAATGAGGTGGAAACTGAGCTGCACTTCCTAACCTCCTGCCAAATGTATGACCATATTAGAGACACATATTTCCCTCAGATTACAGCGATCCACAAAGAATTCGAAAACAAACCCAATTTTGATAAACTCCCTTATCTACTGGGTGAAAAACCACAGTGTGCCATCACAGCTGCAAGATTTGTGACCTGTTGCCACAAGAAAAGGGCAACCAGTGAAGAACAAACACCATTGTAAATACAACCCATATTTATGTTTATTTATTTTCCCATTTGTACTTTAACTATTTGCACATTGTAACAACACTGTATATATACATAATATGACATTTGAAATGTCTTTATTCTTTTGAAACTTCTGAGTGTAATGTTTACTGTTAATATTTATTGTTTATTTCACTTTTGTTTACTATCTACTTCCCTTGCTTTGGCAATGTTAACACACGTTTCCCATGCCAATAAAGCCCTTAAATTGAATTGAATTGATAGTAAGGTCGCAATGACACAGAAAGCAGTTCAATGTCGGGGTACAGAGTCGCTCTCTTACCAGGATCGCGGTCCGCTCTGACCAGGGTGAAGGTGGCCGGCTCCACTTCTCTGTCCGGGACTCATCCAGCCAAGTCTCCCAGCTGTATTGGGATTCAGCTGCCAGCAGCGTTTTCATTATTTAGTCCGTTCGTAGCGGGTATGTACACGATCAACAAGATCAGTCCAAAACCAACCACTGGAAATCCATGGTTGGCAGAATGTTTGTAAACTAAGTCTACAAATTAAAAACATAAAATAACGCCGCACTGCAGGTCGCAACAGAGACGCTTCTAGCCGCCATTGTCTTAGTTACGTTCAACGTTACGTCACGTATGACGAAAGCGCGTAAGTGCAAGCCCACAGACACCCATAGAGAATGTATTGAAAGCTTTGAAATGTGAAAAAAATAGATTTTACATGACAGGCTATGAGAGACTTCTGGGCGATTTTCAACTTGACTGAAATCGCCCCAAAAACGGGCGGGGCCATTTGAAGCACGACTTTAGCCTGATTTGACATTTAGTGGCTGGCAGATCAGACGTGAACACTGATAACTGCTGTTGCCGTGATATAATTGATTAGAAAAAAAATCCCTTCCTTTTCCCGTTTGGCAGTGCGTCGCCCATATCGCCCTATTGAACAAGCCGTCCCTGCTGACATCTTGTGCTGAGTCTGTGTGAGTTCCCGAGGTTCACTCTGAGAATAAGTTGTACTGCCGATGAGGGGATGTGAGGGTGTGGTAGTGAGGGTTGTGGTAGGTTCCAGTTGTTTTCTTAGAGTGTGGATGGTGGTGTCTCTGTATTGTAGCAAGTCTATGACTGCTGACAACTTCCTTTGTAGCTCCTCCCTGATGTCAGCTACCTCTCTCCTCATGATGCTCTCGACCATTGCCAGTTTCTCTCTCAGCTCTTCCTTATCCTGCCTCAGAACTGTCACCTCACCACCAAGCTCATTCACCTCTACCTCCAGTAGGGAAAAACTCCCAAAGGCCTGGACAGCTGGGATAGGTTGTAACACTCCATGTCTGCTAGGTTGGCTTGGTTAGATATTAGACTTTTGGAATTAACTGATTTCTCATCAGGTCTGTCTTCTGATTGAAGTGTAGCAGAGTGCCATTCTCTTTCAAGGTGTCTGCTAGCTCTTTCAGTGATGTAAACATGTATATAGAGGATAAGTGCAGCTTCTAGGCCTTGAATCATTACGGTGCCATTGTTGTAGGTGTTAATGGTGCAGAGTCGATTATCAGGCTCCTGTTCATAATACCAAGATCTGTCGACCATTCCTCTCTTTCTAACATGGCCAAAGTGCCTACATGAGGCAGAATACCAAGCAGCAGTATGCTCTGTGTAGAAGAGCAGGTCAGATATTGTATTATTTTCTCCAATTAGGGTATAATCAGCAAAGGATGCCTCTGGATTTTCCCTCAGCAGCTTTTTATTTGATTTGATTGTGTTTATTAAAAACATTTAGGGGTAGATCAGCTTTAATATTGCGGAGAGATTGTGGCTTCTATCAATGTAATTCTCTGCACATTTCCAATCCCCCATATATATATTTAAAAAAATATATATTCTTTATTATTTTCCCCTAACAGCTTTTGTTTATGATGCTGTTTAGAATGTTCAGAGTTCTGTTCTGCTGGTAGATCAAATGGAATGGACCAAGCTCCTGCTACTGTTGCCATTGTTATTTTTAGAATTTGAGCAATGATGCATGCAACTTGGTAAGCAGGGTTCTCGGGAAGCCGGGGTAGGCTGGGGAGAAGCACCGCTGATAGCGGGGTTACTGGGAGTCTGGAAGGTTACCGTTGTGGCTTGCTGCCTAGTAGGTAGTCGGCGGAATTGATCCAACAATGCATTGAAGGCATGGTCATGGCGTTCCGCCAACGTATGGAGTCCCTCCACAAGGTTATGAGGTAACTCCTTGTGTCTTCCAATGGTGGCTCCTTGGAGGGAGTCTTCTGGGTCAGTCATGGCCAGTTTGTACTATCACGACTCAGGATATGATCCAGATGCAGACACAGGAGGCGGATAGTTAGATTCTCCTAATATTTATTGTAACAAAGGGGCAGGCAAAAGGCAGGTCGAGGGCAGACAGAGGTCTGTAATCCAAGGCAGAGTCAATTAGGGACAGAACGGCAGGCAGGCTCAGGGTCAGGACAGGCAAAAAGGTCAGAACCAGGAAGACTAGAAAACAAAAACTTGAGAACAGGAGAAACAGGAAACACACTGGTAAGACCTGACAAAACAAGACGAACTGGCAACAGACAAACAGAAAATGCAGGTATAAATACAAAGGGGATAATGGGGAAAAATAGGAGAAACCTGGTGGGGGGTGGAGACAAGCACAAGACAGGTGAAAAAGATCAGGGTGTGACAGCAAACTGAAGCATATCAACATATTATTTTTTCCACAGTAAAGTTGATGAAATACTGTGCCATTATGCAGAAGTTTAATTGTGCAGCCTTTTAACTTTCAGGGATGGGCACTCTCGAATGTCTTACTTATAGGCTACTCCGACTTTCTCTGTTCCTATTTCTATCATGTTAAATATTAGCCACTATTAGTATCAACCATCAGTAGGCCTGATAATAACACATATTCAACTGCCAATGTACTGTTCCCTTCAGTTGGTATAGCCTACATTATCAAACCATTTAAAAACATGTTTCGTTTACCTTCATTTGCTTCCTCTGTAAAAGCCGTCACGGCCATGTGGTTGTTGCTGAGGATCATTAGTAACAGTTGATCATATAAAAAAAAGACATGTATGCTAATTAAATCGTTATGGAGCGGAGAGCAGACCAAGCCGTAACAGTTTGAACCAGACGCATGGCGCAATACTTGGCTGCGTCATCACACAGTTCCATGGTTAGTGCAGGCAAAAGACGAGGGTATAGCCTACTATTGTACACTGTTCTCCCTATTATAATTATATGTACAATAATCTTCCAACATTACTATGGGTAACTGAACTGCAATTTTTTGAATTAATCAAACTATCGTTTTCTTTCTTTCATAGGTAAAGGCTCTCTAAATCCCTAATATTGGCTCTCTAAATCCTCTATATATCCTATTGAGTCTGTCGACAAAATTCTAACTAAAAGGTATTTGTATTTGTATTTATTATGGATACCCATTAGCTGCTTCCAAGGCAGCAGCTACTCTTCCTGGGGTCCAGCAAAATTAAGGCTGTTAAACAATTTTAAAAACATTACAGTACATTCACAACAGATTTCACAACACATTAAGTGTGTGCCCTCAGGCCCCTATTCTACTACCACATATCTACAACACAAAAGCCATGTGTACGTGTGTGTATAGTGCGTATGTTATCATGTGTGTGTATGCATGTGTCTGTGCCTGTGTTTGTGTTGCTTCACAGTCCCCGCTGTTCCATGAAGTGCATTTGTATCTGTTTCTTAAATCAGATTTTACTGCTTGCATGAGTTACTTGATGTGGAATAGAGTTCCATGTAGTGATGGCTCTTTGTAGTACTGTGCGCCTCCCATAGTCTGATCTGGACTTGGGGACTATGAAGAGACCTCTGGTGGCATGTCTTGTGGGGTATGCATGGGTGTCCGAGCTATGTGCCAGTAGTTCAAACAGACAGCTCGGTGCATTCAACATGTCAATACCTCTCACAAATACAAGTAGTGATGAAGTCAATCTCTCCTCCACTTTGAGCCAGGAGAGATTAACATTGACATTAATGTTAGCTCTCTGTGTACATCCAAGGGCCAGCCGTGCTGCCCTGTTCTGAGCCAATCACAATATTCTTAAATCCCTCTTTGTGGCAGCTGACCACACGACTGAACAGTAGTCCAGGTGCGACAAAACTAGGGCCTGTAGGACCTACCTTGTTGATAGTGCTATTATGAATGCAGAACAGCGCTTTATTATGGACAGACTTCTCCCCATCCTAGCTACTGTTGTATCAATATGTTTTGACCATGACAGTTTACAATCCAGGGTTACTCCAAGCAGTTTAGTCACCTCAACTTGCTCAATTTATACATTATTCATTACACGATTTAGTTGAGGTTTAGGGTTTAGTGAATGATTTGTCTCAAATACAATGCTTTTAGTTTTAGAAATATTTAGGACTAATGTATTCCTTGCCACCCATTCTGAAACTAACTGCAGCTCTTTGTTAAGTGTTGCAGTCATTTCAGTCGCTGTAGTAGCTGACGTGTATAGTGTTGAGTCATCCGCATACATACAGTAGACACACTGGCTTTACTCAAAGCCAGTGGCATGTCGTTACTAAATATTGAAAAAGGTAAGGGGTCTAGACAGCTGCCCTGGGCTTCCATTAAAGAACACCCTCTGTGTTGTGTTAGACAGGTAACTCTTTATCCACAATATAGCAGGAAGTGTAAAGCCATAACACATACGTTTTTCCATCAGCAGACTATGATCGATAATGTCAAAAGCCGTACTGAAGTTTAACGAAACAGCCCCCACAATCTTTTTATCATCACATTTTCTCATCCAATCTGTGCTTGTTGAATGTCCATCCCTATAAGCGTGCTGAAAGTCTGTTGTCAATGTGTTTACTGTAAAATAGCATTGTATCTGTTAAAAAAAAATCCCAACGTTTACTAAAGGTTGGTAACAGATAGGGCTGTGGCGGTGACCGTATTACCCCCACACCGGCGGTCACGAGTCATGAAGGCAGTCAACTTCCACTTGACCCTTTCGTCACGGTAATTAGGCTTCTCCAAGCTCTGATGCTGCTGATGGTCATTAGTAGCCTACCAATCTTGCTAACTGCCTGGTACTCAGCACTCTATTGTCCCTCTAATCACTCTGACATCAATGCAAATGTGATCGAAAATCTAATCAAACACTTCATGAGAGCCCATGAGCTCATCTTGCGCAACATTTCTATAGGCGATGCAATTGCGCGAGAAAACAGAGTGTATTCTTGAGGCATAACACAGTTCTACTGTATGGCCTACAATCACATGACATTCTAACCTCCCTGACCTTAATCTAACCCCACAGATAACCATGTTTTTCCTTCTAAATGGTGACAGAATGAGGAGACATTCTGTTTCTGTTCAATGTAATTCAGTTCGGTTGTGGTCCTGTGTGGCTCAAGCATTTCGCTACATCTGCCAAATGTGTATGTGACAAATACAATTTGATTTGATTTGATTGGTAGAGCAACAATGGACTGTTATGAAACGTGAGCTCGGTTCCCACTGGGGCCACCCACACAAAAATGTATGCACGTGTTACTGTAAGTCGCGTTGGATAAAAGCATCTGCTAAATATTATTCAAGGTGTGATGAAGGTGCAGAATCATTTGTGATTTTATCTGAACATTCCTTAACATTGTACCTATTGCGGCCCTGATATTATATCTTTTTCCCCCATAGCTGGAATACACTGCCCGGCTGGATTTCCTCTGGCGTGTCCAGGCCAAGGAGGAGATCAACGAGATGAAGGAGCTCCGGGAACACAACGAGAACATGCTCCGGAATATTCTTCCAAGTCACGTTGCTCGTCACTTCCTGGAGAAGGATCGGGATAATGAGGTCAGCTGGAATTCTTTCTACCTTATTTTCGTCTGATAGACTGTTCGGTATACTGTATGTTCAACTTAATAGTGTACCGTATTTAAGGTCTTTGTAATGTCTAATGACTTGTGTGGTTCTGTGTAGCTCAGTTGGGAGAGCATGGTGCTTGCAACGCTAGGGTTGTTGGTTTGTTTCTTGCTGGTGCCACTCATATAAAAATATATGCAGAGCATTGCTGTAAGTTGCTTTGGAAAAAAATTACATCTATATTATTATTATTTTATTTCAGTGTTAGGGTCATACACAACCCAGTTTCATTTGTTTTACCTCTACTTGAACCATACTCAGGTTACGTTACATTTGTGATTTGGAGCATGAAGAGGAGTTTTCACTTCTTTACTCAATCAAAATGACACTATTGACATATTTCCCTACCGAGAGCTGTCGTCAAACATTCATCACAATCGGTTCCATAAATCTCAATGTATGCTAATTACGTATGCCCGTTGAGAGCCGTAATTGATTTTCCGTCAAACTTCAGATGGAAACGCGGAAAGAGGGTGGCGGTGGTCTGAACGGTCTGCCGTCAGGATGCTTCCACGAAGTGCAGAGAGAGTAGATTCAGTCAGCCAGAAAGCTTTATAAAACAAGACACGCTTTTATTCATGTTTCATGCATTTAATTTGATGGTCATAACATGTTGTCAGTTGGGGGGAGAGAACCCATTGATCCACCCATCCCCATATATGAGTCAGGGACTCAGTGTGGAAGGCTTCCGAATGTGAAAGGAAAGTTTTGAAGAATATACTTTTTTTTTCATTTACGGGGCTCTCCACCTGCTCATTGAACCATAAACACATACAAAAAAACACATATAAACACATACAACCTGGTCTTAGAGCATTTCATATCATTCTGTACGTAAATCCGAGATGCTCCATCTAGTATGATATGTTACGTTTCGTATGGTTACATAAGAAAGATGGTTACTAAGGCAAAAACAAAAGAATGGAGATTGGCATTTTAGCTAATTAGCAACTTTTCAACTACTTACTACTTTTTAGCCACTTTGCAACTACTTAGCATGCTAGATAACCCTTCCCCTAACCCTAAACTTAACCCTTTTAGCTAACCCTAACCCTAACCTTTTAGCTAACCCTAACCCTAACCTTAACCCTTTAACCTAACTCCTAAACTTAACCTTAACCCTAACCCCTAACCCCTAGCCTAGTTAAAGGTAGCAAGCTAGCTAACGTTAGCCACCTAGCTAGAATTCTTAACATATCATACGTTTTGCAAATTCGTAACATATTGTACGTTTTCCAAATCAGTTTCGTAAATTCGTAACATATAATACCAATTGTAATTTGTAACATCCACAAATAATACATACCATACGAAATGTAACATATAATACTAAATGGGGTGTCTCGGATTTACATACAGAATAATATGAATTACTCTGAGACCAGGTTGACACATAACATATCATGTTAACCAATTTATTGGGGGTCAAAGAAGCAGTGGAAACCACTACACACACAAAGGTTATAACATTCTGGTTATGGCAATATATAGATCATCTTTGGATATGATCAGTTTATATAGGCTACTTCCCATAGTCAAATTCAGCATGGGTTTACAACAGGGATTATCAACTAGATTCAGCCACGGGCCGATATTTTCTTGAGCGGATGGTCGGGGGGCCGGAACATAATTACAAATCATTTGTAGACTGCAAATTGACCGCAAGAATCCCAAACAGATATAATGTTTGGCTAAAACATAATAATTTCAAACCTTGCTTACGTCTCTCTACTATGCGTGGGAATACTTGGGAACAGATTTCCAAAATTAAAATCAATTGGAGCTGATTTCCTGATGTTTTTACAGTATTTTATGTCCAACAATTAACATTATACATTTTTTTTACAATGTTGTTGTTTTTTTGCTCAGAAAACCTTTGGGGGGGGGGCAAATAAAACCACCCTCGGTCGCCAGTTGGGGAACCCTGGTCTACAATTTGCTACATTGAGTATTGGGACGCAGCCAAAACACAGTTCTGGTACCAAGGTGCTCCGGTTAAGAATACAGCAACAAAGTGTATAAAGTTATCCCCTCGCTTCATCTGTTGCATAGGTACAGTTCCATGGGTATTACAGACTGACATCAAACATTAACAACATGCCACTGCTTCCAACCACCACCAACCACAGTTGAATCTTCTTTACCAGCTTGCTTTATTTTAACGGACGGCCTTATTTCGATGTTTAGTGGCTGATGAGCACTGAGACGTTGTATCTCTACATTTCCTTCATAACGCAAATTTAGAAAATGATCAAATAGTCGACATGATTCATGTTTCATTATACTGTATCTTTTCAGCTAATGTAAGTTGACACACATCAGTCCAATCAAAGTTACCAGAGAAAAGACGTTGATTTATCGGTGGCCAATGACCTTAAGCCTTCTTGGACGGGCACTGCCAAGGGGCACCCAAGGGGGCAGAAGCTGCCTTGGCCCTCAATCGGCTCTCCCAGTAGGCGCTGCTGTGTTGTGAGTGACATCACCCTTGAGCAAATCACACGAAAATAGAGAAGATCAACGACGCCTACGCTCTGTGTTTTCTCTGGCTGCCCAGAAGGCACTGAGAGAGGCTGAAACAGCTGCATTCTGAAGCTGCCTTACTCAAATAAAATTTACCAAAACAATAATATGACATGGAGGAGTTGAGTATGCTGCTTTATTATCAGAAAGCAATGATTTTGTTTACATTATTTGCTAACTGATATAATATTGTGCTGCGAATGAATGTCAGAATTGCATGCAAAACAGCGCCATTTGCTGGATAGTAGTTGCCCTGAATGATGCGTCGTCACTGCAAAGAAGACACCCTTATGTCCCAGGCGTGAAGTTTCCCCTAGGTGCAGATCTACAAACCAGGGAGTCAAGAATGCAACGCAATGGGTTGATTTCATGGTTGATTGTGATTTATCAGAGCCTGGTTTACTACATTTGGTGGTTTTTACGATGGCCGTTACTTGTTTAACACCAGAGTCTAACTAGCTTGTGAAAATATTGGTAAACTTTGCCCCATATGAAACTAACACATCAGCATTCACACACACACACAGAGAGAGAGAGAAGAGAGAGAGAGAGAGAGAGAGAGAGAGAGAGAGAGAGAGAGAGAGAGAGAGAGAGAGGAGAGAGAGAGAGAGAGAGAGAGAGAGAGAGAGAGAGAGAGAGAGAGAGAGAGAGAGAGAGAGAGAGAGAGAGAGAGAGAGAGAGAGAGAGAGAGAGAGAGAGAGAGAGAGAGAGGAGAGAGAGAGAGAGAGAGAGAGAGAGAGAGAGAGAGAGAGAGAGAGAGAGAGAGAGAGAGAGAGAGAGAGAGAGAGACTATGTATCAATTAATCAGTTCAAGTACAAAACATTGTGGGGTATCAGACAAATAAAAGAAAAATATTTAAGTTTAATTTAGAGCAACATTTAATAGGATTCAGAAAACCTGTACATACACAGGAGGAGCAAAGGGCATCCACTAAATAATTAATGAATCTCATTGAGCCAGAGATTAATTAATTAAACCATAATTGCTCAATTGCCCACGTATGAAAAATATACATAACCTGTTACTAAGTTAACACAATTATTTACAGTACCATTGTTTTAATAAGCTTGAACTTTGACCCACTACTGCATGAATTAATTACTAATGTAGTATCATTAAAAGGACTGATAACATGTATAGCTATTTTTAGTCTATGTATTATTCTATCTGAATGAATGCCTTGCCTACGTCAACTAGCATGTTTGTGATGTATTAACATTGCACCCTAGTGGTGATGATTTAAAAGTGCAACATAATTTGCTAATGCAGTAGTAACGTCCCTGCTAGGGGCAAGTGTAGAACAAGATGTGTGACGCTGTGAATACCAGGACCTTACCACTCTCCTTTCATCCACTCCCAGCTTTTATGCACTTAATACAAAATTATGCCAGTTAGAAGACGATGCATTATCTAAGTATTGTTCATCTACAAGACTCTAACTAAGATGAACTTAGATCAACGTAGACCCCTTTCCTGCAGTCAAATGACCAAATCGCCCTCTAGTGGCCTCATGGGTGGAATATCATTAATATTTTTCACAATTTCATAATTAATAAAAAATATATATAACGCAGAAAATCCAGTGTTTCAATGTCGAACGTTTTTGTTATATTTCAGTCTATTGTGATGTATATAAAATGTAATATTGGGATGCAAACTCAAAATGTAGTACATTTCAACTCTATATCTGACATGGTACACTAGAACCACCACAGCCATTTTTGAGGCATTATGTGCCATTAAAATTCTACCGTTGTGAAAGTCATGTCCCCTCTATCCTTGACTTTTTCCAAATAAGTGTATATAACTACCTGACATTGTTATAATTCCATTACATGTAATTTGAATGGGGTTTTCCCTGCCCCTCTTTCTTTAAACGTACATTTCCTACATTTTGTTCCACAGGAGCTTTACTCCCAGTCTTACGATGCTGTGGGTGTGATGTTCGCCTCCATCCCGGGCTTTGCCGACTTCTACTCCCAAACGGAGATGAACAACCAAGGGGTGGAGTGTCTGCGCCTCCTCAACGAGATCATCGCCGACTTTGACGAGGTGGGGAACTGCAACAGTGTCCTTTTCACTGTCCTGCAAAAAATGACTTTTATTTTATTTTAAAGTACACACTTCTGTTTCAGTGATCGTAAATGGGCTAGACAGAGTAAAGAGACTATATATTTAATTATAAACCGGGTGGTTCGAGCCCTGAATGCTGATTGGCTGAAAGCCGTTGTATACCACGGGTATGACCAAAAAATTACTTGTTTACTGCTCTAATTTGTTGGTAACCTGTTTATAATAGCAATAAGGCACCTCGGGGGTTTGTGGTATATGGCCAATATACCACAGCTAAGGGCTGTATCGAGGCACTCTGCAGAAATCATTTACATTTTTGTCATTTAGCAGACACTCTTATTCAGAGCGACTTACAGTTAGTGAGTGCATACATTATTTTTGAATTTTTCATACTGACCCCCCGTGGGAATCGAACCCACAACCCTGGCGTTGCAAACGCCATGCTCTACCAACTGAGCTACATCCCTGCCGGCCATTACCTCCCCTACCCTGGACAACGCTGGGCCAATTGTGCGCCACCCCATGGGTCTCCCGGTCACAGCCGGCTACGACAGAGCCTGGATTCGAACCAGGATCTCTAGTGGCACAGCTAGCACTGCGATGCAGTGCCTTAGACCACTGCGCCACTCCAGTCCACCATTTCCTGGTTGCAAAAATTCTAATGGTTTGCCTAATTTCAGTTTATGTGACAAAACAAGCAAACATAGTGTAGAGAATCATTGTACCATCTAAATTGCTGTGAAATATATTTTCCATAACCAAAAATATTATATTTTCAGCTATTTGAAGTTGTACAAAACCGAAAGTAAAAGATGCAAAAACAAAACTTAAGAACGGGAAGCATAGAAATAGCGCACATAGAACAGATCTACCGCTTCTTAGACTTGCTTTCAATGAGAATGACTGATCTATAACTCACATTTCTATGTGAATCTGGTCAGGTCGCCCAGAAAGTTACATAGTGTAGCTTTAACTGTCATTTTTGGAAAAGCAAATAAAAATATTTTTATAAAAGTCTATTTTTTTATCCCACTAACATATAAATGTTTTTGAACAGCTGAAGCTAGATACACATTAGTTTAGTCATACTTATCTTACCTTATAAGTGTTTACTTTGCAGGCTGACTAGCATCTACAGTATTTAGTTGCAATATCCCATAAATGATGTATGCAATGCGACTATTCAAACTCTCAACAGTAAGTTGATAGCCCGACTGCTTTCCCAAAAAACACACTTGAGGCCATACAAATTGTATTAAGTGTTTAACGGATTACATTTTTTTTTAAGTGATGCAAGCCAGCAAATATAAAATGATAGTTTAGTCATACTTATCTTACCTTAGAAGTGTTTACTTTGCAGGCTGACTAGTTGCAATATACCATAAATTGAATTCTGAAATCAACTTTTTAACAGATTTCATTTTTTGAAAAGTGAGGCGAGCCAGCAAGTAAAAAATTAAGAAATAAAAAAGTTTTATTTTTTATCCCACTAACATATGTTTTATTTAATTCACTCATCAAAATGACACATTGGGGATGACAATCAAACTAGTCAAACTATCAAAATAAGCAGGGAAGGCCAGCCACTCAAAAATGGGCTTGTTGTTGGGCTTTTGCAGTTGACAGTTGTGCTAGTCAGATGCAATGGTATCAAATGTTTTAAATTAAAGGTATCACTTTGCTTCAACAGAGTACAAAAACTAGTTTGCGATCTTTCACTAAACGATTCATATCGTTTTACAGAGTATCCTGGTGGAATGGGTGGTATCTGACAATGAGATTCTGGTCTAAATCTGCCATAGAACCGTGTTATTCACAGACGGTGTCAATGTCACCAAATGAGGCCAGAACAAGACACAAACCAGCTGCAGTCGACTAATGCCTCGCCTCTTTGGACAGGAATAGACTTGCCTTTTCCCAACTTGAAATTTGCCCCAAGACACAGCACATACTTAGGTAGCAGCTGCAGAGCGGCACAGTGGATGGCTGAAGAAACACTTTTATGTGATATGGCGTCGCTTTATAAGTTGCTAATGGGTTGTTTGGTATAATGAGTTGAATACTGTGTGTTGACATCAATCACGCGATTGATTGACCAAATCTTGTTTACCCTTTGGAGTAGTGATGCGATATTGAGCACAGTTCATTAACAATGGACTGCTTGTGTTTCTTCTCTCCCCCTGTTCATCTTTGTTTTTGTGTAGCTGCTCGGTGAGGAACGGTTCCAGGACATTGAAAAGATTAAGACTATCGGCAGCACCTACATGGCAGTCTCCGGACTGTCACCAGAAAAACAAGTGAGCAAAATCAAAATGTTGTGGTTCAGTATTTCGTGGCCATATCCTGACTTGCATAAAAGCTATGTATTAACACTGACACCATTGATTTGTGCTGTTACCTTGTACATGCTGTATATATAGGTGCAGTAGAAAGGCATGTACAATTTGTGCACAAGGTGTAACAAGACATAAAACGCAGACCTTGACCCTTATTTCTAAAGAGGGAGTATTTTATCTGTACATCATCATGTGTGGCATAATCCTGACTCCATTTGACCCTGGTAGCACTATAATCTCAATCTGTTCCATTTTTGTGAATCTGATTCAGTTTGCACTGTCAATCTGGTTTGGGTTCTCTCTGATGTCACTCTGATTCTTGTCCCTCTCTGTGTTCATAGCAATGTGAGGACAAGTGGGGTCATCTGTGTGAGCTGGCCGACTTTGCTATCGCCCTGAACGAGAGCATCCAGGAGATAAACAAGCACTCCTTCAACAACTTTGAGCTGAGAATCGGTAAGAAATCCCATGTGCTCCCTGGCAACCACTCAAAATGAATAGGCTATGAAAGAGTGTTTGAAATTCATTAACATACTGTAGTTTTGTCACTAGGTGGAGCTAACTCTTCTAAAACTCTCACTCGTCTTTCTGTTCCTCCCCTTTATCTTCCCTTTTTTCCTTCATTTTCCTCCTCTTCCCCCTCCTTCTCCTTCTCAGGCATGGCACACGGCTCGGTGGTGGCGGGTGTGATCGGCGCCAAGAAGCCTCAGTACGACATCTGGGGCAAGACAGTGAACCTGTCAAGCCGCATGGACAGCACGGGCGTGAGTGGCAAGATCCAGGTGCCCGAGGACACCTACCTGATCCTGAAGGAGCGAGGATTCGCCTTCGAATACCGTGGCGAGATCTACGTGAAGGGCATCAGCGAGCAGGAGGGCAAGATCCGCACACACTTCCTGATGGGCCGTGTGCAGCCCAACCCGCTCATCATGCAGCCGCGCAAGCTCCAGGGCCAGTACTCGCTGGCGGCCGTGGTGCTGGGCCTGGTCCAGTCACTCAACCGACAGAAGCAGAAGCAGATCCTGAATGAGAACAACAACTCGGGCATCATGAAGGGCCACCACCACTACAACAGGAGGACGTTGCTGGCCCCTGGGGGGGCCGAGGTAGGCCAAGCCGAAGTGGCAGATAAGACTGAGCTGCCCTGAAGAGGCCCGCCACAAGAAGGAAGGGAGGGAGGGGACGGGACAGGACTGTGCGTTCTGTTTTCATCCGCCCTCATTGCATCGATTTGACCATCTGTCCATCCATCCATCTATCATCTATCCTTCTGACAATTCAATGTTCTGCCTATTATACCCCCCCCCCCCCCCTTACTTACCACCCACCCACACGCCTAGCCCCTAACCTGGTGTCAATGTTTCTGTTTTGTATTTCTTTTATATAAGAGAACACAATAAAGGGGTTACATTTTTTATAGATGCCTTGTGTCTGGTGACTTTTCTTTTGTCAGTGCTCGACATTGATACAACAATCCTTGCTCTATAACACCAAATGTTGTTTGTTTTCTGCTCAGACGTACAGTTGAAGTCGGAAGTTTACATACAGCTTAGCCAAATACATTTAAACTCAGTTTTTCACAATTCCTGACATTTAATCCTAGTAAAAATTCCCTGTTTTAGGTCAGTTAGGATCACCACTTTATTTTAAGAATGTGAAATGTCAGAATAATAGTAGAGAGTGATTTATTTCAGCTTTTATTTATTTCATCACATTCCCAGTGGGTCAGAAGTTTACATACACTCAATTAGTATTTGGTAGCATTGCCTTTAAATTGTTTGACTTGGGTCAAACGTTTCGGGTAGCCTTCCACAAGCTCCCCACAATAAGTTGGGTGAATTTTGGCCCATTCCTCCTGACAGAGCTGGTGAAACTGAGTCAGGTTTGTAGGCCTCCTTGCTCGCACACACTTTTTCAGTTCTGCCCACAAATGTTCTATAGGATTGAGGTCAGGGCTTTGTGATGGTCACTCCAATACCTTGACTTTGTTGTCCTTAAGCCATTTTGCCACAACTTTGGAAGTATGCTTGGGGTCATTGTCCATTTGGAAGACCCATTTGAGACCAAGCTTTAACTTCCTGACTGATGTCTTGAGATGTTGCTTCAATATATCCACATAATTTTCCTTCCTCATGATGCAAAGCACCCCCACAGCATGATGCTGCCACCCCCGTGCTTCACGGTTGGGATGGTGTTCTTCGGCTTGCAAGCCTGCCCCTTTTTCCTCCAAACATAACGATGGTCATTATGGCCAAACAGTTCAATTTTTGTTTCATCAGACCAGAGGACATTTCTCAAAAAAGTATGATTTTTGTCCCCCTTTGTCCCCATGTGCAGTTGCAAACCGTAGTCTGTCTTTTTTATGGCAGTTTTGGAGCAGTGGCTTCTTCCTTGCTGAGCGGCCTTTCAGGTTATGTCGATATAGGACTCGTTTTACTGTGGATATAGATACTTTTGTACCTGTTTCCTCCAGCATCTTCAAAAGGTCCTTTGCTGTTGTTCTGGGATTGATTTGCGCCTTTCGCACCAAAGTACGTTCATCTCTAGGAGACAGTACGCGTCTCCTTCCTGAGCGGTATGACGGCTGCGTGGTCACATGGTGTTTATACTTGCGTACTATTGTCTGTACAGATGAACGTGGTACCTTCAGGCGTTTGGAAATTGCTCCCAAGGATGAACCAGAGGTCTACAATTTCTTTTCTGAGGTCTTGGCTGATTTCTTTTGATTTTCCCATGATGTCAAGCAAAGAGGCACTGAGTTTGAAGGTAGGCCTTGAAATACATCCACAGGTACACCTCCAATTGACTCAAATGATGTCAATTAGCCTATCAGAAGCTTCTAAAGCCATGACATCATTTTCTGGAATTTTCCAAGCTGTTTAAAGGCACAGTCAACTTAGTGTATGTAAACTTCTGACCCACTGTAATTGTGATACAGTGAATTATAAGTGAAATTATCTGTCTGTAAACAATTGTTAGAAAAATTACTTGTGTCATGCACAAAGCAGATGTCCTAACTGACTTGCCAAAACTATAGTTTGTTAACAAGACATTTGTGGAATGGTTGAAAAACGAGTTTTAATGACTCCAACCTAAGTGTATGTAAACTTCCGACTTCAACTGTAAGTAGCTGAAGTGTGTGTCAGTGCCAGACTGGATCATGAACCTGCATGACACCCAGCTCTCCAGAAGGAGTGTTATCTATGTAGACCGCATTTAGAGTTGCAAAAATCTGTTAACTTTGCCAATATACGCACTCCCCTCCCTTTGCCAAAATTCCCAAGTTTTCCAGAACTCCCAGGAAAACCTGGGGATTTTGGGAAAGTTACCAGAATTTTGCAACCCTAATGGCTTTTGACAAGGATTGTACGTCCAAATCATGTAGAAAGACAAGAAAAAGGGATGCACTCACACAACACATTCTGTAGGAGAATATGTGTCTTACAATAAATAAATAAATATTATTTTGAAAGAATAGCTGTGAATTAATTTGCATAAAGGGAGAGACCAGGAAACCTGGTCACAATGCAGACACAGTGGACGGATAACAGATACATTTTAATACCATGTGCAGACACATTTCTGGAAATGGGCACAATCAGAATGTGGACACGATTAGGACAAAGGACCCATGTTAGCACCAGGTTTAATCGGGGCTCTAAATATCATCTCCTAATCTACACAAAACATCCTAATTGTTTTGACTGCTTTGAGAGCGTTTAAAAACACTAATTATATCCGCTGCAATGGGGCTAACTGATCTTGGATCAATCACTTCATTGCAGATTAGTTCAGAGGCGTAGAGTGCTGTTGCTGTCTGAGCCGCCTATTGGATAGATGAGTTCCGTGTGTGCTATGTCTCCAATGATAGTGAGGCATTAGTTCATTGTGATTAGGGAAATTAACAACTCGATTGAGTCTCGTGAGAATCAACTCCCCACTGGGCACACACTGGTGGAATCAACGTTGAATATATATATTAAATTGACGTCTGTGCCCAGTGGGAAAGAACTCATTTGGAATTGGATTTTATTCAACATTCTTGCACTAGAGGAGTGCACAGGTAACATTATTCTCAGCTCAATGAGCACGGTTACATGCACACAATAATACAAGTATTGTGGATAGTCAGATTAATATAATAGTTTGTTTAAAATGCTTTGCAAAAAGAACAATTTCCCTAATAATCCTGTTTACATGGACACATCTGAAATCAGGCTACCTGATGGGACTTAAATAAAGAAATAAAATCACCAATCAAAATCAACGCTCTACCACAGTGACCATGTTAATTTTGCGAAGGCTATTTGATTCCGAGTTCGGACATACAACATTTGCATGTGAAAACTATTTGTAAGATGCATACTTTCAGATTTTTTTAACTTACTTCACCCATGCATAAGAGGGAGGCTTGCGCTACCGGTGCTGGCACATGCGCAGATCAAGTACACTGCTGGAACACCAATTAATAAACTGTTTACATGTCCTAATAATTCAAAAGATTGCTCAGAAAACCAGGTGTTTTAATCAACGTATGCTTGCTTCGATTTTGACCTTACGCCTATGAAGGTTATTTCCATATTCGGCCTACTGCCATAATCAGTTTAATATCTAATTATTGGTGTGCATGTAAACGTACTCTATGAGTGTAAGATCATTGATGCAGGTTTGCTGGCTAAGGTTATTACAGTCTGGGTGTCTACGGTTCAATCTCAAGTGGCTTCCTCGCCTTGTCTCCGCTCCTTTATTATGGTCTATTTTCAAAGTTTGTAGTTAAGTGTTAACTCCAAGTGTAATACAGTATGTTACTACATACACAGATACACTACCGGTCAAAAGTTTTAGAACACCTACTCATTCAAGGGTTTTTCTTTATTTTTACTATTTTCTACCTTGTAGAATAATAGTGAAGACATCAAAACTATGAAATAACACATATGGAATCATGTATTAACCAAAAAAGTGTTAATCAAATCACAATATATTTTATATATGAGATTATTCAAAGTAGCCATCCTTTGCCTTGATGACAGCTTTTCACACTCTTGGCATTCTCTCAACCAGCTTCATGAGGAATGCTTTTCCAACAGTCTTGAAGGACTTCCCACATATGCTGAGCACTTGTTGGTTGCTTTTCCTTCAGTCTGCGGTCCAACTCATCCCAAACCATCTCAATTGGGTTGAGGTCGGGGGATTGTGGAGGCCAGGTCATCTGATGCAGCACTCCATCACTCTCCTTCTTGGTAAAATAGCCCTTACACAGCCTGGAGGTGTGTTGGGTCATTGTCCTGTTGAAAAACAAATGATAGTCCCACTAAGCCCAAACCAGATGGGATGGCGTATCGCTGCAGAATGCCTTGAATTCTAAATAAATCACAGACAGTGTCACAATCAAAGCATCCCCACACCATAACACCTTCTCATCCATGCTTTATGGTGGGAAATACACATGCGGAGATCATCCGTTCACCAATAGTGCTTGATGGTTTTTGCGACTGCACTTGAAAAAACTTTAAAAGTTCTTGACATTTTCCAGATTGACTGACCTTCATGTCTTAAAGTAATGATGGACTGTCATTTTTCTTTGCTTATTTGAGCTGTTCTTGCCATAATATGGACTTGGTCTTTTACCAAATAGGTCTATCTTCTGTATACCACCCCTACCTTGTCACAACACAACTGATTGGCTCAAACGCATTAAGAAGGAAAGAAATTCCACAAATTAACTTTTAACAAGGCACACCTGTAAATTGAAATGCATTCCAGTTGACTACCTCATGAAGCTGGTTGAGAGAATGCCAAGAGTGTGCAAAGTTGTCATCAAGGCAAAGGGTGGCTATTTGAAGAATCTCAAAAATAAAATATATTTTGATTTGTTCAACACTTTTGGGGTTTTTACATGATTCCATATGTGTTATTTCATAATTATGATGTCTTCACTATTATTATACAATGTAGAAAATAGTAAAAATAAAGAAAAACCCTTGAATGAGTAGATGTTCTAAAACTTTTGACCGGTAGTGTATATATAATGATGGGGAGCAAATACCAGTTTATTAGCGCTTCAGTATTCTGTAGGGTGACCCTAAATATTACACTAGATGGCAGTAGATGATCATTCCAATGCCCTCTCTCACATCCCAACTTTTCTGTTTTCCACAAGCAATAGCAGACAGAGAAGGGACCTGAGGAGTAGATACAAACTTGAGACATGTATTTTATATTTACTGATATATTACGTAGTTACATTATTATAATGTTTAAAATAAAACATTAAAAATGAAAATGTCAATGTTTCTATAGATCTGGGGTGGCCAATCCTGCTCCAAGAGAGCTACTGTGTATGCAAGCTTTTGCTTCAACCCTGTTGTAATACACGCGCTTCAGCTAATCAAAGTCCTGGTTAGCAGCTAATTAGTCGAATCAGGTGTGCTAAAAAAGGGTTGGAGCAAAAGCCTGCAGAAGGGTAGCTCTCCAGAATCAGGATTGGGCTGCCCAGATCTAGATCAAATTAGGCTACTTAATAATGTGATATTATTAAGTAGCCTAATTATGATAATAGAAGACACTCCTCTGACTAAAAAGCCCATAAAGCCTTGTTCAAACATACCTTGTGTTTTCAAATCCCTCTGAATCCACCAAGTGAGTCACTCCTCTGAATGACTCTATAGCCGTGGTTACACCTTGCATTGATTGACATGTGGTTGTAGTCATCCGATCAAGATGATTCGATCACTATCTGATCGAGATTTGTTGTATCGACACATGGTCTACACATGGTATAAAAGTGTCTCTAGCTGCCCACTGCGTCCGTATTGTGACCAGATTCCCTGGTCCCTCCCTATATGCAATTAATCCAACCTGCCAAACCTCCCCTTATGACACAGCTGTATAAATCGACATTAAACAGTACACTTTTATAGTTTCATACTCTCATCATTACAGCCTACTTTTGTTATCCAATAATGGGCGTAATAGGGTACTGTCTTGATAATCTCGACCTGTCCACAACATACAAATAAATATTCAGAGAATCTCTCCCATCCCTAGAAAAGTTACCAACCAAACGAGCTGAGTATCTGAATGTGTGTACAAAATACAATGAATGCACAGTATAAATAAAAATGCATAACTATTCACCCACCCAAAGTCAATACTTTATAGAGACACCTTTTGCAGCAATTACAGCTGCAAGTCTCTTGGGGCATGTCTCTATAAGCTTGGCACATCTAGCCACTGGGATTTTTGCCCATTCTTCAAGGTAAAACTGCTCCAGCTCCTTCAAGTTGGATGGATTCTGCTGGTGTACAGCAATCTTTAAGTCATACCACAGATTCTCAATTGGATTGAGGTCTGGGCTTTGACTAGGCCATTCCAAGACATTTAAATGTTTCCCCTTAAACCACTCGAGTGCAGTGGCGGCTCCTGAAAAAATTCTCAGGGGGGGCAATTTTTCTGATGATTTAGGTGACCTACACACATTTTAAAAAAGATATGTCCAGCAACAACATGAAGACAGGGGCAGCATATAAGTCAATACCAGAAGCATTTATTGACTGATCTCAAAAGTGTTGGCTTACCAGGGTTGGTGGAGCCCTCAGTTTCATCTTTGCCTCGCAAAGCTAACTCAAACACTCCGCAAAACTTCACACACTGGATTAGCCGGCTGAGGATGTGGCGGTTCTTGCTAATGTCGTAGTAAATATATTTGTTATAGTGAATATGGAATATGATATGTTGAGTAAAATGTTGTGCTAAGATCTATTTAGGTCAGGAGCTGGTTATAAGTTCTGTTCCTATCCAATAACAATGGACAAAAGGGTCCTATCTTGTCAGCCTTGTCAGTTTCAGTTCTCCAGTAAACTTGTGATTATCAACACTAACCTCATCGTTGTGGCGGCGGACAGCTAGCCTGTATCCCTCATCCAGTTGAGTGGGAATGTTCACTCTCCCCAAAGCAGACAATCTCAAACAGCTATCCATGTGGGTCTTTGACAGCTCATGTTTCTTAATCTTTCCTGAAAGATGGTGCATGTCCGTTACACACCAGTCGCTGTCCAAGCGGTGCTGTCTGCCGTGCCGCCTTCAGGGTGAAAGAGTAAGCAGGGGGTAGCAGAAGACTGCATTAGCTACATCGCAGCCTGCTAGCCAGGTTTTTCGTTCGTACCAATTTTTGGAAAATCCTCGGGTGTAGGACTTCTCCCCTTTAGTAGAAACCTGTTGAATTATTAAATTTGGTCTGGGAGGTCCTAATTGTTTCGTTGCCAATTTATCTTCATTTGTTCGCCGACAAAAAGGAACTTCTTTCAAAGACACAATCGAGTTGCACTGAAGCCTAGCCATTTTGACAGTAATAGTGAATTGATTGACGCTGCTACCCGCTCTTTTCTTAGTTACGTTCATGGTTATGTTACGTATGACGAAAGCGCGTAAGTGCAAGCCCTCAGAAACCCATAGAGATTGTATTGAAAGCTCTGATATTTGAAAAAAATAGATTTTACATGGGAGTCTATGACAGACTTCTGGGCGATTTTCAACCTGACTGAAATCGCCCCAAAAGGGGGGGGGGGGCATTTGAAGCACGACTTTAGCCTGATTGGACATTTAGTGGCACTGTGGCAGATCAGACGTCTAGATTACAACACTGATAACTACTGTTGCCGTGATATAATTGATTAGAAAAAAAATCCCTTCCTTTTCCCGTTTGGCAGTGCGTCGCCCATATCGCCCTATTGAACACACCGCCCCTGCTCGAGTGTTGCTTTAGCAGTATGCGTAGGGTTATTGTCCTGCTAGAAGGTGAACCTCCGTCCCAGTCTGAAATCTCTGGAAGACTGAAACAGGTTTCCCTCAAGAATTACCCTGTATTTAGCGCCATCCATCATTCCTTCAATTCTGACCAGTTTCCCAGTCCCTGCCGATGATGGTGTTCTCGGGGTGATGAGAGGTATGGGTTTGCACCAGACATAGCGTTTTCCTTGATGGCCAAAAAGCTCAATTTTAGTCTCATCTGACCAGAGTACCTTCTTCCATATGTTTGGGGAGTCTGACATATGGCTCCGCTGTGGAGCTTTGCAGCTCCTTCAGGGCTATCTTTGGTCTCTTTGTTGCCTCTCCGATTAATGCCCTCCTTGCCTGGTCTGTGAGTTTTGGTGGGCAGCCCTCTCTTGGCAGGTTTGTTGTGGTGCCATACTCTTTATTTAACTACTTATGTGACTTCTGAAGGTAATTGGTTGCACCAGATCTTATTTATGGGCTTCATAGCAAAGGGGGTGAATACATATGCACGCACCACTTTTCTGTGATTTATTTTGTGTAATGTTTTGAAACAAGTAATTTTTTTCATTTCACTTCTCCAATTTGGACTATTTTGTGTATGTCCATTACATGAAATCCAAATAAAATCCATTTCAATTACAGGTTGTAATGCAACAAAATGGGAAAAATGCCAAGGGGGATGAATATTTTTGCAAGGCACTGTATCTGATTTTATTGGACCTTAACTCTTGGCTCAGACACTTAATTCAGGATAAATGGAGTTAGCCCTTAGTTAACCTGCCCCGGACCAGGTTAGTTCTGAAGGATTCGTTGCCATAGAAATGTACCTAGCTAAAAGGTGAGCCACTTTCATGGTACCGGTTATCCTGAGCTGAACCTTGCCTGGAAACTCAACGTTGAATTACATAGAATTCTACGTCGGGCAGAAATGTGCGTTTGAATCAAGAAAGTTTTATTTCGTGACCTCTACAAGCCATAATGTTGAATAAAATTATATTTGAACGTAGTTTTCCGGGTGTCCTTGCAGTTGGTCCTTTTGCAGGTAGGAATGTGAGACAATATATCCACAGAAAAGTATAATTACATTAACTTTTCAAAGCATGAGCATAAGATAAAAAATACATCCTTATTCAAACGCTCATTTGCCCGATGTAGAATTCAGTGAAATTCAACGTTGAGTTTCCAGGCAAAGTTGAAACCAGAGTTGACCAAAGTTACCTCGCTAACTCCTCAAACCTGATTCGTAGTATAGGGCTCAGGACTAAGCCCTCTCTGTTGCCGTCTGCTCTGTGCCACCGCTACAGCACTGTGCTCTCAGTTCATCCCCAACAAGCTGATTGCTGTGTCTGAATGCATCCATCCACACACACACATAACTGTAAATCAACCACGCACTAAAACTATCTACAAACAATTAACAAACCAATCAGTAATTAGGAATGTAGCGAGTGCTATTTGTATTAATTAAGGATCCCCATTAGCTGCACTTCCTGGGGTCCAGCAATATTAACGCAGTTATACAATTTTTTAAACATTACAATACATTCACAGATTTCACAACAGGGGCCCTCAGGCCCCTACTCCACCACTACCACATATCTACAATACAAAATCCATGTGTACGTGTGTGTATAGTGTGTATGTTATCGTTTGTGTGTATGAACGTGTCTGTGCCTACGTTTGTGTTGCTTCACATTCCTGTGCGCCAGTTGTTCAAACAGACAGCTTGGTGCATTCAACATGTCAATACCTCTCACAAATACAAATAGTGATGAAGTCAATCTCTCCACTTTGAGCCAGGAGAGATTGAAATACATATTATTAATGTTACCTCTCTGTGTACGTCCAAAGGCCAGCCGTGCTGCCCTGTTCTGAGCCATTTGCAATTTTCCTCAGCCCTTTTTGTGGCACCTGACCACACAACTGAACAGTAGTCACCTCAACTTGCTCAATTTCCACATTATTTATTACAAGATTTAGTTGAGGTTAAGGGTTTAGTGAATGATTTGTCCAAAATATAATGCTTTTAGTTTTAGAAATATTTAGGACTAACTTATTCCTTGCCACCCACTCTGAAACTAACTGCAGCTCTTTGATAAGTGTTGCAGTCATTTCAGTCACTGTAGTAGCTGACGTGTATAGTGTTGAGTCATCCGCATACATAGACACCAGTGGCATGTCGTTAGTAAAGATTGAAAAAAAGTAAAGGGCCAAGACAGCTACCCTGGGGAATTCCTGATTCTACCTGGATTATGTTGGAGAGGCTTCCATTAAAGAACACCCTCTGTGTTCTGTTAGACAGGTAACTCTTTATCCACAATATAAAGTCATAACACATAAGATTTCCAGCAGCAGACTATGATCGATAATGTCAAAAGCCGCACTGAAGTCTAACAAAACAGCCCCCACAATCTTTTTATCATCAATTTCTCTCATCCAATCATCAGTCATTTGTGTAAATGCTGTGCTTGTTGAATGTCCTACCCTAATAAGCGTGCTGAAAGACTGTTGTCAATTTGTTTACTGTAAAATAGTATTGTATCTGGTCAAACACCATTTTTTCTTAAAGTTTACTAAGGGTTGGTAACAGGCTGATTGGTCGGCTATTTGAGACTCAGTAAAGGGGGCTTTACGATTCTTAGGTAGCGGAATTACTTTAGCTTCCCTGCAGGCCTCGGGGCACACACTTTTTAGTAGGCTTAAATTGAAAATAGGAGTGGCAATATTGTCCACTATTATCCTCAGTAATTTTTCATCCAAGTTGTCAGACCACGGTGGCTTGTCATTGTTGATAGACAACAATCGTTTTTTCACCTCTTCCACACTCACTTTACGGAATTCAAAATTACTATCCTTTTCTTTCAAAATTTGATAAGATATGCTTGGATGTGTAGTGTCAGCGTTTGTTGCTGGCATGTCATGCCTAAGTTTGCTAATCTTGCCAATAACATACAAATTAAAGTAGTTGGCAATATCTGTAGGTTTTGTGATGAATGAGCCATCTGATTAAATGAATGAATGGAGTTTACCTTTTTTCCTAACATTTCATTTAAGGTGCTCCAAAGCCTTTCACTATCAGTCTTTATGTCATTTATCTTTGTTTCATAGTGTAGTTTCTTCTTCTTTTTATTCAGTTTAGTCACATGATTTCTCAATTTGTAAAATGTTTGACAATCGGTTGTGTAACCACACTTATTTGCCATTCCTTTTGCCTCATCCCTCTCAACCATACGATTTTTCAATTCCTCATCGATCCATGGGGATTGAACAGTTTTTACAGTCATTTTCTTAATGTGTGCATGCTTATTAGTAACTGGAATAAAAAAAATCTGAAATGTGTCAAGTGCAGCGTCTATTTGCTCCTAATTACACACCACAGACCAACAAATAATATTTACATCAAAAACATAGGAATCACTACAAAACTTATTGTATGACCTCTTATACACTATATTAGGCCCAGCCTTTGGAACTTTGGTTTTCCTAGATATGGCTGCTATATTGTGATCACTACATCCAATGTATCTGGATACTGCTTTCAAGCAAATTTCTGCAGCATTAGTAAAGACGTGATCAAGACTTGTTGATGATTTCATTCCTGTGCTGTTTGTAACTACCCTGGAAGGTTGACTAACAACCTGAACCAGGTTGCAGGCACTGGTTACAGTTTGAAACTTTTTCTTGAGTGGGCAGCTTGATGAAAGCCTGTAAATATTTAAATCACCCAGAAAATACACATCTCTGTTAATATCACATACATTATCAAGCATTTCACACCTTATCCAGATACTGACTGTTAGCACTTGGTGGTCTATAGCAGCTTCCCACAATAATGGGCTTTAGGTGAGGCAGATGAACCTGTAGACATATTATTTCAACAGTATTTAACATGAGATCCTCTCTAAGCTTTACAGGAATGTGGTTCTGAATATAAACAGCAACACCTCCACCATTGGTAATTCTGTCTTTTCTGTAAATGGTATAACCTTGTATGGTTACCACTGTATCATCAAAGGTATTACACAAATGAGTTTAAGAGATAGTCAGAATATGAATGTCATCTGTTACTAGCAAATTATTGATTCAATTAACCTTTTTTTCTTAAGCTACATATGTTAACGTGGGCTATTTTGAGCACTTTTCTGGGATGCTTACTTGTTTTCATTGCTTTACTGGGAAGCTTAGCAGAAGTAGACATGTTAGTGCAGGTTAAGTTGCACACAGTGGACTTCCTACTAGGGCACACCGCCTCAGTCAGTATAAATCTGGTTCATAGGCACATAATTACTGCACACAATAGCTGTAGGATCAGTAGAGGCATTCAGGGCAGTTAAAGGGACAAAAATTAGGTTACTTACAATGTGTCTACCAACGCCCCTGGTACAATATACATTTTCTTTAGCATTATGACAACTCAGCGTCACAATGGTAGGTATTGACTGAGCTGGGCTTGGGTAATTGATAAGTCATTGTCTCAACGCAGCCTTATAATGCTGTGAAAGGATCCAGGAACCCAAATTATTTGGGTGGATCCCATCCTCCTTATAAAACGTGTTTTGTTTCCAAAAGGTATCGAAATTGTCAACAAAAGTTACACCCATTGAGCTAAAATAATCACGTAGCCAGTTGTGAAGGAAATAATCTTGCTAAAGCGTTCAATGCCACGAATCAGAGGGCACAGGGCCAGATATGATGGGTCTTTTATTAGTGTCTAGCAGAGAGTTAATCAGCTCTTTAAAATCCAGTTTCAACTGTTCAGAGCTGCCCTTCATAATGTCATTAAAACCCACATGGACAATGTCCTGACGTAGTACATTCAGGAGCAGCTTAGTATTGTGATTTACTCAAGCTCTGGGATAGGACATTGTTTTTGCACCAGGAAGGTCACATTTCTTACCATGGAGCTGCCCAAAATCACGGCTGGCGAGATGGACGAGGAAATCCACCCATTCCCAAGCTTCACAGGATTCAGAGAACTCTTTATGGATGGGCGAGAGGCAGGATAACTTGAGCCCATTGCTCCCGGCGCCTGGTGCAGGCCTCTGACATATAGAGATGCCCCGCTCCATCCAGAGTAGGGATGGAAGGTTGCCGATGTTGACTTCGAAATCGTAGGAGTAGGCACTGCGGCCACAGACACAGGTACCCCTAGCGACAAAGGTGCAGGAAGATCAGGCTCCAGGAAGGCAAAACTATTTGTTGTTTATATCCGCTCTGGGTCTCTCTTTGGGAGTGTAGACTGCTTTGCGGGAGGCCGCTGTCTTCGGCTTCCACGGCTCGTGACATGCGACCATCATTGATTGCCATGGTCCTCTTGCTGTGCTCCTTCGACTCCGCTATCAGATGGGGGAGGAGAGGCAGGAGATGGCTCCCCTGGTGAACGAACTCCGGGCAACACCGGCCAGTCGGATAACGACAAACGACAAGGTGAATATCCATCCAACAAGCGCGAACACTGTCCAGCCACCGGCGTAGAAAAGGTAAACATTCCACTCTGCGTTTTCCCCAGTTTCTTACGTAGGCTGGCAACCTGCATGATCAAGGAAGCCACCTCAAGCTTATAATCCTAGGCAAGCAAACAAATGCCGTTTTGGAATTCTGAGTGATCCAGTTTGTCCCGAAACAAAGCGTAGTAGATACAGCTACTACAGCGCTGGAACCGTTCATTTATTTCTCCAGACAAAGAGGGCTCCATTGCAAAACTCATCTGGGACTAACATCGTTAGCTTGATGGCTAGCAGCTTAGCGGCTCAGTCAAGCAGGCTTCAACCAGTCTGTTAAATGGGATTCCGGGACAAGAAATAGCGGTCCTAGATGTTAAAAGCTAACCGCGTAGCGGAATCCATGCAAAAACAAGTTTGGTTTTATATTTAACGAATATTGGTTATGTTTTAGTCAAAAATAACAAACCGAGTGTTTCCAGCATACAGTGTATGTGTGTGTAGAGTGCATGTGTTAGCATGTGTATGTGAATGTGTGTGTCTGTGTCTGTGCCTGTGTGTCTCTTCACAGTCCCCTGTTGCATAAGGTGTAATTGTATTAATTTTTTTAATCTAATTCTACTTCTTGCATCATTTACTTGATGTGGAATAGAGTTCCATGTAGCCATGGCTGTATGTAGTACTGTGCGCCTCCCATAGGCTGTTCTGGACTTGGGGATTGTGAAGAGACCTCTGGTGGCATGTCTTGTGGGGTATGCATGGGTGTCCGAGCTCTGTGCTAGTAGTTTAAACAGACAGCTCGGTGCATTCAACATGTCAATACTTCTTACAAAAACAAATAGTGATGAAGTCAATCTCACCTCTACTTTAAGCCATGAGAGATTGACATGCTGTTAATGTTAGCTCTCCGTGTACATTTAAGGGACAGCTGGGCTGCCCTGTTCTGAGCCAATTGTAATTTTCCTAAGGCCCTCTTTGTGGCACCTGATCACATGACTAGACAGTAGTCCAGTTACGACAAAACTAGGGCCTGTAGGATCTGCCTTCTTGATAGTGTTGTTAAGAAGGCAGGGCAGCGCTTTGGTATGGACAGACTTCTCCCCATCTTAGCTACTGTTGCATTAACATGTTTTGACCAAGTGTTTCACCTCCTCCAGAACCATCTCAAAGCATGTACATCTCTCGCATTGGAGGGAGATGTAGACGTTATTACACACGTCCACGTACATAAATAAAAGCAGGTTTCCAGTAGAACGTTCTGTTATTACAATATTTCAAAAAGGGTAAATGTACAAAAGATATATACTACCATTCAAAAGTTTGGGGTCACTTAGAAATTTCCTTGTTTTCGAAAGATTTTTTTTTTTTTGTCCATTAAAATAACATCAAATTGATCAGAAATGCAGTGTAGACATTGTTAATGTTGTAAATGGCTATTGTAGCTGGAAACGGCTGATTTTTAATGGAATATCTACATAGTCGTACAGAGGCCCATTATCAGCAACCATCAGTCCTGTGTTCCAATGGCACGTTGTGTTTGCTAATCCAAGTTTATCATTTTAAAAGGCGAATTGATAATTAGAAAACCCTTTTGCAATTGTGTTAGCACGGCTGAAAACTGTTGTGCTGATTAAAGCAGCAATAAAACTGGCCTTCTTGAGACTAGTTGAGTATCTGGAGCATCAGCAATTGTGGGTTCGATTACAGGCTCAAAATGGCCAGAAACAAATAACTTTCTTCTAAAACTCGTCAGTCTATTCTTGTTCTGAGAAATGAAGGCTATTCCATGCGAGAAATTGCCAAGAAACTGAAGATCTCGTACAACGCTGTGCACTACTCCCTTCACAGAACAGCGCAAACTGGCTCTAACCAGAATAGAAAGAGGAGTGGGAGGCCCCGGTGCACAACTGAGCAAGAGGACAAATACATTAGAGTGTCTAGTTTGAGAAACAGACGCCTCACAGGTCCTCAACTGGCAGCTTCATTAAATAGTACCCGCAAAACACCAGTCTCAACGTCAACAGTGAAGAGGCAACTCTGGGATGCTGACCTAGGCAGAGCTGCAAAGAAAAAGCCATATCTCAGACTGGCCAATAAAAAGAAAAGATTAAGATGGGCAAAAGAACACAGACACCGGACAGAGGAAGATTGCTTGATACCATCTGTCAAGCATGGTGTAGGCAATGTGATGGTCTGGGGGTGCTTTGGTGGTGGTAAAGTGGGAGATTTTTACAGGGTAAAAGGGATCTTGAAGAAGGAAGGCTATCACTCCATTTTGCAACGCCATGCCATACCCTGTGGACGGCGCTTGATTGGAGCCAATTTCCTCCTACAACAGGACAATGACCCAAAGCACAGCTCCAAACTATGCAATAACTATTTATGGAAGAAGCAGTCAGCTGGTATTCTGTCTATAGTTGAGTGGCCAGCACAGTCACCGGATCTCAACCCTATTGAGCTGTTGTGGGAGAAGTGCCCATCAAGCCAATCCAACTTGTGGGAGGTGCTTCAGGAAGCATGGGGTGAAATCGCTTCAGATTACCTCAATAAATTGACAACTAGAATTCCAAAGGTCTGCAAGGCTGTAATTGCTGCAAATGGAGGATTCTTTGACGAAAGCAAAGTTTGAAGGACACAATTATTAAAAAATTATAATTATAAAAAATCATTATTTCTAACCTTGTCAATGACTACATTTCCTATTCATTTTGCTATGTTTCCTATTCAAACTCATTTCATGTATGTTTTCATGGAAAACAAGGACATTTCTAAGTGACCCCAAACTTTTGAACGGTAGTGTATATACAAAAGTATGTGGACACCCCTTCAAATTAGTGGATTTGGCTATTTCAGCCACACCCGTTGCTGACAGGTGTATAAAATAAAGCACACAGCCATGCAATCTCCATAGACAAACATTGGTAGTAGAATGGCTTTACTGAAGAGCTCAGTGACTTTCAAAGTGGCACCGTCATACGATGCCACCTTTCCAACAAATCAGTTCATCAAATTTCTGCCCATCTTGCGCTTCCCCGGTCAACTGTAAGTGCTGTTATTGTGAAGTGGAAATGTCTAGGAGCAACAACGGCTCAGCCGCGAAGTGGTAGGCCACACAAGCTCACAGAACGGGACCCCGAGAGCTGAAGCGCGTAGCTTGTAAAAATCGTCTGTCCTCGGTTGCAACACTCACTACCGAGTTCCAAACTACCTCTGGAAGCAACGTCAGCCCAAGAACTGTTCGTCTGGAGCTTAATGAAATGGGTTTCCATGGCTGAGGAGTCGCACACAAGCCTAAGATCTCCATGCGCAATGCCAAGCGTCAGCTGGAGTGGTGTAAAACTCGCCGCCATTGGACTCTGGAGCAGTGGAAACGCATTCACCATCTGGCAGTCCGACGGACAAATCTGGGTTTGGCGGATGCCAGGAGAACGCTACCTGCCTGAATGCATAGTGCCAACTGTAAAGTTTGGTGGAGGAGGAATAATGGTTTGGGGCTGTTTTTCATGGTTCGGGGTAGGCCCCTTAGTTCCAGTGAAGGGAAATCTTATATATATATATTTTTTACCCCTTTTTCTTCACAATTGGTAGTTACAGTCTTGTCCCATCGCTGCAACTCCCCTACGGACTCGGAAGAGGCAAAGGTCGAGAGCCATGCATCCTCTGAAACACGACCCTGCCAAGCCGCACTGCTTCTTGACACACTGCTCTTTTAAACCGGAAGCCAGCCGCAACAATGTGTAGGAGGAAACACCGTCCAGCTGGCGACCGAAGTGAGCTTGCAGGTGCCCGGCCCGCCACAAGGAGTCGATAGAGTGCGATGGGACAAAGAAATCCCGGCCAGCCACACCCTCCCCTAACCCGGATGATGCTGGGCCAATTGTGTGCCGCCTCATGGGTCTTCCGGTCACGGCCGGCTGTGACACAGCCTAGGATCGATCCCGGGTCTGTAGTGATGCCTCAAGCACTGCGATGCGACAAATCTTAACGCTACAGCATACAATTACATTCTAGACGATTCTGTGCTACCAACATTGTTGCAACAGTTTGGGGAAGGCCCTTTCCTGTTTCAGCATTACAATGCCCCTGTGAACAAAGCGAGGTCCATACAGAAATGGTTTGTCAAGATTGGTGTGGAAGAACTTGACTGGCCTGCACAGAGCCCTGACCTCAACCCCATCGAACACCTTCGGGATGAATTGGAACGCCGACTGCGATCCAGGCCTAATCGCCCAACATCAGTGCCCGACATCATTAATGCTCTTGTGGCTGAATGGAAACAAGTCCCCGCAGCAATATTCCAACATCTAGTGGAAAGCCTTCCCAGAAGAGTGGAGGCTGTTAACGCAGCAAAGGGGGGACCAACTCTATATTAATGCCCATGATTTTGGAGTGAGCTGTTCGAGCAGGTGTCCACATACTTTTGGTCATGTAGTGTATCTTTATTTCTATTTGCTTTATCTAATTTTGATTGATCTGTGGCATCTGGCCACAGTGCGAGTAGGCACTTGGTTTCCAATGAAGACCATGATCGTTGTCCATAATTATACCTCAACTGGCTGGTGTGATTTGTTTTGGGACAACCAAGACATTGGCCAAATGTATATGCTTTCATTGTAAGGATTCGTTTACACTTCAAGGACATCTGTACAAGATGCGTCTTTCGACTACCTCCTGAGGTGGTCAGGAAGATCTAATCACAATCAGATCACAATATGTCTTTTGATTGTTCTACATCTGTCGACAAATATGGGCACAATCACAATGTGGACTAGATCAGGACAATTGACACATGTTAGAACCAGGTATAAACAAGGCTTCTAAGATATAGTGGATGACTCATAACAACAGAGAATTAAGTGCCTTGGATTGTTGCATGGTTATAATCCTCACATTAATTCATTTTGTCTGGCGGAGGTCTTCTTACTGAATGGCCTGACTACATTCAGGCTGACTACATTGCAGACACCTTCCAGATCTCACAAGGCCTGGGGGGAAGTGTTTTACATATCAGCCAACCACATTATATGATATAGACATTATGCCTGACAGCACAGTCGATGACGTGACATGCAACCAATTGTTGATGCAATGCAACGTCTGCAATGTAGTCGACCTGGATCTCTACCAATGGCTGGTCCATTGATTGTGTATTGCCGTAGCAGAGGCCACACTTCATGATGATAAGTTGACCACCCAAATCAGGTGTGCTTATATGGAACACTTCAAAAGAGTGGACTGACTAGGGTACTCAAGGAGGGGTTTGAGAATTAATGAGTTAAACCTGGGGTATGGCAAAGTAATGTCCTATAGGCCAGATCGGACTAGGCTCCATGAGGGGGCATGGAGCCCCCTCAGTTGAAACTTGTGCCCCCTCAGTTTTAGTTTTATGTCCCTATATAAAAATAGCAAAAAAGTTTAAATGATTGAGTGACAAGTTGGCGCAAAATCTGTATCTCCGCTGCAATGTGTCAGCACAATTGACAGAGCACACCACAGTGTAGGACGGCTATGGAAAGCCACTGGGATGGTTAGGTATGACTCCTTTGGGTTTTCATCAAAAGCGGGGGAAAAAACGCTTCTGTGATAGGCTAAGTGAATATGGTGATACGCCTCCACCTGTAATATTTGATTTTGATTTATAAGAGCGGGGTCAAGTTTACCTTTGAAGCTGCTTCAGTCAACTCTGCCTCACGCCCCACCACTACAGAGTTTAGTTAGCTTCTTAGCTAGCTGTAAAAAGCATTAGTGTTATTAGCCTTAGCCTATTTAGCTAGCTCGAACCAGCTAATCTGTGATTGCCTCAATGAATATCAGAAATTGGCTTCGCTAAAGTACCCAAACAAAGCCAAAGGAGATTGATGAGCAGCAGCAGCAGCATCAAACCACATAGGCCGCCACTAAGCCCAGTAGTGAAATATTGCAGGACAAAGTAAAGAGAGAAGTGCCATACGTTCATTGTTTCAACCACCAGCTTCACTTAGTGGTCGTTCACGCAATGTCATCTGAAAATGCGCTGAAGGCATTTTTAAATGTCTGTGACTCACTCTACAAGTTCTTAAAGAAACCAACAGTGGCTGCCCTGTACCCTGGAGAAACCTTGCAAAGGCTACTGGATCAAAGGTGGACCGGACACCTGGCTACTGTGTCAGTCGTGAAAGTTGTGACAGCGTTGTGAAGTTCCTCTGACGTCGAATGCACGCGTTCGTACAACACAGAAGTAAGACTCAAGGCTTACACGCCTTCTGAAGTCGGTGACGGACCTCGGCTTTAAATTTACAGCCACCATGGTGCACAGAATCCTTAGTCTTCTCGATCATCCAAACAAATTACTCCAGGAAAACGCAACAGATCTTTACACTGGAGTCAAAGTGGTCCGCAGTACGCTGGAGTGCATCGAGAAGCTGAGGTGTGACAGCAAGTTTGAAGCCATTTAGGCACAGTGCAGCGCCAGTGGCATTGACACACCATCAGCTCCAAGCAAATGACGAAGTTATGTAAGTAAGTCCATAAATCTCCAGCAATGCTTGATGGACAGTACAGTAGGCCAGCAGGACAGAGGAGAAGAGACTGACTGTAAAATACTTATTCAGCACGTTGGATGCTGTCATTGATGAAATGTCATGACGATTCAGTGCCCTTGACCTAGAGAGCCGTGACTTTCTAGATGTGAAAAAGGTGAAACCATTTGCTTTTTGTTACTGCGTTTGTTTACTGTTAATGTAACTGGCCTAAATATAGATTTTTGACATGCCTTTATCGATCTGATATTTTGTTTACTCTTCCTACTACTTGGTACTGCTGTTTTGTTCTGTTTACATTCATTCATTCGCATTCCCAGTTGGTTTGGTATTCTAAGCCAAACTTCTATTCAGTATTTATGTTTGCATGCATGAATAACTAGGCTACTACATTCAGCATTTTTTACAATTTTTAATTTTTTTAGGGGGTAGATCAGCTTTAATATTGCAGATAGATTGTAACTTCCATCAATGTAATTGTCTGCATCACTTCTAATCCCCCATATGTTTTTTTTCTCTCGCAAATATATATATATATATATATATATATATATATACACATACATACATACATACATACATACACATACATATACATTTCCTTTAAAAAAAATATATTTCCCTTTATTACTTTCCAACCCCACCACCCCTTCCCTAATTGGAGTAAACTAGTGAACAACAATGCTTAGGCCTCTACTTCCAGCGTATACATACTATATACATTTTATGGACACAGTCAATTTTACAATAATTCTATTTTGTTTGTTTTTACTCCTGAACTTCCTCTACCCTCAACCTCTCCGATCATTTTCATGATGTCCATCCGGTTTGCTTCTATATGCCATATCTTTCTAACTGTGCTCTTTCACAAAAGCTCTCAACCTATATACTTATTACTTTCAGCATTTAGTTTGCATTATTTTGGTAAGACAGCTGTGTGCACAGCTGCATTCACATAGGCTGTTTGCAATAGGTGAATTACCCTATCTATTTGTACCCTATATTCATTACCAAAACAGCATCGCTTTAGTGTATAGGGCGCTGTTCATTGTGCTGATAGTGGCCACTTCCAATTGAAAAATTTACACCTTTTCTATGCTTCTCAATATTTGGTATTCAGACTTACCTTATTCAGTCGGGTAATGCGCTCTGCAGGTGTGGCTACCTTGCGCACTCTGAATACATTTCATTCAACCGCTGGAAACCCTCCCACTTGCTGGCCAACATATATTCTCATGGAGTTTTCATTCAGTAAGGTTTTCATTACATTTATCTAAAGTCATCCCTTTAATTACGGTGTACCTTTAATTATAGTTTAGGGTTAAGATTATGTAGGTTTATTTCACTGTGGAAAAGGGTCCGCAATACATGTCATGTTGATATGATTTTCAGTTTACTTCCATATCGCTGGTTTCACATTTGTCTCCAGGGATCATAAGGGATCACCTAAAACAATTGCTATGTGTATTTACAACCCCCTTCTCCAAACGGATTACTAATTTACCTTAACTCGTATCAATAGCTCTTATACATTTATAAAGGTGGTGGAATTATGAGGGAATTAAGTCGAGGTCAGAATATGGCTCATCTGTATTGCTTATATTTACAACAGGAGTATAGCCTACCTGATCAGAAGTACAGTGTAGACATTGTTAATGTCGTAAATGGCTATTGTAACTGGAAACGGCTGATTTTTTATGGAATATCTACATAGGCATACAGAGGCCCATTATCAGCAACCATCAGTCCTGTGTTCCAATGGCACGTTGTGTTTGCTAATCCAAGTTTATCATTTTAAAAAGCTAATTGATCATTAGAAAACCCTTTTGCAATTCTGTTAGCACAGCTGAAAACTGTTGTGCTGATTAACGAAGCAATAAAACTGGCCTTCTTGAGACTAGTTGAGTATCTGGAGCATAAGCAATTGTGGGTTCGATTACAGGCTCAAAATGGCCAGAAACAAATAACTTTCTTCTAAAACTCGTCAGTCTATTCTTGTTCTGAGAAATGAAGGCTATTCCATGCGAGAAATTGCCAAGAAACTGAAGATCTTGTACAACGCTGTGTACTACTCCCTTCACAGAACAGCGCAAACTGGCTCTAACCAGAATAGAAAGAGGAGTGGGAGGCCCCGGTGCACAACTGAGCAAGAGGACAAATACATTAGTGTCTAGTTTGAGAAACAGACGCCTCACAGGTCCTCAACTGGCAGCTTCATTAAATAGTACCCGCAAAACACCAGTCTCAACGTCAACAGTGAAGAGGCGACTCCGGGATGCTGACCTTCTAGGCAGAGTTGCAAAGAAAAAGCCATATCTCAGACTGGCCAATAAAAAGAAAAGATTAAGATGGGCAAAAGAACACAGACACTGGACAGAGGAAGATTGGAAAAAAGTGTTATGGCCAAATAACTTCTTAAAATTAAGTACATTAATCTGCATTACAATGGGTGTAGAGCCTAACTGGTAAGCAGCGCATGAGTTTCAAGTTTGGGGAAGATAATTTTCACCATAAAAATGCACCTTTATAATAAAAGCATTAGATGCATAATCACATTTGTGGTCACTTTTGATAATGGTGTTTTCCCTCTAATGGAACAGCCGCACTTTTTTTTATTTCACCTTTAGTTAACCAGGTAATGCAAGTTGAGAACAAGTTCTCATTTACAACTGCGACCTGGCCAAGATAAAGCAAAGCAGTGCGATAAAAACAACAACACAGAGTTACATATGGGGTAAAACAAAACATAAAGTCAAAAATACAACAGAAAATATATATATACAGTGTGTTCAAATGTAGCAAGTTATGGAGGTAAGGCAATAAATAGGCCATAGTGCAAACTAATTACAATTAGTATTAACACTGGAATGATAGATGTGCAAGAGATTATGTGCAAATAGAGATACTGGGTGTCATGAATTCCGCCGAGACTGCTCCTCCTCCTTGTTCGGGCAGGCTTCGGCCTTCATCATCCCCGGAGTACTAGCTGCTACCGCTTGATGTTCTCTATGTTTGTTTGGTTTTGTCTTGTTGGTGCACCTGATTCGTATTATGTATTGATTATGTCACCTATAAGTTTCCTTTGGTTTTGTTTGCAGTTGTGTGTTGTTGAACGCCTGTCCGTTGGTGAATGTTTATTGTTTTCTAGTTGTTAGTGTTTTACGCACCGTTTGCGTAATCGCTCGCCTCCTGTGTTTTGAGGCCCGTTATTTTGTATTTGTCTTTGTGACAATTAAAGTCGGTTCGACTAAGCTTCTGTGTCCTGCGCCTGACTCCAACACCGCATCCACATCAGCCCTTGACAGAACAACACATCATACTATGGAGTCAGCAGGAGCAGCGGCGGCGACCGAGTCGCTGGAGGATCGGGTCAGCTGCCAGGACGCCAGGATCCAGCAACTCGGCTCCGCCATGCAGGAGGTGATGAACACCCTGCGACGATGGGAAAGGGGAGGCGTGCCCACACCTCCTCCTACATTACCACCACCATCGGCCAGCCCCACCAGACCAGCTCCGGAATCCAGTGGGATTCGGCTCTCGCTTCCGAGGGCGTATGATGGCACCGCAGCCGGGTGTCAGGGGTTCCTCCTTCAGGTGGAACTCTACCTGGCCACCATACACCCGACGCCCTCGGGATACGAGAGCGTTTCCGCCCTCATCTTCTGTCTCTCCGGCAAGGCGTTGGAGTGGGCCAACGCCGAATGGAGGGGAATAGACGCCGCCACCATCATCTACGCGGAGTTCTCCCGCCGCTTCAGGGCTGTTTTCGATCACCCTCCTGAGGGTAAAGCGGCGGGGGAGCGTCTGTTCCACCTCCGACAGGGGAAGAGGAGCGCACAGGAGTTCGCCCTGGATTTCCGGACTCTCGCGGCGGATGCGGGGTGGAATGAGAGGGCCCTCATCGACCACTATCGGTGTAGCCTGCGTGAGGACGTTCGTCGAGAGATGGCCTGCAGGGACACCAACCTGTCCTTCGACCAGCTAGTGGAAATGTCCATCCGTCTGGATACCCTGCTGGCCACCCGCCGACGTCCCGAGTTGGGGCCGTCCATTCCATCCCCCAGCACCTCCGAGCCGAGCCCTATGGAGCTCGGGGGTGCTGGCGCTAGAGAGAGAAGGAGAGAGAACCTGAGGGGGGCCGTCCCCTGCACCAGCTGTGGCCGTGGAGGACACACTGCGGCTAGGTGCTGGGGAGGGTCTCCAGGGAATCGGGGCAACAGGTCGCGCACTGGGGAGTCATTTCAGGTGAGTAGGCGCCCCACTCACCCAGAGCTCTCTGTTGTTCACTTGTGTATACCTGTGGTATTTCCTCAGGTTGCATCACATTCCCAGCATAAGGCGCTAGTCGATTCAGGCGCAGCTGGGAATTTTATTGATTGGAAATTTTGTTCTAAGTTAGGGATTCCCCTCCCGCCCGTTGATGCACCCTTTCCTGTCCATGCCCTAGATAGCCGCCCGCTGGGATCTGGGTTTATTAGGGAGGTCACAGCGCCACTAAAGATGAAGACGCAGGGGGGTCATGAGGAGATTATTCAGTTGTACCTAATTGACTCCCCTGCGTATCCCGTGGTGCTGGGGCTTCCTTGGTTAGTCACCCATGACCCCACCATTTCGTGGCAACAGAGTGCTCTCAAGGAATGGTCTGTCCAGTGTGTTGGGCGATGTTTAGGTGTTTCCGTTGGGGCGACCACGGTGGAGAGTCCGAACCAAGTGCCCGCAATGCACATTCCCCCTGAGTATGAGGATTTGGCACTCGTGTTCAGCAAGACGAGGGCGACGCGATTGCCACCTCATAGACAGGGAGATTGTGCGATAAACCTCCAGACAGGTGCGGCACTCCCGCAGAGCCATGTGTATCCTCTGTCTCAAGAGGAGACGGCGGCTATGGAGACATACATAGCTGAGTCCCTGAGACAAGGATACATACGGTCCTACACTTCCCCTGCGTCCTCGAGTTTCTTTTTTGTGAAGAAGAAGGATGGAGGGTTGCGCCCGTGTATTGATTACCATAGTCTCAATCAGATCACTGTGAAATACAGTTACCCTCTTTCTCTGATTGCGAGTATGACTGAATCATTACGTGGAGCGCGTTTCTTCACAAAACTGGATCTCAGGAGCGCTTATAACTTGGTGCACATTAGGGAAGGAGATGAATCGAAGACGGCATTTAGTACCACCTCAGGTCATTATGAGTATCTTGTCATGCCATACGGGTTAATGAATGCTCCTTCAGTCTTCCAATCATTTGTGGACGAGATCTTCCGGGACCTGCATGGGCAGGGAGTGGTAGTGTACATTGACGACATCCTAGTGTACTCTGCTACACGAGCTGAGCATGTAGCCCTGGTGCGCCGAGTGTTGGGTAGGCTGTTGGAGCATGACTTGTATGTCAAGGCAGAGAAATGTCTGTTTTTCCAGGAGTCCATCTCCTTCTTGGGTTATCGGTTGTCAGCGTCAGGGGTGAAGATGGAGATTGACCGTGTGTCAGCCATGCGTAACTGGCAAACCCCAACCACTGTTAAAGAGGTGCAGCAGTTTTTGGGTTTTGCCAATTACTACCGGAGGTTTATCCGGGGTTTTGGACAGGTAGCAGCTCCCATTACTTCCCTGCTGAAGGGGGGCCCGGTGCGTTTGCAGTGGTCGGCTGAAGCGGACAGGGCGTTTTGTAAACTGAAGGACCTGTTCACTTCGGCTCCGGTGCTGGCGCACCCGGACCCCGCTTTAGCGTTCCAGGTAGAGGTGGACGTGTCAGAGGCCGGTATTGGGGCAGTACTGTCGCAACGCTCCGGCACGCCTCCTAAGCTCCGTCCCTGCGCTTTTTATTCTAAAAAGCTCAGCCCGGCGGAACGTAATTATGACGTAGGGGACAGGGAGCTGTTAGCCGTGGTTCAAGCCCTAAAGGTGTGGAGGCATTGGCTTGAGGGGGCTCAACACCCTTTTCTCATTCTGACTGACCATCGTAACCTGGAGTACATCCGGGCAGCTAGGAGATTGAACCCTCGTCAGGCTAGGTGGAACATGTTTCTGACCTGGTTCGTTTTTAAGATCACTTACATCCCAGGGTCCCAGAACGGTAAGGCAGACGCCCTGTCCCGGCGGTATGACACAGAGGAGAGGTCCATTGAGCCCACTCCCATACTGCCGGAGTCTTGGGTTTATATCTCCTCCTGCTCGGTGTGCGCTCAGTGTAAGGCGCCTAGACACCTGGCCAGGGGGAAGTTACAACCCCTGCCCGTTCCACAACGGCCGTGGTCTCACCTCTCGGTGGACTTTGTCACGGACCTTCACCCCTCTCAGGGGAATACCACTATTCTGGTCGTTGTGGATCGGTTCTCTAAGGCCTGTCATCTCATTCCAATGCCGGGTCTCCCTACTGCCCTACAGACCGCTGAGGCTTTGTTCACCCACGTCTTCCGGCACTACGGGGTTCCCGAGGATATAGTGTCGAATCGGGGTCCCCAATTCACCTCTAGAGTCTGGAGGGCGTTCATGGAACGCTTGGGGGTCTCGGTTAGCCTTACCTCGGGTTACCACCCTGAGAGTAATGGGCAGGTGGAGAGAGTGAACCAGGATGTGGGTAGGTTTCTGAGATCATATTGCCAGGGCCGGCAGGAGGAGTGGTCGGGGTATATCCCCTGGGCAGAGATGGCTCAGAACTCTCTTCGCCACTCCTCTACTAACCTGACCCCTTTTCAGTGCGTGTTAGGGTATCAGCCGGTTCCTGCACCATGGCATCAGAGCCAGATCGAGGCTCCTGCAGTGGATGAGTGGTTTCGGCGCTCGGAGGAGATGTGGAACGCTGCACACGTACATCTGCAGCGGGCCATCCGCAGGCAGAAGGCGAGCGCCGATCTCCACCGCAGTGAGGGTCCAGTATACGCCCCTGGAGATCGAGTCTGGCTCTCGATTCGAAACCAGCCCCTTCGCCTGCCCTGCCGGAAGCTTGGCCGGCGGTTTGTGGGGCCATTTAAAGTCCTGAGGAGATTGAACGAGGTGTGTTACAAATTGCAACAGCCTAATGTCTATCACATTAACCCCTCGTTCCATGTGTCTCTCCTCAGGCCGGTGGTAGCTGGTCCACTCCAGAAGAGTGAGATAAGAGAGACCCCTCCGCCCCCACTGGACATCGAGGGGGCTCCGGCGTACTCAGTCCGGTCCATCGTGGATTCGAGACGTCGGATGGGGGGTCTACAATATCTCGTGGAGTGGGAGGGGTACGGTCCGGAGGAACGGTGCTGGGTGCCTAGGAGGGACATTTTAGATCCATCCCTCCTGACTGAGTTCCACCATAGTCATCCTACGCGCCCTGCTCCACGTCCTCCTGGCCGTCCCCGAGGCCGGGGTCAGCGCACGGCTGGAGCCGGGCGTCAAGGGGGGGGTACTGTCACGAATTCCGCCGAGACTGCTCCTCCTCCTTGTTCGGGCAGGCTTCGGCGTTCGTCATCCCCGGAGTACTAGCTGCTACCGCTTGATGTTCTCTATGTTTGTTTGGTTTTGTCTTGTTGGTGCACCTGTTTCGTATTATGTATTGATTATGTCACCTATAAGTTTCCTTTGGTTTTGTTTGCAGTTGTGTGTTGTTGAACGCCTGTCCGTTGGTGAATGTTTATTGTTTTCTAGTTGTTAGTGTTTTACGCACCGTTTGCGTAATCGCTCGCCTCCTGTGTTTTGAGGCCCATTATTTTGTATTTGTCTTTGTGACAATTAAAGTCGGTTTGACTAAGCTTCTGTGTCCTGCGCCTGACTCCAACACCGCATCCACATCAGCCCTTGACACTGGGGTGCAAATTAGCAAAATAAATAACAATATGGGGATGAGGTAGTTGGGTGGGCTAATTTCAGATGGGCTGTGTACAGGTGCAGTGATCGGTAAGGTGCTCTGACAACTGATGCTTAAAGTTAGTGAGGTAGATAAGAGTCTCCAGCTTCAGAGATTTTTGCAATTCGTTCCAGTCATTGGCAGCAGAGAACTGGAAGGAATGGCGGCAAAAGGAGGTGTTGGCTTTGGGGATGACCAGTGAGATATACCTGCTGGAGCGCATACTAGGGGTGGGTGTTGCTACCAATGAGCTAAGATAAGGCAGGGATTTGCCTAGCAGTGATTTATAGATCGCCTGGAGCCAGTGGGTTTGGCAACAAATATTTAGTGAGGACCAGCCAACAAGAGCATACAGGTCACAGTGGTGGGTAGTATATGGGGCTTTGGTGACAAAAGCATGAGTGAAGGAGGCTTTGTTGCGAAATAGGAAGCCGATTCTAGATTTAACTTTGGATTGGAGATGCTTAATGTGAGTCTGGAAGGAGAGTTTACAGTCTAACCAGACACCTAGGTATTTGTAGTTGTCCACATACTCTAGGTCAGACCCGTCGAGAGTAGTGATTCTAGTCGGGTGGGCGGGTGCCAGCAGCGTTCGATTGAAGAGCATGCATTTAGTTTTACTAGTGTTTAAGAGCAGTTGGAGGCTACTGAAGGAGTGTTGTATGGCATTGAAGCTCGTTTGGAGGTTTGTTAACACAGTGTCCAATGAAGGGCCAGATGTATACAACATGGTGTCGTCTGCGTAGAGGTGGATCTGAGAGTCACCAGCAGCAAGAGCGACATCATTGATATACACTGAGAAAAGAGTCGGCCCAAGAATTGAACCCTGTGGCACCCCCATAGAGACTGCCATAGGTCCAGACAACAGGCCCTCCGATTTGACACATTGAAATCTATCTGAGAAGTAGTTGGTGAACCAGGCGAGGCAGTCATTTGAGAAACCAAGGCTATTTAGTGTGCCAATAAGAATGCGGTTGTTGACAGAGTAGAAAGCCTTGGCCAGGTCGATGAAGACGGCTGCACAGTACTGTCTATTATCGATCGCGGTTATAATATCGTTTAGGACCTTGAGCGTGGCTGAGGTGCACTTAAAGCCTACTGCCGTGTGTGCATTGCTGCGCTTATAATGTGAAGAAATAGCCTAATAGTTTATCAACATTTTAAGCTAAACGTTCTGATCTGTTGTGTCAGCCTCATTGCGGAATTTCTTATTGGTGTTGATGCTAGTGGTTGTATTAATTTGGGATCTATCGCATCCCAAAACTGTCCCAGGCTGTTTGGAATATTTACTTCTGGCACAGAATAGAATAGGTCAACCTTTTTACTATGGGGGATAGTAGATTGACATAGGCTAGTGCTTTTGCTGTTCGTTAGGCTGTCTCATCTTGTTGGCTGACGAAAAGTAAATGTGGTTCTTCCAATATCTTCAATATGCGCCTCAGAATTGGATAAGGACACGCGCAGTTGCGTCCCCGATGTGTCTGTCTTCACTTGTAGCCTGTGAGAAAGACCCGATCATGTGATGGAGAGCCATGTGAGTGAGATAAGAGATGCTTCGGAGAGGGCAGCATTTATGGAGAAGGTTTGCAAAAGGAATGGATTTTTTTAGGGTGCATTATGGCCACACAGAGGGGATGCCGCCGGGAAATTCGAGGCATTATCAAGTGCTTGTCAAATTGTGAATGAGAGACTGATGAAGTGTTTACAGCCTGTGCAAAAAAACAAAGCAGAGCTCATGCCTTTCAAGGAACTTTTTTCAAATCATCATTAGAGTTGCATCAAGCAGCCTTACAATGTATTACAAATCTAAACATATAGCCCAATGTTTGTAGAACAATTAAAGTTACATTAATAACTCTAAATTAAGCATATAGGAGTACCTATTTCCTTTGTTAACCGCTCAACTCAGAATAGCCGCATGTGCGCACTCCCTCAAATCATTTGAAGAAAATGTCCTTTCTATTTAATTCAGCTTTGTTCAATTGTATTCTTAATACTATAAAATTATATAAAATAATGCCACAGAATTCTAAGCAAATCTTGTCTGCTAAATGAACTAGTGTAGCCCACAGCCATTTGGCATAGCCAGATCAGGACCTAACATAAGGACAAGATATGCTATGCTGTTCTTCTGAAATAGACTACATTTTCTTCATATCATGCTTCTTTAGACCTGCCTAAAATAAATAATGGATTTATTGTGATGGTGTAGGCTATATTACATGGATTTATTCAACTTTTAATAATGTAGATGTTCCAAAGGTCAGCATCAATGTAGGCTATGTGTGGAAGACAGGATATGCTAAATGTGTTTATGTTAATTAACTGTAAATTACCATGAGACTGACAGTTATTTGCTTGACAATCACCAGCTGACGAAATTTCGTGACCGCCACAGCCCTAGTCCACCCAAAACTAATAGCAGGTGAATAGCACACCATTCACATGCTTAAGTTCAAGGTCAGAATACGCATAGAGAGAACAATGCATGAAATGGGAATTACATGCCATTTACATACAGTGCAGTCGCCAACCTGTCATTTCAAAAGCACTCGGATTTTGAACTTTATGTTTAATGTGGTATAGCGTAATATAAGCAGAATTCAATATAATTCCAATGCAAGAACCCCCTTGCCGATTTCAACTGCCCCCCTAGTCACGTTATCCTGCCGCTGGGCCTGGGCCAGATACGCATTTTCTAAAATCCAAACCCCAAGGCCAGGAGTACTGCTGATGTCATTAATACAGTGCATTCAGAACATATTCAGACCCCTTGACTCAGTACTTTGTTGAAGCACCTTTGGCAGCAATTACAGCCTCGAGTCTTCTTGGGTATGACTTGGCACACCTGTGTTTGGGGCATTTCTCCCATTATTCTCTGCAGATCCTCTCAAGCTCTGTCAGGTTGGATGGGGAGTGTCGATGCACAGCTATTTTCAGATCTCTCCAGAGATGTTTGATCGGGTTCCCAAGTGATCTTTTTTATTTAAAGGATTCTTTCTCGGTGATGAAAGATATGTTTCGAAAGCCGTATCGCAAGCGATGATTATTGATGTTTCTTAACGTTAAAACACAGCGTCGGGATTGTAGTTCACATGAGGCAGTCATATGCGAAGCTAATGGCTGAGAACTGGAGGGAGATGGCAGAATTCAGCCTAGAGTTTTCGAGAGCCAGGTTTCTCCTAGGTTGCTTCCTGCTTCACAGTTCACAGTTCGTTGGGCGAAAGAGGGAAAAGAGCGAGATCAGAGCGACAGTAACTCTAGGGGTCGCCAACAAACTCCCAACCCATAGAATTAGTGTAAAAAAATAAGGGACTGTCTTGTTTTGTGATAACATTAGGGATTGTCTAAAATAGCATAGGCTACACTACCATAATATAATTTCTTCTAAATAAGACACATAAACAAAGTGAAATACTGCTGGAAGGTTGACTTTCCTAGAAGTCATATAAATAGAAATGGCTGGTGTATAAATATCAATATCAATCCAGCCCACTATTTGAAGACATACAATGTTACATACAATGGTACATCCTACATCTTATTCAAAACACAATTAACCCACTGAGTTAAAGCCTTGACTTTGGGAGCTAACACAAGTGTTTACGTTGCTGGCAAGGTTACTCGTCATGTGAGTGTAATAAGGTGAACCACGTCTGAGTTGCGGCACTAATGTAACCAACCAGATATCGAAAAAGACTAGTCTCTCACCATGTATAACTGCTTAAAATCCTCTTGCTTATTGGGACACGTAACATTTGCACTACTTTTGCAACAACATATCAGTTCAGTTGCGGGGCAACATATCAGTACAAATGCAAGACAATGTTGTACTAAATATTAACTGTAAGTCGCTCTGGATGCGTCTGTCTGCTAAATGACTAAAAGGTAAAATGTAAATGTCAACATATTGTTCTACTGCTTTGTATCCAAACAGCAGCTGTGTTGTCACCATGTAATAAACCAGGAGTGACAGCTATACTGACCGCTTGGCTATAGGCGTTGGCTACATGTCGTTAAATGCCCTCACTCAAATGAAGTCGCAAGAAATACAACAGGCTTTGTGGATGGTGGGATCAGGGTTCCCTGGGGTACCAAATGGGGCGTGCAGGCAAGGAGACCAGCATCATCTGTGACCTTTGACCCCAAAGCCTACGTTGACAAGACACCACACATAAAACTAAAATGAATTAGATGCTGACAGAATTGCTTGTCCACCCACCAGTGTCTTCATTATAGTGACCAAAGACTACTTGACAGTGACAGTGAGAGATGGGTTTGTCTACACTTGTATCCAGGGTGCTATCCAGAAGCATCATACACTTTTTTTAAGAGGGCACTGATGATCAAATGCAATATCTTTGAATTAATTCTGTGTAAAAGGAAAATATGTATATGTTTTCTTATCTTACAAAATAATATAATTTCAACGAGACCTTTGGTGACATATTTTTGCGGGTTGATGGAGCAAATTAATAGACATGGAATAATAATGCGAAATAAAATGTATGTATGTGTGAGTACAGGCCACATCCATTTATTTGTTGATTTTTTGTCAAATATTGGTCAAGCTGTGGTCATTGTTGGTCAAACAGTGGTCCAGTCATTTTTTATACTGTCTAGTCACGTTGAGGCTGAATTTCCCTCCAAAAGGTTCTTAAAAGGTCAAATTACAAGGTGTGAAATTATAGAGATTCAGCCCCTATCTCTCTTCCTCTCTCTCTCTTTCCCTCTCACAGAAAAAGCCCACGCTTACTTCATCCCTCCCTCCCTCGTCGTTCCATCTACTCCATAAATGTTTCTTCTTCTTCTAACGTGCAAACGGTTTCCATGGCAACTCTGCTTGGGCCACATTCTGCTTCCCTGTCTCTTTCTCTCTCCCCTGCCTGCCTACCACCCCAGTCAGAGCAGCCAAGCTCCCTCTGCAGAAATAAAGCACTAGCCCCTTTCATATTTAACAGAAAATCAATACGAGCGAGGTAAACAGAAACACGACCAATATTCGGGAAACATAGCGTTTCTGTTTGTCGCTGCTGGCTGGCCAGACTTGCACTGATTTGAAGGGATTTCTTTATTTCTTTATTTACCCATTTCGTCCCTTTGAAGCGAACACGAAGCGCGATCGAGTCGATTTTCTTTGAGAATTTCTAAGGTGTGGCTGCTTTTAATGTCGGTGTGGGGCATTCATGAGGGTCTGAAGTGGAAGATCTGATGTAAATTGACTACATTGCAGGCAGTGGTGTTGTGGAGTGTAAAGATATTATTTTACCACTACATCACTGATTGCAGGAGATTGAAGGTGCTTTTAAGAATCTAAAATTACACTAGATTTAAAAAGAGGAGTGGAATGCACATTTTCTAAGCATTGTCCAAAATTGTGGAAATTGTGTGCTCTGAAAGTCAACAGGATATTCTTTCACTACTATCCAGAACTCAATGCATTAACTCAATGCTGTACCTTTATGCCCTACAGGCAACATGGATCAACTAATAGGCTACCTAAATGCTGCCCATTGAATTACCTGGGGTCTCATATGGGCTGAGTCCCAAATGGTACCCTATTCCCTACATACAGTAGTCCATTACGTTTGACCAGAGCCCTATGGGCCCTGGTCAAAAGTAGTGCACTGTATAGGGAATAGGGTGCCATTTGGGACGCAGCCATAGCCTTTAGCTCAGTGTTAGCCTTTAGCTGAACTGTCACTTAGGGGCACTAAAGCACTTTCACCTTTTACATGCCGGTAAGTCACATGCGACATCAGAGCAGACAAGACAAAGAGGAAGAAGCATGTCCACCCAATCCATCTTGATGAGAGTTTAAAATGTAATGGCGTAAAATACATTGCATTATGTCAACATTTAAATCATAGTCGAAATTGCTGATGGACATATGACAGAGTAACCATTGGACAGTAAAAACAGTTATTGTATGAATTGTCATCTAATTAGCTTATTAGCAACTCCGGTAACACTTTATTTGATACCTAGAGTCATAACACACACATCATAATATGTCATAACAGCTGACATAACCTGTCATAACATTGTGATAACACTGTCATGACACATGCAGTACCAGTCAAAAGTTTGGACACACCTACTCATTCAAGGGTTTTTCTTAATTTTTACTATTTTCTACATTGTAGAATAATAGTGAAGACATCAAAACTATGAAAGAACACATATGGAATCATGTAGTAAGAAAAAATGTGTTAAACAAATCAAAACATATTTTATATTTGAGATTCTTCAAATAGCCAAATAGCCTGATGACAGCTTTGCACACTCTTGGCATTCTCTCAACCAGCTTCATGAGGTAGTCACCTGGTATGCATTTCAATTAACAGGAGTGCCTTGTTAAAAGTTAATTTGTAGAATTTCTTTCCTTCTTAATGCGTTTGAGCCTTGTCCTTCTGGAAGGTTCTCCCATCTCCACAGAGGAACTCTAGAGCTCTGTAAGAGTGACCATCAGGTTCTTGGTCACCTCCCTGACCAAAGCCCTTCTCCCCCGATTGGAAGAGTCTTGGTGGTCCCAAACCTCTTCCATTTAAGAATGATGGAGGCCACTGTGTCCTTGGGGACCTTCAATGCTGCAGACAATATTTGGTACCCTTCCCCAGATCTGTGCCTCGACACAATCCTGTCTCTGAACTCTACGGACAATTCCTTCTACCTCATGGCTTGGTTTTGCTCTGACATGCACTGTCAACTGTGGGACCTTATATAGACAGGTGTGTGCTTTCCAAATCATGTCCAATCAATTGAATTTACCACATGTGGAATCCAATGAAGTTGTAGAAACATCTCAAGGATGATCAATGGGAACAGGATGCACCTGAGCTCAATTTGGAGTCTCATAGCAAACGGTCTGAATACTTATGTAAATAATGTATTTCTGTTTTGAATTTGTAAACCTGTTTTCGCTTTGTCGTTAAGGGGTATTGTGTGTAGATTGATGAGGGGAAAAAATAATTTAATACATTTTAGAATATGGCTGTAACGTAACAAAATGTGGAAAAAGTCAACGGGTCTGAGTACTTTCTGAATGCACTGTATACCACTAGGGGGAGACATTCAAACTGTTAGCTGCAGGCTAACGCCTCGTACGTTGGAAGAATGGAAGCAGGAAGAGAAGCCCAGTGGAAAAATGTCAATCGCCTGTGTCTCCTTATTCATCCTGTTTTCATGTTTGTAACATTTATAAGCATGGTTTTGTTTTTTAAATCTAGAGATTACATGTTTATCTAAACTGTGAGGAGTTTTATCATAATTTTGATGGATCATTTAAGTGTTTTGACCAAGTGAAAAACTAGTGAGATTTTCCCCATCATAAGAGTCCAGCCAAGCTAAGTTAGCTAACTTTCTATGTAAGTCAATGAGACAAGATGGCATCTCGGAATAAATGTATTTTCGTTATAACCGTTTCTGCTCTTTAATGTGTTTTTTTTTGTTGTGTTTTTTTGATGGCTCGTATTAAGTGTATTTATATGAGTACATATGAACCACCTGAATATCTATTTTAGATGGTCACTATTTATGAAATGTGTAGCTAAAGGCGGTCGGTAGCCTAGCAGTCAGAGCGTTTGGACAGTAACGGAAAGGTTGTTGTTTGAATCCCCGGCAAGGTGTAAAAATCTGCCGTTCTTCCCTTGAGCAAGGCAGTTAACTGCTCCCCGGGGCCGATGACATGGATGTCGATTAAGGCAGCCCCCCGAACCTCTCTGATTCAGAGGGGTTGGGTTAACTGCGGAAGACACATTTCGCGGTTGAATGCATTCAGTTGTGCAACTGACTTGGTACCCCCTTTCCCTTTCTAATAGTCGCATGTTAACTACTAACGTTAGCTAGCTAAGTCAGCGCTGATCCAGTATCTGTGCGTTAGAGACCTCTCTAATGCCCAGAAATATCAGACTCAAACTCCCATTCACCAGCTCTGCAAGCGTTATAATGTCAAAATACATTTGTTGATCACCAAATATAAGTTTCGCTAATCAACTCATGTATTTTGACACTATAGCCTAACACTTGGAGAGCTGGTGAATGAGAGTTTGAATCTGATATTTCTTGGCGTTAGAGAGGTCTCTAATGCACAGATACTTGTTCAACTAGTTTTTGTTAGCTGTCCATTGGTTTTTGTTACATTTAATACACAGGCCTATTCTATAATTAATTTGTACAATCAGATGTACTGTTGTTGCCTCAACAATGCATGGGTGTACAGTGCCTTGCAAAAGTATTCATCCCCCTTGGCGTTTTTCCTATTTTGTTCAATTACAACCTGTAATTTAAATGGATTTTTATTTGGATTTCGTGTAATGGATACACACAAAAAAGTCCAAATTGGTGAAGTGAAATGAAAGGAATAACTTGTTTCAAAAAATTTAACAAAATACATAATGGAAAAGTGGTGCGTGCATATGTATTCATCCCCTTTGCTATGGAGCCCCTAAATAAGATCTGGTGCAACCAATTACCTTCAGAAGTCACATAATTAGTTAAATAAAGTCCACCTGTGTGCAATCTAAGTGTCACATGATCTGTCACATGATCTCAGTATATATATACACACCTGTTCTGAAAGGCCCCAGAGTCTGCAACACCACTAAGCAAGGGCTACCACAAAGCAAGCAGCACCATGATGACCAAGGAGCTCTCCAAACAGGTCAGGGACAAAGTTGTAGAGAAGTACAGATCAGGGTTGGGTTATAAAAAAAAATCCGATACTTTGAACATCCCACGGAGCACCATTAAATCCATTATTAAAAAATGGAAAGAATATGGCACCACAACAAACCTGCCAAGAGAGGGCCGAACACCAAAACTCACGGACCAGGCAAGGAGGGCATTAATCAGAGAGGAAACAAAGAGACCAAAGATAACCCTGAAGGAGTTGCAAAGCTCCACAGCAGAGATTGGAGTATCTGTCCATAGGATCACTTTAAGCCATACACTCCACAGAGCTGGGCTTTATGGAAGAATGGCCAGAAAAAAGCCATTGCTTAAAGATAAAAATAAGCAAACATGTTTGGTGTTTGCCAAAAGGCATGTGGGAGACTCCCCAAACAAATGGAAGAAGGTACTCTGGTCAGATGAGACTAAAATTGAGCTCTTTGGCCATCAAGGAAAACGCTATGTCTGGTGGAAACCCATCTCTCTCATCACCCCGAGAACACCAACCCCACAGTGACGCATGGTGGTGGCAGCATCATGATGTGGGGATGTTTTTCATCGACAGGGACTGGGAGACTGGACAGAATTGAAGGAATGATGGATGGCGCTAAAAACAGGGAAATTCTTGAGGGAAACCTGTTTCAGTCTTCCAGAGATTTGAGACTGGGACAGAAGTTCATCTTCCAGCAGGACAATGACCCTAAGCATACTGCTAAAGCAAAACTCAAGTGGTTTAAGGGGAAACATTTAAATGTCTTGGAATGGCCTAGTCAAAGCCCAGACCTCAATCCAATTGAGAATCTGTGGTATGACTTAAAGATTGTTGTACACCAGCGGAACCCATCCAACTTGAAGGAGCTGGAGCAGTTTTGCCTTGAAGAATGTGAAAAAATCCCAGTGGCTAGATGTGCCAAGGTTATAGAGACATACCCCAAGAGACTTGCAGCTGTAATTGCTGCAAAAGGTGGCTCTACAAATTATTGACTTTGGGGGTGGGGTGAATAGTTATGCACGCTCAAGTTTTCAGTTTTTTTGACTTATTTCTTGTTTGTTTCACAATAAAAATGATTTTGCATCTTCAAAGTGGTAGGCATGTTGTGTAAATCAAATGATACAAACCCCCCAAAAATAAATTTTAATTCCAGGTTGTAAGGCAACAAAATAGGAAAAATAATTATTACATTATGTGTTGATTATTACCTTTTGAAGTCGATACATTTTTTGCCATTAATAGTGTAATAACTGTCTCATCGTTGCCGGTGATCAGGCCATGTTGTCAGCAAACTTGATTTGGTGTTGGAATCATGTGTGGCCACACAGTTGTTGGTGAACAGAGAGTACAAGAGGGGACTAAGCACACACCCCTGATTGGAGTGGGTCTAGGGTGTCTGGGATGATGGAGTTGATGTGTGCAATAACCAGCCTTTCAAAGCACTTCATGATTACAGATGTGGGCGGTAGTCATTGTGGCATGAAGCCTTAGAGTTTTTGGGAACAGGAATGATGGTGGTCATCTTAAAATACGTGGGGAAAAAAACATTAAAGAGCCAAAACGGTTATAACGAAAATACAGTTAATCCGAGGTGCCATCTTGTCTCATAGACTTACATAAATGTAGAAAGTTAACTAGCTTAGCTTGGCTAGACTAATTTGAAACTGAAAATCTCACAAGTTTTTCACTCGGTCAAAACACTTAAATGATCCATCAAAATGACGATAAAACTCATCACATTTTAGATAAACATGTTATCTCTAGATTTAAAAAACAAAACCATGCTTATAAATGTTACAAACATGAAAACAGTATGAATAAGGAGAAACAGACAATTCACATTTTTCCATTGAGCTTCTCTTCCTGCTTCCCTTCTTCCAACGTATGAGGCGTGAGCCTGCAGCTAACAGTTTGAATGTCTCCCCCTAGTGGTATACAGTGCATTCAGAAAGTATTCAGACCCCTTGTCTTTTTCCACATTTTGTTACGTTACAGCCCAAAATTTATTAAATTATTTTTTCCCTCATCAATCTACACACAATACTCCTTAACAACAAAGCGAAAACAGGTTTTACCATTTTTTGCTAATTTATTACAAATAAAAAACAGAAATACCTTATTTACATAAGTATTCAGACCCTTTGCTATGAGACTCCAAATTGAGCTCAGGTGCATCATGTTTCCATTGATCATCCTTGAGATGTTTCTGCAACTTCATTGGATTCCACCCATGGTAAATTCAATTGATTGGACATGATTTGGAAAGAAACACACCTGTCTTTATAAGGTCCCACAGTTGACAGTGCATGTCAGAGCAAAAAACAAGCCATGAGGTCGAAGGATTTTTCCGTAGCGCTCCGAGACCGGATTGTTCGAGGCACAGATCTGGGGAAGGGTACCAAAAAATGTCTGCTGCATTGAAGGTCCCCAAGAACACAGTGGTCTCCATCATTCTTAAATGGAAGAAGTTTGGAACCACCAAGACTCTTCCTAGAGCTCGCCGCCCGGCCAAACTGAGCAATCGGGGGAGAAGGGCCTTGGTCAGAGAGGTGACCAAGAACCTGATGGTCACTCTGACATAACTCCAGAGTTACTCTGGAGATGGGAGAACCTTCCAGAAGGACAACCATCTCTGCAGAACTCCACCAACCAGGCCTTTATGGTAGAGTGGCCAGACGGAAGCCACTCCTTTGTAAAAGGCACATGATAGCCCGCTTGGAGTTTGCCAAAATGCACCTTAAGACTCTCAGACCATGAGAAACAAGATTCTCTGGTCTGAAGAAACCAAGATTGAACTCTTTGGCCTGAATGCCAAGCGTCACGTCTGGAGGAAACCTGGCACCATCCCTAGCATGGTGGTGGCATCATCATGCTGTGGGGATGTTTTTCAGCGGCAGGGACTGGGAGATTAGTCAGGACCGAGGCAAAGATGAATGGAGCAAAGTACAGAGAGATCCTTGATGAAAACCTGCTCCAGAGTGCTCAGGACCTCAGACTGGGGCGAAGGTTCACCTTCCAACAGGACAACGACCCTAAGCACACAGCCAAGACAACACAGGAGGGGCTTCGGGACAAGTCTCTGAATGTCCTTGAGTGGCCCAGCCAGAAACCGGACTTGAACCTGATCAAACATCTCTGGAAAGTCCTGAAAAAAGCTGTGCAGCAATGCTCCCCATCCATCCTGACAGAGCTTGAGAGGATCTGCAGAGAAGAATGGAAGAAACTCCCCAAATACAGGTGTGCCAAGCTTGTAGCATCATACCCAAGAAGACTCCATGCTGTAATCGCTGCCAAAGGTGCTTCAACAAAGTACTGAGTAAAGGTTCGGAATACTTATGTAAATATGATATTTCAGTTTTTTATTTTTTATAAATTATCAAAAATGTCTAAAAAACTGTTTTTGCTTTGTCATTATGGGGTATTTGTGTGTAGATTGATGAGGGGAAAAAAACAATGTAATCAATTTTAGAATAAGGCTGTAACGTAACAAAATGTGGGAAAAGTCAAAGGGTCTGAATACTTTCCGAAGGCACTGTATATTGTTATTTTGCTCGTTTGTTGACTCTGCGGAGGTCATAGCGGGACTTCTTGTACTTGTTCCTGTCCTCAGCCGTAGCCTTGGGCTTGTCTGCGATAGCCCTGTTTGCGGTAGCCCTCTCCTTCAGTTTAGCGCCAACCTCTGTGTTAATCCAGGGGCTTTTGATTGGGGAAGCAGCGAACCTTCACTGTGGGAACAACCTCGCCGATGCATTTCCTAATGAAGTTGGGGACAGAGGTGGTTAGCTCGTCGATGTTATCAGGTGGAGTCTCGGAACGTATTCCAATCATCACTAGCAAAGCAGTCCTGTAGCATAATCTCTGATTGTGATGACCATTTCTCAGTGGAGCCAATCGCGGGTACTTCCTTCTGCTTGTAAACAGGAGTACGGAGTCATGATCTCATTTGCCCAGTGGCAGACGAGGGAGGGCCTTGTTTGCTTGCTTTAGGGTAGAATAACAGTGGTCTAGGACCTTATCGCCCCTAGTGGCAATGGAGACGTTTTAATGGCAGCTTCTTAATGACGCCAACCACAAGAAAAGCAAGCTGCGAATGTACATTTTCCTGCTTGTTTATAGCCTTGTACAGTTCGATGAGTTCGTTATTTTTCTTGTCCTGAGGTAGAATGTATACAACAGTCACAATAACAGCTGAAAACTCACTGACTGTTAATGAAGAGGCAAACCCCTCCCCCTCTCGATTTTCCTGACTCCACTGTCCTTTCCACTCAGTTAATGGAGAATCCATCGAGTTGGATAGCCATGTTTCAGAAAAGCAGAGAATATTGCAGTTACGAGAGTCCCGTTGGTAGCATCCGGTTTTCCTTTCGCCTTAATCTCGCCAGGACCCCCTATCTCTTGTTTCTGTAACACTGGTGTTTCCTCTTGAATACCCTGACATATTGGGTCGGAATTACAGAAAGAACCCAGGGCAGATGAGTCGAAGTTGAAGCCTGAATTTGGGTAACTTCTAGGGTGACCACATTTAAAATACCCAAATGCAGGACAACAGGATAATTTTGCAGAACATTCACAGGACAGTGTAGCCTACATTATTTTTTTTATTTTTTTTTGGGGGGGGGGGCAGCACCCCACCCCGGAATATGCATTTAGATATTTTTACAATTGAATAACCATTTTTTCTACATTTATGGTGTTTGAATTTGTTGATAAAATGCGGGACATGATTGTTTGGTTGCGGGACCAAAATGCAAGACTGTCCCTCACTGTCACGGGTGCTGAAGGTGGGTGTGGTGCAGGAATCAAGCGCAGGACGCAGAAACTAAGTCCAAAAGACTTTAGTGAAATATTCACGTAGTACACGAGCACAACAGGCCCGGAGGCGAAATAAAGGCGCACACAGGCGTCAAACAAAAGGCGCACTAACATGTGCGAAAACCTCTCCAAAACAATGGAGGGAAACACGTAGCACAGAACACCAAACAGAAGCGTAATCACACACAACACCTGACACACACAACAAGAACTAAATAGGACACTAATGAGCACTAACTAGAAACAGGTGTACAACATCAAGACAAAACCAAACGAACATGAAACATACAACGGTGGCAGCTAGTACTCCGACGACCGCCGAAACCTGCCCGAGCAAGGAGGAGGAGCAGCCTCGGCCGAAACCGTGACAGTACCCCCCCCCCCTTGACGCGCGGCTCTAGCCGTGCGCCGACCCCAGCCTCGGGGACAACCAGGAGGACGCGGAGCAGGGCGCGTGGGATGCCCCCGGTAGAACTCCGACAGGAGAGACGGGTCTAGGATGTCCCTCCGCGGCACCCAGCACCGCTCCTCCGGGCCGTACCCCTCCCACTCCACGAGATACTGGAGACCCCCCATCCGGCGTCTTGAGTCCAAGATGGACCGAACGGTGTACGCCGGAGCCCCCTCGATGTCCAGTGGGGGCGGAGGAGTCTCTCCTATCTCACCTTCCTGGAGTGGACCAGCTACCACCGGCCTGAGAAGAGACACATGGAACGAGGGGTTAATATTCTTATATTCAATAGGCAGATGTAACCTATAACACACCTCGTTCAGTCTTCTCAGGACTTTAAAAGGCCCCACAAACCGCCGACCCAGCTTCCAGCAGGCCAGGCGGAGGGGCAGGTTTCTGGTGGAGAGCCAGACTCGATCACCAGGTGCGTACACCGGCCCCTCACTGCGGTGGAGATCGGCGCTCGCCTTGTGTCGACGGATGGCCCGCTGCAGGTGGACGTGTGCAGCGTTCCACGTCTCCTCCGAGCGCCTCATCCAATCATCCACCGCAGGGGCCTCGGTCTGGCTCTGCTGCCAAGGTGCCAGAACCGGCTGGTAACCTAACACACATTGGAAGGGGGTTAGGTTGGTAGAGGAGTGGCGGAGAGAGTTCTGGGCCATCTCGGCCCAGGGAATATACCGAGCCCACTCCTCCGGTCGGTCCTGGCAATACGACCTCAGAAACCTACCCACATCCTGGTTGACTCGTTCTACCTGCCCATTGCTCTCCGGGTGGTACCCCGAGGTAAGGCTCACCGAGACCCCCAAACGCTCCATGAACGCTCTCCAGACTCGGGATGTAAACTGGGGGCCTCGATCAGACACTATATCCTCGGGTACCCCGTAATGCCGGAAGACGTGGGTAAATAGTGCCTCTGCGGTCTGTAGGGCAGTAGGAAGACCCGACATAGGGAGAAGGCGACAGGCCTTAGAGAACCGGTCCACAACAACCAGGATGGTGGTATTCCCCTGCGAGGGGGGAAGGTCTGTCACAAAATCCACTGAGAGGCGGGACCATGGTCGTTGTGGAACGGGCAGGGGTTGTAACTTACCCCTGGGCAGGTGTCTGGGCGCCTTACACTGGGCGCACACCGAGCAGGAGGAGACATAAATCCTCACATCCCTGGCTAACGTGGGCCACCAGTATTTAGTGCTAAGGCAATGCACTGTCCGGCCAATACCCGGATGTCCAGAGGAGGGTGACGTGTGAGCCCAGTAAATGAGTCGATCCCGAACCTCGAGCGGAACGTACTTCCGACCCACAGGACACTGTGGAGGGCTAGGGTCGGCACGCAACGCCCGCTCGATTTCAGCATCGACCTCCCACACAACCGGTGCCACAAGACAAGACGCCGGTAGTATGGGAGTAGGCTCAACGGACTTCTCCTCCGTGTCATACCACCGGGACAGCGCATCTGCCTTACCGTTCTGGGACCCAGGGATGTACGTGATTTTAAATACGAACCTGGCGAGAAACATACTCCATCGAGCCTGGCGAGGGTTCAGTCTCCTCGCTGCCCGGATGTACTCCAGGTTCCGATGGTCAGTCAAAATGAGGAAAGGGTGTTGAGCCCCCTCAATCCAATGCCTCCACACCTTAAGGGCCTGAACTACAGCTAACAGCTCCCTGTCCCCGACGTCATAATTTCGCTCCGCCGGGCTGAGCTTTTTAGAATAAAAAGCACAGGGGCGGAGTTTAGGTGGCGTGCCGGACCGTTGAGAGAGTACGGCCCCTATACCGGCCTCCGACGCGTCCACCTCGACCTGAAAGGGTAAGGCGGGATCCGGATGCGCCAGCACCGGAGCCAACGTAAACAGGTCCTTCAGTCTCCCAAAGGCCCTGTCCGCCTCAGCTGACCACTGCAGGCGCACCGGACCCCCTTTCAGAAGGGACGTGATGGGAGCTGCCACCTGTCCAAAACCCCGGATAAACCTCCGGTAGTAATTCGCAAAGCCCAAGAACTGCTGCACCTCTTTGACAGTAGTTGGGGTTTGCCAATTACGCACGGCTGACACACGGTCCACCTCCATTCTCACCCCTGACGCGGACAACCGATAACCCAAAAAGGAGACCGACTCCTGGAAAAACAGACATTTCTCTGCCTTGACATACAGGTCGTGCTCCAACAGCCTCCTCAATACACAACGCACCAGGGCTACATGCTCGGCTCGGGTAGGCGAGTACACTAGAATGTCATCAATATACACGACCACCCCTTGCCCCTGCATATCCCGGAAAATCTCATCCACGAAGGATTGGAAGACTGATGGAGCATTCATCAACCCGTATGGCATGACGAGATACTCGAAATGACCCGAAGTGGTACTAAACGCTGTTTTCCATTCGTCGCCCTCCCTAATGCGCACCAAGTTATACGCGCTCCTGAGATCCAGTTTTGTGAAAAACCGCGCTCCGTGCAATGACTCCGTCATGGTCGCAATCAGAGGGAGTGGATAACTGTATTTCACAGTAATCTGATTGAGACCACGGTAATCAATGTACGGGCGCAACCCTCCATCTTTTTTCTTCACAAAAAAGAAGCTCGAGGACGTGGGAGAAGTGGAGGGCCGTATGTATCCCTGTCTCAAAGATTCGGCTATGTAAGTCTCCATAGCTTTTCTCTCCTCTTGAGACAAAGGACACACGTGGCTCCGTGGGAGCGCTGCTCCTGCCTGGAGATCAATCGCACAATCCCCCTGTCTATGAGGAGGCAACTGCGTCGCCCTAGCTTTACTAAACACGATAGCCAAATCCCCATATTCAGGCGGAATGTGCAGTGCGGGCACTTGGTTTGGACTTTCCACCGAAGTCGCCCCCACGGAAACACCCAGACATCGCCCCTCACACTGAGCAGACCACCCATTGAGAGCTCTCTGTTGCCACGAAATGGCAGGGTTATGGGTACTTAACCAGGGAATTCCCAGCACCACCGGGTACACAGGAGAGTCGATTAGATATAGCTGTATAGTCTCCTCATGACCCCCCTGCGCGCACATCCTAAGTGGCGCTGTGATTTCCCTAATCAACCCCGACCCCAACGGGCGGCTATCTAAAGCATGAACGGGAAAAGGCTTGTCAACAGGCAGGAGAGGAATCCCTAAATCTAAACAAAACTTCCGATCAACAAAATTCTCAGCTGCGCCTGAATCTACTAGCGCCTTATGCTGGGAATGAGGTGCAACCTGTGGAAAACGAACAGGTAGACAAAAGTGCACAACAGAGAGCTCTGGGTAAGTGGGGCGTCTACTCACCTGGGAAGGCTCCCCAGTGCGTGGCCTGTTGTCTCCTCCCTCTGGGAACCCTCCCCAGCACCTGGCCGCAGTGTGCCCTCCACGACCGCAATTGGTGCAGGGGACAGGCCCCCTCGGGCTCCTCCTCCTCCTTTCTCTAGCGCCAGCACCCCCGAGCTCCATAGGGCTCGGCTCGGAGGTGCTGGAGGGTGGAATGGACGGACCCCACTCGGGACGTCCACGGGTGGCCAGCAGGGTGTCCAGACGGATGGACATGTCGACCAACTGGTCGAAGGTGAAATTGGTGTCCCTGCAGGCCAACTCACGTTGAACGTCCTCCCGTAGGCTACATCGAAAATGGTCGATGAGGGCCCGTTCATTCCACCCTGCGTCTGCCGCTAGAGTCCGGAACTCCAGAGCGAACGCCTGTGCGCTCCTCCTCCCCTGTCTCAGGTAGAATAGCCGCTCCCCCGCCGCTTTGCCCTCAGGTGGATGGTCGAACACGGCCTTGAAGCGACAGGAGAACTCCGCGTAGGAGATGGTGGTGGCGTCCATCCTCCTCCACTCGGCGTTGGCCCATTCCAACGCCTTGCCCGTGAGACAGGAGATGAGGGCGGAAACGCTCTCGTGTCCCGAGGGCACCGGGTGTACAGTGGCCAGGTAGAGCTCCACCTGCAGGAGGAACCCCTGACACCCGGCAGCTGTGCCGTCGTACGCCCTCGGGAGCGAGAGCCGAATCCCACTGGGTTCCGGACCTGGGACTGGTGGACCGGCCGATGGGGTTGGCAAGGTAGGTGGAGGTGTGGGTACCCCTCTGGACTCCCATCGGTGCAGGGTGTTGATGACATCCTGTAGAGCGGTCCCCAGTTGTCTGATCTGGTCATCCTGGCCGCGGCCATGCTCCTCCAGCGACTCAGGTGTGGTTGTTGCTCCTGCTGATTCCATTATATAAGGTGTGTGATTCTGTCACGGGTGCTGAAGGTGGGTGTGGTGCAGGAATCAAGCGCAGGACGCAGAAACTAAGTCCAAAAGACTTTAGTGAAATATTCACGTAGTACACGAGCACAACAGGCCCGGAGGCGAAATAAAGGCGCACACAGGCGTCAAACAAAAGGCGCACTAACATGTTCGATAACCTCTCCAAAACAACGGAGGGAAACACGTAGCACAGAACACCAAACAGAAGCGTAATCACACACAACACCTGACACACACAACGAGAACTAATTAGGACACTAATGAGCACTAACTAGAAACAGGTGTACAACATCAAGACAAAACCAAACGAACATGAAACATACAACGGTGGCAGCTAGTACTCCGGGGACGACGACCGCCGAAACCTGCCCGAGCAAGGAGGAGGAGCAGCCTCGGCCGAAACCGTGACACTCACAATCCGGGACATGAGGTCACCCTAGTACCTGCCATAACTACTGATGTTCAAAAGTTCGGATACATTTTGTGAAAATAAAGGTAAGATAAACGGTGTCCATTCAGTACGACGCCATCTTGCTTACTTTGGGACATGGTCCCCAAGTTCATGGTTTTTCCCGGGGCTGTCCCCAAGAACGTTTGTAGGACATTCATGGGGCGTGGTTTCATTGTCCCCTGGAGGTTTTTGTTTAGTTCCCGTTTTGTTCCGGGGACGTCACCTGATGGTCGACACCTGATGGTCACAAAGAAATGCCCCTCCCCCTAAAAAAAATATGTTCACCCAGGACACGCACAGCCTAGTTTCATTACACCACCCCTTGTTACTGTTGGCAAGGCCCTGATTGGTGAACCACTGATCCATTCACAGCTCTTTTTCTTTTGGCAATGTTAGGGACACACACAATAACGGAAAACTTAGGAAAACGCTACCGAAATTCTATCGACACATCTCCTGTGCTAATCATGCATCGAACACTCTGGATCATTGCTACTTCCCCTTCCGGGACGGCTACAAGGCCCTCTCCCGCCCTCCCTTCAGCAAATCAGATCACGGCACCATTTTGCTCCTCCCCTCCTATAGGCATAAACTTAAACAGGAAGTACCCGTGGTAAGGACTGTTCAATGTTGGTCTGACCAATCGGAATCTATGCTTCAAAATAAAGTAATGAAACTAGGCTGTGCATTTTTGGATCACGCAGACTGGGAAATGTTCCAGTTTGCCTCTGAGAATAGTATCAACGTATACACTGACTCAGTGACTGAATTTATCAGGAAGTGCATAAAGGCTGTTGTTCCCACTGTGATGATTTTTTTTTTTTTTTTTTTATTTATGATTAGAACTTATCCAAACCAAAAAACGTGGATAGATGGCAGCATCCGCGCAAAACTGAAACCACAGATAGGTGACTTGGAAGATGGACGTGTACAATCAGACCAGCTATGACCACCATAAGGTTATGAAATTGGCTAAACGATAAAGTGCAGTCGCAATTCAACGGCTCAGACAAGAGACGTATGTGGCAGGCAATGTTCCCTCCAAGCTGTGCGTGTGTGGCCGTGCACCTCCTCCAGGACTGCAGCGCAGAAGAAATGCCAGGCAGTGCAGAGATGCAAGAGATTGAACTTCACTGAGGTTGCCCCATTAGTTTGCACTATGTAGATCAAAATTGTTTCTGTGATCGAATCAACATTATATCAGCCCCTTTTCAATGCAATAAACCAAAACTAATCTAACTTTGCAAGATTGCGTCTGTGATTTTGTTGTAGGCAGAGCCAGAGCGCATCGGAGTATAATTCTATTGGCGGGGTTAGCCCACGAGCGGTCTTTCAATTAACAGCGAGTGAACGCGCTTTTCAGATCAGTTCAGAGCGTTTGCACATTTGTTGATATTCTTTGCTAGTTAGCGAGTTATTAGTCCAGTTATAGATAAATATAGGTCAGCAATGGGGAGATACTGCTTCCTACAATAGCACAAAACGTGTAGACTACATTTCTTTGAAAAGCCAGTCCGGTAAAAAGCTTGAGTCTTCATTAAAGGGGCAGTGTTGTATTTTGAGACAGGCTTGAATATGCAAATAAGCCAATAGGCAGAGGGGTAGTCTACATTGTATAATTCTCTGTATAGTAATAATAATTACTTTTATTTTGTAAAGTGGTTTCTTGCATCATACAACACAATACAATGCAATTTACAGTCACCTATTTGGCCCATGGTGTTACAGACCAAGTAAAAAATAATTATTTAATGTCAAGCCCTTCATAATGTAAAACATTTTTTTAAAGTCTCATTCAATGTAGGCCTGCATTGAACACAACATATAGGCTACTGTAGGCTATATCATAGAAATCTAAATCTATTTCCATGTGAAAATGTTATGGGATTTGCTCCATTGGTTTTGTTGGTAGGCCTACATTATGCTGAAATAGCCACAATAGCCTATTGTCTACTGTCTAATACTGTAACGGTACAGCCTCAGTGTTCACTGTAAGACATGTTAACCCTCTCAAGGCTGCCGGCTCAGACGGCAACCCGCGTCCTCAGAGCATGAGCACACTTCTGTCATCATGAAGTGCTTTGAGAGGCTAGTTAAGGATCATATCACCTCCACCTTACCCGACACCCTAGACCCACTACAATTTGCATACCCCCCCAACAGATCCACAGACACAACACTATCGCACTGCACACTTCCCTATCCCACCTGGACAAGAGGAATACCTATGTAAGAATGCTGTTCATCGACTACAGCTCAGCCTTCATCACTAAGCTCGGGGCCCTGAGTTTGCGTTTTTTGGTAGAAATGCCTTCTGGAACATGTGAACTTTCATGTGCCTTACTAACAAACGTATGCCATATGTAAATACGAATACAATTGTTAAATGATGAGCCTAGTTGGTTTAGCCACGGAAAAAGCCAGGATTGGCTGAGATAATGGATGGGCTGGACATGCTGAGAGATGAGTTCAGATTGGTCTGCCATGTAGCATGCTTCTGTCTATAACATGAGTTGCCCAGTATGTGCAGATAAACCTTGCTACCGCTGCTTTTTTGAAGATATCATGGAGAACTGCAATCGACAAAGATTAGTGGGAAAATGTTGTTATGGGCTACTTTCTGGAAGACGATTGTGCCATAATAGTATGTAACTGCCTTAATGTTGCTGGACCCCAGGAAGACTTGGCAGCAGCTAATGGGGATCCTTATAAATACAAACGCTGACTCTCTCTGACTCTGAAAAGAAATCAGACGATGAGGAAATACTTGATTTAGTTAAAAATATTTTAATTGAACCAGACATTGTAGAGTCTTCTTATGACAGTGATCGGGAAGAAATTGCGATCGACAGTGTTGTTATTGTCACGTTCGTTGACTGAAGACACGGACCAAGGCGCAGCGTGATAAGCGTACATACTTTTATTTAACGTACTTAACGACAAAAAACAACAAACAAGCGATACGTGAAGTCCTGAGGTTATAACACAACAAACCTTTACGGATCAAGATCCCACAAATACTAGTGCAACACAGGCTGCCTAAGTATGGTCCCCAATCAGAGACAACGAGCTACAGCTGCCTCTGATTGGGAACCACCCTGGCCAACATAGATCTAAACGATCTAGAACGAAAACATAGAAAAATCCACACCCGGTCTCAACCTTTAAGAGTCCCCAGAGCCAGGGCGTGACAGTTATCACAGAATAAGTTGACTGAGTTTTCAAATCAGTGGAATGCCCGGTGGAAGCAGAGTATGATTGCAAATGCAGAGGGAGTCGAAAAGAGAACACAGAAGGCTGTTGTATAAAACATCTGTCTCCGGATTGCATCTTCAAACTAAGGGCAACCATGGCATCCATGACAGAGAGGGAGAAATGTTCATCCATGTATATGGGTAAGAGTCTAGCTACATTTTCAGATATTATAAATTTCTAATTTAGTCAGAAAGTCATTTTAATTGTTATCTAGCTAGCTAATGTTAGCTAGCTAATGTTACGTGTATGATCTGTGTAGTAATATTATTAATATCTCAGAAATCTATTTATATTGCTAGTTAGCAGACATTGGACCTAGTTGGTTAGGGTTATCTACCTGCAGATTCATGCATGGTGGCTAGCTATGACAATCAGTTTGTATTGCTAGTAGTATGGGTTGGGATTATGGTTCATTGTTTAGCTCACTCTGTTTAGCACATGGCCTCACATGTGAATCCTTAAAGAGATGGCTGGGGCTAAAGCTTAAGAGGGTGTGAACGATGCTGAATGAGTGTAGACAAAGAAGAGCTTTCCAGTAGGTGTACCAAAACATTCAAGTGCCATTTTCTCAAAAGTGGGTTTATAAGTTTATCAACTTTCGAAGCAGAATTACTTTCCTATTTTTCCTCAACTGCTGTGTATGATATACAATTTTCTAGCTCTGAGTCTACTTTTATTCAATGTAAAAAAACACAATTTGAAATTTTGCTACATAAGACCGAATCGAGGTGGTGGTTCACAAATGTCAGACTTGAATTGCCCTAACGAAAAATGTATCAACCCTTACAAAAAATTTCCATTAATTATAATCCACATAACAATTCACATTTCATGTTGCTAGAGGATTATTTTCCTGCTGTAGCAAACTGGCTCAAATTAAGATTTTACATGTATGTACATAGTCATTGAACACTAGTCACTTTAATAATGTTTACATACTGTTTTACCCACTTCATATTTATATACTGTATTCTAGTCAATGCTCATCCTATATAACTACTGCTGTACACACCTTTTCTATTCATATACTGTCCATGCTGTCTATACATACCTATATAGTTGTCACGGAATCAGCCGAGGCTGCTCCTCCTCCTTGCTCGGGCAGGCTTCGGCGTTCGTCGTCCCCGGAGTACTAGCTGCCACCGATCTATGTTTCTGTGTTTGACTTGTTTTGTCTTGATTGTGTACACCTGTTTCCTATTATGTTGTATTGTATTCCCTATTTAACCCTCTGTCGTTCATTGTGTGTTGTGTGTGATTGTTCTCGTCATTTTCGGCAGTTGCTAGTGTGCGGGTATTCCCCTCCCTGTTTGGAGGTTGTTTTGTATTCTGGTTACTTTGTTAGTAAAGTATCGTTTCCAGTAGCTCGGTGTCCTGCGTTTAACTTCGCCTACCGCATTCACGTCGCACTTTGACAGAATCACACACCACTCATGGAGTCAGCAGGAGAGGCGGTGCCAGCTGGATCTATGGAGGCATGCGTCGAACACCAAGCGGCCATGATCCAGGCTCTCGGCATCGCCATGGAACGGGTGGTGAACACCATTGAGCGATGGGAAAGAGGGGGTCTACCTATACCGCCTCCAACGATACCATCACCATCGGCGATGCCCATCGTTTCACCTCCGGGGTCCAGTGGGATTCGGCTCTCGCTCCCGAGGGCTTATGATGGCACAGCGGCCGGGTGCCAGGGTTTCTTACTCCAGGTTGAACTCTACCTAGCAACCATTCACCCGGCGCCCTCGGGATACGAGAGCGTGTCCGCCCTCATCTCCTGTCTGTCCGGCAAGGCGCTGGAGTGGGCCAACGCTGAGTGGGGTGGGATAGACGCCGCTACGGTCAGCTATGCGGAGTTCACCCGCCGCTTCCGGGCAGTATTCGATCATCCACCAGAGGGTAAAGCGGCGGGTGAGCGTCTATTCCACCTTAGACAGGGGAGGAGGAGTGCGCAGGAGTTCACGCTGGACTTCCGGACGCTGGCTGCCAACGTGGGATGGAATGAGAGGGCCCTCATCGACCACTATAGATGTAGCCTGAGGGAGGACGTGTGTCGGGAATTGGCCTGCAGGGACACCAACCTCAGCTTTGAGCAACTGGTGGACATGTCGATTCGCCTGGATACCCTGTTGGCTACCCGCGGACGTCCGGATTCGGGGCCGTCCATTCCATCCCCCAGCACTTCCGAGCCAACCCCTATGGAGCTCGGGGGTGCTGGTGCTAGGGAGACTAGGAGGGAGACCAGGAGGGAGGCCGTCCCCTGCACCAACTGTGGCCGCAGAGGACACACTGCTGGTCGGTGCTGGGGAGGGTCTCCTAGGAATCGAGGCAGTGGGCGACGCACTGATGAGTCATTCCAGGTGAGTAGGCACCCAACTCACCCAGAGCTCTCTGTTGATCATATGTGTATTAAAGTGGTGTTTCCCGAGGTTTCTCCTCACTCCGAGCATAAGGCGCTAGTAGATTCAGGCGCAGCTGGGAATTTTATCGATCGCCAGTTCACCTATAAGTTAGGGATTCCTATTGATGTGCCCTTCCTTATTCATGCCCTAGATAGCCGCCCTTTGGGGTCAGGATTGATTAGGGAGGTCACGGCGCCTCTCCGGATGAAAACGCAGGAGGGCCATGAGGAGATATTACGTTTGTATTTGATTGATTCTCCTGCGTTTCCCGTGGTGTTGGGGCTTCCCTGGTTAACATCTCATGACCCCAACATTTCATGGCAGCAGAGAGCTCTCAAGGGATGGTCTGATCAGTGTACTGGCGGTGTAGGCGTTTCCGTAGGGGCAACGACGGTGGAAAGCCCGAACCAAGTTCCCACCTTGCACATTCCACCTGAGTATGCCGATTTGGCACTCGCCTTCAGTAAGAAGAAGGCGACTCAATTACCACCTCATCGACAGGGGGATTGTGCGATAGACCTCCAAGTAGGCGCTGCGCTTCCACGTAGTCACGTGTATCCTCTGTCTCAGGAGGAGACGGCCGCTATGGAGACCTACGTCACCGAATCTCTGAGACAGGGTTACATACGGCCGTCCACTTTCTTTTTTGTGATGAAGAAGGATGGGGGTTTACGCCCGTGTATTGATTACCATGGTCTAAATCAGATCACAATCAAAAACAGCTATCCTCTCCCTCTGATTGCTAGTATGACGGAGTCATTACACGGGGCGCGATTCTTCACAAAATTGGATCTCAGGAGCGCGTACAACCTGGTGCGCATTAGGGAGGGAGATGAGTGGAAGACAGCATTCAGTACCACCTCGGGTCACTATGAGTACCTCGTCATGCCATACGGTTTAATGAATGCTCCTTCAGTCTTCCAATCATTTGTGGACGAGATTTTCCGGGACTTGCATGGACAGGATGTCGTGGTATATATTGATGACATTCTAATATACTCCGCTACATGAGCCGAGCATGTGTCCCTGGTGCATCGAGTGCTTGGTAGACTGTTGGAGCATGACCTGTATGCGAAGGCGGAGAAATGTCTGTTCTTCCAGGAGTCCATCTCCTTCCTGGGACATCGGTTGTGCGCGTCAGGGGTAGAGATGGAGATTGACCGCGTTTCTGCCGTGCGTAATTGGCAGACTCCCACCACGGTAAAGGAGGTGCAGCGCTTCTTGGGTTTTGCCAATTACTACCGGAGGTTTATCCGGGGCTTTGGACAGGTAGCAGCTCCCATTACCTCTCTGCTAAAGGGGGGTCCGGTGCGCCTGCAGTGGTCGGCTGAGGCGGACAGGGCGTTTAAACGTCTGAAGGACTTGTTTACCTCGGCTCCGGTGCTGGCGCATCCGGATCCCTCTTTGGCATTCCAGGTGGAGGTGGACGCTTCCGAGGCTGGGATCGGCGCTGTGCTGTCTCAGCGCTCGGGTACGCCACCTAAACTCCGCCCCTGTGCTTTCTATTCTAAGAAGCTCAGTCCGGCGGAGCGCAATTATGACGTGGGGGACAGGGAGCTGCTACCTGTGGTTCAAGCCATGAAGGTGTGGAGACATTGGCTTGAGGGGGCTAAACACCCTTTTCTCATTCTGACTGACCATCGTAACCTGGAGTACATTCGGGCAGCGAGGAGGCTGAATCCACGCCAGGCAAGGTGGGCTATGTTTTTCTCCCGCTTTGTATTTAAGCTCACCTATAGACCAGGGTCCCAAAACGCTAAGGCAGACGCCCTGTCCCGACTATATGACACAGAGGAGAGGTCCATTGAGCCCACTCCCATACTCCCAGATTCTTGTCTGGTAGCACCGGTGGTGTGGGATGTTGATGCGGAAATCGAGCGGGCGTTACGTTCCAATCCTACTCCTCCACAGTGTCCAGAGGGTCGGAAGTACGTGCCGCTCGAGGTTTGCGATCGTTTGATATACTGGGTTCACACGTCACCCTCCTCTGGTCATCTGGGTATTGGTCGGACAGTGCACTGCCTTAGTGGGAAGTACTGGTGGCCAACTTTAGCGAAGGACGTGAGGGTTTATGTTTCCTCCTGCTCGGTGTGCGCCCAGTGTAAGGCGCCTAGACATCTGCCCAGGGGGAAGTTACAACTCCTACCCGTTCCACAATGGCCGTGGTCTCACCTATCGGTGGATTTTGTCACGGACCTTCCCCCCTCCCAGGGGAACACTACGTTCTTGGTCGTTGTGGATCGGTTTTCTAAAGCCTGCCGTCTCATTCCCCTGCCAGGTCTCCCTACTGCCCTACAAACTGTTGAGGCCCTGTTTACACACGTCTTCCAGCACTATGGGGTGCCTGAGGATATGGTGTCTGATCGGGGTCCCCAGTTCACCTCTAGAGTCTGGAGGGCGTTTATGGAACGTCTGGGGGTCTCGATTAGCCTTACCTCAGGTTTTCACCACGAGAGTAATGGGCAGGTGGAGAGAGTGAACCAGGATGTGGGTAGGTTTCTGAGGTCGTATTGCCAGGACCGGCAAGAGGAGTGGTCGGGATATATTCCCTGGGCAGAGATAGCCCAAAACTCACTCCGCCATTCGTCCACTAACCTTACGCCTTTCCAGTGTGTGCTAGGTTATCAGCCGGTTCTGGCACCTTGGCATCAGAGCCAGACCGAAGCCCCTGCGGTGGACGAGTGGTTTCGGCGCTCGGAAGAAACTTGGAACGCTGCGCATGTCCATCTGCAGTGGCCTATCAGGCGGCAAAAGGCGAGAGCCGATCGCCACCGCAGTGAGGCTCCGGTGTATGCACCGGGAGATCGGGTCTGGCTCTCAACCCGAAACCTGCCCCTTCGCCTGCCCTGCCGGAAGCTGGGTCTGCGGTTTGTGGGGCCATTTAAAGTTCTGAGGAGACTGAACGAGGTATGCTATAGGTTACAACTGCCCATTAATTACCGCATTAACCCCTCGTTTCATGTGTCTCTCCTCAGGCCGGTGGTGGCTGGTCCACTCCAGGAGAGTGAGGTACGAGAGGCTCCTCCGCCCCCGTTGGACATCGAGGGGGCTCCGGCGTACTCAGTCCGTTCCATCTTGGATTCGAGGCGTCGGACGGGGGGCCTGCAGTATCTCGTGGAGTGGGAGGGGTACGGTCCGGAGGAACGGTGCTGGATCCCCAGGAGGGACATCCTAGATCCCTCCATGTTGAGGGACTTCCACCGGAGTCATCCGACTCACCCTGCTCCGCGTCCTCCTGGCCGTCCCCGAGGCAGTTGCTAGTGTGCGGGTATTCCCCTCCCTGTTTGGAGGTTGTTTTGTATTCTGGTTACTTTGTTAGTAAAGTATCGTTTCCAGTAGCTCGGTGTCCTGCGTTTGACTTCGCCTACCGCATTCATGTCGCACTTTGACAATAGTGCCTATTGAAAGTCTATTGTATGAACTGCCTTAATTTTGCTGGACCCCAGGAAGAGTAGCTGCTGCCTTGGCTAATGGGGATCCATAATAAATACAAATACAAATACACCCCCTTGAACTTTTTTCAAATTTTATTGCGTTACAAAGTGGGATTGAAATAGATTTAATTGTCATGTTTCGTCATTGATCTACAAAAAATACTCCATAATGTCAAAGTGAAAATAAAATATTTTTTTTATTTAACAAATTAATAACAATTAAATAACTAGAATATAGTTGTTGCATAAATATTTAGACATTGAATATATCTTTAAGCATGGTCAAGGTAATAATTATTCTGTGGATGATGTATTAAACCACACAGACACATCAAAAAGGCAGTCGACCTTCTGAACTGAGCTGCAGGACAGGAAGGAAACTGCATAGGGATGTCACCATGAGGCCACTGGTGATTTTAAAATACTGTAGCTACAGAGTTCATGGCTGTGATTGGAAAAAAAAGAGGATGGATCAACAACATTGTAGCGACTCCACAATAATTACCTAAATAATGACTTAAAACACGCATGTAGTATGCAACAAAGCACTAAAGTAATACTGCAAAAAAAATGGCAAAGGAATACACCTTTTGGCCTGAATACAAAGCCTTATGTTTGGGGCAAATCCAGCATCACATCACTGAGTAACTGCCTCCTTACTTTCAAGCATGGTGGTGTCTGCATCAAAGCAGTCTACACTCCCAACGAGAGGCCCGGAGCAGATACAAACAACGAATAGTTTTGCCGTCCTGGAGCTGGATCTTCCTGCAACTTCGTCGCTGGGGGTGCCTGTGTCTGCGGCCGCAATGCCTACTACTACGATTTCGAAGTCGTTAACCTTCCGTCTCTGCTCTGGATCGAGAGGGCTTCTCCATCTGTCTGAAGCCTGCACCAGGCACCGGGAGCAACATGCTCAAGTTATCCTGCCTCTCACCCATCCATAAAGGGTTCTCAGAATCCTGTGAAGCGTGGGAGTGGGCAGATTTCCTCATCCTTCTCGCCAGCCATGATTTTGGGCAGCTCCATGGTAAGAAATCTGACCTTTCCTGGTGCAAAAACAATGTCCTATCCCAGAGCTTGAGTAAATTACATTACTAAGCTACTCCCGAATGTACTACGTAAGGACATAATAATAATAATAATAATATGCCATTTAGCAGACGCTTTTATCCAAAGCGACTTACAGTCATGCGTGCATACATTTTTTTTTTTGTGTATGGGTGGTCCCGGGGATCGAACCCACTACCTTGGCGTTACAAGCGCCGTGCTCTACCAGCTGAGCTACAGAGGACCACATGGAAATTGATTATATCGTAGTCCATGTGGGTTTTAATGACATTATGAAGGGCAGCTCTGAACAGTTGAAACTGGATTTTAAAGAACTGATTGACTCTCTGCTAGACACTAACAAAAGGCCCATCATTTCTGGATCTGTGCCCTATCTGAATCGTGGCATTGAACGCTTTAGCAAGATTATTCTCTTCACAACTGGCTACGTGATTATTTTAGCTCAATGGGTGTAACTTTTGTTGACAATTTCGATACCTTTTGGAAACAAGACAAGTTTTATAAGTAGGATGGGATCCACCCAAATCATTTGGGTTCCTGGTTCCTTTCATAGCATTATAAGGCTGCGTTGAGACAATTACTTATCAATGACCCAAGCCCAGCTCAGCTAATTCCTACCATTGTGACGCAGAGTTGTCATAATGCTTCAGCAAATGTACATTACACCAGGGGCATTGGTAGACACAATGTAAGTAACCTAATGTATGTCTCTCTAACTGCCCTGAATGCCTCTGCTGATCCTACAGCTATTGTAAGCAGTAATCATGTGCCTATGAACCAGATTTATATTGTTAGCCCTGAGCCGGTGTGCCCTAGGAGGAAATCCACTGTGTGCAGCTCACCCTGCACTAACATAAATAACATGAGCACATCTACTGCTGCTAAGCTTCCCAGTAAGCAATTAAAACAAGTAAGCATCCCAGAAGAAAAGTGCTCCAAATAGTCCAAGTTAACATATGTAGCTTAAGAAACAAGGTTCATGAAATCAGTAATTTGCTAGTAACAGATGACATTCATATTCTGACTATCTCTGAAACTCACTTAGATAATACTTTTAATGATACAGTGGTAGCAATAGCAGCTTATAACATTTACAGAAAATATAGAAATGCCAATGGTGGAGGTGTTGCTGTTTATATACAGAACCACATTCCTGTAAAGATTAGAGAGGATCTCATGTTAAATACTGTTGAACATTTTTGGCTACAGGTTCCTCTGCCTCAGCTAAAGCCCATTCTGGTGGGAAGCTGCTATAGACCACCAAGTGCGAACAGTCAGTATCTGGATAACATGTGTGAAATGCTTGATAATATATGTGATATCAATAGAGAGGTATACTTTCTGGGTGATTTAAATATTGACAGGCTTTCATCAGGCTGCCCATTCAAGAGAAAGCTTCAAACTGTAACTAGTGCCTGCAACCTGGTTCAGGTTATCAGTCAACCTTCCAGGGTAGTTACAAACAGCACAGGAATGAAATCACCAACATGTATTGATCACATCTTTACTAATGCTGCAGAAATTTGCTTGAAAGTAGTATCCAGATCCATCGGATGTAGTGATATCTAGGAAAACTAAAGTTCAAAAGGCTGGGCCTAATATAGTGTATAAGAGGTCATACAATAAGTTTTGTAGTGATTCCTATGTTGTTGATGTAAAGAATATTTGTTGGTCCGTGGTGTGTAATGAGGAGCAAACAGACACTGCACTTGACACATTTATGAAATTGCTTATTCCAGTTACTAATAAGCATGCACCCATTAAGAAAATGACTGTAAAAACTGTTAAATCCCTGTGGATTGATCAGAAATTAAAAAATTGCATGCTTGACAGGGATGAGGTAAAAGGAATGGCAAATAAGTCTGGATGCACAACTGATTGGCAATTTTTTTTTACATTTTAGTCATTTAGCAGACGCTCTTATCCAGAGCGACGTACAGTTAGTTAGTGAGTGCATACATTATTTTTTAATTTTTCATACTGGCCTCCCGTAGGAATCGAACCCACAACCCTGGCGTTGCAAAAGCCACGCTCTACCAACTGAGCTACATCCCTGCCGGCCATTCCTTCCCCTACCCTGGACCAATTGTGCGCCGCCCCGTGGGTCTCCCGGTGGCGGTCAACTACAACAGAGCCTGGATTCAAACCAGGATCTTTAGTGGCACAGCTAGCACTGCGCTGCAGAGCTTTAGACCACTGCGCCACTCGGGAGGAGCAAACATTTCTATGAAACAAAGATAAATGACGTAAAGAATGATAGTAAAAAGCTTTGGAGCACCTTAAATGGCTCATTCATCACAAAACCAACTGATATTGCCAACTACTTTAATGATTTTTTCATTGGCAAGATTAGCAAACTTAGGCATGACATGACAGTAACAAACGCTGACACTACACATACAAGTATATCTGACCAAATTATGAAAGACAAGCATTGTAATTTTGAATTCCGTAAAGTGAGTGTGGAAGAGGTGAAAAAAGTATTATTGTCCATCAACAATGACAAGCCATCGGGGTCTGACCACTTGGATGGAAAATTACTCAAATAGCCGACCAATCAGCCTGTTACCAACCCTTAGTAAACTTTTGTAAAAAATGGTGTTTGACCAGATACAATGCTATTTTACAGTAAACAAATTGACAACAAACTTTCAGCAAGCTTATAAAGAAGGACATTCAATAAGTACAGCACTTACACAAATGACTGATGATTGGCTGAGAGAAATTGATGATAAAAATATTGTGGGGGCTGTTTTGTTAGACTTCAGTGCAGCTTTATTTATTATCGATCATAGTCTGCTGCTGGAAAAACGTATGTGTTATGGCTTTACACCCCCTGCTTTATCGTGGATAAAGAGTTACCTGTCTAACAGAACACAGAGGGTGTTCTTTAATGGAAGCCTCTCCAACATAATCGTTACTTTTTTCAATCTTTACTAATGACATGCCACTGGCTTTGAGTAAAGCCAGAGTGTCTGTGTATGCGGATGACTCAACACTATACATGTCAGCTACTACAGCGACTGAAATGACTGTAACACTTAACAAAGAGTTGCAGTTGGTTTCAGAGTGGGTGGCAAGGAATAAGTTTGTCCTAAATATTAAAAAAATAAAAGTATTGTATTTGGGACAAATCATTCACTAAACCTCAACTAAATCTTGTAATAAATAATGTGGAAATGGAGCAAGTTGAGGTTACTAAACTGCTTGGAGTAACCCTGGATTGTAAACTGTCATGGTCAAAACATATTGATACAACAGTAGCTAAAATGGGGAGAAGTCTGTCCATAATAAAGCCTTCTCTACCTTCTTAACAGCACTATCAACAAGGCAGGTCCTACAGGCCCTAGTTTCGTCACACCTGGATTACTGTTCAGTCGTGTGGTCAGGTGCCACAAAACAGGACTTAGGAAAATTGCAATTGGCTCAGAACAGGGCAGAACGGCTGGCCCTTGGATGTACCCAGAGAGCTAATATTAATAATATGCATGTCAATCTCTCCTGGCTCAAAGTGGAGGAGAGATTGACTTCATCACTACTTGTATTTATGAGAGGTATTTACATGTTGAATGCACCCAGCTGTCTGTTTGAACTACTGGCACACAGCTCGGATACCCATGCATACCCCACAAGACCTGCCACAAGAGGTCTCTTCACAGTCCCCAAGTCCAGGACAGACTATGGGAGGCGCACAGTAATACATGGAACTCTATTCCACATCAAGTAACTGATGCAAGCAGTAAAAATATATTTAAAAAACAGATTAAAAAAACACCCTATGGAACAGCGGGGACTGTGAAGCAACACAAACATAGGCACAGACACATGCATACACACACACGCGATAACACACGCACTATACACACACATACACATGGATTTTGTACTGTAGATATGTGGTAGTGGTGGAGTAGGGGCCTGAGGGCACACAGTGTGTTGTGAAATCTGTGAATGTTTTGTAATGTTTTCAAAATTGTATAAACTGCCTTAATTTTGTTGGAGCAGCAGCTAATGGGGATCCATAATAAATACAAAAATATAAAACTGGGGAGTTTTTCAGGATGAAAAAACGGGATGAGGCTGAACACAGGCAAAATCCTACAGGAAAACCTGATTCAGTCTGCTTTACACGAGACACTGGGAGAGGAATTCACCTTTCAACAGGACAAAAACCTACAACACAAAGCCAGTTGCTTACCAAGAAGACAGTGAATGTTCCTGAGTGTCCAAGTTACAGTTTTGTTTGAAATCTGCTTATATTTTTTTTGGCAAGACTTGAAGATTGCTGTCTAGCCATGATCCACAACACCTTGACAGAGCTTGAAGAATTTTGCAAGAATAACGGGCAAATATTGCTTCTCTCTTATGCAGAGGGGTTGGGTTAAATGAGGAAGACAGATTTCGGTTGACTAGACCCTAACCCCAATCCTAACCCTTTCTCCTCTCCCAGTGCACTTTTGCAAAGCTCTTATGAGACTTACCCAAGAAGATTCACAGCTGTAATCGTTGCCAAAGGTGTTTGTAACATGTTTTGACTCCGGGGGGTGAATACTTATCTAATCAAGGTATATTAGTGTTATATTGCGGTGAAGTTGTCCTGTCCCCTTAGCAGAAAAACACCCCCAAAGCATAATGTTCCACCTCCATGTTTTACGGTGGGGATGGTGTTCTTGGGGTCATAGGCAGCATTCCTCCTCCTCCAAACACGGCGAGTTGAGTTGATGCCAAAGAGCTCAATTTTGGTCTCATCTGACCACAACACTTTCACCCAGTTCTCCTTTGAATCATTCAGATATTCATTGGCAAACTTCAGATGGGCCTGTATATGTGCTTTCTTGAGCAGGGGGACCTTGCGGGCGCTGCAGGATTTCAGTCCTTCACGGCGTAGTGTGTTACCAATTGTTTTCTTGGTGACTATGGTCCTAGCTGCCTTGAGATCATTGACAAGATCCTCCTGTGTAGTTCTGGGCTGATTCCTCACCGTTCTCATGATCATTGCAACTCCACGAGGTGAGATCTGGCATGGAGCCCCAGGCTGAGCGAGATTGACAGTTATTTTGTATTTCTTCCATTTGCGAATAATCGCACCAACTGTTGTCACCTTCTCACCAAGCTGCTTGGCGATGGTCTTGTAGCCCATTCCAGCCATGTGTAGGTCTACAATCTTGTCCCTGACATCCTTGGAGAGCTCTTTGGTCTTGGCCATGGTGGAGAGTTTGGAATCTGATTGATTGATTGCTTCTGTGCACAGGTGTCTTTTATACAGGTAACAAGCTGAGATTAGGAGCATTCCCTTTAAGAGTGTGCTCCTAATCTCAGCTCGTTACCTGTATAAAATACACCTGGGAGCCAGAAATCTTTCTGATTGAGAGTGGGTCAAATACTTATTTCCCTCATTAAAATGCAAATCAATTTATAACATTTTTGACATGCGTTTTTCTGGCTTTTTTTGTTGTTATTCTGTCTCTCAATGTTCAAATAAACCTACCATTAAAATTATAGACTGATCATTTCTTTGTCAGTGGGCAAGCGTACAAAATCAGCAGGGGATCAAATACTTTTTTCCCTCACTGTATGTGTCATGACAGTGTTATGACCATATTATGAAAGGTTATGACAAGTTATGTCCAGCTGTTATGACATATCATGACGAATAAAGTGTTACAGCAACTCCTTACATAAAACCTCATTGAGTAGAGGGAAATATGTGTCTGTTGAGCACTTAGCAAAACTAATTGGCAGGAGTGTATGTTCATACACACAGATGGTGACCCACGGAACCCAACATGTTCATTAGCGCACACTTGTTCTCTCTCTCTCTCTCTCTCTCACTCTCTCTCTCTCTCTCTCTCTCTCTCTCTCTCTCTCCCGTCTGTCACACACTCACACGCATTCATGCATGCATGCAGACACACTCACACACATTCACGCATGCATGCAGACACATACACACTCACTCTCTCTCTCTCTCTCTCTCTCTCTCTCTCTCTCTCTCTCTCTCTCTCTCTCTCACACACACACACACACCACACACACACAGAGAGCTAGAGCCAGGAGCGACACAGCTGAGCACATATTATTGCCAGAGTTTTGTTGAGACCCTATTGCTGAAGCCATATTGCCTGAGTTAAATCACAGTGCATAGTAGATGCAAGAACATGAAGGCAATCATACACAGGTCATAAAAACACTTGTTCACCTGGTACTTGGATTCCATCATTATAGCTCTCTCCCTTTCCCCCATTTTATGCTATTTCTGCCCCTTGCATCCCCACACCTGAACCCTTGGAACAACACCCCCTCACAACTCCTTCCTCCTCTTGATCCTCATGGAGTTGGCTGTCAGTGTCAACGATCAGACTTCCCACTGCGCACGAACTGGTTGAATCAATGTTGTTTCAAATTAATTTGTCAACATATTGTGATGTGGAATCTACTGAACAAAAATACAAATGCAACATGCAACAATTTCAAAGATTTTACTGAGTTACAGTTCATATAAGGAAATCAGTAAATTGAAATGAATTCATTAGGCGCTATTCTATAGATTTCACATGTTGGTCACAGATACCTTTAAAAAAAGTAGGGGCGTGGATCAGAAAACAAGTCAGTATCTGGTGTGACCACCATTTGCCACATGCAGCGCGACACATCTCCTTCGCATAGAGTTGATCAGGCTGTTGATTGTGTCCGGTGGAATGTTGTCCCACTCCTCTTCAATCACTGTGCGAAGTTGCTGGATATTGGCGGAAACTGGAACACACTGTCATACACGCCGATCCAGAACATTCCAAACTGGGACATTTTCAGCTTCCAGGAATTGTATACAGATCCTTGCAACATGGGGCCGTGCATTATCATACTGAAACATGAGGTGATGGCGGCGGATGAATGGCATGACAATGGGCCTCAGGATCTCGTCACGGTAATTCGATAAAATGCAATTGTGTTTGTTGTCTGTAGCTTATGCCTGCCCATACCATAACCCTACCGCCACCATGGGGCACTCTGTTCACAACGTTGACATCAGCAAACTGCTCGCCCAAACGATGACGTGGTCTGCGGTTGTGAGGCCGGTTGGACGTACTGGCAAATTCTCTAAAACGACGTTGGAGGCGGCTTATGGTAGAGAAATTACCATTACGTTATCTGGCAACACCTCTGGTGGACATTCCTGCAGTCAGCATGCCGATTGCACGCTCCCTCAAAACTTGAGACATCTGTGGAATTGTGTTGTGTGACAAAACTGCACATTTTAGATTGGCCTTTTATTGTCCCTAGCACAAGGTGCACCAGTGTAATGATCATGCTGTTTAATCAGCTTCTTGATATGCCACACCAGGTGGATGGATTATCTTGGCAAAGGAGAAATGCTCACTAACAGGGATGTAAACAAATTTGTACACACAATTTGAGAGAAATAAGTGTTTTGTGCATATGGAACATTTCAGGGATTTTTTTTGTTGCAGTTTATGAATCATGGGACCAACACTTAACATGTTGCGTTTATATTTTTGCTAAAAAACGTCATCAACTTAAACTGTTGTTTTGAGGGTGAAATTTTAACCACAGGATTATGTCATTATGGTAACCAATGTTCAACATAGGTTCCTTTCCTGAGGATGGCTCACCCCTCACAGTTCTGGGGGACTTCTACCTCCCTACGTCTACCTTTGACTCATTTCTCTCTGCCTCCTTCTTTCCACTCCTCTCCTCTTTTGACCTCACCCTCTCACCGTCCCCCCCTACTCACAAGGCAGGCAATACGCTTGACCTCATCTTTACTAGATGCTGTTCTTCTACTAATCTCACTGCAACTCCCCTCCATGTCTCCGACCACTACTTTGTATCCTTTTCTCTCTCGCTCTCCTCCAACATTACTCACTCTGCCCCTACTCAGATGGTAATGCGCCGTCTCAACCTTCGCTCTCTCTCTCCCGCTACTCTCTTCTCTTCCATCCTATCATCTCTTCCCTCTGCTCAATCCTTCACCCTCCAATCTCCTGATTCTGCCTCCTCAACCCTCCTCTCCTCCCTTTCTGCATCCTTTGACTCTCTATGTCCCCTATCCTCCCGGCCGGCTCGGTCCTCCCCTCCAGCTCCGTGGCTTGATGACTCATTGCGAGCTCACAGAACAGGGCTCCGGGCAGCCGAGCGGAAATGGAGGAAAACTAGACTCCCTGCGGACCTGGCATCTTTTCACTCCCTCCTCTCTACATTTTCTTCATCTGTTTCTGCTGCTAAGGCCACTTTCTACCACTCTAAATTCCAAGCATCTGCCTCTAACCCTAGGAAGCTCTTTGCCACCTTCTCCTCCCTGCTGAATCCTCCTCCCCCTCCCCCCTCCTCCCTCTCTGTGGATGACTTCGTCAACCATTTTGAAAAGAAGGTTGACGACATCCGATCCTCGTTTGTTAAGTCAAATGACACTGCTGGTCCTGCTCACACTGCCCTACCCTATGCTTTGACTTCTTTCTCCCCTCTCTCTCCAGATAAAATCTTGCGACTTGTGACGGCCGGCCGCCCAACAACCTGCCCGCTTGACCCTATCCCCTCCTCTCTTCTCCAGACCATCTCCGGTGACCTTCTCCCTTACCTCACCTCGCTGATCAACTCATCCTTGACCGCTGGCTATGTCCCTTCCGTCTTCAAGAGAGCGAGAGTTGCACCCCTTCTCAAAAAAACAACACTCGATCCCTCTGATGTCAACAACTACAGACCAGTATCCCTTCTTTCTTTTCTCTCCAAAACTATTGAGTGTGCCGTCTTTAGCCAACTCTCTTGCTATCTCTCTCAGAATGACTTTCTTGATCCAAACCAGGTTTCAAGACTGGTCATTCAACTGAGACTGCTCTTCTCTGTGTCACGGAGGCTCTCCGCACTGCTAAAGCTAACTCTCTCTCCTCTGCTCTTGTCCTTCTAGACCTGTCTGCTGCCTTTGATACTGTGAACCATCAGATCCTCCTCTCCACCCTCTCCGAGCTGGGCATCTCCGGCGCGGCTCACTCTTGGATTGCGTTCCTACCTGACCGGTCGCTCCTACCAAGTGGCGTGGCGAGAAGCTGTCTCCGCACCATGTGCTCTCACCACTGGTGTCCCCCAGGGCTCAGTTATAGGCCCTCTCCTATTCTCGCTATACACCAAGTCACTTGGCTCTGTCATATCCTCACATGGCCTCTCCTATCATTGCTACGCAGACGACACACAACTAATCTTCTCCTTTCCCCCTTCTGATAACCAGGTGGCGAATCGCATCTCTGCATGTCTGGCTGACATATCAGTATGGATGACGGATCACCACCTCAAGCTGAACCTTGGCAAGACGGAGCTGCTCTTCCTCCCGGGGAAGGACTGCCCGTTCCATGATCTCGCCATCATGGTTGACAACTCCGTTGTGTCCTCCTCCCAGAGTGCGAAGAGCCTTGGCGTGACCCTGGACAACACCCTGTCGTTCTCCGCTAACATCAAGGCGGTGACCCGATCCTGTAGGTTCATGCTCTACAACATTCGGAGAGTACGACCCTGCCTTACACAGGAAGCGGCACAGGTCCTAATCCAGGCACTTGTCATCTCCCGTCTGGATTACTGCAACTCGCTGTTGGCTGGGCTCCCTGCCTGTGCCATTAAACCCCTACAACTCATCCAGAATGCCGCAGCCCGTCTGGTGTTCAACCTTCCCAAGTTCTCTCACGTCACCCCGCTCCTTCGCACACTCCACTGGCTTCCAGTTGAAGCTTGCATCTGCTACAAGACCATGGTGCTTGCCTACGGAGCTGTGAGGGGAACGGCACCTCCGTACCTTCAGGCTCTGATCAGTCCCTACACCCAAACGAGAGCATTGTGTTCATCCACCTCTGGCCTGCTGGCTCCCCTACCTCTACGGAAGCACAGTTCCCGCTCAGTCCATCACAACTGTCGTGATTTAAAAAAAATATGGTATGACTTTACTCGCATAAAAACTGTGAATGGAAATGTGGTTAGTGGTAAACATATAACCCATGGTATACAAGGATTTACTCTTATTCTCTTGATACATTCATTGGGACATCTGCAGACAGGGTTTCACAGCTCTCTGTGTCTGAGGATAAAAAACATCACAAAGAAACAGGCTGCATTATACTCAAATTAGACAACACTGAATTTCTATATTATTATGTTGCAATATCTCCTCAGTTTTTCTCGCTAGGGACTAGAACTGGAGAATCTTTTCAAAATGTCCTCCCACAAAGGTACCTGCCCTATAAGGAGTAGCCTATTCTCCCTTCTCTGACTGCTGGAATTGCTAGCTAAGCTAATCCTTTCACCCTCTTCCATTGTTGTGATATTTCATTCACTTAGCTAGCAATACAGTATGTAAAGTTAGCCAGCTAGCTAGCGAACATTATGTTAGCCTGCACACTAAGTTCCTGTAGCGCATTAAAAAATATATATTTACTTACTTGAATAGGTTATCCCACTGTCTTCATTTTCTGGGTCCTCAGAAAAATGAAATAATGGGTAATCTTCCCAAAGTTTCCGGTGGTAGCAAAACACAGCCAGCCATGTGGACAATTGGAGGACTTCCACCAGACTGACTCTGGTCTTCCAACATGGCACCTGGTATGGTTGTTAGGTGATTTGTGATGCAACTGCAAGCCCTCTATAGAAGAGCAAGTCAGAGATTGTATTCTTGTCTCCAATTAGGGTATCAGCAAACAATGTGTCTGGATTTTCCCTCAGCAGCTTTTGTTTGTGATGCTGTTTAGAATGTTCAGAGTTCTGTTCTGCTGGTAGATCAAATGGAATGGGCCTAGCTCCTGCTACTATTGTTATTTTTAGAATTTGAGCATTGATGTATGCAACTTTGTAAATAATGCACTTTCTATAATGAAAATATAAAGCTAGTAAATGTGTAATTTAGTGTAACGCTGTACACATCAATTGCAATGTCCAGAACAATCCTACCTCGCCTTTGTGCTTTTTTGTTTGTTTGTTTCCTTTTCAATGGCTTGCACAGAATCCTCCAGAATTCCTCCAAATCAATTCCCTTTTCTGTTGGTTTTATCCTCTATTTTTCCTCCTTCTAATTGTCCTTGTGTCCTAGTCCCTCAATTCTGTCCTTGTTGCTTCTTGCCAGATGATCAAGATTACTTAGTAGACTAGCTATCTTTCAGAGCCAGTTTGACTAATCTCAAAATCACTAAATTGTCAAAGACTCCAGTCACCTAAGTCATAGACTTGGCAAGCTGTACCGGAGCGCCAAGTCTAGGTCCAAAAGGCTCCTTAACAGCTTCTACCCCCAAGCCATAAGACTGCTGAACAATTAATAAAATGGCCACCTGGACTGTTTGCATTGACATTGACACTGTAGACTGTCAACTAAGCTCAACTTGTTTTTCACTTTATTTGGATAGCCCCATATGGAGGATCAAACCTGCCGTAATTAGAAATAAATGAATTAATACATAAATGCACACATAAATAGATACATACATTAATTAATAAATGCACATAAATATATAAATATTTAAATGCACACATAAATAAATACATAATTATTTAAATAATTAATCCCACTTACTTTCATTTTATTTCTGTATTTTTTCCTCCGATATTTTGTATTAGTATGTTTTATGGATCCCCATTAGCTAATGCCAAGGCAGCAGCTACTCTTCCTGGGGTCTAGACAAATTAAGGCAGTTATACATATTTTAAAACATTACAATACATTCACAACAGATTTCACAACATAAGTGTGTGCCCTCAGGCCCCTACTCTACTACCACATATCTACAACACAAAATCCATATGTATGTGTGTGTATAGTGCGTATGTTATCATGTGTTTGTATGATGTGTCAGTGCCTATGTTTGTGTTGCTTCACAGTCCCGCTGTTTCATAAGGTGTATTTTTATCTGTTTTTTAAATCAAATTTTACTGCTTGCATGAGTTACTTGATGTGGAATAGAGTTCCATGTAGTCATGACTATGTAGTACTGTGCGCCTCCCATAGTCTGTTCTGGACTTGGGGACTGTGAAGAGACCTCTGGTGGCATGTCTTGTGGGGTATGCATGGGTGTCCGAGCTGTGTGCCAGTAGTTCAAATAGATATATGATAATGAGGGGGGTGTCAAGCAAACGTATGTGGGTGGTATCTAACACACCATTGGTTGATCAATGTCACAGCGTGTTTGCTTGATTGCATTTGCCTGGGCTGTATTCAGTATGACAAAACGGTGTTCAACATTTAAAGCCATGTTTCACATTAGCATCCCCCAAACAATAATGTGTAGCGCATATAGCTATGTTTCAATATGTCACTTTTTTAAATCGATGTTGGAAATTGGAGATAAAATCGATTATATGCGACTGTGCCCACCATAAAAACACACAAAAATAACAAATGGAACATTGTCCTTGCTTGACATAGATACAGGTGAACAGTTTTGGAAGACTGTGCCATTGACTGCACCAGATGGCTGTGTTACGAGTGGGTTGCTTTTGACAATAAGGTATTGGACTACAGTCATATAGTTTTGAACCTAGAAGAAGACTGAGAGACGGGAGTAGGAAGGAGTCGACCGGGATTGGTGAGAGGAATGTTCAGTTGGCCAGAAAAGCATGGTAAGCTAACATTAGTGTTATTGAGTATAAAGCTAGCTAGCTTGCCTACAACTGATACAGTTGAGTTGGCTAGCTAGCCAGCTGCGTTTTTACAGCCATACTCTCAGTGTTACACTTAGCTAGCTAGCTAATGAACTAAACTGCAATTATCATCAACCATTATCTAGCCAGCTATCATTGACATCATTCATTTTGAAGCAGTTTGGGTGTGAAATTAGGTCTCAACAATTACAGCATCTAAGCTAGCAGCTACCTACAGCTCTATTGTTGTCATTTACAGAGATTCATGTGAAGTAGGCAAACTGATACATGAAACCTAAATACAGGTACCATTTTATTTTGTTAATCTCTGCAGGTTTGTCATCTGATTTCTTGGAGCCTGGTGGAGATAGATGCAACCATACTACAAAGCAGGACATTTCTCTGCATCCAGGTTGAGGCTTCCTACCAGCAGGAATATGGAGCACTGTGTTAGTAAGTAATGATATTATTGTTTTCCATTACATTGCATGATACTAGGCAAGAGGCCCTTGGCCAGTGGCATGTCAGGGGTGAGAGGACCTCTAGAGCCTTCTGACCAACTACCTGCGATCTCTCCAGAGCACAGAGAAGTAAGCTACACTCATAATAGTGTACATGATTCACTATGTAAACCTCCTTCACTATGGTAGTCTGCCTGTGTGACAACATATTATCCAAGGCCACTGGTTGGATTGGATTTACTGTACTGACTCAAACTTATGCTCTCTCCTCCCTGTAAAAGTCTCCCACACTTTGATCAAAACTAACATCCATCCCCCTATCCCCAGGTGAGTCTGTTGGGCTATGGAACTCTAGAGCAGCACATCAAAAAACCTGCCACCCTGTTGGCAGCTATCTGCAGACAGTTCCCTGAGGAAGGATGCAACTATCAAGGCTTCAAATGATGACCAAATGCAATAAGGTTTTGTGTAAACAACTCATTTTCATTTTTTAATAGCATGTTTGTCACGTTGGTCTTCACACTAACTTTTACTAACTTCTGTGGTAGCTTAAACATCAAGACACCACTTACGGGATTATGATTCAAAAGGTCTAAAGTAAATGCAAGTCTCATTTCCAGGGTGAATACATTTATTATTAATGTATATCAGACATCATACAGATATGTCAACTAAAATATATCCCAGACAAGATTGAATAAAGGGACAATTAGACAAAGTCATTGATTGCATCCGTTGCAGTTTGTGTACATTTAAATGGTTGCATACAATACCTGTTGACAGAATGGCAGAATGAGAGACTGTTGCTGTACTCCCAGGTAAGGCCCTTGCTTCCGGTACCAATGAAGGCCACAGGCAGCTTGAAGAAGATGTCACCATCCAGGCCCATGTCACTGCATGCAGTGGCCTGATAGGGAGATGACAATAAATGCATTTTGTTTTTTAGTCATTTAGCAGACGCTCTTATCTAGAGCGACTTACAGTTAGTGCATACATTTTTCATACTGGCCCCCCGTGGGAATCGAACCCACAACCCTGGCGTTGCACACGCCATGCTCTACCAACTGAGCTACAGGAGGCCATTATGTACCTTTCATCACCAAAGCCATGCTAGCATTTACTGCACATGTTGCTGAACACTTCAACCCTTTTTGTTAGTGTCATTGATATATGGAAATTAACATACAATATTCAGTTCATAAGCGTGGACTGTAATACCTCTAGTGCAGGGGTAGGCAACCCTGGTGCTGGAGTGCCGCAGGCACTTCATGTTTTTGATTTTACTGACCTGGAATAATATAATAATATGCCATTTAGCAGATGCTTTTATCCAAAGCAACTTACAGTCATGTTTGCATACATTTTTACATATGGGTGGTCCTGGGGATCGAACCCACTACCCTGGCGTTACAAGCGCCATGCTCTACCAATTGAGCTACAGAGGACCAGGCGTGTTGAATTTAGGCAATCAGTGAACTGATCAATTAGCTCAGTTGGTCAGGGCTGCATTCAGTACATAAAAATGTAGCAGAACATTCAATTGAACGGAAACGGTGCTGGGTTGTGGATTCAAATGGACCACTGCCCTTTAAATACATCACTCATTGCTTCGGAGCGAACGTATCTCAAAGTCTGTTCAAGAATGTACAAGAACATTTTGTGAAAATGTGTTGTTCAATACAAAGCGTTCCGCAACGTAGCAACCGTTCAAGCGAACTGAACGCACCCCTGGTGTGGTGCCTAGTTGGAACAAAATCCTGCAGTACTTGTGGCACTCCAGGAACAGGGTTGCCTACCCCTGCTCTAGGGTCCTGTGGTGAAACGACTGCTGTGCTAGGTATTGGGCAACAGATTTCTTCCAGGGCCCATATTCACAAAGTGTCTCAGAGTAGGGATAGTGATCTAGGATAACCCCCTTGTCAATGTAATTGTACTCAGTGTGAAGGCAAAGCTGATCCTAAAATCATTAGGCCTACTCTGAGATCCTTTGTGAATATGGGCACTGGCCTGTCAGCATGCTGGCCTGTCAGAAATGCCACTCCACCTGAAATGCAACAACAAAAACATGAATAAGAATTAGCTTAGTCAGTAACTGAATTAACTAGCTAAGGAAACACTCATGTAAATGTGCACAAGCCTAATCAGGCAAAGTATATGAAAACAACACAGGCTATTTGCAGTGAAATTATTAGGGGCATTTTTCTTGCGAACTTTCAGTGACCAATACATAATAATAAGCCATTTAGCAGACACTTTTATCCAGAGCAACTTACAGTCATGTGTGCATACATTTTTACGTACGGGTGGTCCCGGGGATCGAACCCACTACCCTGGCGTTACAAGTGCCATGCTCTACCAATTGAGCTACAGAGGATAAACATGGAGGGGAAATTTTTGGGGGACAAAAAGGGTTCAATAGTCAATAACTAGCTAGTCTTTAAAATATAGCTACCAATTATATAGCTAGTTGTTATTTTCTAGAAACCTAGCTACAGTCCACTTAGCTAGCTAGTGGGAGTAAGCTAACATTAGCTAGCTTTCCCCTAGCAGTTTCAAGATAGCTGCTAGTTAAAGCTGCAATATGTCACTTTCTGGGCGACTCGACCAAATTCACATAGAAATGTGAGTTAAAGATCAGTCATTCTCATTGAAAGTAAGTCTAGGAATCGATATATCTATTCTACGTGTGCTATTTCTATGCTTCCCGTTTTTAAGTTTCGTTTTTGCATCTTTTACTTTTGGTTTTGTGCATACAATATTTTGGGTTATTGAAAATATATTCAAAGTGGTTTAGATGGTACAATGATTCGCTACACTACATTGCTTGTTTTATCACATACACTGAAATTAGGCGAACTATTCGAATTTGAGCAACCAGGAAATGGGGGAGCGATTTCTGCATATTGCACTTTAATGGCATTTTTATCAACTTTATCAATCAGATGAATAGCTAGCAAAAATATTTGTTCACCTGTGTCCCTTGTAGCAGCTAGCTTACTCAAGTTTACGATACATGCCTCCAGAGTGGCGCAGTGGTCTAAGGCACTGCATCGCAGTGCTAGCTGTGCCACTAGAGATCCTGGTTAGAGTCCAGGCTCTGTCACATCCGGCCGAGACCGGGAGACCCATGGGCGGCGCACAATTGATTCAGCGTCGTCCAAGGTAGGGGAGGGTTTGGCCGGCAGGCCTGTGGGTTCGTTTCCCATGGGGGGCCAGTATGAACAACAACAAAAAAACATGTATGCATTCATTAACTGTAAGTCGCTCTGGATAAGAGCGTCTGCTAAATGACGAAAATGTAAATGTAATGCCTCCACACGGAAAAGCAGGTAATCTGGAGATGAGTCATTTTCAGCAGCGTCAAGCACTGCCAGAGCCAGAGTCACCTATGTGAAGCTAGCCACAATAACTATTAGCCACAAGTGGAATTTGCCTTCAAAATAAAAGTCCATCATTGAAACTGGATACAAATAGTGGAATCATGCCATACTTTGACTAAATAATGCTTAAAAGTTTGGAATGTTATTAGTTAATTTGGCAAAAAATGACAAATCAGTTGAAATCTCACTATGGATGTATTAGACTTCATAATTACATTGGGGACATACTGTATGCGCTGTGAAATTGGGTATCAGCCTACTCAGTGACACCACAGAACACAACTGTGAAGAGTGTACACATATACAGTGCCTTCAGAAAGTACTCATTCCCCTTGACTTATGCCACATTTTGTTGTGTTACAGCCTGAATTCAAAATGGATTAAATAAATAAACATGTTCACCCATCTACGCACAATACCCCATAATGAGAAAGTGAAACATATTTTTAGATTTTTTAGCAAATTTATTGAAAATGAAATACAGAAATATATCACACCGCTGAGTCAATCCATGTTAGAATCACCTTTGGCAGCGATTACAGTGTTGAGTCTTTCTGGGTACGTCTCGAAGAGCTTCCACACCTGGATTGTGCAACATTTGCCCATTATTACTTTCTAAATTCTTCAAGCTCTGTCAAATTGGTTGTTGATCATTACTAGGTCTTGCCATGGATTTTCAAGCAGATTTAAGTCAAAACTGTAACTCGGCCACTCAGGAACATTCACTGTCTTCTTGGTAAGCAACTCCAGTGTAGATTTGGCCTTGTGTTTTAGGTTATTGTCCTGCTGAAAGGTGAATGAATATCCTAGTGTGTAATGGAAAGCAGACTGATACAGGTTTTGGCCTCATGATGAAATCCCTAGGGTATCATCCTACTCAGTAACATCCAGAGAACACAACTGTTTAGAGTTTACACACATTTGCGTCATAGCTCTTATTGCAGGATATAGGAGCAAAGAAGACGAGACCAAAAGGATAACATAAGAACAAGCGGACATAAACACTCATAAAAAAGAAAATATAAAAAAACGTGATTCTTGCGGTACAGGCATTTGGAATATCACGCAAAAACATACATTGCGATTTCAACTGATTGTAATTTTTTTGTCAAATTAACTAATTATTGTCTTTTGTTGAATTTCTATAACAACATTCCAAACTTGTTAAGCATGATCTCGTCCAAATATGGCATGTCATTAGCCTCCCGAGTGGCGCAGTGGACTAAGGCACTGCATCGCAGTTCTAGCTGTGCCACTAGAGATCCTGGTTCGAATGGAGTGGGTCTAGGGTTTCTGGGATAATGGTGTTGATGTGAGCCATGACCAGCCTTTCAAAGCACTTCATGGCTACAGAGGTGAGTGCTACGGGTCGGTAGTCATTTAGGCAGGTTACGTTAGTGTTCTTGGGCACAGGGACTATGGTGGTCTGCTTGAAACATGTTGGTATTACAGACTCAGACAGGGAAAGGTTGAAAATGTCAGTGAAGACACTTGAAGGTCGGTCAGCGCATGCTCGGAGTACACGTCCTGGTAATCCATCTGGCCCTGCGGCCTTGTGAATGTTGATCTGTTTAAAGAGTCTTACTCACATCGGCTACGGAGAGTGTGATCACACAGTCGTCTGGAACAGCTGATGCTCTCATGCATGTTTTAGTGTAACTTGCCTCGAAGCGAGCATAGAAGTAATTTAGCTAGTCTGGTAGGCTTGTGTAACTGGGCAGCTCGTGGCTGTGCTTCCCTTTTGTAATCTGTAATAGTTTGCAAGCCCTGCCACATCCGACGAGCGTCGGAGCCGGTGTAGTACGGCTCCGGAGCCGGTGTAGTACGGCTTCATATATAAATGAATACAAGTTTGAGTAAGTAGATAATAGCGAGTTGAAACCTGTTGTCAAAGAGGAAGAAGTGATCTCTTATCTTTGTTGTTGTAAGTGGCAGGGGAAGCCACTTTGAATTTATCAAGTTAATTCAATATATCGCCCAACCCTAAATTGAAACTTGTTGAGATGAACGAGCAAGCAGAAATGAACGCTCCCATATAAAAAGGTTTTGATGGCCGTGATCACCAGAGTCTGTGGAGACCATTAAAGCAACATAGGAAGTAAGAGGAGAGCAGAGATGTCTCCAAATAGTTTCCCTTGTAAACCTTGGCAATATCAAAGTGTGAGAAGGTCTAGTAAGCAAAAATATTACTTAAGTAGGCCTGAATTAGTTTGAAAAATAAGCCATTTTTATTTATTTTATTTTTTATTTAACCTTTATTTTATCAGGGAGTCATACTGAGAGCAAAGTCTCTTTTACAGATGAGCCTTGATTTACGTAAATTACATAAAATACACACAAAAATATAAATACAAAATGCAAGCAGAAAGAAAGAAAAACACGGTCATAAAAAACAAACACATTCATCAGTAATACGGTCCTCAATCAGCTTTCTGAATTGCTCTACACACCAGAACATCAAATTTAAGAACATTTTGAAGGTTGTTCCACAAATGAAGTGCAAGAAAGGTGAATCTGCTTTTAGTTAACTTAGTAGAGACCAAATGACTTTCCAGAGTTAGCCATCCCTGAGACTGGGTATGGTAACTCCTATGTCTAAAGTTTAGCAATGATGTTAGGTACAGTGGGACTTTTTGTAAAATACTTTTTAAAAAATGATATATATTTATTTGGGGAATGCTCAAGTCTAACCTAGGAAATCTTTATAAAAGATAATACTGATATAAAATGTATCTTAAAGGCCCAATGCAGACGTTTCTATATCAATATCAAATCATTTCTGGGTAACAATTAAGTACCTTACTGTAATACATTTTCACTAAAATGGGAAAAAATTGCTTTTTAGCAAATAACTATTTGTCAAGCAAGAATTTTGCTAGACTGTCTGGGAGTGGTCTGAGCGGGGAGTGGAAAACTAGCTGTTATTGGCAGAGATGTTTGGAACTCTTTGTTATATGTCTATTAACCAATTTACCGCATGGTGATGTCACCATTGAAAGCCGAAACTCCCGCCAATGTAGACCTGTTGATTTAAAGGTCCTGTGCAGATTGTATTTTTAACCAGCAAATTTTTCACACTTTTACAGTGTTAGTGTTATCAGCTGTTGTATAATATGTGACCGACCGGCTCGATCTTATGTAGCAAAATTTGAAATTGTGTTTTTAACATTGGATAAAAGTAGAGACTCAGAGCTAGAAAATGGTATATCATACACTACAGTTGAGGAACAATGGGAAAGTAATTCTGCTTTGAAAGATGATACATTTGTAACCTCACTTTTGAGAATATGGCCCTTGAATGTTTTGGTACCTACTGGAGAGCTCTTCTTTGTCTACACCCATTCAGCATCGTTCACACCCTTTTAAGCTTTAGCCCCACCCATCTCTTTAAGGATTCACATGTGAGGCTATGTACTAAACAATCAAAGATTTCAAGACTAAAGGCTGGTTTATACTACGGGTATGTTCATCAATTTAATCTGGAGGGTCAGAGTGTGCTCTGGGCGTTCGTAAACTCAGAGCTTTGTTAGATTGGCCGTTCGTAAATTCAGAGCGTTTCAGAGCGTTTCTTGGAGCGTTCAGAGCGCACACTGGACACTCTGGCCGAAAAGTAGGGTTGATCCGAGCGTTCTGACCTAACAACAGCTGTCAAGCACCCAAGCTAACTGGCTAACGTTGGCTGGTTTGCTAGCTACTTCCAGACACAAAGAGAACAGCTCACTCTGACCATTTTACTCGCCCTAACTGAGCTGGGTAGCTAACCAACCAGGTTCAATGTTAGCTAGTTAACATTAGGCTATAACTAGCAATGCAAATGGCTCTGAGATACGAATAATATTGCTACACAGATCATACACTTAACGTTAGCTATCTAGCCAGCCAGCTAACGTTAGATAGCAAGCTAACAGTACACTTTAACTTGAAATGAAAATGACTTTCTGACAAAATTAGAAACGTGTAATGTCTGAAATTTAGCTAGCGCTTACCCGTATACATGGACGGACGCTTCTCCCTCTGTCACGGATGCCATGGTTGCCCTTAGTTTGAAGATGTAATCCGGAGCCTTCTGTGTGTTCCCTTTTCGACTCTGTCTGCATATTTGCAATAAAACGCCAGAATTTTCTCCATCTCCTTAGCTATCATACTCTAATTCCACTGATTTCAAAACTCGGACCTCCAGAAAGTGGAGAGCAACACTTATGCAGTTATACTACGTGATATCTTTCAAAAAAGCCACGTTAGAAAGGATTAGCTACACATACTGACCAGCTCATATTATAGACAGAAGCGTGCTACATGGCAGACCAATCCGAACTCATCTCTCAGCATGTCCAGCCTACTCATTATCTCAGCCAATCATGGCTAGCGGGAAGGTTGCTGTCTTTTTCCACGACTAAACCAACTAGGCTCGTAATTTCACAATATTATTTGTATTTACAGATGGCATACAAGTTTGTTATTAAGGCACATGAAAGTTCACATCTTCCAGAAGGCATTTCTGCCAAAAAACGCAGTTGAAATTTACGTTCAAATGGCGCTCCTGTGAAGTATTGACGCGCGACATATGCCTAGTTTCTGAAACGAGTCACATATAATATACACTGAGTGATTTTTACTATCATTCTTTATGTCATTTATCTTTGTTGCATAGTATAGTTTCTCCTTGTTTTTATTCAGTTTAGTCACATGATTTCTCAATTTGCAGTACATTTGCCAATTGGTTGTGCAGCCCGACTTATTTGCCATTCCTTTTGCCTCATCCCTCTCAACCATAACATTTTTAAATTCCTCATCAATACACGGAGATTTAACAGTTTTTTCAGTCATTTTCTTAATGGGTGCATGCTTATTAGTAACTGGAATAAGCAATTTCATAAATGTGTCAAGTGCAGCGTCTGGTTGCTCGTCATTACACACCACAGACCAACAAATATTATTTACATCAACAACATAGGAATCACTACAAAATATATTGTATGACCTCTTATACGCTATATTAGGCCCAGCCTTTGGAACGTTGGTTTCCTAGATTTACATTTACATTTTAGTCATTTAGCAGACGCTCTTATTCAGAGCGACTTACAGTTAGTGAATACATATTTTTTTTATACTGCCCCCCCATGGGAATCGAACCCACAACCCTGGCGTTGCAAACGCCATGCTCTATCAACTGAGCTACATCCCTGCCGGCCATTCCCTCCCCTACCCTGGACGACGCTGGGCCAATTGTGCGCCGCCCATGAGTCTCCCGGTCGCGGCCGGCTGCGACAGAGCCTGGATTCGAACCAGGATCTCTAGTGGCACAGTTAGCACTGCGATGCAGTGCCTTAGACCACTGCGTCACTCAGGAGTTGGCTACTATATTGTGATCACTACATCCTATCGATTTGGATACTACTTTAAAGCAAACTTCTGCAGCATTAGTAAAGATGTGATCAATACATGTTGATGATTTCATTCCTGTACTGTTTGTAACTACCCTGGTAGGTTGACTGATAACCTGAACCAGGTCGCAGGCACTAGTTACAATTGGAAGCTTTTTCTTGAGTGGGCAGCTTGATGAAAGCCAGTCAATATTTAAATCACCCAGAAAATATACCTCTCTGTTGATATCACATACATTATCAATCATTTCACACGTTATCACGATACTGACTGTTAGAACTTGGGGGTCTATAGCAGCTTCCCACCTGAATGGGATTTAGGTGAGGCAGATGCCAGGGAGATAAAAATAGACGAGCCAACTTGACACAACTGTGGGAAGCATTGGAGTTAACATGGGCCAGCATCCCTGTGGAACGCTTTCGACACCTTGTAGTCCATGCCCTAACGAATTGAGGCTGTTCTAAGGGCAATAGGTGGTGCAACTCAATATTAGGAAGGTGATCCTAATGTTTGAGTGAGTGAGAGAGAGAGAGAGAGAGAGAGAGAGAGAGAGAGAGAGAGAGAGAGAGAGAGAGAGAGAGAGAGAGAGAGAGAGAGAGAGAGAGAGAGAGAGAGAGAGAGAGAGAGAGAGAGAGAGAGAGAGAGAGAGAGAGAGAGAGAGAGAGAGAGAGAGAGAGAGAGAGAGAGAGAGAGAGAGAGAGAGAGAGAGAGAGAGAGAGAGAGAGAGAGAGAGAGAGAGAGAGAGAGAGAGAGAGAGAGAGAGAGACTAAATCAGGGGTGTCAAACTAATTTTTCCTCGGAGGCTGCATTCGGTCTTCAACAAGGTCCAGAGGGCCGCACTGACAATATTTTATTTTTACAAAACCACCCGCAGGCCGGATTGGACCCGTGCTCTGTCAGACCTTCACTCTGTGACTCTGAACCCAGCAGGAGGCTGGGCAGTTCACACACATCATTCTTTCTCTCCGATCTCATTTACAGAAGTTGTCGACAAACACACAACTGTCACTATCTCTTTCCTGTTGCGTATACAATAGGTAAATGTACATTGCAGCTCACCAATGTGCATTAATTCAGTGTAGGTATGGACGGATCAGTGCATCTCCACAGAGCGGTAAACCAGTATAGCAGCAAGAATGTGGTTGCCATGGAGATCCGGTGGGCCAATGAAATGCACTGAATCCGAGCTAAAGACAAGCAGTGGAGCCAAATATTTTGGCCTCCCAAAATACTTCTCCCATTCTCTCTTTAAACAGCGTAGTAGAGGAAGTAAAAAGTAGCTAATATAAGAGCGGAAGTAGAAGGGGTTAGTGGGGTACAATTGACGTGCATACCAATGTTCCTAAAAATGTGCCACTGAGTTTATCTGATTATGAATCCCTTGATCCCAAATCAACCCCTAACCCCTACTCCCTAGGCATCTGAGAAGGTTGGGTAGATGTAAGCAACATTGTGGTAGCTCTATCTTAACCTCTGGTAGGCCAGGTGGAATTGTTGCCATATTGCAGACCTATCCAGTCATACACATAATATACACAAGTGACTGAGGGGTAGTGTCAAGGGGTTTATTTGGACATCTACAATATATGGTCACTACATAGTCTACTCATACAACCTATATTCTATTACATATTTTTCTCTCTTGTGAAAATGAAGGTTTTCATTGATGTCGCCAATCACCTTTATCATTCTAAATGTAATGCCATGTGATGCACATGCTAGGCCTACTGCTTTCTCTTACACTGTCCATTGAAGTGTAGCCTACTTTATGTAGGAAGAAGAAAGTTTGGAGTGGCGATACAGTGCTTCGGTGTTTTATACTTTTTAAAACACTTATGCATTGTATATTGTTAAGACACATACATTGTATACCTTTAAAACTTTAGTTTTAAGTGTTTTATTTCGGGACCACTGTGTTAGTGCTGTTCTTAACACACCATTTTTGGCTGGATTTGACTGTCTCCTGGAGCTAATGTTAGCAGGCTAGCACAGGCTAGGTCCAACTAGCTAGGTTACCTGGCTGTCACCGGCAAAACATGTCTCATGTAGCCGGGACCGTCGTTTCTGACCCAAATACAAGCATGTCAGACTCCTTTGATTTGGAGTCGGATCTGGAAATGCACAGTAAAGCCATAAAATGTGAGACCTGTGCTATGTTCCTTCTACACCCCCCCTATAAAAAAAAAAAAAGAATTTAAAAAAAGGGTGGTTGTCCCACTGGCTATCCTAAGTTGAATGCACCAATATGTAAGTCGCTCTGGATAAGAGCATCTGCTAAATGACTTAAATGTTAAATGTTCACCATAGTGAAAGAGAAAGAATTATACACTTGTGAAGTGTACACAACTCGTTGCCTCAAAAGACTGGATCATTGAACTACTAGAGGAGAACAGCGTTAACCTGACTCAACTGATTGCAAAACCCACACTAATTATTTTAAAAATCCAGCAAACTCCTCACTGTTTCACCGAATTCTGACAAACAGCCTGCACAAGTACTTGTCCAGTGGTGTCTTTGCTGATTATTTTGTATAATTTTTTTGGGTGGATCACAGTGATCACTGTCCTATTAGATATGAAACAGATTAACACATATCCTCATATAATTATGGAGAAAACTCCTGACAAGCCTTTCTTCATGATAAAGTATGTATTACTGAGACTTTTCCTCTATCAGATGCATGCCTGACCCTGAATTACAGTGGGGAAAAAAAGTATTTAGTCAGCCACCAATTGTGCAAGTTCTCCCACTTAAAAAGATGAGAGAGGCCTGTAATTTTCATCATAGGTACACGTCAACTATGACAGACAAAATGAGAAAAAAAAATCCAGAAAATCACATTGTAGGATTTTTAATGAATTTATTGGCATATGATGGTGGAAAATAAGTATTTGGTCAATAACAAAAGTTTCTCAATACTTTGTTATATACCCTTTGTTGGCAATGACACAGGTCAAACGTTTTCTGTAAGTCTTCACAAGGTTTTCACACACTGTTGCTGGTATTTTGGCCCATTCCTCCATGCAGATCTCCTCTAGAGCAGTGATGTTTTGGGGCTGTCGCTGGGCAACACAGACTTTCAACTCCCTCCAAAGATTTTCTATGGGGTTGAGATCTGGAGACTGGCTAGGCCACTCCAGGACCTTGAAATGCTTCTTACGAAGCCACTCCTTCGTTGCCCGGGCGGTGTGTTTGGGATCATTGTCATGCTGAAAGACCCAGCCACGTTTCATCTTCAATGCCCTTGCTGATGGAAGGAGGGTTTCACTCAAAATCTCACGATACATGGCCCCATTCATTCTTTCCTTTACACGGATCAGTCGTCCTGGTCCCTTTGCAGAAAAACAGCCCCAAAGCTTGATGTTTCCACCCCCATGCTTCATAGTAGGTATGGTGTTCTTTGGATGCAACTCAGCATTCTTTGTCCTCCAAACACGACGAGTTGAGTTTTTACCAAAAAGTTCTATTTTGGTTTCATCTGACCATATGACATTCTCCAAATCCTCTTCTGGATCATCCAAATGCACTTCAGACGGGCCTGGACATGTACTGGCTTAAGCAGGGGGACACGTCTCGCACTGCAGGATTTGAGTCCCTGGCGGCGTAGTGTGTTACTGATTGTAGGCTTTGTTACTTTGGTCCCAGCTCTCTGCAGGTCATTCACTAGGTCCCCCCTTGTGGTTCTGGGATTTTTACTCACCGTTCTTGTGATCATTTTGACCCCACGGGGTGAGATCTTGCGTGGAGCCCCAGATCGAGGGAGATTATCAGTGGTCTTGTATGTCTTCCATTTCCTAATAATTGCTCCCACAGTTGATTTCTTCAAACCAAGCTGCTTACCTATTGCAGATTCAGTCTTCCCAGCCTGGTGCAGGTCCACAATTTTGTTTTTGGTGTCCTTTGACAGTTCTTTGGTCTTGGCCATTGTGGAGTTTGGAGTGTGACTGTTTGAGGTTGTGGACAGGTGTCTTTTATACTGATAACAAGTTCAAACAGGTGCCATTAATACAGGTAACGAGTGGAGGACAGAGGAGCCTCTTAAAGAAGAAGTTACAGGTCTGTGAGAGCCAGAAATATTGCTTGTTTGTAGGTGACCAAATACTTATTTTCCACCATAATTAGCAAATAAATTCATAAAAAATCCTACAATGGGATTTTCTGGATTTTTTTTTCTCAATTTGTCTGTCATAGTTGACGTGTACCTATGATGAAAATTACAGGCCTCTCTCATCTTTTTAAGTGGGAGAACTTGCACAATTGGTGGCTGACTAAATACTTTTTTTCCCCACTGTATCTATATCTATGAACTTGAGTGTTACATTTCTCCAGCCCCATCCCTCAGCTGTTTACTGAACAAGGTGGGAGGATGTTTTGTTATTGTTTCTACTGCTGATTGGCGCTTTAAGATGAATGTTTAAAAAATAATCTACTGGGGCTGATTTGCTTGATCCTTTCTTGTTGCAGCTTTCTGATCCCCTAATTGTGAAATCATTGACACATATGTTTAACCTGACAATTATCTCCGGTGCTATCCCTAGGGTCTGGAAGGCTGCCCTTGTGATCCCTCTCCACAAAGGTGGTGACCCCTCTGGCATGAATAATTATCTCTAAACTGTCTTGCCTAGTGAATAAAAAGAAAAATGTTTAATCAACACTCAGTTTAGATGCATTCTATGTGTCCATCAGTTTGGTTTCAGGTCATTGCACTATATCTGCTGCTTTGGTGCTAAAAAAAATGACATTGTAAATAGCATTGTGCTTCCTTTTTCATAGACCCACCTGTTAAAGGCTTTCGACGATTGACCATTCATTATTAATTCGTAGATTGTCTGAAATTGGCCTGGGTCAGGCAGCCTGCATTTGTTTACAAAACTACCTGACAGACAGGACACAATGTGTTTCTTCTGATGGTGTTAAGTCAGGTTTCCTTGATATTACTAAAGGTGTCCCCCAAGGGTCAATTTTGGGCCCTGTACTTTTTACTATCTATTAAAACAATATTGGTTTGTCTGTAAGAAATTGTAACCTCCACTTGTATGCGGATGATACCATTGTGTATTCTGTTAGCCCTTCTGTTGACAAGGGCTTTCAGAACTACAATCTGCCTTTTCTGCTTTGCAGAAAGCAATTGTTGAACTGAAATGGGTAATTAATTAATTAATGCATGTAAAACTAAGTATGTAATTTTCCAAAAAGCATAAATCTGATGATTTATGCATATTTACATTGGATGGTGCCCACATTGATTGTGTCCCCACTTATGGGTATCTGTATTAACGAAAAGCTATCTTTCAAAAAAAATAAGTTAGTAAAGGGTGTTCTACTAAGCTAACATATGGAATTGTTTTAAGATGGTCATACCATTGATCATTTAGCTATTTGATTTTGAATTGTAGGATCCCTGTAGGTATAAATATAAAACAATTATTTGATAAAGTATTGCATTTAGGCTTTACTACAATAGCCCATAGAAACACATTGAATAACACATTCATAAATGGATAAACAGACAGTCCCAAAAACCATAAGTAATAAGGTTTTTAAGTGTCTGTCATAGACAGGATCTATAAGAAAGCTCAGGAAATATTTTAGTTTTATGGACACAACTACCTCCATACCTCCATTACTGGTTTACCTTCAGGCGGTATCTGTTGTTTTGCATGGGTGGCAGGTAGCCTAGAGGTTAAGAGCAGTGGGCCAGTAACCGAAAAGTTGCTGGTTCCGAGCCGATAGGTGAAAACTCTGTCTCAATCCACCCATTCTAGTTAGTAGGCCAAACCGTTCGGACACTACAGATGTTTTCGTGAGAAATGATATTTCCTGGTCTGACAAACAGTGCTGTAGCTCTGCCACTTTCCACCGCAGATGTGGAAGACTGACATAGGCCGAATGGGTTGATTGAGACGCAGGGCATGCAAACAGATATCGCTAGCTTAAACTGACGGATTTTGATGGGGATTTTTAATTAAATTGACGCACAGGTGTGTCAATAGACTCTTAAGGATATTAATAAGTTAAGAATTAAAATGATCTTCCTTTATACGAGGGCATGCCTTTTGTTAAATAGCAAAAAACAAATAATTCAGTCGACATTCATTTCGACTTTAGACTATGGCGATATCGTCTATATGAATGCAGCTGCCACTGCATTGAAGCCAATGGATGCAGTTTTTCATGCTTTATTACGGGCGATAGGTTCAGTACACATCACTGCATTCTGTATCAGAGAGTAGGCTGGCCCTCTCCTAAATCTCGTAGATGAATGCACTGCTCTCTTTTTTTTTTTTTTTACAAGGCCCTCTTCCACCATACCTTACATTGTTAAAATACAGACATACGAGTCACCAGACCCGCTCACAGGGATGGCATCTCTGGAGATCCCTTCGATTCACTTACATAAATTTTTTCCCCCCGATTCCCCCGATTCACTTACATTAATTTTTTATTTTAGTCATTTAGCAGATGCTCTTATCCAGAGCGACTTACAGGAGCAATTAGGTTTAAGTGCCTTGCTCAATGGGACATCGACAGAGTTTTCACCTAGTGGGCTCTGAACCAGCAACTTTTCGGTTACTGGCCAGCGCTCTTAACCTCTAGGCTACCTGCCACCCACGTAGATGTGTAGATCTGCTTTCAGTGTTTTTGCACCTTACATGTGGAATGATCTCCAAAGCACTCTAAAATCTGAGGAATTGGTGCCTCTAGGGCATTTCAGACGGCTATTGGGGGACCTTTTTACTGAAGAAGAATGTGTTTGTTTTTTATGATTGATTGTGTTATGCTTTTTTGTATTATTGTGTATATTAATGTGTAGCTTGATGTGTATATAGTATTTTGATGTGTATTGTTGTATTATACAGGGATCATCTGAAAAAGAGATCTTGGTCTCAGCTTTGACTCCCTGTCTAAATAGTAAAACATTTGTTTTTTACCATTATTTATAATTTAGGAGTGTAAATACTGTCCCATCCCGATTCCTTGTTATATGGAGAATAGCATTTACACACCAATCACGCTATATTGACATTGTTAGTATTAGCATTTACAGTTGAAGTCGGAAGTTTACATACACTTATGTTGGAGTCATTAAAACTTGTTTTTCAACCATTCCACAAATGTATTGTTAACAAACTATAGTTTTGGCAAGTCGGTTAGGACATCTACGTTGTGCATGACACAAGTAATTTTTCCAACAATTGTTTACAGACAGATTATTTCACTTATAATTCACTGTATCACAATTCCAGTGGGTCAGAAGTTTACATACACTAAGTTGACTGTGCCGTTAAACAGCTTGGAAAATTCCAGAAAATGATGTCATGGCTTTAGAAGCTTCTGATAGGATAATTGACATCATTTGAGTCAATTGGAAGTGTACCTGTGGATGTATTTCAAGGCCTACCTTCACACTCAGTGCCTCTTTGCTTGACATCATGGGAAAATCAAAAGAAATCAGCCAAGACCTCAGAAAAAAAGTGTAGACCTCCACAAGTCTGGTTCATCCTTGGGAGCAATTTCCAAACGCCTGAAGGTACCACGTTCATCTGTACAAACAACAGTACGCAAGTATAAACACCATGGGACCATGCAGCCGTCATACCGCTCAGGAAGGAGACGCGTTCTGTCTCCTAGAGATTAACGTACTTTGGTGCGAAAAGAGCAAATCAATCCCAGAACAACAGCAAAGGACCTTGTGAAGATGCTGGAGGAAACAGGCACAAAAGTGTCTATATCCACAGTAAAACAAGTCCTATATCGACATAACCTGAAAGGCCGCTCAGCAAGGAAGAAGCCACTGCTCCAAAACCGCCATAAGAAAGCCAGACTACGGTTTGCAACTGCAAATGGGGACAAAGATCCTACTTTTTGGAGAAATGTCCTCTGGTCTGATGAAACAAAAATAGAACTGTTTGGCCATAATGACCATCGTTATGTTTAGAGGAAAAAGGGGATAGCTTGCAAGCCGAAGAACACCATCCCAACCGTGAAGCACGGGGGTGGCAGCGTCATGCTGTGGGGGTGCTTTGCTGCAGGAGGGACTGGTGCACTTTACAAAATAGATGGCATCATGAGGAAGGAAAATTATGTGGATATATTGAAGCAACATCTCAAGACATCAGTCAGGAAGTCAAAGCTTGGTCTCAAATGGGTCTTCCAAATGGACAATGACCCCAAGCATACTTCCAAAGTTGTGGCAAAATGGCTTAAGGACAACAAAGTCAAGGTATTGGAGTGGCCATCACAAAGCCCTGACCTCAATCCTATAAAACATTTGTGGGTAGAACTGAAAAAGTGTGTGCGAGCAAGGAGGCCTACTAACCTGACCTCAGTTACACCAGCTCTGTCCGGAGCTTGTGGGAAGCTTGTGGAAGGCTACCCAAAACATTTGACCCAAGTTAAACAGTTTAAAGGCAATGCTACCAAATACTATTTGAGTGTATGTAAACTTCTGACCCACAGGGAATGTGATGAAATAAATAAATGCTGAAATAAATCATTCTCTCTACTATTATTCTGACATTTCACATTCTTAAAATAAAGTGGTGATCCTAACTGACCTAAGAGAGGGCATTTTTACTAGGATTAAATGTCAGGAATTGTGAAAAACTGAGTTTAAATGTATTTGGCTAAGATGTATGTAAACTTCCGACTTCAACTGTACTTGATGCCATTAATCTCCCCATATTTGTTACCAATACAGCCCTGCCTATTACATAATAAGTCAAAACCGGTAATGGCCTTTACTCATCATTCAATATATGTACTCAAAACCCACTTTTCAGTTGGCAACATATTGATATCAGTTCGTATAAAGCAATACTATTTCAGTGGAAAAGTGGTTGAGAGAGAATCAATAGCAATCTCTGCTTGTCGATCACACCATGTCGATAATCTAATAATATCTATCTGTATGTTTATAGCTGGTAGTTGCTATTAGCATTTTCATTGCTGTGTTCCTGGCTGTCCACATGTATTCTAGGCAATCAACAGCAAACATTTTACTCTAAACCGTAAACACTGAATATGCAGAGAATCAACCAGTGAGATTAATATGTCAGGCAAAATTGTAATGAATCCCATTAATATGTTAAGTGCCTGGAGTACACAACATGTAGAGTTAGACTGACTATTTTCCTTACTTCAACTTATAAATATGGTGGGACAGTTAATGTCAATTGAGAGACAGTTAATGTGTGTTTAGATCTATCTGGTCTCTGTTTCATCTGAATCTCCAACACTGTGATTGGTCTAAATTTAGAACATGAGAGGAGGGCAATGAGTTTGCCGTCTCTTTAAAAACGACAGTTGGAAGAAACTTAAAAGGCTACTTCTCAGCGTGTTTGCTGTGTAACGCTGACTGATAAGCCTCTTTGCATTTAGGTTTTCATGCTAACTCTGTGTGAATGAGTCACGGAGAGGACAGTCTGAAACGATGAAGTCCTCACTCGGGATGACAAATCCTCTTGTTGGGACTTTGAGAAACTCACATTCAAGTCCCACAAAATGTTTGAATGCTGTATGGTTACAAACTGGATTAAAATAACAATGCAAAGACATTCAAAGGTCACATGCTGAAAATGTATGAGTCATTTTTAAATGTCCATTTTGCAGATTTGTGTACTACCCTCACCCAACAAAAATATATTTTTGATTATTGAAAATATATTTCACAGAGGTATAGTACGGTACACTGATAAAATGGTACAAGGATTATCTATTTTGCCTGTTTGTTGCTGTTTATTGCTTGCTGTGTCACAAACTGAAATCAGGCGAATATTTTAGAATTTATGAAACAAGGAAATTCCTGAGGTCTTTCTACATTTTGCGCCTTTAAAATTGTAATACACATGTAAAGGTGTGTGATTATGGGTGTGGTGTTGAGATTTGAGTTCAACTCCCGACTGAAGAAGGGATGGAGTTGAGTCGGAGGGTTGTTGATGCAGCTGCTCCTCTCCATGTCTTTCTGCCTCTCTCTGCTGCGTGTATCAGCCAACCAGACCCAATATTAAAGATGATGATGTAAGTCAAGTGTTATCAAGTGTTAATCATATGTTATGCTGCCGTGGCAGTACTATTATGGAAAGCCATTTTACCATATATTAATATAATTTTTATATCAATATTTTATTTATTTATTATAGAATTATTGATATCGATAAATTATACTAAAGTATTCACTGTAGTGTTTTTGCACACTTCACTGTAGTATACTGTAGTATGCCTTTTTACTGTAATGTTTTTGCAGACATTACTGTAGTATGCTGTAGTGTTTTAGAGGACATTACTTACTATAGTGTTTATGTTTTATTACCTTTGACATAGAAGTCGGGGCTTTCTCCTTGAGGAAACCTAATGGACAAATATTAAAAAAGCAAATTTTCCATAACCATCAAGCGCTATGATGGAACTAGCTCTCATGAGGACTGCCAAATGAATGGAAGACCCAGAGTTACCTCTGCTGCAGAGGTTAAGTTCATTAGAGTTACCAGCCTCAGAAATTGCAGCCCAAATAAATGCTTCACAGAGTTCAATCACAGACACATCTCAACATCAACTGTTCAGAGTGGACTGTGTGAATCAGGCCTTCATGGTCGAATTGCTGCAAAGAAACCATTACTAAAGGACACCAATAATAAGAACAAACCTGCTTGGGCCAAGAAACACGAGCAATGGACATTAGACCGGTGGAAATTTGTCCTTTGGTCTGGAGTCCAAATTGGAGATTTTTAGTTCCTACTGCCATGTCTTTGTGAGACGCAGTGTAGGTGAACGCATGATCTCCGCATGTGTGGTTCCCACCGTGAAGCGTGGAGGAGGAGGTGTGATGGTGTGGGGAGTGCTTTGCTGGTGACACTGTCTGTGATTTATTTAGAATTCAAGGCACACTTAGCCAGCATTTCTACCACAGCATTCTGCAGCGATACGCCATCCCATCTGGTTTGGGCTTAGTGGGACTATCATTTGTTTTTCAACAGGACAATGACCCAACACACCTCCAGGCTGTGTAAGGGCTATGTTACCAAGAAGGAGAGTTATGGAGTGCTGCATCAGATGACCTGGCCTCCACAATCCCCCGACTTCAACCCAATTGAGATGGTTTGGGATGAGTCGGACCGCAGAGTGAAGGAAAAGCAGCCAACAAGTGCTCAGCATATGTGGGAACTCCTTCAAGACTGTTGGAAAATCATTCCAGGTGAAGCTGGTTGAGAGAGTGTGAAAAGCTGTCATCAAGGCAAAGGTTAGCTATTTGAAGAATCTCAAATATAATATATATTTTGATTTGTTTAACACTTTTTTGGTTACTACATGATTCAATATATGTTATTTCATAGTTTTGATGTCTTCACTATTATTCCACAATCTAGAAAGTAGGAAAAATAAAGAAAAACCCTTGATTGAGTAGGTGTGTCCAAACTTTTGACTAGGACAGTATATATTTACCCCAAAAAGATATGGGGGATTGGATATGATTCAGACAATTACATTGATAGAAGCGACAATCTATCTGCACTATTAAAGCTGAGGGGCGTGCTCGGTCCTCTTCTTTTTCCTATAGTCCACCATCATCTCCTTTGTCTTGATCACGTTGAAGGAGAGGTTATTTTCCTGGCACCACACAGCCAGGTCTCTGACCTCCTCCCTATAGGCTGTCTCGTCGTTGTCGGTGATCAGGCCTACCACTGTTGTGTCATCGTCAAACTTAATGATGGTGTTGGAGTCGTGCCTGGCCATGCAGTTATGAACAGGGAGGAAAGGAGGGGACTGAGCACGCACCCTTGAGGGGTCCCCGTGTTGAGGATCAGCGTGGTGAATGTGTTATTACCTTCCCTTACCACCTGGGGGCGGCCCGTCAGGAAGTCCAGGATCCAGTTGCAGAGGGAGGTGTTTAGTCCCAGGGTCCTTAGCTTAGTGATGAGCTTTGAGGGCACTATGGTGTTGAACGCTGAGCTGTAGTCAATGAGTAACATTCTCACATAGGTGTTCCATTTGTCCAGGTGTGAAAGGGCAGTGTGGAGAGCAATAGAGATTGCATCATTTGTGGATCTGTTTCGGCGGTATGCATTATGTTTTGACCATGACAGTTTACAATCCAGGGTTACACAAAGCAGGTTAGTCACCTCAACTTGGTAAATTTCCACATTATTTATTACAATATTTTGTTAAGGTTTAGTGAATGATTTGTCCCAAATACAATGCTTTTAGTTTTTTAAATATTTAGGACTAACTTATTCCTTGCCACCCATTCTGAAACTAACTGAAGCTCTTTGTTAAGCATTGCAGTCATTTCAGTTGCTGTAGTAGCTGACGTGTATAGTATTTACTCAAAGCCAATGGCATGTCGTTGATAAAGATTGAAAAAGTAAGGGGCCTAGACTGCTGCCATGGGGAATTCCTGATTCTACCTGGATTATGTTGGAGAGGCTTCCATTAAAGAACACCCTCTGTGTTCTGTTAGACAGGCAATGAGGAAGATTTTTTAGTGGACTATGAGATAAAACTGAGTTCATCACGAACATATAGTTAGAATTCTCTGTTGCTAGGCAAGAACTTAATTGGGTCATTTCACTGTGTGTGTGTGTGTGTGTGTGAAGTGGAGATCTGACCTAGGGTCAAATTTGCTTGCTCTTACCTAATCCATGGCTGTCTTACCTTATCAGAGACTGAAACCAGACTGTTGCCTAATGCATCTCTCCTCAGTGAACCTGTCATGTCCAACAATCAGTCTTCAGGTCAAGCCCGGGAGAGCCGGGGTTGAACAGAGTTTAAACTGAACGTGAGTGTTTTTGCATTACAAGGGCGTGATTGATTGTAATAATATTGTTTCTAAACTGAATGACAGTCAAATTTAGCCGCCATCATAGACAAAGGAAGTGGGCGGAGCGATAGAGACCGGGAAACTGAAGAGGGTGGGATTTTAAGCTAGGATGTATGTGAATGGGACTATATGGATGGGGGCCAGAAAGAGAGAAGGGGGCTACTCTGCAGACCAGCCTGACTTTGTTGAATTGTAATAAAGTCAATCTTGATTCTACAAAAACTCTGGAAGAACTTTGATTGTTAAATAAAGTGTAGTGATTATTTTCCACATCAGTAACTCTTTATCCACAATATAGCATGGGCTGTAAAGCTATAATACGTAAGTTTTTCCAGCAGCAGACTGTGATTGATAATGTAAAAGCTGCACTGAAGTCCAACAAAACAGTTCACACAATCTTTTCATCATCAACTTCTCTCAGCCAATCATCAGTCATTTGTGTAAGTGCCATACTTGTTGAGCGTGCTGAAAGTCTGTTGTCAATTTCTTCACAGTAAAATAGCATTGTATTTAGTCAAACACAATTTTTCCCAAAAGTTGACTAAGGGTTGGTAACAGGCTGATTGGTCGGCTATTTGAGCCAGTAAAGGTGGATTTACTATTCTTGGGTAGCTAAATGACTTTTGCATCTCTCCAGGCCTGAGGGCACACACTTTCTAGTAGACTTAAATTGAAGATATGGCAAATAGGAGTGGAAATATCGTCCACTATTATCCTCAGTAATTTTCCATCCAAGTTGTCAGACCCCGGTGGCTTGTCATTGTTGATAGACAACAATAACTGTTTCACCTCTTCCACACTCACTTTACGGAATTCAAAATTACTATTCTTGTCTTTCATAATTTGGTTAGATAGCTGGAATGTCATGCCTAAATTGGATAATCTTGCCATTGAAAAAAACATTAAAGTAGTTGGCAATATCAGTTGGTTTTGTGATTAATGAGCCATCTGATTCAATGAATGATGGAGCTGAGTTTGCCTTTTTTCCCAAAATGTCATTTAAGGTGCTCCAAAGATTTTTACTATCGTTCTTTATTTCATATATCTATGTTTCATAGTGTAGTTTCTTCCTCTTTTTATTCAGTTTAGTCACATGATTTCTCAATTTGCAGTACGTTTGCCAATTGGTTGTGCAGCCAGACTTATTTGCCATTCCTTTTGCCTCATCCCTCTCAACCATACCATCTTTCAATTCCTCATCAATCCATGGGGATTTAACAGTTTTTACATTCATTTTCTTAATGGGTGCATGCTTATTAGTAACTGGGATAAGCAATTTTATAAATGTGCCAAGTGCAACATCTGTTTGCTCCTCATTACACACCACGGACCAACAAATATTCTTTACATCAACATCATCGGAATCACTACATAACTTATTCTATGACCTCTTATACACTATATTAGCATTTGGAACTTTGGTTTTCCTAGATATGGCTACTATATTGTGATCACTACATCCTATCGATTTGGATACTGCTTTAAAGTCCATTTCTGCAGCATTAGTAAAGATGTGATCAGTACATGTTGATGATTTCATTCCTGTGCTGTTTGTAACTACCGTTGTAGGTTGACTGATAACCTGAACCAGGTTGCAGGCACTGGTTACAGTTTTAAGCTTTTTCTTGACTGGGCAGCTTGATGAAAGCCAGTCAATATTTAAATCACCCAGAAAATATAGCTCTCTGTTGATATCACATGCATTATCAAGCATTTCACACATGCTATCTAGATACTGACTGTTAGTACTTGGTGGTCTATAGCAGCTTCCCACAAGAATGGGCTTTAGGTGAGGCAGATGAACCTGTAGCCATATTTTTATTTATTTTTTATTTCACCTTTATTTAACCAGGTAAGCCAGTTGAGAACAAGTTCTCATTTACAACTGCGACCTGGCCAAGATAAAGCAAAGCAGTGCGATAAAAACAACAACAGAGTTACATAAGGGGTAAAACAAAACATAAAGTCAAAAAAACAACGGAAAATATATATACAGTGTGTGCAAATGTAGCAAGTTATGGAGGTAAGGCAATAAATAGGCTATAGTGCAAAATAATTACAATTAGTATTGGAATGATAGATGTGCAAGAGATTATGTGCAAATAGAGATACTGGGGTGCAAATGAGCAAAATAAATAACAATATAGGGATGAGGTAGTTGGGTGGGCTAATTTCAGATGGGCTGTGTACAGGTGCAGTGATCGGTAAGGTGCTCTGACAACTGATGCTTAAAGTGTGATTACTTCAACAGTATTTAACTTGAGATCCTCTCTAATCTTTACAGGAATGTGGTTCTGAATATAAACAGCAACACCTCCACCACTGGCATTTCTATCTTTTCTGTAAATGTCATAACCTTGTATTGCTACCACTGTATCATCAAAGGAATTGCCTAAGTGAGTTTCAGATATAGTCAGAATATGAATGCCATCTATTACTAGCAAATTATTAATTTAATGAACCTTGTTTCTTAAACTACATATGTTAACATGGGCTATTTTGAGCACTTTTCTGGGATGCTTGCCTTTTTTTTATTGCTTTACTTGGAAGCTTAGCAGAAGTAGATATTCTCATGTTATTTATATTAGTTCAGGGTGAGCTGCACACAGTGGACTTCCTACTAGGGCACACCACCTCAGTGCTGACAGCATAAATCTGGTTAATTGGCACATGATTGCTGCATACAATAGCTGTAGGATCAGAAGAGGCATGCAGTGCAGTTAGAGGTTACTTACATTTTGTCGCTCTGGATAAGAGCATCTGCTAAATGACTAAAATGTAAATGTAATGTCTACCAATGCCCCTGGTATAATGTACTGTAACGACCCGGTATTGTGTTCTGTGTTCGTGGGTGTGTTATCGTTCTCATGGGTGCTAGCAGGGGTTAAATATGCCAGGACGGATGGAAACGTTGGGGGGGTATGATGGGTAATCCCGCAGGGTTTTGGAATGCTTAAATAGGGGTTACGGTCTCATCTCTCTCTCTTCTGTTTTGGGACCCTTGACTTGACATGTTATATTTGTGTATGTTCGAGGTTTAGCGGCGTGGGCTGTGGCCTGAACAATAGCCCATTCAGGAATAAACCTGTGTTCTGCCTGTACACCTGGTGCCCATCTCTCTTTTACTTTATGACCCAGCTGGGTCATTACAGTACATTTGGTAAAGCGTTATGATGACTCAGCGACACAATGGTAGGGATGAACTGAGCTGGGCTTAGGTCATTGATAAGTAATTTTCTCAACGTAGCCTTATAATGCTGTGAAAGGATACAGGAACCCAAATTATTTGGGTGGATCCCATTCTCCTTATAAAACATGTTTTGTTTCAAAAAGGTATCGAAATTGGCAACAAAAGTTACCCATTGAGCTGTAATAATCACGTAGCCAGTTGTGAAAAGAAAGAATCCTGCTAAAGCATTCAATGCCACGAATCAGAGGGCACAGGGCCAGATATGATGGGTATTTTATTAGTGTCTAGCAGAGAGTTAATCAGCTCTTTGACATCCAGTTTCAACTGTTCAGAACTGCCCTTCATAATGTCATTAAAACCCACATGGACTATGATATAATCGATGTCCTGTCGTAGTACATTCGGGAGCAGGGGCGGTGTGTTCAATAGGGCGATATGGGCGACGCACTGCCAAACGGGAAAAGGAAGGGATTTTTTTTCTAATCAATTATATCACGGCAACAGTAGTTATCAGTGTTGTAATCTAGACGTCTGATCTGCCACAGTGCCACTAAATGTCCAATCAGGCTAAAGTCGTGCTTCAAATGCCCCCCCCCCCCCCCCCCCCTTTTGGGGCGATTTCAGTCAGGTTGAAAATCGCCCAGAAGTCTGTCATAGACTCCCATGTAAAATCTATTTTTTTCAAATATCAGAGCTTTCAATACAATCTCTATGGGTTTCTGAGGGCTTGCACTTACGCGCTTTCGTCATACGTAACATAACCATGAACGTAACTAAGAAAAGAGCGGGTAGCAGCGTCAATCAATTCACTACTACTATCAACATGGCTAGGCTTCAGTGCAACTCGATTGTGTCTTTGAAAGAAGTTCCTTTTTGTCGGCGAACAAATGAAGATAAATTGGCAACGAAACAATTAGGACCTCCCAGACCAAATTTAATAATTCAACAGGTTTCTACTAAAGGGGGGAAGTCCTACACCCGAGGATTTTCCAAAAATTGGTACGAACGAAAAACCTGGCTAGCAGGCTGCGATGTAGCTAATGCAGTCTTCTGCTACCCCCTGCTTACTCTTTCACCCTGAAGGCGGCACGGCAGACAGCACCGCTTGGACAGCGACTGGTGTGTAACGGACATGCACCATCTTTCAGGAAAGATTAAGAAACATGAGCTGTCAAAGACCCACATGGATAGCTGTTTGAGATTGTCTGCTTTGGGGAGAGTGAACATTCCCACTCAACTGGATGAGGGATACAGGCTAGCTGTCCGCCGCCACAACGATGAGGTTAGTGTTGATAATCACAAGTTTACTGGAGAACTGAAACTGACAAGGCTGACAAGATAGGACCCTTTTGTCCATTGTTATTGGATAGGAACAGAACTTATAACCAGCTCCTGACCTAAATAGATCTTAGCACAACATTTTACTCAACATATCATATTCCATATTCACTATAACAAATATATTTACTACGACATTAGCAAGAACCGCCACATCCTCAGCCGGCTAATCCAGTGTGTGAAGTTTTGCGGAGTGTTTGAGTTAGCTTTGCGAGGCAAAGATGAAACTGAGGGCTCCACCAACCCTGGTAAGCCAACACTTTTGAGATCAGTCAATAAATGCTTCTGGTATTGACTTATATGCTGCCCCTGTCTTCATGTTGTTGCTGGACATATCTTTTTTTAAATGTGTGTAGGTCACCTAAATCATCAGAAAAATTGCCCCCCCTGAGAATTTTTTCAGGAGCCGCCACTGTTCGGGAGAAGCTTAGTAATGTCATTTACTTGAGTTCCGGGATATGACATTGTTTTTGCACCAGGAACAGTCAAATTTCTTACCATGGAGCTGTCCAAAATCACGGCTGCCGAGAAGGACGAGGAAATCCGCCCACTTCCACGCTTCACAGGATCCAGAGAACCCTTTAAGGATGGGCGAGAGTCTGGATAGTTTGAACCCGTAGCTCCCGGCGCCTGGTGCAGCCCCATTCGATCCAGAGCAGGGACAGAAGGTTGCCGACATCAACTTCAAAATCATAGGGGTAGGAGTAGGCACATTAGCCGCAGACACAGGTACCCCCAGCAACGAAGGTGCAGGAAGATCAGTCTCCAGGGCAGCAAAACTATTTGTTGTTTGTATCCGCTCCGAGCCTCTTGTTGGGAGTGTAGACTGCTTAGCTGGAGTCTACACAGGGTGCTCAGAGCCGAAATACAGTTAGAGAGACGCAGAGGAAAGGGAGGATGCGTTGGAATGATCCCCCTCTCTTACTTGTAACGCGATTCCACTTTGCTTCCGATGATCCGCTCCTTTGAGGCACGGAGCTGTTTGCATTTATCACAAGTATATAAGTCAGTATACTCTTCCTGTTTGACAATGAACATGTCACAGGTCTCACACTTCATGGCTTTACTGTCCGTCTCCGGATCCGACTCCAAAATAGAGGAGTCTGACATGCTTATACTCAGGTCAGAAACAGTGGTCCCAGCTACAAGAGCCAACCGCAACATGAGACAAGCTTAGACAGGGACAGCCAGATAACCTAGCAAGTCGAAGCTAGCCTGCTAATGTTAGTTCAAGGAGACTGTAAAATCCAGCCGAACACGGTGTATTAAGAGCACTAACACGTGGTCCCAAAATAAAACACTTAATACAAAGGTTTAAAAGGTATAACATTTACAAGTGTCTTAAAAATATAAAACATATAGCTAAATTATTATAAAAAGTATAAAACACCGAAGTGCTGTATCGCCACACAAACATTTCTGCTTTCTCAAAACGAGTATCACCAAGAGTATAACATTCCATCAGATTTGTTAGCTGAAACATGTTTGAATCTTTGTCATTCTTGGTGTCTTCACATTTAGACATAAAACATATGTGGTCCTCTGTAGCTCAGCTGGTAGAGCACGGCGCTTGTAACGCCAAGGTAGTGGGTTCGATCCCCGGGACCACCTATACACAAAAATGTATGCACGCATGACTGTAAGTCGCTTTGGATAAAAGCATCTGCTAAATGGCATATTATTATTATTATTATATGTTGTTCAGTGTATTTGTCATTGTCCACAACGTCATAGTCTTATATGCATTAATTATATTAATCATGTGTTATATGCATAAATAATATTATCTAATGACATTTCGTTACAAACAAACAAATTGTCTCTTAAATACAAGTTAAACATAAAAAACAAGTATCTCAGCGCAACGACATGCTATTTGGATAAATCTAACTAATGACAGGAAAATTATTCATAAATCAAAACCATTAACATCTCGACAACATTACGAAACGAAATATATACTGAACCTATTAGAGCCGCTAAATACAGGCTACGCACAAAAACGCCGACTTCAAATACTGACATCAAACAACAAAGCTATGTGTTGCTGAAATGGACAGCGACTCATGCCCAAATAGCAATGGAAATCTCCCGTTGTAGGAACTTAGGACATGATGAAGGCACAATTTAGTACAGTCCCCTTCAAATTCTTCTCGGTGGCACATATGTTGTTAGAAGATGGAGAATGTTCGAATAGCTTGAGCAAGCAGTTTTCATATAATTTGTTTAACTTTTTAACTATGCTATTTAACAACGCTATTCATTGACTACAGCTCAGCGTTCGACACCATAGTACCCTCAAAGCTCATCACTAAGCTAAGGACCCTGGGACTAAACACCTCCCTCTGCAACTGGATCCTGGACTTCCTGATTTTTATTTGGATTTCATGTAATGGACATACACAAAATAGTCCAAATTGGTGAAGTGAAATGAAAAAAATAACTGCAGGCCAAATAGTGCTGCATCTGTTCGATGCATGGAAGGCTTTCGTTGCTAAGATAGAAGACTACTTGCGGGATATTCAAAGTGGAACATTTCGCTACTTCAAACACCTCTAAGAGTTGTCAACGTGCCACACTGTCAGCAATGAAGTCATCGAAGTATACATGGGAGAGCTCAATTCCGAGTTCTCTGTCAGATTTAAAGAATTCAAGCAACATGGCCCAATCTTTTTATTTTTTGATCAAGCAAGGAGAGCGACATGGATCTGTCTCTGTTTCAGTGGATGGGGATCGAGGACTTCAAAATGCAGCTATTCGAGCTCAAAGCACCCTTCCTTTGGTCATCTGAATTCACAGAGCTGTGCAAAGAACTGGAAGGGACTGTGAAAGATCAGGCGGCCCCATTATCCCCTGTTGGGAGAGCCTGCCAGTGAAATTTGCCAGTCTGAAGAAGGTTGCATTTGCAATGCTTTCAGCATTTGGATCCATGTATCTATGTGAACAGATATTTTCACACATTAAGCCAATCCTGAGCCCCTCACGCAGTCATCTGACAACGGACCACTCAGAGGCCTGTGTGCAGCTGAAAGTCTCCAAACATGGCCTAGAGATTACGCGGCTCAGCAATTATTATATTGGCAGGGACAATGATTGCACTAAATTGATAAGGTGAATTCTTATGGAAATTATAACCTTGTAATGTTCATACCAGTACATTTCAGCAAGTAGTAATGTGAAAGTGTGTGTGTGTGTGTAGCAGGATGTGTAGTAGGATTTGGAATCAGACAGGGGAAACCGGAGACGGAATATAGGCTACGATTCTCAGCCATGACATGTTTTTACTCAAGATATGGACTTGACTGATATGGAAACAAGATAGTATTTTCTTATTCTGGACTGGTTGTCATTCAGTTATGTTTAGGGCTGTTGGTAGCCAAGCCTAACAGTTGTTTCAGTCGTTTTTTAAAAATTGAATGTGTATTTTGCAATAAATAATGTTAATATTTTATCACGTTTATTATTTGGCCTTTGTAGTTCCGGAGCCTCAGAGCCGGTGCCAGACTATGATCAGCTTTTTTCTCAAAGGCGGGCACTCTTTTTGATGCCTTATTTATAGATATATAAAATATATGCAACAAATAGTCCACATACACCACATAACCAATAAGCAGAGCATTAACAATGTTCCAATATACACAGGAACAGAGCCATTTATTTGGGCCGGACTAACCAATTATGGGGCCCAGGTCAAGAACGTCCTTAACCAACTGTGGTTGCAAAATAAATGTACTAATTCAGAACACAGCGGTGCCACATGTAGTCACATTTTGTAACTAATTGGGAGAAGCCCAGGTAAAATATAATATATGTTTCATATCTGTGCTGTCTTTTATCTTAGACTATACAAAATAGACAGTTAAACCATTTCAGCTGCTTAACTATTATTTATTAAACGGTCAACATCTCAGCATCAATACAGACATGCAGGTCACTACAGTAACATGGCAGGAACTGCATTAGTGTCCCCACTGCAACACATAACATTACTAATGTTGCATTCCTAATGTGAAATCCTTCCATAATAGCATAATCACACAACTGTATACAGTGTCACAAAACTGTCAGAATTACTCAATATCAATGAATACAGTAAAACTATATCTTAACTTCCAGTGACAATAAAACAAAACCGTTTCAAACATTTTCACATTTCCCTCTTCTCTTTTTCTTTAGGGTCAGCTATCACTCATATTCTATTCCCTTTTCAATTGTAATTTTTTTGTGACTTTTCTGTTGGTTTTTCTTTCCAAAGTCAATGTTCAAAGTCTTTCAGGTACTCTGGCCTGACTACTGTGCGGCCAGATCTGGTAGTGACAGCATTCTGTGCGTCACCACTGTTTTGTGTGTCACCAGTAGCACTATCTGGAGTCAAAACAGTCTCTGTTAGTCTGTTTGTCCCGACAGTCCCAGGTTGACTTTGCTCTGTGGTTGGGTTATGATCTCATCTGAGATGGCGACGATTCCTCTTCAGAACACCTCCAGTGTCAAGTTGAACTTGGTATGATCTGTCGTCCACAGATTTCAGCACTGTTACTTTTCTCCAGAATGTGTGTGGTTCCACAGGTTGGATTCTAACACTTGTCCTGAGCATTTCTGACATAGTAGGTTGCTTGTTTTTTTTTATTTGGTATCAGACCTTGGCTTGTTTGTTTTATCTCTTTGAGGGTAACCAGGTGACGAGGTCTTATGTTCGAATTCCCATAGTTCGCAAAATCTTTTGAAATCCTGCGAGGAATACTGAGGTCCATTATCAGAGAAACAGATGTCTGGTATACTATCCCTTGCATTGCAAAGTGTGATATAAAATTGCGGATCACAGTGGTGGACTTTGTCAGGTAAGTAGTCCATTTCCTATAAATTGTAAAAGTAATCCACTGTAATCAGATCATCTCTGTTGTCAAAGAAACAGGTCTGTGCCTATCTTTTCCCATGGTCGGTTAGGCAGCTCATGTGGACAGTCTCCTTTTGTTGTTTTGCATCAACAGACCTGCAGATGTCACACTTTTCTATTAATGTATTAACCTGTTTGTTCATGCCTTGCCAGTATACACATTATCTTGCCCTCCAGAGCAGGGGCAGACTGGAACAAAAATTCAGCCCTGGCATTTTAGCAACACCAGCCGACAGCCCACATTTCTCTGTCTGTCTGTGATTCTCCTTGTTCTCCTATATTGTCACTGTCTGTCACTCTTCCTGTCTGCCTGTGCTTCTTCTTGTTCTCCTCTGCTCTCACTATGCCCTACCCAATTGTCAGCAGGCGTCGCAGCAGTTCACTCTTCAGGGCGATGCGTATCTCCTTTTCAGTTGCCATCAGCATAAATGCCTCCAAGTGATCGTTGGATAGGGTACTCCTGAGTCAATTTTCAATGAATTTGAGATGCTCCTCTCACAGGCTACCTGGGTGACAGACAGGGTGAGTAGGAACTTGTACCCCAGGCTTATAACATGGTAAGCATCTGTTGTACCGCTGTAGAAGTTGAAAACAACTTACAGCACAGTTCTTACATGTTGAACAACTTGTATTGATCATCTCCACTTGTTCTTCATAATTTCCATCCGTAGGTATCTCACTCAAAATCCTGGTTTTGGACTCCTCCACTGCTGATGTTTTTAGTCTCTCCCATTGACCGGCAAGACTAGTCAACTCACACTGCAAAGTGTCGACAGTTGCTCGGCTGTCAAACTTAAGTAAGAGTTTGCTTAGTTCTGCAAGTGATTTCTGGGGCAATCCATTATTTCTGATCTCTGAGAAGCTTCTGGGGTCTAGCTATGCAAAGTCTGCGTACAATGTGCCGTGTGTCAGAAAGCGCCGACGGATGCTCTCAGTGACTGTATCCATGATGACATAGTGCACTTTAGTCTTGTAGGCCCTCTCTGCATCTCTCTCAGTCTCATCCTGAGTCAACTCCCCAGGCATGGTCTTCCTTTTCCTTTTCTGAGGCAGCTCGGCCTGCACTTCCAGTTCGGTGTCTTCCTCCGGTTCTTGCATCTTGGCAGTGGCCCACTGCACAAAGCTGCCTGCTGCCCTCTTCACAGCATCGAAGTCCCTCACATTCCTTTGCAGAGCCTCTTGTGTGCCCAATACCATTCGATGTGCTGTCAGGATGTCCATGCTGCTGGTTTGTAGGTACTTGGAGAGAAGGGTTGTTTTCTCAAATTTAGACAGACATTTTTGGGCAGTGAGGATTGTCTCTTACTTGATAAGGGCCTCGGTTAATGCTATGGCCTTGACATGTACAGTTGGCTTTTGACTTGCCATCTCTTCAATAGCTGTCAATGTGATAATCACATCCACAAACAGTGCATTTTGTGTGTCACCGAAGAATCCAAAGCATCCTTGGCAAAGCATCCAAAGCATCCTTGGCTCCTTGCAGGCAGATGTCGTACTTGCTGATTAGAAGAATAAACTCCAAAAAGTTTTGATGATCTACAAAGATGTCCTCCAAAGTATATGCAGCCTTAGACTGGGACCCCCTGTAGCTTAGCCCCTGCTTGCCTATCACCTTTACAACATCCACAACATGTTCCAGCACCTGATGCCTCTTGCCTGCCGCAAAGTAAATGGTTAATGTTGGCTTTGCTGGCCCTCGAGAAGTATGCTTCTGCACAATCTCTGTGGATAACACGTTTTTGATGCTCTTCAATTATCTGATGGATATGCCTCCAATCTTTCATTCCAACAATAAATGGATTGCCACTATCAGCGGGCTTGGCATATGCAATACAAACTGAACAATATAATGTGTGCGATTTCTCACAGTATGTCAGCCACTTCCAATTTGTGCCATCATCACACTGAAATACTTTCTTTACAACAGCATTAATGGATGCTTACTTGGGATGGTAGGTGAAAAACAAGTCGATCTGTTGATTTAGGCCGTGCAAACCAGTCAAAAGTTGAATTTTCTGGGTGATTTTCCTCAATTACCTGCTTTCTTCCCTCAACTTAATGATGGGCCTGAGGAGATCATTATCTGCATCACTGTCTGTGCTAGGCCTAGCATCATCCTAGTTGTGAATTAATAAATACACTTATTAGACAATTATGGGGGAACACACATTAACTAATTTGCAGTTTTTAAGTGTGTTTACATGTAGACATGATTAAGATTATTGTGTCATATGTAATGTGCCCCCCCATACCCTAGTGTTAATTACTATTACATATTAAGGAACTGGCAGTTCACATCTGTGTGTCTTACAGAATAAGAATATGCAGAATATACTATGAATATACTGTGAATACTACAGAATATGCTGGGATGTGCAATATAATATATAGTTGCAGCAGTATTGACCGGGTCTGTCAGTGTGCGTCTCTCTCAATGGGGTTGTCTCCCTACCTCCACTGCACATGACCCTACTGCAGCAGCTGAGCTGTCTGTGCTAAGCCTAGCATCACTGGGGCCAGAAGATGAGGGCACCAGCAACATGAGGGGCCGAGCAACATCCTAGTTGTGAATGAATAAAAACAAATTTATCAGGCAAAGAAGACAAATCACTAAATCAATGCATAATAGGTGACCATTGGCTCATAATACCTTATAACAGCCTAACTACTTACTGTATATTAAAGGTAAAAATCTGTCATTCTGCCCCTGAGAAGGCACTTAACCCACTGTTCCACGGGCGCCGATGACGTGTATGTCGATTAAAGCAGTCTCTCTCTGATTCAGAGGGGTTGGGTTAAAAATGTGGAAGACACATTTCAGTTGAATGCATTCAGTTGTACAACTGACTAGGTATCCCCCTTTCCCTTTATATTGCAAATGAATGCCTGTCATATCCCATGTGTTCCACCCTACCTAAGGGTTAATTACATATATAGGCCAAATATTGAGCCAAAGTATTAAGAAACTGGCAGCATCTTTGTCAGCGTCTCTCTCTCTCTCTGTGTGTGTTTTTATTGTAATTTTTTTTTATTTAACCTTTATATTGAACGGGAAGTCATACTGAGACTAGGGTCTATTTTAAAGATGAGCCCTGCATAAATACATCAAACACATACAATATACAAAATTACAAAATATATTAAGAAAAACAAACACATTTATCAACATAGAGGTCTCCGATCATTACTCTGAACTGACCAAGCGGGACCAGAACATCTAATTTCAGAGAGCTATGTAAGTGTTGTCTCCCTACCTCCACTGCACTTGATCTAGCATCACTTGGATCAGAAGATGTGGGGACCAAACTGCCTGTACTGGGCCCAGCAACATCCTAGCTGTGCATGAATAAGCACATACATATTAGACAAAGAAGAAAATCACTGAATAAATAACTTATAGATCAGTGGTTCTCAAAGTGGGGGTTGTGAGAAGGTTTTAGGGGATCGCGAGTGTGAAACTGAACTATATACAGTGGGGGAAAAAAGTATTTAGTCAGCCACCAATTGTGCAAGTTCTCCCACTTAAAAAGATGAGAGAGGCCTGTAATTTTCATCATAGGTACACGTCAACTATGACAGAAAAAATGAGATTTTTTTTCTCCAGAAAATCACATTGTAGGATTTTTAATGAATTTATTTGCAAATTATGCTGGAAAATAAGTATTTGGTCAATAACAAAAGTTTCTCAATACTTTGTTATATACCCTTTGTTGGCAATGACACAGGTCAAACGTTTTCTGTAAGTCTTCACAAGGTTTTCACACACTGTTGCTGGTATTTTGGCCCATTCCTCCATGCAGATCTCCTCTAGAGTAGTGACGTTTTGGGGCTGTCGCTGGGCAACACGGACTTTCAACTCCCTCCAAAGATTTTCTATGGGGTTGAGATCTGGAGACTGGCTAGGCCACTCCAGGACCTTGAAATGCTTCTTACGAAGCCACTCCTTCGTTGCCCGGGCGGTGTGTTTGGGATCATTGTCATGCTGAAAGACCGAGCCACATTTCATCTTCAATGCCCTTGCTGATGGAAGGAGGTTTTCACTCAAAATCTCACGATACATGGCCCCATTCATTCTTTCCTTTACACGGATCAGTCGTCCTGGTCCCTTTGCAGAAAAACAGCCCCAAAGCATGATGTTTCCACCCCCATGCTTCACAGTAGGTATGGTGATCCCACTGATATCAACAACTACAGACCAGTATCCCTTCTTTCTTTTCTTTCCAAAACTATTGAGCGTGCCGTCTTTAGCCAACTCTCTTGCTATCTCTCTCAGAATGACCTTCTTGATCCAAACCAGTCAGGTTTCAGGACTGGTCATTCAACTGAGACTGCTCTGCTCTGTGTCACGGAGGCTCTCCGCACTGCTAAAGCTAACTCTCTCTCCTCTGCTCTTGTCCTTCTAGACCTGTCTGCTGCCTTTGATACTGTGAACCATCAGATCCTCCTCTCCACCCTCTCCGAGCTGGGCATCTCCGGCGCGGCTCACTCCTGGATTGCGTCCTACCTGACCGGTCGCTCCTACCAAGTGGCGTGGCGAGAAGCTGTCTCCGCACCACGTGCTCTCACCACTGGTGTCCCCCAGGGCTCAGTTCTAGGCCCTCTCCTATTCTCCCTATACACCAAGTCACTTGGCTCTGTCATATCCTCACATGGCCTCTCCTATCATTGCTATGCTGACGATACACAACTAATCTTCTCCTTTCCCCCTTCTGATAACCAGGTGGCGAATCGCATCTCTGCATGTCTGGCAGACATATCAGTATGGATGACGGATCATCACCTCAAGCTGAACCTTGGCAAGACGGAGCTGCTCTTCCTCCCGGGGAAGGACTGCCCGTTCCATGATCTCGCCATCACGGTTGACAACTCTGTTGTGTCCTCCTCCCAGAGTGCGAAGAGCCTTGGCGTGACCCTGGACAACACCCTGTCGTTCTCCGCTAACATCAAGGCGGTGACCCGATCCTGCAGGTTCATGCTCTACAACATTCGGAGAGTACGACCCTGCCTTACACAGGAAGCGGCACAGGTCCTAATCCAGGCACTTGTCATCTCCCGTCTGGATTACTGCAACTCGCTGTTGGCTGGGCTCCCTGCCTGTGCCATTAAACCCCTACAACTCATCCAGAATGCCGCAGCCCGTCTGGTGTTCAACCTTCCCAAGTTCTCTCACGTCACCCCACTCCTCCGCACACTCCACTGGCTTCCAGTTGAAGCTCGCATCTGTTACAAGACCATGGTGCTTGCCTATGGAGCTGTGAGGGGAACGGCACCTCTGTACCTTCAGGCTCTGATCAGTCCCTACACCCAAACGAGGGCATTGCGTTCTTCCACCTCTGGCCTGCTGGCTCCCCTTCCTCTGCGGAAGCATATTTCCCGCTCAGCCCAGTCAAAACTGTTCGCTGCTCTGGCACCCCAATGGTGGAACAAGCTCCCTCACGACGCCAGGACAGCGGAGTCACTCACCACCTTCCGGAGACATTTGAAACCCCACCTCTTTAAGGAATACCTGGGATAGGATAAAGTAATCCTTCTACCCCCCCTAAAAGAAATAATAATAATAATAAAAATAAATAAAAAATGTAAAGTGGTTATCCCACTGGCTATAGGGTGAATGCACCAACTTGTAAGTCGCTCTGGATAAGAGCGTCTGCTAAATGACGTAAATGTAAATGTAATGTAAATGTGTTCTTTGGATGCAACTCGGAATTCTTTGTCCTCCAAACACGACGAGTTGAGTTTTTACCAAAAAGTTATATTTTGGTTTCATCTGACCATATGACATTCTCCAAATCCTCTTCTGGATCATCTAAATGCACTCTAGAAAACTTCAGACGGGCCTGGACATGTACTGGCTTAAGCAGGGGGACACGTCTGGTGCTGCAGGATTTGAGTCCCTGGCGGCGTAGTGTGTTACTGATGGTAGGCTTTGTTACTTTGGTCCCAGCTCTCTGCAGGTCATTCACCCGTGTGGTTCTGGGATTTTTGCTCACCGTTCTTGTGATCATTTTGACCCCACGGGGTGAGATCTTGCGTGGAGCCCCAGATCGAGGGAGATTATCAGTGGTCTTGTATGTCTTCCATTTCCTAATAATTGCTCCCACAGTTGATTTCTTCAAACCAAGCTGCTTACCTATTGCAGATTCAGTCTTCCCAGCCTGGTGCAGGTCTACAATTGTGTTTCTGGTGTCCTTTGACAGCTCTTTGGTCTTGGCCATAGTGGAGTTTGGAGTGTGACTGTTTGAGGTTGTGGACAGGTGTCTTTTATACTGATAACAAGTTCAAACAGGTGCCATTAATACAGGTAACGAGTGGAGGACAGAGGAGCCTCTTAAATAAGAAGTTACAGGTCTGTGAGAGCCAGAAATCTTGCTTGTTTGTACGTGACCAAATACTTATTTTCCACCATAATTTGCAAATAAATTCATTAAAAATCCTACAATGTGATTTTCTGGATTTTTTTTCTCAATTTGTCTGTCATAGTTGACGTGTACCTATGATGAAAATTACAGGCCTCTCTCATCTTTTTAAGTGTGAGAACTTGCACAATTGGTGGCTGACTAAATACTTTTTTCCCCACTGTATCTATATCTACATCTATCTACAGTATATATATGTATATACAGTACCAGTCAAAAGTTTGGACACATACTCATTCAAGGGTTTTTCTTTATTTTTACTAAGACATCAAAACTATGAAATAACACATAGGGAATCATGTGGTAACCAAAAAAGTGTTAAACAAAAAAAAAAAATATATATATATATATATATATATATATATATATATATATATATATATATATGAGATTCTACAAAGTAGCCACTCTTTGCCTTGATGACAGCTTTGCACACTCTTGGCATTCTCTCAACCAGATTCACCTGGAATGCTTTTCCAACAGTCTTGAAGGAGTTCCCACATATGCTGAGCACTTGTTGGCTGCTTTTCCTTCACTCTGCGGTCCAACTCATCCCAAACCATCTCCATTGGGTTGAGGTCGGGTGATTGTAGAGACCAGCTCATCTGATGCAGCACTCCATCCTCCTTCTTGGTCAAATAGCCCTTACACAGCCTGGATATTTTTTTGGGGTGTCATTGTCTTTTTGAAAAACAAATGATAGTCCCACTAAGCGCAAACCAGATGGTATGGCGTATCGCTGCAGAATGCTGTGGTAGCCATGCTGGTTAAGTGTGCCTTGAATTCTAAATAAATCACTAACAGTGTCACCAGCAAAGCACCCCCACATCATCACACCTCCTCCTCCATGCTTCACAGTGGGAACCACACATGCAGAGATAATCCATTCACCTACTCTGCGTCTCACAATTTGAACTCATCACATATTTCCACCGATGTAATGTCCATTGCTCGTATTTCTTGGCCCAAGCAAGTCTCTTTTTCTTATTGGTGTCCTTTAGTAGTGGTTTCTTTACAGCAATTTGACCATGAAGGCCTGATTCACGCAGTCTCCTCTGAACAGTTGATGTTGAGATGTGTCTGTTACTTGAACTCTGTGAAGCATTTATTTGGACTGCAATCTGAGGTGCAGTTAACTCGAATGAACATATCCTCTGCAGCAGAGGTAACTCTGGGTCTTCCTTTCCTGTGGCGGTCCTCATGAGAGCCAGTTTCATCATAGAGCTTGATGGTTTTTGCAACTGCACTTGAAGAAACGTTCAAAGTTCATGAAATTTTCCAGATTGACTGACCATCATGTCTTAGTAATGATGGACTGTCGTTTGTCTTTGCTTATTTGAGCTGTTCTTGCCATAATATGGACTTGTTCTTTTACAAAATAACCCTATCTTCTGCATACCACCAATACCTTGTATCAACACAACTGATTGGCTCAAATGCATTAAGAAGGAAAGAAATACCACAAATTAACTTCTAACAAGGCACACCTGTTAATTGAAATGCATTCCAGGTGACTACCTCATAAAGCTGGTTGAGAGAATGCCAAGAGTGTGCAAAGCTGTCACCAAGGCAAAGGGTGGCTATTTGAAGAATCTTAAACATAAAATATTTTTTTATTTGTATAACACTTTTTTGGTTACTGTGTTATTTCATAGATTTGATGTCTTCACTATTATTCTACAATGTAGGAAATGGTAAAAAATAAAGACAAACCCTGGAATTAGTAGGTGTGTCCAAACCTTTGACTGGTACTGTATATGTCGATATATCTATCTATCAATCTATCTATCTATCTATACAGTGCCTTCGGAAAGTATTCAACCCCTTGACTTTTTCCACATTTTGTTACGTTACAGCCTTATTCTAAAATGGATTCAATTATTTATTTTCTCATCAATCTACACATAAAACCCCATAATGACAAAGTGAAAACAGGTTTTTGGGAATTTTTTCAAATGTATTAAAAATAAAAACAGAAATACCTTATTTACATAGGTATTCAGACCCTTTGCTATGAGACTCGAAATTGAGCTCAGGTGCATCCTGTTTCCATTGATCATCCTTGAGATGTTTCTAAAACTTGTTTGGAGTCCACCTGTGGTAAAGTCAATTGATTGGACTTGATTTAGAAAGGCACACACCTGTCTATATAAGGTCCCATATTTGACAGTGCATGTCAGACCAAAAACCAGACCAAACCAAGCCATGAGGTCTGAGACAGGATTGTGTCAAGCCACAGATCTGGGGAAGGGTACCAAAAAATATGCAGCATTGAAGGTACCCAAGAACACAGTGGCCTCCATCATTCTTAAATGGAAGAATTTTGGAACCACCAAGACTCCTCCTAGAGCTGGCCGCCAAGCCAAACTGAGCAATCGGGGGAGAAGGGCCTTGGTCAGGGAGGTGACCAAGAACCCGATGGTCACTCTGACAGAGCTCCAGAGTTCCTCTGTGGAGATGGGAGAACCTTCCAGAAGGACAACCATCTCTGCAGCACTCCACCAATCAGGCCTTTATGGTAGAGTGGCCAGACTGAAGCCACTCCTCTGTAAAAGGCACATGACAGCCCGCTTGGAGTTTGCCAAAAGGCACCTAAAGACTCTCAGACCATGAGAAACAAGATTCATTGGTCTGATGAAACCAAGATTGAACTCTTTGGCCTAAATGCCATGCGTCATCTCTGGAGGAAACCTGGCACCATCCCTACGGTGAAGCATGGTGGTGGCAGCATCATGCTGTGGGGATGTTTTTCAGTGGCAGGGACTGGGAGATTAGTCAGGATAGAGGGAAAGATGAACGAAGCAAAGTACAGAGAGATCCTTAATGAAAACCTGCTCCAGAGCGCTCAGGACCTCAGACTGGGGCAAAGGTTCACCTTCCAACATGACAACGACCCTAAGCACATAGCCAAGACACCGCAGGAGTGGCTTCGGGACAAGTCTCTGAATGTCCTTGAGTGGCCCAGCCAGAGCCTGGACTTGAACCCGATTGAACATCTCTGGAGAGACCTGAAAATAGCTGTGCAGCGACGCTCCCCATTCAACCTGACAGAGCTTGAGAGGATCAGTAGAGAATGGGAGAACATCCCCAAATACAGGTGTGCCAAGCTTGCAGCGTCATACCCAAGAAGACTCAATACTATAATTGCTGCCAAAGGTGCTTCAGCAAAGTACTGAGTAAAGGGTCTGCATACTTATGTAAATGTGATATCTGTTTTTTACTTTTGATAAATTAGAAAAAAATTCATTGTGTGTAGATTGATGAGGAAAAATAACAATGTAATCCATTTTAGAATAAGGCTGTAACGTAACAAAATGTGGAAAAAGTAAAGGGGTCTGAATACTTTCCGAAGGCACTGTATATATACACTGAAGAAAAATATAAACACAACATGTAATGTTTTGGTCGCAAGTTTCATGAGCTGAAATTAAATATCCCAGAAATCTTCCATACGCACAAAAACCTTATTTTTCTCCAATTATGAGCACATACTTGTTTACATCCCTGTTATTGAGCATTTCTCCTTTGCCAATGTAATCCATCCACCTTGACAGGTGTGGCATATCAAGATGTTGATTAAACAGCATAATCATTATACAGGCTCACCTTGTGCTGGGGACAATTAAAGGCCACTCTAAAAGGTGCAGTTTTGTCACACAACACAATGCCAAGTTTTGAGGGAGTGTGCAATTGGCATGCTGACTGCAGGAATGTCCACCTGAGGTGTTGCCAAAGAATTTAATGTTCATTTCTCTACCATAAGCCGTTGTTTTAGAGAATTTGGCTGTACGTCCAACCGGACTCACAACAGCAGACCACGTGCATGGTGTAGTGTGGCCGAGCAGTTTGCTGATGTCAATGTTGTGAACATAGTGCCCCATGGTGGCTTTGGGGTTATGGTATGGGCAGGCATAAGTTACGGACAACGAACACAATTGCATTTTATAGATGGCCATTTGAATGCACAGAGATACCGTGACGAGATCCTGAGGCCCATTGTCGTGCCATTCATCCGCCGCCATCACCTCATGTGTCAGCAAGGATCTGTACACACTTCCTGGAAAGCTGAAAATGTCCCAGTTCTTCAATGGCCTGCATTCTCACCAGACATGTCACCCATTGAGCATGTTTGGGATGCTCTGGATTGACGAATATGACAGCGTGTTTCAGTTCCCGCCAATATCCTGCTACTTCACACAGCCGTTGAAGAGGAGTGGGACAACATTCCACAGGCCACAATCAACAGCCTGATCAACTCTATGCGAAGGAGATGTGTCACGCTGCATGAGGCAAATGGTGGTCACTGACTGGTTTTCTGATCCACACCCTTACAGATGCATATCTGTATTCCTAGTCATGTGAAATCCATAGACTGATTAATACATTTCAATTAACTGATTTCCTTATGTGATCTGTAACTCAGTAAAATATTTGAAATTGTTGCATGTTGCATTCATATTTTTGTTCAGTATATATAAAGTACGTCTTTTTTTTAATACATATTTTAACAGGCTACATATAGCCTACCATTTGTATTTTATAGTTATACCTTTGCCTAACATAGGCCTACAGCATTACACCAAATTCTTGTCTCAGGAACCTCTAATTTGTGCTTCAGAAGCATTATGAATCTTGTTCTGGTCACTAGCTGGCACAGCCACAAAGTCATAAAATCTGATTTTAAACCTAACCCTAACTTTAACCCTAACCTGAACCACACTGCTAACCCTTATGCCTAACCCTAACCTTAAATTAAGACCAAAATGCAAATGTTAGTTTTCATGACTTTTTACCAAATGTAGACAATATTGACTTTGCAGCTGGCCTATTTAAGGGGAAATCGCTCAGTTCTGCCTCCATGACAAGACTCATGACAATAAACGTCAACCTCTCTTATCGAAAAAAATGGCTTCTGGCAAACAGTTGTGGCAAGCTCATATTTTCACATGCAAATTAGTTTTGTGGCAAACTGTTGCTGTAAAGTTGTGGCAACTTGTAATTTGGCAAACAATTCCTGGAAACTTGTGGCGAACATTCTACTGTTTACCTGCAAATTTGCGGCAATATCATATTTTCACATGCAAATTGATTTTGTGGCAAACTGTTGCAGTAAATTTGAAGCAACTTGTGAACTTCTGACAAACAATTGTGGGAAACTTGTGGTGAACATTCTGTTTGCTGCAAACTCAGCATGAATATGCAAATTAGATCATGTTTTTGGTTACTGTGTGTTAAACAACATTGAAATGTATCTACATAAACCAAATAACATAACTTTAAATGAACATACTTCACAGAGAAAAAAACTAAACATAATAAATGTAGTAAAAAAAAAATCCAATACAACTTTAAATCATCAGCATGGTAATGTAGAAAATAGTAAAGACTGGATATTTCCTAAATAAATTATTTAATCTTTTTATGTAGCTACAACATTTACATGAGAGAAATGTGAACACTATGGGGCTGTTGACGTTAGGATGTTTAAAGGGAAAACTACATAATTATTTACATGAGCCAAGTGATAACTGAGCAATAGATTAACCAATGGAAGTTTAAAAGATAATTAACAAAAAATGTATAGTTCAAACAAAAACTAAATCAAACCCAGTTCAGAACTATTGCCTTTTTGAGTGAACTTTGGAGATGGCGGCCCTGTGGAAGTCCTTCGTCCAAAGCTTGTTGAATGCATGCACTGAAACAATCAGAAAACTAAATAAAATTAGGATACTGAAAACGACTTCTATTTTGGCATCTTAAAAATATATAAATTGAGTTATGCCTAATATGGCAATTTACTTTATTTTTCCACAAATATTTATTGTTACTCAAAAAAATGCTTTGTTATAAATAACCCAATTTGGGAAATTTCGACAACCCAGTGTGGGTCAATATTGGTCAAACACAGCATTGGGTTAATTCAACCCAGCAGGTTAGGGTTGTGCTTCTATGCTAGTGCCTTGGGTTGAGCGCTTGACCCAACTATACTGCTGGGTTAAAACAACCCAGTGTGTTGGGTTGTGACATAAACCCAGCACATTGGGTTGGGGGATTGACCCAGCAGATGGGAAATTTTTTACGTAATCCTTGGGTTATTTTCAGTGTCATCCTCATTTCAATTTTGCTTGCCTTCTCTACCATCCCACCCCCTCCCTTTCCTACACACACAATCAAGATACAATGTTGAATTTATAACAACTAATTTCCATTGCCTGCATTTCAGAACATACATCACGTCAGAGAATTGTCCACAATGTACAAGAATATATACATTTTTTAAATAGCACATTGAAACAAAGCCCTATTGTCTAAATATGTATTATTTCACAAGATAGGATTGATTATTATAATTTATTTATATTATTTCATGAACCAAACAGTCCAAGCATCAGACTAAAGCCTCAGCTGACCTTGATGTACACACTCAGATTGCAATCTGAGAAAAACAAAGCATGCGTGCGTGTGACATAATTTATAATAGAAAGTCTCACTGCCTCCTCCTCACAAATGATCCAAAAAATATAAAAATAAAATAAAAGTTGGTTCAACACAGTGGCGGGTCATTTTGACCGGAGGACAGCGGGAGTGTTAAGTGGGATTAACACAGATCTGTCTATCAGACAGTGCCAGAGCAAATCAATAGATATTGGCCCTCCAGTAGCTCAGTTGGTAGAGCATGGTGCTTGAAACGCAAGGGTTGTGGGTTTAATTCCCACGGGCGGCCAGTATGAAAAATATATGCACTAACTAATTGTAAGTCGCTCTGGATAAGAGCGTCTGCTAAATGACTAAAATGTCAATTGGATCACTAAAAAATACAACTTTGGGCCCCGTGTAGCTCAGTTGGTAGAGCATGGCGCTTGCAACGCCAGGGTTGTGGGTTTGTTTCCCACGGGGGAATATTCACATTCATTGACACATTTCGGCTATCTTAGATGACAGCACACACACACCATGCTGTTTTGCCATACAATATTGGTCTACATTTGGGTCGAGTTAAAACACTGTTACACAGAACAAGTGTAAAATATTACATTTGAAGGTCACTTTACTAAGGACATGGACTAATGACTCATTACTTAATAACTGTAGTTTGTTCATAAAGCACTTTCCACAATCCCCAAAATGTAACATTTGTATTTAAAGTAAATTGCTGTGATAGAATGAAAGCGTACCAGAACGCGCTTCAGTAGTTGAACTAAAGGCAAACGAGCCACATACCATACTGTAGGCAAAAAGCAGGCATAAATGCATTAAAAACCAAAATTAAAGTCAATATAACAGAGCTATAAATAGTGCCTTAAGAGCATATTAGCATTGGAATGAGACACTCATTGCTCATCCATCCATTGATCTATTAATTCACAAGAACACATCAGCCGGAGGGCTGTGCTTCCTCCTGTCACTTCTCACAATACATACAAGAGCAGATACTCATCCACTATTGTTCATTGGAAAAAAGACATGCTCGCAACAGTCTTACTGAGGGGGATTTTGTTCCTGGCAGCTGATACACTGTGGTCTGTAGGAATTCCCATGCTGGGGCACAGTGGGAAAGTTAATATCAAACACATAACAGGACTTAAAGTACACATCCAGTGCCACGAGCAGTGTACCTTGCTTCAATGCCGGTCCACTAATGACTGTAAACACCTGTGAGCAGTCCCCAAGAGCCAACACAAATGGGTAGGGTCTGGTCACCTCCGCCTGGTGCAGGTACTCAACCATGTTGGTCCCAACCTGTTAGAGAAATCATATGATATTAGAGTATGAGGACTTGTGCAAAGCATGGAGGCACAATGACAATACCATCACACACAATTTATTTTGTATATATTATAGCCATTTACACCAATCAACACCAAGTCCCTTTTTGATGCCTACATTTTCCATTCATTTGGGGCTGGAGCTCATAGGTTCATTTAAACACTAACCACGTTTCCATCCAACCATTTCATGTGGCTGAATTAACTGACACATGAAAAAAGTCACGACCGGGCTGATGGAAACAGGAAATGCCGGTACAATTTTATAAATGCCTACAGACAATTTGTTCGTTTGACATGGTGGGATCTTTTTGTGTCGTTAAAATTAATTATGCGAGAAATAGTAGTGGAAACCCCATTATGCCCAAATACTGATATAATAACCATCATATCGAAGTAAACTTGGAGTCACGCGATAATATGTTTTGTGGTCCTCCCACTACGACTCGGGAAAGTATGCAGTTTATTAGGCTACAGATTAAATAAATGATTATGAACTTCATAGGATGGTGAATGTGCAAGGTGATGAGCTTGATGCTCCTTTCCAATAAATATTGAGGGTCTTATTCTGGTGACATGATGATCGATGCTTGGCTGCCATTTGACAAATACAAATAATATCGCTCTTATCCATAATAATCTCATAATGTAGATAGCCTACCCCCACTGTATGTGCTAGCTGTTGGCTAGAGCGTATGTGCCAAGACCACAGTGGGCAAATTTGATATGTAACGCAACAGTTTGTGACAAAACCATCAGTAGAGTAGAGTTACAAGTGAAATGGGTTTCCATCGCGTTTTTTTTATTCGGTACATGGGAATTTAACGGCAAAAGTTATTTTTATGTGCACTACGTCATCACTTACAGCACAGCCTTTTATCCGCAAAAAATATGTCTGCTGGAAACATCTCCTGTGGGAAAATGTGCATATTGTTTTATACAGATTTTAGAATATTCTCATGAAAATCTGGTGCAAATTGGATGGAAACATACCTAATGTCTTGGAGTGTGCAGTTATGCAAAACAGATTATGGAATGCTGTTTCTTTCATTCAAGGTTTACAAAATGCCATCATCTAATTTCCCCATCAATCTCCTTATGCCTATCCACTATTTAAATTTACAGGCTGCAAGTCAATGAAGGACTTTCTGGTCATTGAAGCTGGGTCAGAATGTCTTCCTGCCAATCTTGTAGACTGGTGTTGGGAGGACCACTGGCAGAAGTGCAAAAGCGATGCCACCTTGTTTATCTAGAGAGAAAAATGTTAAGTGAATAACTTGATTGTTTCAACCTAAACATAAATGAACATCTGAAGCACCACCAGCAGGGTCATTTCAAACTATACCTGCACTTCGAAGAGAAGATCTTGGGCCTGCTTCTCTCTGGGCTCGCGAAGTGAAGTTTTTTGTCCTTGAAGACCACACCACTTATCAGTGAGTTTCCCTGAGCAGTCCGGGTTTAAAATGTAGAAGCCCTGAGTAATCTGTAGTAAAGGAGTCTACTACCAGTCAAAAGTTTGGACACGCCTACTCCATTTAAGGGTTATTCTTTTTTTACATTGTAGAATAATAGTGAAGATATCAAAAGTATGAAATAACACATATGGAATCATATAGTAACCAAAAAAGTGTTAAACAAATCAAAATATATTTGAGATTTTTCAAAGTAACCACCCTTTGCCTTGATGACAGCTTTGCACACTCTTGGCATTCTCTCAACCAGCTTCACCTGGAATGCTTTTCCGACAGTCTTGAAGGAGTTCCCAAATTTTCTGACCACTTGTTGGCTGCTTTTCCTTCACTCTGCGGTCTGACTCATCCCAAACCATCTCAATTGGGTTGAGGTCGGGGGATTGTGGAGACCAGCTCATCTGATGCATCACTCCATCACTCTCCTTCTTGGTCAAATAGCCCTTACACAGCCTGGAGGTGTGTTGGGTCATTGTCCTGTTGAAAAACAAATGATAGTCCCACTAAGCGCAAACCAGATGGGATGGCGTACCACTGCAGAATGCTGTGGTAGCCATGCTGGTTACAGTGAGGGAAAAAAGTGTTTGATCACCTGCTGATTTTGTACGTTTGCCCACTGACAAAGACATGATCAGTCTATAATTTTAATGGTAGGTTTATTTGAACAGTGAGAGACAGAATAACAACAACAAAAATCCAGAAAAACGTATGTCAAAAATGTTATAAATTGATTTGCATTTTAATGAGGGAAATAAGTATTTGACCCCCTCTCAATCAGAAAGATTTCTGGCTCCCAGGTGTCTTTTATACAGGTAACGAGTTGAGATTAGGAGCACACTCTTAAAGGGAGTGCTCCTAATCTCAGCTTGTTACCTGTATAAAAGACACCTGTCCACAGAAGCAATCAATCAATCAGATTCCAAACTCTCCACCATGGCCAAGACAAATGAGCTCTCCAAGGATGTCAGGGACAAGGTTGTAGACCTACACAAGGCTGGAATGGGCTACAAGACCATCACCAAGCAGCTTGGTGAGAAGGTGACAACAGTTGGTGTGAATAGTAAAGCCCCCTTTACTGGCTCAAATAGCCGACCAATCAGCCTGTTACCAACCCTTAGTAAACTTTTGGAAAAAATTGTGTTTGACCAGATACAATGCTATTTTACAGTAAACAAATTGACAACAGACTTTCAGCACGCTTATAGGGAAGGACATTCAACAAGCACTTACACAAATGACTGACGATTGGCTGAGAGAAATTTATGTTAAAAATAATGTGGGGGCTGTTTTGTTAGACTTCAATGACGCTTTTGACATTATCGATCACAGTCTGCTGCTGGAAAAACTCATGTGTTATGGCTTTACACCCCCTGCTATATTACCAGTCTAACAGAGAGGGTGTTTTTTAATGGAAGCCTCTCCAACATAATCCAGGTAGAATCAGGAATTCCCCAGGGCAGCTGTCTAGGCCCCTTACTTTTTTCAATCTTTACTAACAACATGCCATTGGCTTTGAGTAAAGCCAGTGTGTCTCTGTACAGTGCATTCAGAAAGTATTTAGACCCCTTGACTTTTTCCACATTTTGTTACTTTACAGCCTTATTCTAAAATTGATTAAATCGTTTTTTTTCCTCATCAGTCTACACACAATAACCCATGATGTTAAAGCAAAAACAGGTATTTCAAAAATTTTGCAAATACATTAAAAAAAAAAAACGGAAATTTCACATTTACATAAGTATTCTGACCCATTACTCAGTACATTGTTGAAGCACCTTTGGCAGCGATTACAGCCTCGAGTCTTCTTGAGCATGACGCTAAAAGCTTGGCACACCTGTATTTGGGGAGTTTCTCCCATTCCTCTCTGCATATCCTCTCAAGCTCTGTCAGGTTGGATGGGGAGCGTTAATGCACAGCTATTTTCAAGTCTCTCCAGAGATGTTCCATCGGGTTCTTGTCCGGGCTCTGGCTGGGACACTCAAGGACATTCAGAGACATGTCCCGAAGCCACTCCTTCTGTGTCTTGGCTGTGTGCTTAGGGTCGTTGTCCTGTTGGAAGGTGAACCTTCGCCCCAGTCTGAAGTCCTGAGTGCTCTGGAGCAGGTTTTCATCAAGGATCTCTATGTACTTTGCTCCATTCATCTTTCCCTCGATCCTGACTAGTCTCCCAGTCTATGCTGCTGAAAAACATCCCACACATCATGATGCTGCCACCATCATGCATCACCGTAGGGATGGTGCCAGGTTTCCTCCAGACGTGACTCTTGGCATTCAGGCCAAAGAGTTCAATCTTGGTTTCATCAGACCAGAGAATCTTGTTTCTTATGGTCTGAGAGTCTTTAGGTGCCTTTTGGCAAACTCCAAGCGGGCTGTCATGTGCCTTTTAACAGAGGAGTGTCTTCCGTCTGGCAACTCTACCATAAAGGCCTGATTGGTGGAGTGCTGCAGAGATGGTTGTCCTTCTGGAAGGTTCTCCAATATCCACAGAGGAACTCTGGAGCTCTGTCAGAGTCACCATCGGGTTCTTGGTCACCTCCCTGACCAAGGCCCTTCTCCCCCGATTGCTCAGTTTGGCCAGGTTGCCAGCTCTAGGAAGAGTCTTGGTGGTTCCAATCATCTTCCAGTTAAGAATAATAGGCACCTTCAATGCTGCAGAAACGTTTTGGGAACACTTCCCCAGATCTGTACCTTGACACAATCCTGTCTCGGAGCTCTACGGACAATTCCTTTGACCTCATGGCTTGTTTTTGCTCTGACATGCACTGTCAAGTGTGGGACCTTATATAGAGAGGTGTGTGCCTTTCCAAATCATGTCCAATCAATTGAATTTACCACAGGTGGACTCCAATTTAAGTTGTAGAAACATCTCAAGGATGATCAATGGAAACAGGATGCACCTGAGCTCAATTTCGAGTCTCATAGCAAAGGGTCTGAATACTTATGTAAATAAGGTATTTCTGTTGTTTAAAAAAAAACATTTGCATAAATGTCTAAAAACCTACTTCTAAAAACCTATTTCCGAATGCACTGTATACACGTCAGCTACTCCAACGACTGAAATGACTGCAACACTTAACAAAGAGCTGCAGTTAGTTTCAGAATGGGTGGCAAGGAATAAGACTCAACCCATTGAGACCCAGCTTTTGGTAACACAACCTTAACTTGCCCTTAAACCACATTCTCTTCAGCCTGGAGAGACCTGCTCGCCATACCTTGCTCCACGTCTATACTAACCTATGCCACGGAACACTAAATAACATGTCATTACTTAGCAGAGAGCCCCACACTCACCAGTACCTTGTGTATGGTTGTTATGTTAAAAATGTTTGGGCTGAAAGAGCATGGACTTTCTGTGGGTGACAACTATTAACAAACAAAGTGATCTAAATTATGTATTTTCTGACCTTCACAGGTCTACCACTACCCCAACTATTTAATAATCAATGAAGCATGCCATTCCAGTGTAAAAAAAACCCCAAAAATGTTAGGGATTTTTGGAAGCCCTTTTGGGATGCAGCCCCTGACTGTGAAGCACTTTCTAAAAATGTCATTATCCAAAACATTCTTAGTGAGTCAAATTCATTAACCTACAGATGAAGAAATGTTACCCAATTCGTAAGTGGAACCCGAAAAATGTCTAAACATTGAATTGTTCCGGATGTAGCAGGACGGAGTCAATGATGCCTCCTCTTGTTTCGACAAATCCTGTAAGGAAACCTGCACATTTAACTCAGACACAGGTGCGTGATTTAGAGAATGACACTAAGTGATAATTGAAATGGAACATAGGCTAAGTAATTATATTACATTCAATTCCATTCTACTATGATTATTAATGAACTTTTTCAGTAGCAGTAGGAATACATCCACATTGTTAGAAATAGGAGAACAAAAGCTTTCCAGACAGACATGAAACATCTTGAGTGACAGGCTGCAGGCCAAAGGTAGACCAGAAGGGTGTGCGTCTCCTAAGCTCTTCACTGGCTCTACATGGGCTTGCAGTCCAGAGTGTGCAGAGTTGGAATGTAGCCTGGACACAGAGGAGTGCGAGCCCTAAAAGCACATACACAATTATGAAGGACACTGGCCACTGGAAAGCTTAGATTATTCTCTTCAATGGCTGGTGATATAATATATGGGTCAATGTCAGAGGAGGCTGGTGGGAGGAGCTATAGGAGGACGAGCTCATTGTAATGACTGGAATGGAATAAATGGAACAGTATCAAACATATAGAAACCACATTTTTGACTCCGTTCCATTTATTCCTTTCCAGTAGTCTGTTTCCATATCTGTCTGGGTTTTTGCCAACTTAATTGCTGTGAAGCCAACCCAATTTGTCATTAAAGAAATCAACAAAAGTTAGACATTTTGTAATTGTATAAAAGGTAAGCTAGCACAGTCAAGCTGTCATATGGCATGTCTCTCAATACTACCACAGAGTAGAAATTCAACAATATTTGCCCACACGTCCATTTAAATTACAGGTTGTAATGCAACAAAATAGGAAAAATGCCAAGGGGGATGAATACTTTTGCAAGGCACTGTATGTCAACACACATTCCTGTTAATTTACTCAAATCAGTTTGAAGTTCAGCTAGCTCACTCCTGCACAGGCTAGCCGGCAAAATGGGATTAGATGGTCAACTTTGAGCTAGCATGAGTTAGCCTTGTTTAGTTGCTTGGGTCTACCCTACTGTCATAAAATAGTGCATTATGGGTAGAGTTCTGAAACAAGGTCCAGATGCAGTAGAAAAATATGAGGGACAATCAAAATGTTACCTTTAAAACACAAAAATAAATGTGTACTTTTGGGAACATTCAACTGCTTAGGGGTTCTGTAAATAACTTATGTTGTTACTTTTGTGGATATTTTAGCGTGGAACCTTGTCTTTAAGAGCAAGTTTTAGGCATAATGCAAATAGAAATGTGTCACTTTAAGGCTAAAACGCACCAACCGGACGGTTGACTGACTGCTCCTCACCCCACATAGGATAGAGCAGACCAGAGTTAACCACAAAACCATTATATAAACACGCTGTTCACACAGCCCCAATGTTGAGTTATCACATCATTTGAACAGCTTGTTCTGCGCCTGCACACGAGTGGAGCCAGCTGGCAATTTACATTACTACTACCAATCGGTTTTCCAACACCTTAATTAAGGTTACTCTACACTATAATTTTGGGCCCAAAAGCCCCCTGGCAAAAGCCATATGGCATATTTGATATAGCTTAAAGTATAAAATGAGCAAATTACCTGAGTAGCAATAGTAACTACTTAGTATTAAGTAGCTCAGTTGGTAGAGCATGGCGCTTGCAACACCAGGGTTGTAGGTTCGATTCCCACAGGGGACCAGTATGAAAAAATGTATGCACTCACTAACTGTAAGTCGCTCTGGATAAGAGCGTCTGCTAAATGACTAAAATGTCAAATGTAATTACTAGAGAGTAATAAGGTTATTAATAACATTTTAGTTTTATTGGAATTGCAACTATGTAATTACATGGTAATATTATTTAGAGCCATAGTGGAACAAGGTATGGGGGAGGGAGGACTCAGGGGGAGGCGTCCTGTAATAACATGTGTCAAACTGCAATTACATTGCACTTACTATTTACCCACATTGTTGTTACTAAGAGCATTACTATGTAGTTACTATATAACATCAATTGAAGAATTAGTGTTATCGTGTTTTCTAACTAAACGTGTTTTCTAGCTTAAGCTTTAATTGAGTTTATGGCAGAAGGAACGTTTGGAACGTTTTAAGAAACAAGCATTCTGCAGCGATACGTCATCCCATCTGGTTTGGGCTTAGTGGGACTATCATTAGTTTTTCAACAGGACAATGACAACACAACTCCAGGCTGTGTAAGGGCTATTTTACCAAGAAGGAGAGTGATGGAGTGCTGGATCAGATGACCTGGCCTCCACAATCCCCCAACCTCAACCCAATTGAGATGGTTTGGGAGGAGTCAGACCGCAGAGGGAAGGAAAAGCAGCCAACAAGTGAAGCTGGTTGAGAGAATGCCAAGAGTGTGCAAAGCTGTCATCAAGGCAAAGGGTGGCTATTTGAAGAATCTCAAATTAGTTTAGCACTTTTATGGTTACTACAAGATTCCATTTGTGTTATTTCATAGTTTTGATGTCTTCAATATTATTCTACAATGTAGAAAATAGTACAAATAAAGAAAAACCCTGGAATGAGTCGGTGTTCTAAATCTTTTGACTGGTAGCGTATGTTTAGAATAAATACTGTTGTGTTCAGATTTCAGCAAGCACATTAATAAATTGCTTTATGGTGTATATGTTAACAGCCAAAACCCCGGACGACATATCAAAAAGGTACAAGAAGGTCCTGGCGACCTACAAAAAGAAGGGAAGCATATCCACTGCTTTCCACAGCGTCGGTGTGGATCGCAACACTGTGGCGATGAGTGCCCCTCTGGCAGAGATCATGCTAGTGGTGCCGGAGGTCCTTTGTTTGACAGCTCTAAAGAGACGCTCAACAAATATGCAAGAAGGATCACCAAAAATGCAACAGCAGAGATGAGCGACGCTATGAAAGAGAAGAGGCGTAATGAACTGCTCCCTATCACTTATAAGTTAAAATAAACACTGATTATGCACACTCATTCACACACACACACACACACACACACACACACACCACATCACACACACTAGGTAGAGATAATGTGAGAGAAAGTAAGAGTAAGATGCAGTGTGTTCCCCCCCCAAAAAACTTTAGAAATGTGTCAGTCTGTTTTGGAAAATGAGGTGCATGGTACATTTATGTTTAACTGTTAAGGATACAGCATGTTCTGGCTGTAAATGTTTATAAAAAATAAACAAAATATAGTGAGTGGTTGATGCTTGCACCAGATGTGCAGTGGAGAGAGCAGTCTATACACGTTCCACAAAAGATAATCACAGAATTTACATTAAGTTGCTTGTTCCTGTGTACAAACATTGTGATTACAATACTTTTCTTTATAACGACATTGTAATAACTGACATTTTGATATACCCTGGAAAATATTTAACAATATTGAAAGTACATAGTAATTACACTTAAAGGTGCTGTAACAACGTTTTTCCTAGATTGAGATGGATTCCCATTGATCATAACTACAAGTACTATATTGGGTGTCTGCATATATTGTAACAGTAATAGTTAATACATAGTAATTACATGAGTAATTCATGATGTGTTTCACTTTACATTAAGTTGCTATATAGAAACATTGTAATTACAATACTTGTCTTTATAAGGACATTGTAATAACACATTTTGATATACCATGCAAAATATTGAAAGTACATAGTAATTACACTTAAAGGTGCTGTAACAACGATTTTCCTAGATTGAGATGGATTCCCATTGATCACAACTACAAGTACTATATTGGGTGTCTGCCTAAATTGTAACATAATAACTACATTCACTATGCGTTTCACTTTACATTAAGTTGCTTGTTCCTGTGTAGAAACATTGTAGTTACGATACTTTTCTTCATAACAACATTGTAATAACTGAAATATGTAATTGCATTGAAAGTACATTATAATTACACGTATAGGTGCTGTAACAAGTTATTCCACATTGAAGTGTATTTTCCCAATGATTGTAATAAAATGGTTTACCGTACTGTTTTTCACTTTACTTGAAGCTGTTTGCTCTCGAGTACCTACATTAACAATATACATTATATTATTTTGAACAACATTTCACTTACATTACAAGCCAGAGAAATAAACCCTTAAATCCCTTTTCAAAGGCAGGTACATAGTATTTACAAAGGTTATGCCATTATGTGTTTCACTTTACATTAAGTTGCTTGCTTCTGGGTAGGTAGATTATAGTTACATACATACAGTGGATATAAAAAGTCTACACACCCCTGTTAAAATGCCAGGTTTTTGTGATGTAAAAGAATGAGACAAAGATAAATCATGTCAGAACTTTTTCCACCTTTAATGTGACCTATAATGTGAACGATTCAATTGAAAAACAAACTGAAATCTTTGAGGGGGAAAAATAAAAAATAAAAAACTCACAATAACCTGGTTGCATAAGTGTGCACACCCTTAAACTAATACTTTTTGATTTTATTACAGCACTCAGTCTTTTTGGGTAGGAGTCTATTAGCATGGCCTACTTGAAGTGGCAATATTTGCCCACTCTTCATTGCAAAAGCGCTCCAAATCTGTCAGATTGCGAGGACATCTCCTGTGCACAGCCCTCTTCAGATCACCCCAGAAATGTTCAATTGGATTCAGGTCTGGGCTCTGGCTGGGCCATTCTAAAACGTTAATCTTCTTCTGGTGAAGCCATGCTTTTGTGAATTTGGATGTGTGCTTTGGGTCGTTGTCGTGCTGAAAGGGGAACTTCCTCTTCATCTTCAGCTTTCTAACGGACGCCTGAAGGTTTTGTGCCAAAATTGCCTGGTATTTGGAACTGTTCATAATTCCCTCCACCCTGATTAAGGCCCCGGTTCCAGCTGAAGAAAAACAGCCCCAAAGCATGATGCTGCCACCACCATGCTTCACTGTTAGTATGGTGTTATTTGGGTGATGTGCAGTGTTGTTTTTGCGCCAAACATACCTTTTGGAATTATGGCCAAAAAGTTCAACCTTGGTTTCATCAGACCATAACACATTTTCCCACGTGCTTTTGGGGGACTTGATGTTTGTTTTTGCAAACTTCAGCCGGGCTTGGATGTTTTTCTTTGTAAGAAAAGGCTTCTGTCTTGCCACCCTACCCCATAGCCCATTCAGATGAAGAACACTGGCGATTGTTGTCACATGTAGCACACAGCCAATACTTGTCAGAAATTCCTGCAGTTCCTTTAATGTTGCTGTAGGCCTCTTGGAAGCCTCCCTGACCAGTTTTCTTCTCGTCTTTTCATAAATTTTGGAGGGACGTCCAGTTCTTGGTAATGTCTCTGCTGTGCCATATTTTCTCCACTTGATGATGACTGTCTTCACTGTGTTCCATGGTATATGTAATGCTTTGGAAATTATTTTGTACCCTTCTCCTGACTGATATCTTTCAACAATGAGATCCCTCTGATGCTTTGGAAGCTCTCTCGGACCATGGTTTTTGCTCTGAGATGCAACTAAGAAAATGTCAGGAAAATCCTACTAGAACAGCTGAACTTTATTTGTGATTAATCAGAGTCACTTTATATGATGGCAGGTGCGTAATAACTTCTATTTAACAAGAGTTTGAATGTGATTGGTTAATTCTGAACACAGCCACATCCCCAGTTATAAGAGGGTGTGCACACTTATCCAACCAGGTTATTGTAAGGTTTTTATTTTTCATTTTTCCCCCTCTAAGATTTCAGTTAGTTTTTCAATTGAATTGTTCACATTATAGGTCACATTAACAGTGGAAAAAGTTCTGACATGATTTATCTTTGTCTCGTACTTTTACATCACAAAAACCTGGCATTTTAACAGGGGTGTGTAGACTTTTTATATCCACTGTATCCATTGTAAATACATTGCTCTTACATTTAATTCAGTACATCCATTAATTTAGCCAAATAAGATGGAAATAAGATAACTGAAGCTGTAGTTAATGATAGGGTGTGCATTGTTACAACAGCTGACGGAGTCCTAGCCTAGCTTATTTAGGTGGTAGTGACTTATGCAGTTACATGTAACAAGGTTCCATAATAGGATGCATTGTTAACATGATGCTACACAGGAGACTGCAAAAGTCATTACAGAACGTGTTAGTTACATTTGGAACAAGACATCTTGTAATTACATGTGGAATAACCTCCGACAAGCTGATTTGGAATTACATATCCTTGTTCCACTTGTGTAATAACCTATACTGCTAAACCCTTATTACAGTGTAATTACATAGTATTTACATATAACTACTATGTTATAAATACATGTATTACTATTTAGTGACATATTAATGAATGTACACTTAAGGGAAAGGTGCTTCGACAAAGTATTGACTCTGGGGTGTGAATACTTATGTAAATTAGATATTTCTGTATTTCATTTTCAAGAAATGTGCAAACATTTCTAAAAACATGTTTTCACTTTGTCATTATGGGGTATTGTGTGAGAGAAAAAATGTTTAATCAATTTTGAATTCAGGCTGTAACAACAAAATGTTGAATAAGTCAAGGCGTATGAATACCTTCTAAAGTGTACTCAACTGAAGTGTACTCAACTGAACTAAACTGTACTCTCTAAGGCTACTGAATAATTGTCCTGTACCGTACCATATTGTAATGTACTCGTCTGTGTTCTACTGTGCTCTAATGTACTAAACTGTACCGTACTGTACTGTGATGTTCAAATTTGTGAAACATAGCCTAGATGTCTATGATTCGTTCAGATTTGGATCTAGGTCAGTGCTGACTATACTTGTTTGGGGGAGGAGCTCATTAGAATAATACCTAGCATGCTTTGCAAGCGTTTGTTTTCACATTTACATTTTGGTCATTCAGCAGACGCTGCTATCAACTAAGGTAGATAAACAACAACATATCACAGTCATAGCAAGAAATAAAAAAATCTGTAACCGCCACTCAGAATGTTATTGTAGTTGAAGTGGTCTGTTGGTTTGTTCTATAATTTGGACTGTTTTCAACATCATCGCTGTTAGTATTTAAAGATTAATGAAACGCTAACATAAGTAGATGTGATAGATGGGAGCAATAATACATATTTAGTTGCAATCTTCAGTTGGCACCTCTTTCCTATTAAGAGGTGAAAACAATTATTGTGGTGGAAATTCAACACCAGGGACACCTGGAGTCAATATTAAATTAATTACTCTTTATTATCAGTTAACTGGAGAGGTTACAACAAACACACGTACAAAGTACAAGTCTGCCACAAGCTCCGCCAGGCGGTCCCTTCAGTCCTCTTATATACTGCTACACAAAAAGCTACATAGGCATGGTTCATAGGGTTGGTTCCTGCAGGTGATTGGCTCTTATCGCGCAGGCTCCGTTTCCCGAGAAACTGAGCAATGTCTCCTATCTTAACTTCCAGAACATATTCTGGGCATTCTGCCGATTGGACTGAGGAGGAGGTCAAAGTCACCTGTACGAACCAAGACAGAGTGAGAGAAGATGCATACTATGTACAATTCAAGGCTATCTCTTCAGACAATACCATTTTCCCTTACAATATAATGCTTACTTAATTGATCATGTATAGCAGTTGAAATTTGACCCAAAAATCAATGACCCGAATAAGACGTATTTTCATTGTCTGCAAATGACATTTTCAAAGTCCAGAAAATACTTATTTTTGACGTACTTATAAGACGTCTTCTAACCTTTCATTCAGCACCTGAAATGAACGTGATGTCAACATCTGGAAAAGATGCCTAAAATACATATATTTTCATTATCATTATGCTTAATGGGCAATGTTTCCATTCTTACAAATCACCTCAGTACAACCTACAGTACAATTCGTATACAATCAAAAACGGATCCCGTTACCCACAGTGACTGGAAATAACTCTTGGATGGATACTTGCTTTGGTGTCAAACACATAACAACCCCATTGAGAAATCAATCGAAATTACATGAGAAACTAAGCAACAGCCACCTCATTGGTGCAAAATCTTCATGCATCATCATAATTGGCTGTATAGGTAGCCACGGTGCAGATTCTTGCCTAGCAACAGCCACTAGTGTAGCCACTGCAGAGCTCCGCCGACTGACTGGAAGAACAGCTGATAGATGAGGCAGAAGGGAGGGCAAGCATGTGGCGAGAGAACAGCACAGACTGACACACATGTACACACAGAGAGAGACTGAGAGAGAAGAGAGAGAGAGAGAGAGAGAGAGAGAGAGAGAGAGAGAGAGAGAGAGAGAGAGAGAGAGAGAGAGAGAGAGAGAGAGAGAGAGAGAGAGAGAGAGAGAGAGAGAGAGAGAGAGAGAGAGAGAACAGCATGGACTGGCATGTACATACACACACAAAGAAAGAGCAAGTGAGAGAGAGAGAGAGAAAGCGAGAGGGGAGGGAGAAGCACAGACAGTGACACACATGTATTTACAGAGTGCACACACAAAAAAGGGGACAAAATTGAGCATAATGTAGCTAATGATACCTCTCGCCAAGTCACCTAACATGTAACCAAGCGCCTAAGAAACCGTCGTGAATTAACATTGACTGTCAATAGAGACACATTTTCTTCTTTCTGCCCACATTAACACGTCAAGACATTACATTTAGAAATTAACACGTCCACATGTTAAAAAGAGATATACAGTCAGGTCCAGAAATATTTGGACATTTACCAATGTTATTATTATTTTAGCTGTCTACCACATCATATTGGAGTTGAAATTAAATAATGAATATGAGCTGAAAGTGCAGACTTTCAGCTTTAATTTTAGGGTATTTACATCCAAATTGGGTTAACGGTGTAGGAATTACAGCACTTTTTATATGTGGTCCTCCCCCTTTTTAAGGGACCAAAAGTAATTGGACAATTGGCTCCTCAGCTGTTCCATGGCCAGGTGTGTGTTATTCCCTCATTATTTCATTTACAAGGAAGCAGATAAAAGGTCTAGAGTTGATTTCAAGTGTGGTGTTTGCATTTGGAATCTGTTGCTGTTAACCCTCAATATGAAGTCCAAAGAGCTGTCACTGCCAGGGAAGCAAGCCATCATTAGGCAGAAAAATCTAAACAAACCCGTCAGAGAGATAGCAAAAACATTAGGTGTGGCCAAATCAACTATTTGGTACATTCTTAAAAAGAAAGAACACACTGATGAGCTCAGGAACACCAAAAGGCCCGGAAGACCACGAAAAACAACTGTGGTGAATGACAGAATAATTATTTCCCTGGTGGAGAAAAACCCCTTCACAACAGTTGGCCAGATCAAGAACACCCTCCAGGAGGTAGGCGTATCTGTGTCAAAGTCAACAATCAAGAGAAGACTTCACCAGAGTAAATACAGAGGGTTTACCACATGATGTAAACCATTGGTAAGCCTCAAAAACAGGAAGGCCAGATTAGAGTTTGCCAAAAAACATCTAAAAAAGCCTGTACAGTTCTAGAACAACATCCTATGGACAGATTAGACAAAGATCAACTTGTACCAGAATGATGGGAAGAGAAGAGTATGGAGAAGGGAAAGAACTGCTCATGATCCGAAGCATACCACCTCATCTGTGAAGCATGGTGGAGGTAGTGTTATGGTGTGGGCATGTATGGCTGCCAATGGAACTGGTTCCCTTGTATTTATTGATGATGTGACTGCTGACAAAAGCAGCAGGATGAATTCTGAAGTGTTTAGGGCTGTATTATCTGCTCAGATTCAGCCAAATGCTTCAAAACTCATTGGACGGCGTTTCACGGTGCAGATGGACAATGACCTGAAGTATACTGCGAAAGCAACCCAATACTTTTTTAAGGCAAAGAAGTGGAATATTCTGCAATGGCCAAGTCAATCACCTGACCTGAATCCAATTGAGCATGCATTTCACTTGCTGAAGGCAAAACTGAAGGCAAAACGCCCCAATAACAAGCAGGAACTGAAGACAGCTGCAGTAAAGGAAGAGCATCACCAGGGAAGAAACCCAGCATCTGGTGATGTCTATGGGTTCCAGACTTCAGGCAGTCATTGACTGCAAAGGATTTGCAACCAAGTATTAAAACTCACAATTTAATTTATGATTATGTTAGTTTGTGCAATTACTTTTGAGCCCGTAGAATTGGGGGGCTATGTATGAAAATGGTTGTAATTCCTACACAGTTCATACAATAATTTTGACAAAACCCTTAAATTAAAGATAAAAGTCTACACTTAAAGCACATCTTGATTATTTCCTTTAAAATCCATTGTGGTGGCGTACAGAGCCAAAATGATGCAACTTGTGTCACTGTCCAAATACTTATGGACCGGACTGTATTTAGATATAGAACACTAATGAACACATAACTAATGCCTGGAGTAATGAACGCCTGCCAAACAGCTGTGACTAGTGAACGCATAACTAATGCCTTGAGTAATGAACACATATACGTGACAGGTACGTGTAAAATATGTGACCATAAATTAAAACATATTTCTGTTAGAATTGCCTCCGGCTTGTGTTTTTCATGTCCCAGTTACCAGGGGCAGGTTAACTCGGTGGTGCTGAATTGACAACACCGCTGTCTAGCCAGCTGTAATTCTTACCGTTTTTGTACAGGCCAGGAGACGGTTTGTGGGCACAGTTCGTTACACACACCCTGATTATGATGTATCCGAAAACACGGTGTTAGAATTGCATTTATTAGACATTTTGATGGTTTAAATATGGATCTTTTGTTAGAACACTTGTAAATATCATTTGTAAATATCTTTATTTATCGTCAAAATGCCCATACATTTTTGTGGAACAGTTACATTTCAATATCGGCATTTTGAATGATAGCACAATTCAAATCTGCCGCACAAATGGATATGTTGACATCCTGCACGGTCACACTTGCTAGGACACACAAAATGGCTGAAAATAACACATCACGCACACCAGTATCTACAGCAGGAGTCTGTCCTGTATGTTTGAAATGCATCAGTTCAGCCATTTAGGCTATTAGCCAATCACATATCACACCAGAGCTACTTCTCGCGACTCAAACTTTGCGGCAGTTCATTTCCAACGCTGCAGCCTAGTTTATACTCTGCTTCTCTCCTTGAATATTAGTTTTATTCCTATGACTTGCATTGCGATATAGGCTACTCGTTCGGTACAAGAGCTATTAGCAATAGAGAGAGAAGAGGGGAAGAGAGAGGCCAGTGGAGCTGAGATGCCAGTGGAGCTGATGCCAGCTGAGATATGTGAATTGTGCAAGACGAGAACAGTGAAGACAGAGAGATGTGCCAATTCAAAATTAGGGTAATTTGTATATTAATCTATCATTCGTAGGGCTATGCTGCATTCCACCTGAACATGTGCTATGCAAGATAGTTTTTGTCTCTATCTGCCGGAGACATATTTAGATCAGCCTATCTTACACACTAATTAAAACGTGGTGTCAGCAATCAGCATAACCACACTAAAATGTCTAGTGGTTGTACATTTCATCTTCATCATATGCCTACTATCGCATAGCTGTCTCTCTATCCCCCTTCAAACTTTCCTTGTCAATTAATTTGATAGGCTACATTGTTTTAGCATTATCCTATAGGCCTAAGTTTTTAATAGCCAACGTTTTTAGGAAAGGAGAAATGTGATTTGCTGTTGTGTGTTTGAGATGCGCTGGTGGCTTTGATTGATGGGTTCGCTAATTCTCTCAATGTCCATTCAGAAAGGTTCCTAAAGTAAATTAATTTATGTTGTTGCATTGTGATGAGACTGTCGTGTTATCAATTTGGCCGAGCCCTCTGCCACTGGCCATGGTCCTGATATTGTCATTCCCGGCCGTGGAGACTCACAAAACAGCCCAGCGCTGGGCCTGCACTTCGTCTGGATAACACAGGTTAGCCTTTACCGTAACAATAGTATTGTTATGCGTTGCAGTGGGGACACTAATGTGAGCAACACTCGTTGCTACTGCAGTGACCTGCTGGTCACTGTATTGATGCGGAGATGCTGACCGCAGGTGAAATGCTTTAACCGTCCATTTTGTATAGGGGTATAATCTATAGACAGCATAGATATGAAACATGGTGACAGCGGAGACAATCTTGTCGGCAGAAAAATTACTTTTGCCATTGAGAGACTGAGTAGCAAACATGGAAGTGGCTAGCCAACAGTGAGCTATGTAGCTAGCTAGAAAGAAGGCCACTGAAGCAGCTGACGGCAGAGAGAGAAACCGCGTTGCAAGATGGAGAGCGCACTTGGATTAAAACCACCATCGACGTTATGCTTGATTACAAACAACCTGGCGAAGACATGGAAATCGTGGAAAGAGGAGTTTACAATCTACCTGGATCTTCCATCGTGAAAGTGAAACTTTTCTACTATCTCATTGGAGAGTGTGGTAGGGAGCTGTGTGAGACATTGATGTGTTCAACTTCGGCGAGGAGGACAGTGAACTCAGAGGCATTTGATGCACATTGCAACCCAAAATTGAATGAGACTGTCGAGGTATCTTTTCTTTGTAAGAAATCAATGAACTGATATAGATATTGATAAATATGTGACAGGTCTTAGAATGCTAGCCAGTGCATGTAATTCAGTGATATTAATGACTCATTGATCTGTGATAGAACGGTTTGTGGCAGATGCAACTCCCATCTCAGAGAAAGACTGCTAAGAGAAGAAAACTTGACAGACAAATGTATGCAGATATGTATCGGTCTGCCTGGGTGTCCAAGGGGCCAGGGCCGGCTGGTACCCCAGGACGAATTGGAAGGGAGTGAGCCCTGTGGAGGAGTGAACAAAAGAGTTCTGGGCATATTCTGCCCAGGGAAGAAACCTCGCCCCCTCACCCTGCCGGTCCTGACAGTGGCAACGAAGAAACCTTCCCAGCTCCTGGTTCATGCACTCCACCTGCCCATTTGACTGAGGTCTATACCCGGAAGTGAGGCTGGCCGAGAAGATGTCCTCCGGAAGTCCATAGTGCCGGAAGACCTGTTGGATCAGGACCTCAGCGACCTGGAGATCAGAAGGAAGACCACTTAGTGGCAAAAAACTGCATGATTTTGAGAACCGATTTATGACCACCATGACTGTGGTGAAGCCGTCAGAACGTGGGAGGTCGGTGATGAAGTCTATGGACAGGTGTGACCAAGGTCGCTGAGGCACTGGTAGAGGAACTAGTTTGCCTGCCGGGGTGTTCCGAGGTGTCTTCGTTTGGGCACATACAGAGCAGGAGTGGACATAGCGAGAGACATCAGTAGCCAAGGTGGGCCACCAGTATTTTTGTGATAGAGAATGCAGGGTGCGCGTAATACCGGAGTGCCCTGCCGTAAGGGTGGTGTGCATCCAGATCAGCAGGCGGTCACGGACACTGGAGGGGCGTTGGCAGGCGCTGGGTCGCCAGGCAGATGTCTTCGTCCACATCCCAAACAACAGGTGCAACGATGAGAGACGGGGCCAGATCCTTCCTTTCTCCGGTATGGTGCATCCTGGAGAGTGCGTTTCAGCGAGTAAGAAATTGGGCCCACCTGGCTTGACGACAGTTCATCCGTTTCGCTGCCCGTATGTGCACCAAATTCCGGTGGTCAGTAAGAATCCGGAATGGATGGACTGCGCCCTCCAGCCAGTGTCTCCATTCCTCCAGAACGAGGACTACCGCCAACAGCTCCCTGTCTCCAAATCCGTAGTTCCTCTCTGCAGGGGTAAGCTTTTTTGAGAAAAAGGCACAGGGATACATTTGCTCTGGCTTACCTTGCTGCTGGGAGAGGATCGCACCCACACCCTCCTCAGATGCGTCCACCTCCAGGATGAAAGGACAAGATGGATCTGGGTGTTTTAGGATGGGCGCTGTGGTGAACCTCTCCTTCAGCCTCTTGAAGGCAGCGTCAGTCTCAGGGTTCCAGGCCAGCTTCTGAGGCCCAGCCTTAATGAGAGAGGTGAGCGGGGCGGCTATGGAGCTGAAGGACCTGATGAAACGCCGGTAGAAATTGGCGAAGCCCAGGAAGCTCTGTAGGCCCTTGATGGTGGTGGGGACTGGCCATGACCTAATGGTGTCCATCTTCTCTCTTTCCATGAATACCCCTGAGGACTGATCCTGTATCCCAGGAAGGAGGTGGCCTGTTGGTGGAATTCGCATTTCTCCCCCTTCACCAACAGGCTGTGTTTCCGGAGGCGGAGTAGATCAGGATATCGTCGATGTACATCACCACCTGTCTAGTCAGCATGTCTCGGAACACGTCATTGACGAAGGACTGGAACACAGAAGGTGCGTTGGCGAGGCCATAGGGCATGACGCAGTATTCATAGTGGCCTGAGGTAGTGCTGAATGCAGTCTTCCACTCGTCTCCTTCCCGGATTCGGATCAGGTTGTAGGCACTCCTCAGGTCCAACTTGGTAAAGTACCGGGCCCCTCGTAGCTGCTCGATGGCCGACGGAACCAGAGGGAGGGGGTACCAATACTTTGGGGTGACTGCGTTCAGCCCCCTGTAGTCAATGCACGGCCTCAGTCCTCCGTCTTTTTTGGCCACGAAGAAGAAGCTGGCGGAGGCAGGAGAGGTAGAGCGTATGATGAACCCCTGTTTCAGGGTCTCCGCCTAATACTTCTCCATGGCCTCAGTCTCCTCCATGGAAAGGGAGTAAATGCGTCTCTTTGGGGGGTGTTGTCCCTCCAGCAGGTCAATGGCGCAGTCCCAGGGCCTGTGAGGAGGGATACATAGCCTTTGATGAAGAGAAGACATCAGAGAGATCTGCGTACTCACGTGGAATGTTGGGCTGGAGGGTGGAATCCGGACTCTCCACTGATGTGGAACAACAAACCACCGGCAGGCAGGTCTTCCGGCATGAGGTGGACCAGGCTGTGATCCTCTTGGTGATCCAATTGATGGTGGGGTTGTGTAGTCTGAGCCAGGGCAATCCCAAGACGATCCGTTGAAGGGTTGACGTGACGATGTGGAATGACAGCTCCTCGTGGTGCTCCGGTAGTGTGGGAATGGTGATGGTGATGGTGAGGACTTGGAGGCAGGGCAACTTCCATAGCTCAGATGGGGTGAGCGTTGAGGCTCCGGGAGGTTTTGGGAACGCCGTCTGTCTCTCAACATGTCGTCAAGATGGATGGATGTGGCGATGAGGGTATCAAGGTCCATCTCGTCATCCTAACATGCAAGTTTCTTAATGATGTCCTCCCGTAAGCCTCTGCTGAAGGCCGTGCGCAGAGCACGCTCATTCCAGCCGGAAGACGCCGCCACCGTGCGAAAGCTCAGAGCGTACTCGGACGCGGGCCCCTCTTCCTGTTGTAGCTGGAGGAGACACTCACCCCCGTCCTTTCCCTCCGTGGGATGATCAAACACCATCCTGAACCGAGTGTTGAAGGTGGAGTAGGGAAGAGCCGCAGCCTCACCTCCTTCCCAGACTGCCGTGGCCCAATCCAGCGCCTTTCCTTTAAGTAGCGAAATCACCAGCGCTATCCTGGCTTGGTCGGATGGATATGATCCAGGCTGATGCGCCAGCTAAAGTGAAACCTGTAGCAGGAAGCCGCTACATTTAGTAGTTTTACCGTCATAGCGCTCCGGTAGGGCGAGGGGTCCCTCAGAAGTTGGTGATAGCACGGGAACAGGTGGACTGGGTGCACTCGCCACTCCCTGAGGTGGAACCGGAGCACTGGGCAGATTATGCAGAGTTTGGAGCACTTCCTGCATGCGGCGTTCAACTGGGCAAGCTGCTGTTGGTGCTGGTTGAGGCGCTGGGAAACTCCAAGAGGATTACCTGCTGCATCCATTTTCGTGAGAGGTGTGTAATTCTGTGACGAGTACTGAGGATACAAAGAGGCATGATGCAGACGCAGGAATCAACAAGGTAAAGGTTTACTTAACAATGAGAAAGAGAATAAGAAGGAGCGAGTAAACGACACAACGCTAACAATTACACACAACAATTACTGAACAGTCCAGGGCTATATAGTGGTGGTGATGGGATGATGAGGTGCAGGTGCGCTGAAGGTGATTAGGGTGCGTTGGGTTTCCATTCCTGTGTTGCCGAGGTGGTGCGCTCAGACCGTTGGCACAGTAGACCGGCGAATCAGAGCAACGAGAGGAGACATGACACAATGAAAACGACTTTCTGACAAAATTAGAAACTTATAATATCTGAAAATGTAGCTAGCTAGACTCTTACCTGTATACATGGATGAACGCTTCTCCCTCTCTGTCACGGATGCCATGGTTGCCCTTAGTTTGAAGAGGTAATCTGGAGACAGGTGTTTTATGCAACAGCCTTCTGTGTTCTCTTTCCAACTCCCTCTGCATATTTGCAATCAAACGCCAGAATTAACTCCATAGCTATCATACTCTGCTTCCACCGGGCATTCCACGGATTTCAAAACTCGGTCAACTTCTTCCGTGACAACAACACTGTTGATCACCGTTTCTTCCCCATCACTGTCATCAGATGACTCTACAATGTCTGGTTCAATGAAAATGATTTTACCTAAATCAGGGATTTCCTCATCGTCTGATTATTTTTCAGAGTCAGAGAGAGTCAGTATTGCACGCTCATCCTCCAGAATGTGGAGAGCAGTGGCAACACCTTTGCAGTTCTTCATGATATCGTTTAAAAAGCTGTGGTAGAAATAATTATCTACACATACTCAGCAGCTCATGTTATAGACAGAAGCACGCTACATGGCAGACCAATCCGAACTAATCTCTCGGCATTCATCTCTCGGCATGTCCAGCCCATCCATTATCTCAGCCAGTCATGGGTAGCGGGAAGGTTCCTATCTTTTTACGTGGCTAAACCAATTAGGCTCGTAATTTAAAAAAAGTATTAGTATTTACAGAGGGCATACAAGTTTGTAATTAAGGCACATGAAAGTTCACATGTTCCAGATGGCATTTCTGCCCAAAAATGCATTTTGATAAAAAATAAATGTTTACTTTCAAATGCCTCACCTGTGAAGTAGTGACGTGTGATACGGCTAGTTTCCTGGAACGAGTCACAAATATCCACCTTTACAGTTACCAAACTATGTACGTTAGCTTGCCACTACATCATTTTGGTTCAGTAGTTAGTCGTTTTGAGCAGTTTGATTAAGTGATAGAAAATTCGATCAAAAGTAAGGTGAATATTGCATTTTGAAAAGCAGATATTTATAGTGAATACTTTACCCCAGTCCTCAGCAGTCCAATCCCTGTACCTTTTGCAGAATATCAGTCTGTCCCTGATGTCTTTCCTGGAGAGAAGTGGCTTCCTCGCTGCCCTTCTTGAGACCAGGCCATCCTCCAAAAGTCTTCGCCTCACTGTGCGTGCAGATGCACTCACACCTGCTTGCTGCCATTCCTGAGCAAGCTCTGCACTGGTGGTGCCCCGATCCCGCAGCTGAATCAACTTTAGGAGACGTCCTGGCGCTTGCTGGACTTTCTTGGGCGCCCTGAAGCCTTCTTCACAACAATTTAACCTCTCTCCTTGAAGTTCTTGATCTGATAAATGGTTGATTTAGGTGCAATCTTACTAGCAGCAATATCCTTGCCTGTGAAGCCCTTTTTGTGCAAAGCAATGATGACGGCGCGTGTTTCCTTGCAGGTAACCATGGTTAACAGAGGAAGAACAATGATTTCAAGCACCACCCTCCTTTTAAAGCTTCCAGTCTGTTATTCTAACTCAATCAGCATGACAGAGTGATCTCCAGCCTTGTCCTCGTCAACACTCTCACCTGTGTTAACGAGAGAATCACTGACATGTCAGCTGGTCCTTTTGTGGCAGGGCTGAAATGCAGTGGAAATGTTTTTTTGGGGGGATTAAGTTAATTTTCATGGCAAAGAGGGATTTTGCAATTAATTGCAATTCATCTGATCACTCTTCATAACATTCTGGAGTATATGCAAATTGCCATCATAAAAACTGAGGCAGCAGACTTTGTGAAAATGTATATTTGTGTCATTCTCAAAACTTCTGACCACGGCTGTAGGCTTAGATTGAAGATGTGGCAAATAGGAGTCACAATGTATTCCGCTACCAACCTTTTATCATCCAGGTTTTCGGTTCCAGGTGGTTTGTCCTTATTTATAGATATCAATAATTGTTTCACCTCTTCCACACTAACTTTGCAGAATTCAAAGCTACTGTGCTTGTCTTTCGTTATTTGGCCCATTATGCATGAATATGAAGGCTCAGCATTTGTTGTTTCATGTCATGCCTAAATTTGCTAATCTTGTCAACAAAAAAGTTATTAAAGTGGTTGTCAATGAACCATCAGCCTCATTGAAGGATGTAGCCGAGTTTGCTTTTCTGCCTAGAATTTCATTTAAGGAACTCCAAAGGTTTTAATTATCTTTCTTTAAATCATTTATCGTTGTTGCATAGTATTGTTTCTTCTTGTTTAGTTTAGTTAAGTGATTTCTCAATTTACTATACGTTTGCCAATCTGCTGTGTTGCCAGACTTATTTGCCATGCCCTTAGCCTCATCCCTCTCAGCCATAAAGTTTTCCAACTCATCATCTATCCATGGGGATTTTGAAGTTTTAACAGTCAGTGTCTTAATGGGTGCATGCCTGTCAGTAACCAGAAGAAGCAATTTCATAAATCCTTCAAGTGCAGCATCAGGATGTTCCTCATTACACACATTTGACCAACAAATATTTTTCACATTTTCAACATAGGAATCATTGCAAAACCTCTTGTATGATTGCTTATACATTATATGGCTATTATATTATGATCACTACATCCGATGGGTGTGGATACTGCTTTAGAACAGAATTCTGCAGCGTTAGTAAAAATGTGGTCAATACAGGTGGATGATTTAGTTCCTGTTCTGTTTGTAAATACCCTGGTAGGTTGACTGATATCCTGAACCAGGTTGCAGGCGTTGGTTACAGTTTTAAGCTTTTTCTTGAGTGGACAGCTTGATGAAAGCCAGTCAATATTTAGGTCACCCAGAAAATATACCTCTGTTGATATCACACACTTTAGCAAGCATTTCACACATACAGTGCATTTGGAAAGTATTCAGACCATTTAACTTTTTCCACATTTTGTTACATTACAGCCTTATTCTAAAATGGATTAAATAGTTTTTCCCCCTCATCAATCTACACACAATACCCCATAATGAGAAAGCAAAAACAGGGTTTTAGAAATGTTTGCAAATGTATTAAAAAAACGGAAATATTACATTTATATAAGTATTCAGACACTTTACTCAGTACTACAAGTTTGGCATATCTGTATTTCGGGAGTGTCTCCCATTCTTCTCTGCAGATCTTCTCAAGCTCTGTCAGGTTGGATGGGGAGCGTCGCTGCACAGCTATTTTCAGAAATCTCTTCAAGTCCAGGCTCTGGCTGGGCCACTCAAGGACATTCAGAGACTTGTCCCGAAGCCACTCCTGCATTGTCTTGGCTGTGTGCTTAGGGTCGTCGTCCTGTTGGAAGGTGAACCTTCCTCCCAGTCTAAGGTCCTAAGCGTTCTGGAGCAGGTTTTCATCAAGGATCTCTCTGTACTTTGCTCCGTTCATTTTTCCCCTCGATCCTGACTAGTCTCCCAGTCCCTGCTGCTGAAAAACATCCCCACAGCATGATGCTGCCACCCCCATGATTCACCGTAGGGATGGTGCCAGGTTTCCTCCAGACGTGAGGCTTGGCATTCAGGCCAAATAGTTCCATTTTGGTTTCATCAGACCGAAAATGTTGTTTCTCGTGGTCTGAGAGTCTTTAGGTGCCTTTTGGCAAACTCCAAGCGGGCTGTCATGTGCCTTTTACTGAGGAGTGGCTTCCGTCTGGCAGTGTGTAGAAGGGAGATTCCAAGATGTGGGAAGTGTGCAGGAGGGCATGTGTCAGAGGATTGTGTAGTTTCGGTGGATAAAGTTGTGTGTGTCAACTGTAGGGGTGCCAATGTTGCTGGGGATTGGAAGTGTCCAGTGCGAGAGGTGCAGGTTGACGTGGCCAGAGCCAGAGTAGTGCAGAATGTGTCATATACTGAGGCAGTGAATAAAGTAAAGGAGGATGGGTCAAGGGTGAGGGATCCTGAGAGGATTCCAGTTAGTAGTAGATTTGTGCCAGCACAGAGGGATAGGCCAACAAGTGATTTATCCTTCAGTAAGGTTGGCTTCTTAGCGTTCATAGCAATGGTTATCATCTGTACCACAGAAATGGAACGTAAATCACCGTAAATAGATGTTGTGGTGGCAGCTGCAGAGAAGTATTTGGGTATACAAGATTTGACTTCAGAAGAGTTACAGGGTGTGTTGAGTGGTGGTGTCCCGTCCTCCCAGGCCGATGGCATGGTGCAAGAGCAGATAGGGTCAGGGTAGTGGGTTTTTAATGAGTGTACTGTAGGTGGCAGCTGCAGAGAAGTACCTGGGTGTACGAGATTTTACTGCAGAAGAGTTACAAGATATTTCTGAGATATTTATTTTATGAAATAGTGGTATATAGGTGTAGGGTTGGTTGCTGGTGCAATTTCTTATTTTTTCCCCCTTCCTTTTTATTTTTGTTTCACAAATGTAACGTGATTGAACAAACACTTCCGCACAGTAGGTGGCGGCATGCACAAACAAAATGTATGAATGCCATCATACCAAAGAAGAATGGCATTAGTGAACTTTGATTTTAACAGGTGTATGGAGCCTGCTAGATAGACACCGAGTTATGATTTTTCCAACCGTTCTTTTAACATTATTTTTACCGTTTAATTTCATCCTTTTTACCTTGATAATTCTTTACCTTTTACCATCAATATCAATTGGAACCTGTCTATGCATACTTGGAAACCATTCTTCCTTTAACCACTCATCAACAAAGAATCGTGACAAACCTCGACATTCTTTTTGTGAGTAGCATACAATAAATTTGATTTTGTTGACACCAATACATTATAAAGGTATATCATGCCTTTTCTTGGACATACAGTATAGATAAATACATTGGAACCAAACCTGTAAAGTGTCTAAAAGAAATGGCCCTTTTAGAACGTTGGGACATTGTTCGCTGCCACTACAGCCACCGTCGCTCTCCATATTGTGACTTTATGTCCCTTTTCCAGTATTCAACACGTTGCTGAATAAGAACATATGCAAGAAAAGTAACCCAGCAAGTTAATTATATGGGAATGGTAAATGAATATATTCCACACAAGATGTTTCTACGTATACAATATGTATCATTAACATATCTCTATATCTTATTAAAGGATAAGGATCTCATTAATTACAATTGCAAGGTTCACTACAATTTAAAGACACACACAAACGCTCCTACACCTACCCACCCCCTTAGCGCCCTTTATCCTCCTGCTATGGTATCAGTCATGGATGTGTATGTGTCAACTGTTTCCTTTTTTCTAGTATGGTGGATGTGCATTCACTTTCACAGTGAGAGAATGGGTTAGTGATTGTGATTAAAGCGTCTGCACAGAGCAGTAAATACAGTGGGGGAAAAAGTATTTAGTCAGCCACCAATTGTGCAAGTTCTCCCACTTAAAAAGATGAGAGAGGCCTGTAATTTTTATCATAGGTACACATCAACTATGACAGACAAATTGAGGATTTTTTTTCCAGAAAATCACATTGTAGGATTTTTAATGAATTTATTTGCAAATTATGGTGGAAAATAAGTATTTGGTCACCTACAAACAAGCAAGATTTCTGGCTCTCACAGACCTGTAACTTCTTCTGTAAGAGGCTCCTCTGTCCTCCACCCGTTACCTGTATTAATGGCACCTGTTTGAACTTGTTATCAGTATAAAAGACACATGTCCACAACCTCAAACAGTCACACTCCAAACTCCACTATGGCCAAGACCAAAGAGCTGTCAAAGGACACCAGAAACAAAATTGTAGACCTGCACCAGGCTGGGAAGACTGAATCTGAAATAGGTAAGCAGCTTGGTTTGAAGAAATCAACTGTGGGAGCAATTATTAGGAAATGGAAGACATACAAGACCACTGATAATCTCCCTCGATCTGGGGCTCCACACAAGATCTCACCCCGTGGGGTCAAAACGATCACAAGAACGGTGAGCAAAAATCCCAGAACCACACGGGGGGACCTAGTGAATGACCTGCAGAGAGCTGAGACCAAAGTAACAAAGCCTACCATCAGTAACACACTACGCCGCCAGGGACTCAAATCCTGCAGTGCAGACGTGTCCCCCTGCTTAAGCCAGTACATGTCCAGGCCCGTCTGAAGTTTGCTAGAGTGCATTTGGATGATCAAGAAGAGGATTGGGAGAATGTCATATGGTCAGATGAAACCAAAATATAACTTTTTGGTAAAAACTCAACTCGTCGTGTTTGGAGGACAAAGAATGCTGAGTTGCATCCAACGAACACCATACCTACTGTGAAGCATGGGGGTGGAAACATCATGCTTTGGGGCTGTTTTTCTGCAAAGGGACCAGGACGACTGATCCGTGTAAAGGAAAGAATGAATGGGGCCATGTATCGTGAGATTTTGAGTGAAAACCTCCTTCCATCAGCAAGGGCATTGAAGATGAAACGTGGCTGGGTCTTTCAGCATGACAATGATCCCAAACACACCGCCCGGGCAATGAAGGAGTGGCTTTGTAAGAAGCATTTCAAGGTCCTGGAGTGGCCTAGCCAGTCTCCAGATCTCAACCCCATAGAAAATCTTTGGAGGGAGTTGAAAGTCCGTGTTGCCCAGCGACAGCCCCAAAACATCACTGCTCTAGAGGAGATCTGCATGGAGGAATGGGCCAAAATACCAGCAACAGTGTGTGAAAACGTTGTGAAGACTTAGAGAAAACGTTTGACCTGTGTCATTGCCAACAAAGGGTATATAACAAAGTATTGAGAAACTTTTGTTATTGACCAAATACTTATTTTCCACCATAATTTGCAAATAAATTCATAAAAAATCCTACAATGTGATTTTCGGATTTTTTTTCCTCATTTTGTCTGTCATAGTTGACGTGTACCTATGATGAAAATTACAGGCCTCTCTCATCTTTTTAAGTGGGAGAACTTGCACAATTGGTGGCTGACTAAATACTTTTTTTCCCCACTGTATGTGGAAGTAGCCTAACCCAGTGGTTCTCAAACCTCTCCTCTGAGATCCACAGACGTTTCACAATTTTGTTGGAGCCTTGAACTAGTTCACCTGATTCACCTAGTCAAGGGCTTGATGACAAGTTGAATCAGGTGTGCTATCTTTGGACTAGATCAAATACATGGAACGGCTGGGGGTTTCAGCGGAGAGGTTTGAGAACCACTTGCCTAACCTATCGGAACTATTCTGAGTCTCTTCAGAATTTAGTGGGTGACATTATGACAACAAATGAAAAGGCTCAGCTGTTGTCCAAATAGACCTTCAAAAGGTGTTTGGATTGGAATAATTTTGTGATTACATTACGTTTCGGTTTAATTCTAAAGCACAAATGATCCGGTCTGCTAAGTAAACGCTAACATAAGTCCCTTCTGAATATCTATCATACTTTAGTTTTGAAGAGTCCCTATTACTCTATGGGTCGGTTTCCAGGCACAGATTAGGCCTACATTGAGAATTATGTTTAGTCCAGGACTAGGCTTAATCTGCGTCTGGGTTACCGGCCTTATAATGTGAGCATATCTATGTGATTTACCTGGTGTTTCATAGGAAATTGTTTGGTAAGAGGCACTTTCTGGTACTTGAAAGAATTCAACATTGGTAGCTACCTGTTGCCAAAATGGTGCCTAGTGGTGTTTTCAATTAATCAGACTGAAACAAACAAGTAAATCATAGATTATTACTGTGTAAATACTATTTTACATTACATTTTTTCAGAAATAAAAGATTATTCCTCAGAAAATACCTAGTAATATATGTTATGTTACATAAAGTACTTCTACAATATGAGAAAGTCTTAATTTATTGTATACAGTTCTCTAGATGGGTGATTAGTGACAGTACAGTTAAGAGCGCCATATATATCAAATACACATTCAGTGTCTTTAATACAGTAAATAGTCTTTCCACTCTCATAGATGGTTAGAGAATCTCTATGGCAGTATGGATGTTTAGAGAGAATTTATCCTCCTTGCAGTACTGCCTCGCAGTGACAGCCTATCACGCCAGTTTACCATCACCATATCGCTATGGCAACACCATCTCGCAACAGGCCGAGGGGGGTGAGTGTGTGCTCAGATCAGTTGTCAGGGAATGAACTCACTCACCCCATCAAGTATCCACAGGTCCGTAATAGACCCTAAATGTGGATCCGCATCCACTGATCTCGGATCCGCTCATTCTGGTAGACAGGATTGGAGGTGCACCTCTGACGCTGGTTCAAATTCAGTGCTCGGGGTCGTGGATGAATGGGAATTGGCACAGATTCCCAGTCTTCGTGTACGGCTGCACAGCTGGGCCTTACTTTTATGTCAAAGATGGTCTGTCATTACGTGGCTAAGCTTAGGTCATTCCTGTCCATGTAAATAAATCAAATGTATTATGCTTTATGAACACCGGCCCAGGACTTCACTTTCCTCAGTGTGTGTGTTTAGAGATGGAGGTGTATTTCATGTACAGATAGGACACATATGGACGACAAAGGGATCGCTCCATTGTTACGTCTCAGGTGTGAAAGACGTGTGTGTGAAAAGCGTTTTTAAGCAGAAAGTCAACGCTCACACACTCTCTCGTCTTTGCTGTTTGCGTCCTTTGACTCCTAAGCAGCCACTGAACACATACACAATTCTTTCTCGGCTGCCATTTTGATCAATAGCCAATTCCAGCTAAGGAGTTTGCCCCAGCTCTGTCAATTTGGGAATTGACCCACTAAATACCAATAAAGTGTGTGTGTGTGTGTGTGTGTGGCACTGAGGGTGTTTCATAGGAGGCAGCTGTTGGTGTAGTGGCAAGGCCTTGAGTGAAGTTCAGTGGAGTGCCCTGCAGTTATTGTTTCAGAGACATGTTCAGTACACAAATCCCCCCCACGATAGCACACACACACACTCAGATGCCATATCTTGTTGGTGTCTTTGCAGTAGTCAATAATTTAATCTTGTGTATTTTTCATGACCTTATTGTTGTTTTAACATATTATAGATAGCTACATGTATTACAACACATACCCAATTCTTGCCAGGTTGATAAGCTTAGATACAGTATATGGCTGTGGCAATATGAGAGATTCAGTTCCCCACCATAGTCTTCATTCAAACTCATATTTTAACCATGTTCTAAAGCTCATTTGCTTCCTTCAGTGTCATAAAATACTGCTTGGACAGTGTGAAATGCATCACCTAACTGTGATTGCGCCCAGGTGCGTCTCATTATTGGGGGGATTGGGGTTTGCCTTATAAAATGCCAGTGTTTTACTGTGCCAGCAGATCTCTTTTACATGTGTACAGGTAGGCATGTTTGCGGAGGACGAGAGCGGTAAATGTGACTTTAGTCCAAATTCCAGTGTGGCAGTCTGGTTGCCTAATCGTAAGTATGTGCCGTTCAACCAGGATTCAAGGGTTGTTCTTTATTTTTACTATTTTCTACATTGTAGAATAATAGTGAAGACATCAAAACTATGAAATAACACATATGGAATCATGTAGTAACCAAAAAAGTGTTAAACAAATCAAAATATCCTTTGCCTTGATGACAGCTTTGCACACTCTTGGCATTCTCTCAACCAGCTTCACCTGGAATGCATTTCCAACAGTCTTGAAGTAGTTACCACATATGCTGAGGACTGCTTTTCCTTCACTCTGCAGTCCAACTCATCCCAAACCATCTCAATTGGGTTGAGGTCGGGTGATTGTGGAGGCCAGGCCATCTGAGGCAGTACTCTCCTTCTTAGTTAAATAGCCGTTACACAGCCTGGAGGTGTGTTGGGTCATTGTCCTGTTGAAATACAAATGATGGTCCCACTAAGCGCAAACCAGATGGGATAGCGTATTGCTGCAGAATTCTGTGGTAGCCATCCTGGATAAGTGTGCCTTGAATTCTAAATAAATCACTGACAGTGTCACCATCAAAGCACCCCCACACCATCACACCTCCTCCTCCATAATTCACGGTGAGAACCACACATGCGGAGATCATCCGTTCACCTACTCTGCGTTTCACAAAGACACAGCGGTTGGAACCAAAAATCTCAAATTTGGACTTATCAGACCAAAGGACAGATTTCCACCGGTCTAATGTCCATTGCTCGTGTTTCTTGGCCCAAGCAAGTATTTTCTTCTTATTGGTGTCCTTTAGTAGTGGTTTCTTTGCAGCAATTAGGCCTGATTCAAGCAGTCTACTCTGAACAGTTGATGTTGAAATGTGTCTGTTACTTGAACTCTGTGAAGCATTTATTTGGGCTGCAATTTCTGAGGTGCAGTTATTCTAATAAACGTATCCTCTGCAGCAGAGGTAACTCTGGGTCTTCCTTTCCTGTGGCGGTCCTCGTGAGAGACAGTTTCATCATAGCACTTGATGGTTTTTGTGACTGCACTTGAAGAAACGTTCAAAGTTCTTGAAATTTTCCGGATTGACTGACCTTCCATATATTAAAGTAATGATGGACTGTCGTTTCTCTTTGCTTATTTGAGCTGTTCTTGACATAATATGGACTTGGTCTTACCAAATAGGGCTATCTTCTGTATACCACCCATACTTTGTCACAACACAACTGATTGGCTCAAACACATTAAGAAGGAAAGAAATTCCACAAAATAACTTTTAAGAAGACACACCTGTTAATTGAAATGCATTCAAGGTGACTACCTTATGAAGCTGGTTGAGAGAATGCCAAGAGTGTGCAAAGCTGTCATCAAGGCAAAGGGTGGCTACTTTGAAAAATATAAAATATATTTTGATTTGTTTAACACTTTTTTGGTTACTACATGTTTCCATATGTGTTATTTCATAGTGTTGATGTCTTCTCTACAATGTAGAAAATAGTACAAATAAAGAAAAACCCTTGAATGAGTAGGTGTGTCCAAACTTTTGACTGGTACTGTATATTATCAAGGCTCAGGATAAGACCCAGATGCAGACAGTTCGAAATAGCGAAAGTTTATTTACAAAAACAGGGGGCAGGCAAATGACAGGTCAGCGGCAGGCAGATGTCAGTAATCCAGAGCAGAGTCTGAAAGGTACAGAAACGGCAAGCAGACTCAGGGTCGGGGCAGGCAGAATGGTCAAAACTGGAAAACAGGGACTACAAGAAAAACTGGAGTACGGGCAACCGCTGGTAAGCTTGACGAGACAAGTGAACTGGCAACAGACAACACTGGTATAAATACACAGGGGATAATGGGAACAAATGGGAGACACCTGGTGGGTGGTGGAGACAAGCACAAGACAGGTGAAACCAATCAGGGTGTGACAGTATATGGGTGTTTTTGGAACCTTTGGTCATGTTTATCAGTGGCGCCATACTGCAGAACGAACAATGAGGAAGTCTATTGCAGGTGCGGTAAGTTTCCGGTCTAAATCAGTCTGTGATAGGCAGGATGAAAGAACCTTGGGCGATATGTATCAAGCGTCTTATAGTTGGGCGAGCTGATCTAGGATCGGCTCCCCGCTGTCCATTTGATCTAAAAGACAAAACTGATCCTAAATCAACACTACTCAGATGTTTGATACCCAGGTTTGGGTAGGTTACTTTCTAAATGTAATCTGTTACAGTTACCTGTCTGAAATTGTAACCAGTGAAGTAACTTTTGGATTACCCAAACTCAGTAACGTAAATTACTTTCAGTTACTTTTAGATTACTATCCCCTTAAGAGGCATTAGAAGACAAAAATGAATATTACCAACTGAACGACATCTATTGCAGGATAAATTAGTGTTAGTTTACATAGCTGGCCATAAATAGATGTTGCATTTTACTTCATGGGTTGGCTATGTAGGCTTCTTCTAACCCATTGCTTTCTACTACAGATAATATGATTAGGTTATATATTTACATTAAAAACCAAAGTCTTTCAGATTTCCAGTCATTCCAATTCATTTAATACCCCTTGATCTTCAAGAATAGGACTTGGAAATATGGAAGTATAGATTAGCCAAATTGTTTTACCTTAGCATAACCCCAAAACTAAGGATTTATTTGCCTACTCTGTTGTTTATGATTTTGTTATCATGCTTCGAGTTGAAAAATAAATGCTGCCCTCTTGGAATGGCTTACTTTGAGCACTACAGAAAAGTGCTATTTGCATGTGAAAACATGATGCCATATGCTGCATTTGCTATAGGCCTATTTTTTGTTTTTGTTGGTGACACTTTGATATCTCGATCATTGCTAAATGAGAGAGCAGCAGTGTGATTCACATAAATGCGCTATGTAGCTATCAATAACAAGTGATATCCGTATCGGCGTAGGCTACACCATTGCTGTTGTCCTTACCTCCAAGCGTTTATTCAGGTTGGATAATCTTTGGATGCCGACAGCAGTCGCACAATTGGAAGACATCTCTTGGACTGTAGCCTACAAAAGCCTATTCCTGCTCTTTTCCCGCTATCAATTAAACACATTTGGTGTGTCATCATAGTGGTCTCTGACTTGTGGTCAGACTTGCTCAGGCGGAACTTAAACTTGCACCTTTTTTAAATGCTGATTTGAATGTCGTTAAGAAAACAGATTTTTTTTCTGCACACATCCTTTCTGAATTAAAAAGTAATCCTAGAAGTAATGATCTAGTTTTTCAAAAGTATCTGTAATCTGATTGCAATATTTTTGCTGGTAACGTAACAGATTACAGTTAAAGTTTTTTTGTAATCTGTTACCTGTAATCCGTTACTCCCCAACCCTGTTGATACCTATGGCTCTAGAAGTATAGCTGGATTCAAGGGCCAGATTTCAGTAGCCTTAGTAGTCTAGAGTATCCTATAACATCAAGTACCTATACTGATCTCTAGCAGAGCTGTTGCCTGGTGTGTGGGTCTTCCTCTCTGATACTTTCCCCTACGCTTTGAAGCTGAGAGAAAGCCTCAGTAAGGACCTGCTCAGTCAGTCAGTCAGCTAAATGACATGGCTGCTTTGAAACTGCTCTCAACAGTCGCTCACGTTGCCTTCAAAGCACAGACACATCAGGGAGAAAAAAGGAACCAACTCCTCTGTGAACAAGAAAAGAAGAGACTGAAGAAGGGGTCCTCGGGAAGAGAAAGGAGAGAGAAGAAAATAGCCTGTTTCTCCAGCTGGTTTTGAGATCTGTGTATTTGCCGTTCCGTTGAGGTCTTTGATTGCATTTTCAGACACTACAAGGGCTTCTGCCATGGGGGTTTGAGGCTTGTAGTCTGTGTAAAGGTCAATACCCGCTGTCTCGTAGCATTTCGGCATTTGTATTTCTGGCTGTTTATAGTCAGGTTGAGCTGCAGTTATTTTGAACAACGGAATAACTGAACAGGAATTATTTGTATCGTACCGTTTGTACCGCAATGAGTCAGGCAGTACTGATGGTTTGGGAAATTATTCTCAAGATTCCTTCAGAAAGTGGGTCAGGATAAGAGGATTCAAACCGCGGCAAACGGAACAGTGTTGAACGGGCAGGTATGGTTTGCAAGTCCACCAGGAGTGATTACAAGAGTGATTCAGACTGGAGAAATTCAGGCATGTGTGGAGGGGTGTAACAGTGCGTGCGTGTATATGTTTAGGATCTAGATAAGGATAAGCTTCAGCTACAGCCTATAGACAGTGAGTGGCGGAAAATCTGCATACTATCAATGAACATTGTACATTTTGAATCAGACATCACATAGGCTGTCTCCCAAATGGCTCCTTATACCCTATTTAGTGCAGTACTTTTGACCAGGGCTCATAGCCTAAACGGATGTTAACTGCTCCGTGATTAAGACCTTGATTTACTGTCTTCCTTTCCTGAGAGACTGAGGGAGAGAAAGAGATGGAGATGGAGAGAGAGAGAGATGGAGAGAGAGAGATGGCGAGAGAGAGAGGTAGAAAGAGTTGTCAGTAATCTACCTCCTGCTTTTTCGCCATCCCTCCTGCATCCTCTCTTTTATGCGACAAGGAAATAGTCATTATTGCTGGAATGCCTCATGCTAAGAAATGGTTTCTAGGGGCTTGGCATCTCTAGGACTATTTCTGAGAGCCAAGGGGAGTCAAATCTGACCTCCTTCGTAAACTAGGCAACCCGCTCATCCCAGTGCCGATGACCTATACGACGGGGGCGAGATGTGTTCCATAACACTAGCAGAGACATAGGGTTTGTTGACACAGACTAGTGTGTTATACAGTGCATTCGGAAAGTATTCACACCCTTTGACTTAAAAAAATATAAATAAATACGTTACAGCCTTATGCTAAAATTGATTAAATTGGTTTTTTTCCCCTCATCAATCTCCACACGATACCATATAATGACAAAGCAAAAACAGTTGTTTTTATACTGTACCAGTCAAAAGTTTGGACACACCTACTCATTCAAGGGTTTTTCTTTATTTGTACTATTTTCTACATTGTAGAATAATAATGAAGAAATGAAAACCATGAAATAACACAAATGGAATCATGTAGTAACCAAATCAATATATATTTGAGATTTGAGATTCTTCAAATAGCCACCCTTTGCCTTGATGAAAGCTTTGCACACTCTTGGCATTCTCTCAACCAGCTTCACCTGGAACGCTTTTCCAACAGTCTGGAGTCCAACATATGCTGAGTTCCCACATATGCTGAGCACTTGTTGGTTGCTTTTCCTTCACTCTGCCGTCCGACTCATCCCAAACCATATAAATTGGGTTGAGGTCGGGGGATTGTGGAGGCCAGGTCATCTGATGCAGCACTCTATCACTCTCCTTCTTGGTAACATAGCCCTTTCACAGCCTGGAGCCCAAACCAGATGGGATGGCGTATCGCTGCAGAATGCTGTGGTAGCAATGCTGGTTAAGTGTGCCTTGAATTCTAAATAAATCACAGACAGTGTCACCAGCAAAGCACCCCCACACCATAACACCTCCTCCTCCATGCTTTACGGTGGAAACTACACATTCAGAGATCAGCCGTTCATCCACACCGCGTCTCACAAAAATCTCAAATTTGGACTCCAGACCAAAGGACAAATTTCCACCAGTCTAATGTCCATTGCGCGTGTTTCTTGGCCCAACAGGACTCTTCTTATTATTGGTGTCCTTTTGTAGTGGTTTCTTTGCAGCAATTCAACCATGAAGGCCTGATTCACACAGTCCCCTCTGAACAGTTGATGTTGAGATGTGTCTGTGACTTGAATTCTGTGAAGCATTTATTTGGGCTGCAATTTCGGAGTGTATTAACTCTAATGAACTTATCCTCTGCAGCAGAGGTAACTCTGGGTCTTCCATTCCATTCGTTTCCCTTTGCTTATTTGAGCTGTTCTTGCCATAATATGGACTTTACCAAATATAACTATGTCCTGTATAACCCCCCCCCCCACACACACACACACCTTGTCACAACACAACTGATTGGCTCAAACACATTAAGAGGGAAATAAATTCCACAAATTACATTTTAAGAAGGCACACCTGTTAATTGAAATGCATTCCAGGTGACTACCTCATGAAGCTGGTTGAGAGAATGCCAAGAGTGTGCAAAGTTGTCATCAAGGCAAATTCTGGCTATTTGAAGAAACTCAACTATAAAATATATTTGTTTAACACTTTTTTGGTTACTACATGATTCCATATGTGTTATTTCATAGTTTTGATGTCTAAACTATTATTCTACAATATAGAAAATAGTAAAAAATAAAGAAAAACCCTTGAATGAGTAGGTGTGTCCAAACTTTTGATTGGTAGTGTGTGTATATATATATATATATATATATATATATATAAGTATTCAGACCTTTTAATCAGTACTTTATTGAAGCACCTTTGGCAGCGATTACAGCCTCGTGTCTTCTTGGGTATGACGCTACAAGCTTGACACAGCTGTATTTGGGGTGTTTCTCCCACTCTTCTCTGCAGATCCTCTCAAGCTCTGCCAGGTTGGATGGGGAGCGTTGCTGCACAACTATTTTCAGGTCTCTCCAGAGATGTTAGATCGGGTTCAAGTCCGGGCTCTGGATGGGCCACTCAAGGACATTCAGAGACTTGTACCAAAACCACTCCTGCCTTGTCTTGGCTGTGTGCTTAGGGTTGTTGTCCTGTTGGAAGGTGAACCTTCGCCCTTGTCTGAGGACCTGAGCACTCTGGAGCAGGTTTTCATCAAGGATCTTTCTGTACTTTGCTCCATTAATCTTTGCCTCGATCCTGACTAGTCTCCTAGTCCCTGCCGCTGAAAAACATCCCCAAAGCATGATGCTGCCACCACCATGCTTCACCGTAGGGATGGTGCCAGGTTTCCTCCAGACGTGACGCTTGGCATTCAGGCCAAAGAGTTCAGTCTTGGTTTCATCTGACCAGAGAATCTTGTTTCTCAAGGTCTGAGAGTCCTTTAGGTGCCTTCTGGCAAACTCCAAGCGGGCTGTTATGTGCCTTTTACTGAGGAGTGGCTTCCGTCTGGTTGGTGGAGTGCTGCAGAAATGGTTGTCCTTCTGGAAGGTTATCCCATCTCCACAGAGGAACTCTGTCAGAGTGACCATCGGGTTCTTGGTCACCTCCCTGACCAAGGCCCTTCTCCCCGGATTGCTCAGTTTGGCCAGGCGGCCAGCTCTAGGAAGAGTCTTGGTGGTTCCAAACTTCTTCCATTTAAGAATGACGGAGGCCACTGTGTCCTTGGAGACCTTCATTGCTGCAGACATTTTTTTGTACCCTTCCCCAGATCTGTGCCTCGACACAATCCTGTCTCGGATCTCTACGGACAATTCCTTCGACCTCATGGCTTGGTTTTTGCTCTGACATGCACTGTCAATTGTGGGACCTTATGTAGACAGGTGTGTGCCTTTCCAAATCATGTCCAATCAATTGAATTTACCACAGGCGGACTCCAAGTTGTAGAAACATCTCAAGGATGATCAATGGAAACAGGATGCACCTGAGCTCAATTTCCAGTCTCATAGCAAAGGGTCTGAATACTTATGTAAATACGTTGTTTTTTTTATACATTTGCAAAAAAAAATCAAGAAACCTGTTTTCTCTTTGTCATTATGGAGTATGATGTAGATTGATGAGGAATTTATTTTATTTTATCCATTTTAGAATAAGGCTAATGTAACAAAATGTGGAAAAAGTCAAGGGGTTTGAATTACTTTCCGAACGTCGAGGCCGATATAGCACTTTCTCACACCACGTGTGAATTCATTGTCACGTGTGAATACCATGGTCCTCTAACATAATTATCGATTTAGTAAAACACTTATTCCCAACCATGTGGATTGATTTAAAATGAAATGTTTTCCGACACTTTTTATTTAACTAGGCAAGTCAGTTAAGAACAACTTCTTATTTTACAATGACAGCCTATCCCGACCAAACCCTCCCCTAACCCGGACAATGCTGGGCCAATTGTGAGCCGCCCTATTGGACTCCCGATCACGGCCGGTTGTGATACAGCCCAGGATTGAACCCGGGTCTGTAGTGACGCCTCTAGAGTCAATTAAATTAGGCTAGCCATTTATGTTCTGAAAAGTCTACATTTCCCCTTCTACATTTTCTGATATAAAAATGCCTATCATACCAATATGTTAATAACAGACAACGAATACATTGTGAAATATTTTTGTTGATCGATGTTGTCTTGTTACTTAAGGATGACTGTTTCACTATATCCTCCACAACCTTCTATGGTAGAAGCATTCTTCTGAGACAGCATAATATTTTCTTTTCAGATGGCTGTCTATCCTGTCTTTCTTATAAAAATCTGCAGGTTTTGCAGAATATATTGTTGTCTACAAAGAGCGTCCGAGCGGGGTATTGCCCCATTTTTATAACCTTGGATGATCAGGGATAGAGTCTGTTGGAGGATCAGCTTGAGCAAAGTGAGGTGTAGAATCACTGATCTACAAATAGTATTCACTATCAAATCCTAGGCTTTGTGCAATTAAGATTCTCATGCCAAGCCTCCCCTAGTTTAGGCGATCCCCCCACCAAACACGTATGCACAACCAGACATTAAATTATTGATTGGAGCCATCTTGTGTCAATTAAAGAGCATTTCCTAGGATTTTCTGCCTGCAGCAAACCCAGTGGATAATGCTGGAAATACTGGTCAAAGAACACCCGTCTGGCTCTAGTTATACCTTAATATGGGTCTCTCACAAAGCCACCAGTCAGCAAAAAAATTGATGGTTGTGTTTCGAGTAAAACATTGTGTTGATTGAAATTATTATGTTGACGCATCTTAGGCAACATCATCTACCTGGGGGCTGAAGGTTATGACACTCAAATGGTACTTCATAAAAACATAGACCAATTTAAAAGACACACAAGATGGTACGCATTAGCTTGCTCCAAGATGGCAAGTCAAAAGCCTATTTTCATATCTGTAATTAATCAATACATCCAGTGCCTAGTGAAAGTCTACACACCTCTTGCACAGTCGTCACATTTTGCTGCCTTAAAATTTAATCTAAAAAGGAATTTTATTATTTTCCTATAGATCTACACAACCTAGTCCACATTTTCAAAGTGAACATTATAGAAAATGTTCCTAATTAATACAAAATAAATAAGTATTGATTGTGTATGTCTTCACACCCCAGAGTTAATACTTGGTGGAAGCACTTTTGCAGCCATTACAGCTGTGTATCATTTTGAATAAGATTCTACCAACTTTGCACAACTCCTAGGGCAACATACACTCAGTGGACAGTGTATTAGGTACACCCATCTAGTACCAGGTTGGACCCCCCTTTGTGTCCAGAACAGCCTGAATTCTCTGGGCATGGATTCTACAAGGTGTGGCATTCAAACATTGCTCAATTGTTATCAAGGGACCTAACGTGTGCCAGGAAAATATTCCCCACACCATTACACCACCGCCACGAGCCTGTACCGTTGACACCAGACAGGATGGGGCCATGGATTCATGCTTCTTACACCAAATCCTGACTTTGCCATCAGCATGACACAACATGAACCGGGATTTGTCGGACCAGGCAATGTTTTTCCACTCCTCAATTGTCCAATGTTGGTGATCGCGTGACCAATGGAGCTGCTTCTTCTTGTTTTTAGCTGATAGGAGTGGAACCCGGTGTGGGCGTCTGCTGCAATAGCCCATCCGTGACAAGGACAGACGAGTTGTGTGTTCCGAGCTGCCGTTCTGCACACCACAGTTGTACTGCGCCATTATTTGCTTGTGGCCCGCCTGTTAGCTTGCACGATTCTTGCCATTCTCCTAGGACCTCTCTCATCAACGAGCTGTTTTCGCCCACAGGACTGCCGCTGACTGAATGTTTGTTGTTTGTCGCACAATTCTTGGTAAACCCTAGACTCTGTCATGCATGATAAGCCCAGGAGGCCGGACGTTTCTGAGATACTTGAACCGGCTTATTGATAGAAAGCAATATTCAAACCTAAGTCAAATTGAAGTCAGGACTGAAACTGGACCACTCAGGAACACTTAACACCTCTTGGAAAGCCATTATGGTGTGTCTTTGGCATGAAACTTTTTGTAATTGTCCCGGTGAAAAGTATAAACTCTATCCCACACTCAAAAAAAAAGGTGCTAGTTAGTACCAAAAAAGGGTTCTTAATTTTGTCCCTGGAAGGGAACACTTTTTTGGGCTGTGGAGAACCTTTTAATATTGGTTCTTCGAATAACCATCCGTGTAGGGTTCTTCATTACACTCTAAAACATTTCCCGGCAACTGGTTGCAGTGAATATGTAGCGCATCACTACTTCACAGGAGATCCATTTGAACGTAAACTTTTTTTTAATCATCTGCCATCTGTAAATACGAATACAATTGTTAAATTATGAGCCTAGTTGGTTTAGCCACGGAAAAAGACAGCAACCTTCCCGATAGCCATGATTGGCTGAGATAATGAATGGGCTGGAAATGTCGAGAGATGAGTTCGGATTGGTCTGCCATGTAGCACGCTTCTGCCTATAACATGAGCTGGTCAGTATGTGTAGGTAATCCTTTCTAACGCAGCTTTTTTGAAAGATATCACGTAGTATAACTGCATAAGTGTTGCTCTCCACTTTCTGGAGGTCCGAGTTTTGAAATCAGTGGAATTAGAGTATGATAGCTAAGGAGATGGAGAAAATTCTGGCATTTGATAATTTTTCTGCTGATGTCTACCAATGTACACCTAGACAAGGGAACGTTTTTAATGTTTTGGCAATTGAATGTTCACCATTTCTGGCTTTGGAATTTCCATGGAAAAAGCTCATAATGCATTTCATGTTTTAAAAAATTATCGAAGACCATGCTTATTTTTTTTAGGACCGAACCGAAACCGAACCAACCTCAAAAAGCACTAATCGCTCAGCATTAAAGGACAGTGTACCCAGATAGGGAAGGAAGCAAAGCTGCTAAGCAAACACAGTGACGTCAGTCATATCTACAGCACTTGAGCTTGAATGCAGGTCTCGAGCTCTCTCTTTCCAAGCCCAATGCCAAATGCTGTTCAGACAGAGACAGTTCAAAAGGTGAAGGCAGGCCTGATAGTTTTTTGATGTGTGTGACAAAGCTGGAAAACAAAATATGGTCTTGCTAGAGGCCTGAAGTTTCAATCAATTTCTTAAATTTTATTACTGTTGCACCATTTATACAAGTACATATAATTTGAATGCTTACATTTTTATTTTATTTTGTTTGAATGAGAGGTGGTGTGGAGATAGCGGTAAGACATGGAATGAAATATCAACTGTAATTGCCATGAATGCAGACTTGAAAAAAGCTATTTTCCACTTCACCGAAAGACAGGACTACACAGGTTTACCCAACCACGGACATGCAATTACTTTGTCAAGAGAGGAAGAGACAATCCCCCAAGTGACACACAACATTCCTCGCAACGTTTCTACATTGTTGGGCAAAAATAAATGTTGTGTGTCAACTGGGAGAAACTGACCGAAAGGTACTCAATGAACGAATGACAATGAATGAATGGGGTGAATAAATCTACATATATACCTACATATATTTTCATATATGTAACATATATGAGCAGAAAGTAGAGGAAAATGCATGGTAGGTGGAGATGACAAGATTAGAGGCTCCCTTCCTTGTGCGAGTTTCTTCCATCTTACTACTCGAACATGTCACATGGTAGCCATGGTTACAAGGACCATGGCAGCTTGAGTAGGCTGCAGATGCCTCATGCAGTACCATTCATTTAGAACCCCCATCCCCAGACAACACTACTACTGTTGTCAGCTGGGCACTATCCCTTTTTTGAGTGTAAATGTATTGCACCTTTGTGCTATAGGCTGAGAGCCATTGAGCTAAATTGATTAAAACACAGTAGATATGTCTTCCTTTTCAACTGAAATAAGATAACAACCACCCCCCCACTGTAAGGAAGAGAAACAGACTATGCTGCAGTCAGAATGGCCCAGAAGAACTGAGAATTCCCGATGTCTACGAATTCAGAGCTGGAACGTCTGACAACAATCTACAAAGCTTTTCAGGATTTCTAGGAACATTTAAGAAATGCTTCAAAAACCATCCAGATCATCTACAACTACTGTTTTTCTTAGAAAAACTAAGAAGGTATAAGAGTGTTGTAAAAAAAACTTCTTAGGACATCTTCATATGCCTAAGAATGCGTAGACAGATATTGTACCTCTGGGAAAGTCTCAGAATTTCAAAGTACCTCCTCTCAACTCAGAGTCTGAGCGAGGTGGCATGAACCTGTCGGGAAACAGGCGGCAAGAAACTGAGTGACCACATATAGCGCGAACAACCCAAAAATACCAAATAAGCTGCAGACTATGAGGACAGCAAAGGGAACTCACTTGGCGCCAAAACAGAGGTGACAGGTACGGTAGCAGAGAACACGGCACTCTGGAGAGGAGCGAGTTTGGGGAATGGGGGAGGGGGTGAGTCGAGGATGGGACAGACAGAGTGCATGTCCAGCTGGTAAACCCCTTTTTTTCCACTTCGTTTTAAGACATCCGCAGCACACTGTCCAGGGGAATGTACGTGTATGGTCCCAGACCACAGAGGTCTCAGAGGACTGTGAGCGAGATGAAGGCGGAGAATGTTGAATCCCAGAAATGGATGGAGGAAGGATGGTGTGAAATGGAGGGGCATATGGTTGACACAGACTTGTATCAAAGTTCAAATACTACAGCAGAAAAAATAGAATAACCATAACAATAATAATCGGCAGCAGCAGCATCATCCTTCTCAAGGTTGTTGTCACAATCCTCCTCCTCCAACAAATCATTATTATTATTATAATTATTATAATATTAATATGGGTGGGCTATTTAATTTCATTTTTTCTCTCTTTTACTTCATTTTTGTTGTTTAACGTAATTTATTTTCTTAAAAGAAGCGTCCATTAATCTTGAACTGCTACGGTTTGATCCTTGCTTGGAACTGGTGCCTCTGTTGCATTGGCCTCCTTGACCAGTGTGGCGGGCTCAGCGGAAGCCGGCGGTGCTGCTGATGAACTAGGGGCTGGGGCCTCCTTGGCCGGGGCTGCCACTGCTGCTTCTGTGGGCTTGGCTTGGGGGACAGCGGCAACAGGGGCCACCTCGGCTTTAGCTGCTGGTGCTGCGGGGTCCTCAGTCTTTTTAGCGTCGGCCTCGTCTTTGTTTTCAGCCTGGGCTGCGGGTGGTGCAGGTGCCTGGGCCTTGACCTCTGGAGCTTGGGCGGCTTCCTTAGCGGCGGGGGCTGGCTCTTTCGCAGGGTCGGCTGGTTTCTCCTTGGCTTTGGGGGCAGGGTCGGCGACTTCCGCAGCCTTAGACACCTCCGCTTTGGGCTCCGCTGCAGGTTTTTCCGGCTCCTTGGCGGGAGGGGAGGCACCCTTTTCTTCCTCCTTGGTCGTCGTGGCATCGGCTGCGGGCGCGTCCTTTGCGTCGTTGGCTACCTCGGTGGTCTCGGCGGGAGCAGGGGCCTCATCCTTTTTGTCGCTCTGGGCTTCGCTCTCCTCGGCTGACGCGCCCTCTGGTTTGGCATCCTTGTCTTTGGCCTTCTCATCGTTTACATTGTATCCCTTCTTCTTTTTGCTGAGCTTGCCTCCCATTTTAGCCTCTGAAAGATAAAAAAGAGAGGAATTAATTTAGACTTTGGAAAAGCTGGTGGTGATATATCCCCAGTGGATACTGATGCATTGCACTCTGGTAATCAACATTGATATACCAAGGAGGATGTACAGTGGGGAAAAAAAGTATTTAGTCAGCCACCAATTGTGCAAGTTCTCCCACTTAAAAAGATGAGAGGCCTGTAAATTTCATCATCAACTATGACTGACAAAATGAGAAAAAAAAATCCAGAAAATCACATTGTAGGATTTTTAATGAATGTATTTGCAAATTATGGTGGAAAATAAGTATTTGGTCAATAACAAAAGTTTCTCAATACTTTGTTATATACCCTTTGTTGGCAATGACACAGGTCAAACGTTTTCTGTAAGTCTTCACAAGGTTTTCACACACTGTTGCTGGTATTTTGGCCCATTCCTCCATGCAGATCTCCTCTAGAGCAGTGATGTTTTGGGGCTGTCGCTGGGCAACACGGACTTTCAACTCCCTCCAAAGATTTTCTATGGGGTTGAGATCTGGAGACTGGCTAGGCCACTCCAGGACCTTGAAATGCTTCTTACGAAGCCACTCCTTCGTTGCCCGGGCGGTGTGTTTGGGATCATTGTCATGCTGAAAGACCCAGCCACGTTTCATCTTCAATGCCCTTGCTAATGGAAGGAGGTTTTCACTCAAAATCTCACGATACATGGCCCCATTCATTCTTTCCTTTACACGGATCAGTTGTCCTGGTCCCTTTGCAGAAAAACAGCCCCAAAGCATGATGTTTCCACCCCCATGCTTCACAGTAGGTATGGTGTTCTTTGGATGCAACTCAGCATTCTTTGTCCTCCAAACACGACGAGTTGAGTTTTTACCAAAAAGTTATATTTTGGTTTCATCTGACCATATGACATTCTCCCAATCCTCTTCTGGATCATCCAAATGCACTCTAGCAAACTTCAGACGGGCCTGGACATGTACTGGCTTAAGCAGGGGGACACGTCTGGCACTGCAGGATTTGAGTCCCTGGCGGCGTAGTGTGTTACTGATGGTAGGCTTTGTTACTTTGGTCCCAGCTCTCTGCAGGTCATTCACTAGGTCCCCCCGTGTGGATCTGGGATATTTGCTCACCGTTCTTGTGATCATTTTGACCCCACGGGGTGAGATCTTGCGTGGAGCCCCAGATCGAGGGAGATTATCAGTGGTCTTGTATTTCTTCCATTTCCTAATAATTGCTCCCACAGTTGATTTCTTCAAACCAAGCTGCTTACCTATTGCAGATTCAGTCTTCCCAGCCTGGTGCAGGTCTACAATTTTGTTTCTGGTGTCCTTTGACAGCTCTTTGGTCTTGGCCATAGTGGAGTTTGGAGTGTGACTGTTTGAGGTTGTGGACAGGTGTCTTTTATACTGATAACAAGTTCAAACAGGTGCCATTAATACAGGTAATGAATGGAGGACAGAGGAGCCTCTTAAAGAAGAAGTTACAGGTCTGTGAGAGCCAGAAATCTTGCTTGTTTTGTAGGTGACCAAATACTTATTTTCCACCATAATTTGCAAATAAATTCATAAAAAATCCTACAATGTGATTTTCTGGATTTTTTTCCTCAATTCGTCTGTCATAGTTGACGTGTACCTATGATGAAAATTACAGGCCTCTCTCATCTTTTTAAGTGGGAGAACTTGCACAATTGGTGGCTGACTAAATACTTTTTTTCCCCACTGTATGCTACTGCCTATAAACACAAAGGTCGTTTAGTGTCGACTGTTGATCTAGGATCAGGTCCCCCCAGTCCCGGTCATCTTATTTATTGAGATCTGAAAGGCAAAACTGATCTTAAAATCAGCACTCTTACTCGGAGACCCTTGATAAATATACGCCCCCCCCTCGTGTGCTAGTTACTTCCCTCTCAAAAGATCGCTGTCCCTTCATTGAGTATGCAATAAGCACTCCCACTGCTCAGACGCCAAGAGCGAGTGGAAATTAAAATATCTGTTACTCCTATCAACATGCACTCCTATCAATTAGCCTCTTAAAGTCCCTCTGAAGATTATTGCAGCCAGCTAATGGAATTCTCAGCAACAAGAGATGATGCAAAGCTATACATTCCTCATGCACACATTCAACCCTTCGTTCATATTGGTGAAACACTGATTCAGATGACTGGGGAGCGAGGGAGACATTTCTACTACAAATATTAATACAAATCTTGCCAAGGTGTCAAGTTGATGACCAACCTTCTGTAGTACCAATGGACTTGAAACTCCTGTCATAAAACTGCAATTACACTGTAATAAGCATGATGTAATAGTTGTCATGAGCAGCCACGGAGGCTTAAGTCTATATTTTTTAAATAATATTGTACAATATTGCATGTGGCTTCCATGGCAACTTCATCAGCTAACAACCTTAGTGATGAGTGACATTGGCATGACTGTTTGAAGCCAGTTGTCATATCTTGACTAGGAATATTTCTGACGTCATGCTAACGGCTTTATGGTGGATGGTCCAAATAAAGGGTTATTAATAACTTTCCATTGAACAATGAGTCTGATTTGGGATCAGTGACAGGGATAGGAGGGCGCTTCAGGTATCTCCTCTTCCAACAATTGAATTACATAGTGTCTGACTTGGCTTCTGCTGAACACATACCTGCAGGCTCTTGGCTCTCGTCATCTGCTATAACTCAATTGAACCTGAGTGACCATCTGCCTTCGCTATGGGGAAGAGGATTTTCAATACCTAAAACTGATCCAAATAGTGTACATCCATATGCACATCTAATAGACCTTACAGGTGCCGAGTACTATATATGACAGCATATTATATATACAGCAGAGTATTACATATTCTCCACATTGTCAAATTTCACGTAGCGAGAAACTAAGACACTTTATGATGAAGTCAAAATGTTTAAAAGCCAGAAGGTTGCTGAGAATCAATCGATATATCAATCAATATATTTTTCATCTCAGTAGGGCACTTCATTGTGCAGCCAAGAGGTTTCAAACACTATACATACTCTTGACTTTGTAACGTATTTCATAGTGTATTTGTGGGAAATTCAATTGAATGGACCCAAAACAAGTATGTGCATTGTGCTTTACATAAAAACTGAAGACGTTGAGAGGTGCGGACAGATGTTTAAGATATTTGTGGCCCATTCGTTAAAGGCCCATGAATTGTGATGTAACCTCATGTTGATCAATACTCCTATCCACCTGGCATCCGTAATATTCCACTGTCATGTGAATTGCTCTGAATGTCTACAAACTCCATACCGTTCCTATCACGGGTTATTACAGATGACAATAGGGACTCTTTTCTACCCTGTACCATTTGACTGGCAGCCTGTGTGGCCACAATCCCTGACAAACATCCTCACACACAATGAGTTCTCTTCACAAAGACACAGTGTCTTTCTCTGCAGTACATGTGGTTTAGTGTATGCAGGGACTGGAGCCGGACCAAGGGAACCTGGAGGAAACGCTCCAATTCAAACACAAAAGAGTCCATTTAACCTGCAAACAGCAGCCAAAACATACAGATCCAAGAGAGATCGGACTTGTTCTGATATGAAGTCACTGTACATGACTGTTCCTTTATGACATAATTTTGTCATGGAGCCATAGAAAATGCAAGCTTCGTCTTTAAACTACAGGACTCTGCCCATTCTATTTCCTTTGAAATGAAAACAGTATTTGATGGTTATTTTTTCTTGAAAGCATACTACTTTGTACTACATACATTGCCCTGATATATATATACACAGTACCTTTGGAAAGTATTCAGACCCCTTGACTTTTTCCACATTTTGTTACAGCCTTAACCTGAAATTGATTAATTTGCTTTTTTTCCTCATCAATCTACACACAATACCCAATAATGAGAAAGCAAAAATAGTTTTGCAAATGTATTAAAAATAGAAAACTGAAATATAACATTTACATAAGTATTCAGACCCTTTACTCAGTACTTTGTTGAAGCACCTTTGGCAGCAATTACCGCAACGACTCTTCTTGGGTATGACGCTACAAGCTTGGAACACCTGTATTTGGGGAGTTTCTCCCATTCTTCTCTGCAGATCCTCTCAAGCTCTGCCAGGTTGGATGGGGAGCGTTGCTGCACAGCTTTTTTCAGGTCTCTCCAGAGTTGTTCGTTTGGGTTCAAGTCCGGGCTCTGGCTGGGCCACTCAAGGACATACAGAGACTTGTCCCGTAGCCACTCCTGCGTTGGCTTGGCTGTGTGCTTAGTGTTGTTGTCCTGTTGGAAGGTGAACCTTCGCCCCAGTCTGAGGTCCTGAGCAGGTTTTCATCAAGGATCTCTCTGTACTTTCCTCCGTTCATCTTTCCCTCGATCCTGACGAGTCTCCCAGTCCTTGCCGCTGAAAAACAAACCCACAGAATGATGCTGCCACCACCATGCTTCACCGTAGGGATGGTGGCAAGTTTCCTCCAGACATGACGCTTGGCATTCAGGCCAAAGAGTTCAGTCTTGGTTTCATCATGGTCAGAGTATTTAGGTTCTCCCCCGATTGCTCAGTTTGGCCGGGTGGCCAGCTCTAGAAAGAGTCTTGGTGGTTCCAAAATTCTTCCATTTAAGAATGATGGAGGTCACTGTGTTCTTGGGGACCTTCAATGCTGCAGAAATGTTTTGGTACCCTTCCCCCAGATCTCTGCCTCGACACAATCCTGTCTCAGAGCTCTACGGACAATTCCTTTGACTTCATGGCTTGGATTTTGCTCTGACATGTACTGTCAACTGTGGGAACTTATATAGACAGGTGTGTGCCTTTCCAAATCATGTCCAATCAATTAAATGTACCACAGCTGGACTCCAATCAAGTTGTAGAAACGTCACAAGGACGATCAATAGAAACAGGATGCACCTGAGCTCTATTTCGAGTCTCATAGCAAAGGGTATTTACTTATGTAAATAAGGGGTTTCTTTTTTTTATACATTTTCGCAAATTTCTAAAAAAACTGTTTTTGCTTTGTCATTATGGGGTTTTGTGTGTAGATTGCTGAGAATTTTTATTTATTTATTCCATTTTAGAATAAGGCTGTAACGTAACAAAATGTGGAAAAAGTCAAGGGGTCTGAATACTTTCCGAAGCCACTGTATGTATCTCTCTCTCTCACACACACACACACACACACACACACAGTTCCAGTCAGAAGTTTGGACACACCTACTCATTCAAGGGTTTTTCTTTATTTTTACTATTTTCTACATTGTAGAATAATAGTTTAGACATCAAAACTATGAAATAACACATATGGAATCATGTAGTAACCAAAAAAGTGTTAAACAAATCAAAATATATTTTGCACACTCTTGGCATTCTGTCAACCAGCTTCATGAGGTAGTCACCTGGAATGCATTTCAATTAACAGGTGTGCCTTCTTAAAAGTTAATTTATGGAATTTCTTTCCTTCTTAATGTGTTTGAGCCAATCAGTTGTGTTGTGACAAGGTAGGGGTGGTATACAGAAGATAGCCCTATTTGATAAGTCCATATAAAGTCAAGAACAGCTCAAATAAGCAAAGAGAAATGACTGTCCATCATTACTTTAATACATGGAGGTCAGTCAATCCATAACATTTCAAGAACTTTTAAAGTATCTTCAAGTGCAGTCACAAAAACCATCAAGTGCTATGATGAAACTGGCTCTCATGAGGACCGCCACAGGAAAGGAAGACCAAGAGTTACCTCTGCTGCAGAGGATAAGTTCATTAGAATAACTGCCCCTCAGATTGCAGCCCAAATAAATGCTTCACAGAGTTCAAGTAACAGACACATCTCAACATCAACTGTTCAGAGGAGACTGCTTGAATCAGGCCTTCATGGTCGAATTGCTGCAAAGAAACCACTACTAAAGGACACCAATAAGAAGAAAATACTTGCTTGGGCCAAGAAACACGAGCAATGGACATTAGACCGGTGGAAATCTGTCCTTTGGTCTGATAAGTCAAAATTTGAGATTTTTGGTTCCAACCGCCGTGTCTTTGTGAGACGTAGAGTAGGTGAATGGATGATCTACGCATGTGTTGTTCCCCCCGTGAAGCATAGAGGAGGAGGTGTGATGGTGTGTGGGTGCTTTGCTGGTGACACTGAATTCAAGGTACACTTAACCATAATGGCTACCAGCATTCTGCAGCGATACGCTATCCCATCTGGTTTGCGCTTAGTGGGACTATCACTTGTTTTTCAACAGGACAATCACCCAAAACACACCTCCAATCTGTGTAAGGGCTATTGGACTAAGGTGAGTGATGGAGTGCTGCATCAGATGACCTGGCCTCCACAATCACCCGACCTCAACCCAATTGAGATGGTTTGGGATGAGTTGGACCGCAGAGTGAAGGAAAAGCAGCCAACAAGTGCTCAGCATATGTGGGAACTCCTTCAAGACTGTTGGAAAAGCATGACTCTGGTTGAGAGAATACCAAGAGTGTGCAAAGCTGTCATCAAGGCAAAGGGTGGCGACTTTGAAGAATCTAAAATCTCAAATATATTTTGATTTGTTTAACACTTTTATGGTTACTACATGATTCCATATGTGTTATTTCATAGTTTTGATGTCTTCACTATTACTCTACAATGTAGAAAATAGTAAAAATAAAGAAAAACCCTTGAATGAGTAGGTGTGTCCAATCTTTTGACTGGTACTGTAGCTAGTTGTGCACTTAACTGTTGTATTCCAAACGTGTATTGAAAATAAATGCAGTGCCGAGTACTTGGAAGTGAGTTGATGTGTTTCGACATAGCGTCCTGTTTCATGCTATCACAGGGAACTTGAAAAGATTGCATACTTTATAGCAAGAACTAAAATGTTGACAATAAAACATTTCCTAATGGATATTAACATATTTACTTTTTATTATATCCTTCTCAATGTCAAACCTGAAAAGTCATTTATACATGACAAGTAACTTCTTACACTTATTAATTCCTTATTAATGTCTTGTTAATGCCTTATAATGCATTATAAACCTTTTTTTTTATTAAGGAATAAATGCATTGTTGGTTAAGGGCTGTAAGTAAGCATTTCACGGTAATGTTGTATTCGGTGCATCTTGCAAATAAAATTTGATTTGATTTGTTGGCATGGAACCATGCCTTGTACTGTGCCTTTCGCTGTCTTTAACTGGTAACTTCTTAACACTCATAAATACCTTGTTAATGGATTATTATGGGCTTATTAAAGCTTATAAAGATCTTATAAACCCTTGTTAGCATGGAACCTTATAGTGCCTCTTTGTGTCTGTGCCTATTGTATTTCCCACAGCACTGCAACATGGCTGGCTCGTGGTCATGACAGTAGTGAAGCCAGACAGGGAGGGCGTCTCAGGATGGCACCTAGACCACCGGTGAAAGGAGGAGCCGCCCCAGCCTGCCACGGCCGCCGGATTACTGAGACCTCGGGGCCTCCTGGAGAGAAGTCCATCTGCCCCGAGCGAGAGAGCGAGAGAGAGAGCGAGCGAAAGAGCGAGAGAGCGCGAGAGGACAAGAAAAAGAGAGGCGGTGGAGAGCGAGGGAGAGAGAAGCAACTAGGGAGACTGAATGGAAGAAAGACAAAGGGGTGAGAGAGGGGAGAGTGTGACAGAGAGGGCGAGCAGAGAGGCAGAGGGAAGCAATGAGGGAGATGACAAGGAAGAAAGAGAAAGAGATGAGAGAGAGAAAAATAAGCAAAGACAGAGGAAACAAGGAAGAGGTAGAAGGGCGATGAAGAGACCAAGCAGTTAAAAGAGATACAGGTAAACGAGATGACAGAAACAGTGTGAAAGATGGACATTGTGAAAGGACATGACAAGAGGGAAAGGAGGCAAGAGAGATAGGAGAGAGAGAGAGGTTGATATGATTGGAAGGGAGAGCGGGACAAGAGAAGAAAAGATTGTCCTAATCAAGGCACCACACTGTCCAAGCCTAAATGATGAATCGCCATCCCTTGAGTCTTCTGCATTTCAAATGTTAATTTAGACTGACAACGTCAGAGCAGATATTTAATCAAACATCATCTAGGAGAAGAGAGCCATAGTTGGTGGATCCTGGATCATCAATCATGCTGCTGCTAACTCGGCTCTAAAAGCAACTCAGTGTCGGCATCCCAAATGGCACCCTGTTCCCTACAAAGTGCACTACTTTTGGCAAGAGCCCTGGTCAGAACTAGTGTACTATAGAGGGAATAGAGTGCCATTTGGGATGCATCCAGTATACCAAGAGGGAAGGGGTTAGGGATGTGGCTTGTCCCAGCAACTGCTGAGCGCAGGAAAGAACCAGGGAAAAATATTGCAGGTGATGATCATCTTACCACAAGAAAAAACACTATAGTATAATAAATTATAAATAATATAGTATTCACTGTAGTTTTTGGACTTTGCTGTAGTATTCACTGTAGTGTTTTTGTTGACTAAAGTCCGCAAAAACACTCTTCCTCTTCAGTGAATACTTTAGTATTTACTGTAATATTTACTGTAGTATACTGTATTATACTGTAGTACACTGTAGTATTTACAGTTGACTATAGTATCGATACTGTAGTAAAAGAAAACTGTAGTATTTACTATAGTGTTTTTGTTTTATTATCTTTGATAGAAGTGGAAGCTTACTCCTACAGGAAACCTACTGGAGAAATACTAATAGAGCAAATTTTCCATTACCTGTAGGTAAGTAGGACTGGGGTCTGAACGGATAGTTCAGCGCTTCTGCTCTTTTCTATATACTGTATGGAACACAATATATGGTCTATACTTGGCATGTAGGGTTCTCACTTATGGGTGGCACAAATTGCGATAAATTCTATAGTAAGTACTGTAGTATTCTATAGTAAACAGTAGTAGTATTTTCTCATGTGTGTTGTCCTAGCCAGGTGTGTGTGTTAGGGTATCCAGATTTTCATATTGTTTCTGGTCCATACCGGGGTATACGGTATTACCGAAAGTGCACACAAGGGGCGCTAATAAAAAAATAAGAAGTACCAGTGACTCGCTCAATACGGAAGTGGTCAGATGACGCAGATGCTAAGCTACAGGACTGTTTTGCTAGCACAGATGGGAATAGGTTCAGGGATTCATCCGATTGCATTGAGGAGTATACCACATCAGTCACCGGCTTCATCAATAAGTGCATCGATGACGTCGTCCCCACAGTGACCGTACGTACATACCCCAACCAGAAGCCATGGATTACAGGCAGCATCTGCACTGAGCTAAAGGGTAGAGCTGCTGCTTTCAAGGAGCGGGACTCTAACCCGGACGCTTATAAGAAATTCCGCTATGCCCTCCGACAAACATCAATATAGGACTAAGATTGAATCCTACTACACCCGCTTTGACGCTCGTCGGATGTGGCAGGGCTTGCAAACTATTACGAACTACAAAGGGAAGCACAGCCGCGAGCTGCCCAGTGACATGAGCCTACCAGACCAGTTAAAATGACTTCTATGCGTGCTTCGAGGCAAGAAACACTGAAGCATGCATGAGAGCACCAGCTGTTCCGGACGACTGTGTGATCACGCTCTCAGTAGCCGATGTGAGTAAGACCTTTAAACAGGTCAACATTCACAAGGCACCAGGACCAGACGGATTACCAGGACGTGTACTCAGAGCATGCGCTGACCAACTGGCAAGTGTCTTCACTGACATTTTCAATCTTTCCCTGACCGAGTCTGTAATACCTATATGTTTCAAGCAGACCACCATAGTTTGTGTGCCCAAGAACACTAAGGTAACCTGGCTAAATGACTACCAACCCGTAGCACTCACGTCTGTAGCCATGAAGTGCTTTGAAAGGCTGGTCATGGCTCACATCAACACCATCATCCCAGAAACCCTAGACCCACTCCAATTCGCATACCGCCCCAACAGATCCACAGATGACACAATCTCTATTGCACTCCACACAGCCCTTTCCCACCTGAACAAAAGGAACACCTACGTGAGAATGCTGTTCATTGACTACAGCTCAGCATTCAACACCATAGTGCCTTCAAAGCTCATCACTAAGCTAAGGACCCTGGGACTAAACACATCCCTCTGCAACTGGATCCTGTACTTCCTGGCGGGCCGCCCCCAGTTGGTAAGGGTAGGCAACAACACATCTGCCACGCTGATCCTCAACACAGGGGCCCCTCAGGGGTGCGTGCATCGTCCCGTACTCCCTGTTCACCCACGACTGCATGGCCAAGCACGATTCCAACACCATCATTACATTTGCCGACGACACAAAGGTGGTAGGCCTGAACACCGACAACGATGAGACAGCCTATAGGGAGGAGGTCAAAGACCTGGCAGTGTGGTGCCAGGACAACAACCTCTCCCTCAACGTGATCAAGACAAAGGAGATGATTGCGGACTATAGGAAAAGGAGGGCCGAGCACGCCCCCATTCTCCTCGACGGGGCTGTAGTGGAGCAGGTCGAGAGCTTCAAGTTCTTTGGTGTCCACATCACCAACAAACTATCATGGTCCAAACACACCAAGAAATGTTGTGAAGAGGGCACGACAATGCCTATTCCCCCTCAGGAGCCTGAAAAGATTTGGCACGGGTCCTCAGATCCTGAAAAAGTTATACAGCTGCACCATCGAGAGCATCCTGACTGGTTGCATCTCTGCCTGGTATGGCAACTACTCGGCATCCGACCGCAATGTGCTACAGAGGGTAGTGTGTACAGCCCAGTACATCCCTGGGGCCAAGCTTCCTGCCATCCAGGACCTCTATATCAGGCGGTGTCAGAGGAAGGCCCTAAAAAGTGGTACCGGAGCGCCAAGTCTAGGTCCAAAAGGTTCCTTAACAGCTTCTACCCCCAAGCCTTAAGACTGCTGAACAGTTAATCAAATGGCTGTCCGGACTATTTGCATTGACCCTCCCTTTTTTTACGCTGCTGCTACTCGCTGTTTATTAGCTATGCATAGTCACTTTACCCCTACCTATGTGTACATACTACCTAAATTACCTCGACTAAGGGGTGCACATTGACTCAGTACCGGTACCCCCTGTATATATAGCCTCGTTATTGTAATTTTATTGTGTTACTTTTTTACTTTAGTTTATTTAGTAAATACTCTCTTAACTCTTATTTTTCTTAAAACTGCATTGTTGGTTACGGGCTTCTAAGTAAGCATTTCACAATAAGGTACCTGTTGTATACGGTGCATGTGACGAATTTGATTTGATTTTAACCGTTTAGCTAGCTAGCTAGCTAATGTAAGCAAGCTAAATACATGGCTCTGAGTCTGGCTGGCACTGGCAGGAGTATTTTGTTTTATTTTTATTTAACCTTTATTTAACTAGGCAAGTCAGTTAAGAACAAATGTCCTATTTACAATCACAGTCTATGGGATAATGTTAGTTACAGCATGGTGAGGGTGAATTACATTCTTAAACTTCTTGCTAGCTAGCTAGCAACATTAGCGAAGCCAGCTGCACAGTCACATATTGGATTGGCTACCTAGCAACATCACATAATTTCACATTTCTGGAGGCAGTGGTGGAAAAGCAATCGAGTCATAATACCCATAAAACCTGGTGCTCAAACAGGGAAATGGTTTCAATCGTTTTTCTACTGTTCATTTTTCCCACAGGGGATTTTAGAAACACTTAACATAAGGGCTGTGTTTCGTATAGGCTTACCCTAGCGTGATGTTTCGGACAAGGTGACTTTTATCAATATGTTCACCTGTATTTAAAAAAAATGAAACGCTAATTAGCTGCTAATGTGGCTATCATAATGAACTACAAAATGCCATGATGATCTGGATGAGACTGTCAAATCGAGGCAAAGGTAAGAATCTCTGGATTAACTATTTAATGTTAGCTAAATGTAGTAATGAATAAATTGGCTACATTTATTTAAATGTACCTGTTAGCAAAGGTGCCAGCTACAGATGACGTGCAAGAGCTTTCAGGGATTTGTAGTCTTGAATAATGTCTACTTTGATGTTAATTAGCATTTTAGAATCTGAGTAAATGGAACCGAATATATTGATAAAAGTCACCTTGTCCGTGTAACAAGGTGAGTAGGACGGAGCCAGGTGCAGGAGGTTTATTTGGCCAATACAGCAGTCCACAGCAATGCGTAAACCAAATACAGTGCGACTTAAATGCGTACTGGGAAAACAAAAGACGATAAAAGTAACAATGCTCAACACGAGCTAGTGACACCTCCACATGGAACAATAACACACAAAGACATGGGGAGCAGAGGGAATAATTATACAGAGACTGATGAGGGGATGTGTACCAGGTGTGTGTTAAAAACAAGACAAAACAAATGGAATGATGAAAAGAGGAGCGGCAGTGGCTAGAAGGCTGGTGACGATGAACGCCGAAGCCTGCCCGAACAAGGAGATGAGGCAGCTTCGGAGGGAGGAGATGAGGCAGCTTCGGAAGGAGTCGTGACAGTCCGAGAGATTTACATGGTTATCAAAAAGGCACGCCAGGGTAAGCCTACGCAAAACACAGCCCTTCTAAAATCCCCTACGGGAAAAGTTAATGGTGGAAAAATTATTAGAACCATTTCCCTGTTTGACCGCTGGGTTTTATGGGTATTTTATACAACGGGTGGGTCTATTCCACAAGTTACCACCGACTAAATCTATGACGTTAAAATGCCTATTTACTCTGTTCCATCTGACTGCGCAATCCACTGTCTCATCAGCCCAGCCAGGCACTTTATGAACTTGATCTCCACTATAAAAAGCATCTAGACATTCTCACATTTCTTTTAGACTAACATTTAGTTTAACAGCGGAAATTTGTATAAACCTTGCTGTCTGTCTCTCCAACATTTGCAACATTGTTTCAATATTCAAATTCGATCTCCAGCTGTCCCATAGTAATGAACGTGTCGGGAGTCGGGACGAGACAGACAGGCAGCGTTTCTCAACCAGTCGAAATCATGAATCAGCTGGCATCATTTTTATGGATATACAAAGAAATGTCAATTGAAAAAAGGTCTAACGAAACGAAGTGCAGCTAGTTTGCAGTCTTTCCAGCTTCAGTTTGAAGTGATTCTGTTAGCTGAACAACAGTGTTCTGACGAGTGAGCACATTTTCTATGACAGGCGAAATCGCGCCTCATTAGCTCATTGTTATGGATGTATCCAAAGAAATGTCACTAGAAAAGAGCTTGAACAAATGCAAATGCAAATGCAGCTACTTGTTATTCTGGCTTATTCTGGCTTTTTGACGTGACTGTAAGTTAGCCATAGTTGGCTAGCTAACAAGCAAGGGATAAGAACGTTGCCAGCCAGTATGGCAATGGAACATTTAGAACGAATGACTGGGTCGCGTCCATAGATACAGAACAAAATTTTACTACTGAACTTATTTTGGCTTGCCATAACAAAGGGGATTAATAATTATTGACTCAAGAAATTAAGTTTTCATTTTTAATTAATTTGTAAAAAAATTTAAAAACATTATTCCACTTTTACATTATGGGCTATTGAGTGTAGGCCAGTGACAAAAAAAAACTCAATTTAATAAATTTTTCATTCAGGCTGTAACAACAAAATGTGAAGGGGTGTGAATACTTTCTGAATACACTAACATTCATATTTTCCATGAAGCCTCAAATATAATTAGAATGATAACAAAGTCAAAAACAAACAATTAGCTGTTAGCTAGGCAAGTTGTTGTAATTTGAGTCTTAAAATCAAAGCAAATAGGTTTTGTGGTTGGAATTGCAGTATGTATTTAGTTTGAGAATTTTAACATGAGCTAGCAACTTTTGACAGACTGGTTTCGTTTGGACAAACAAAAAATGGTTGCTTAGCAACCGGAAACCAACTTGTTCTGTGAAGAGAAAAAAGTGATAGTTCCAATATTTGGATAATGTTGTGATTGGTGGATAGCTGTGAGGGTTATCGAATCAGGATCAACTCCTCTGTTCTCCTTGAGCTCAATAATGATAGAATGTTCATATTTGAAGATGGCCAGTCTCTTTGTCTATGACAAAGAGTGGCAAGGAGTAAAATGTTAGCTAAATAATGGCTAGAATGTCCCTGCTGTAACCAAGAAGCTTGATCTTGACATCTAGCCACTTAGCTAGCAAGTTAGCAAACCAAATGCAAAGCTGAGCAGGATATAATTTATTTAACACATTAGATTTCTTATAGATATACTTAACGTATAGTTATAAGCAGTGGCGTTCTATAGTAAGTATTGCACATGATTGAGGTATACTACAGTGTGATAGTATAGTATACTACAGTTTACCACATAATTCTATAGTAAGTACTGTAGTATTCTATAGTAAACTGTAGTATTTTTGTATGTGGGGGACACTGGTTTTCATATTTTTACCCCCATTGCTAGTTTTGACACAGTGCCTGAAAAAAACAACTAATAACCAGGTAGATACTTTTTTTTACTTAAAAGTTAATCATTTCTAGTGACATGGCATTTAATTAACTAACAAGATGTTGGATTTGTGTGATCATTTCTTTTGTAATGTCTTTTTATTTTTTTATAGGCGTGTATTTCTAAGAAGAAGCTATAGAAATACCTGGACAAATGTGTAAACTGTAGTGATGTGCAGTTCGAACGATTCGTTCTTTTTGAACGACTCTTTTTACTGACTCGAGAGTCATGACTCATTTTTCTGAGTGACTTGTTCATTATAGTCATTCGTTGGACCTGCTAGTGCTGGCCGCATTGAGACCTACAGCAGGATTAATACACGCCCCTCCGGCTCAGCGGCTCCAGAGATGTGCTCCGACCACCAACTGTCTGTCATATTCACGCAGGAAAATAGATCATGAGCATAGAGAAGAGAAAGACATGTTTAGAGCTGATAATTGATCGCATGGTGCAAGAATGACTGCAATTAATTGATTATTGAATGTTATGGACACAGCTTTATAGAACCAAAACATGAACAGCATCTGCCCAACAAACTCGAACTCGAGAACAAATCGTTTGAAACAGCAGTCAAGCAATGCATTCTGTCAAGAGTCGTTCACAATCTAGTCCGGTTGCGGCCACAACTGGACCTTGTTTCAAATGTATCAAGAAATAATCGTATTTGTATGCCTAGCAATCAACAAATCTACACTGTTTAAAGCTCTAATAAGCCCCCTATGGTGAACGACATGTGAACGAGAGGCTCGTAGAATCATGACTCTTTCGAGTTTGGCTACAGCGCCATCTATTGGAGGTTGTTTGTATATCATGGAATGAGTAATTTTAGGCTAAAAATCGTAACTCAAATATAATAATATTTAATACATTTAAAAAATGTATTGCGGGCCGGATTGAAGTGCCCGGTGGGCCGGATATGGCCCGCGGGCTGTACTTTGCTGCCCCCCCCCCCCCCCCCCTCCCCTCTTGCCTTAGACATTGAAAAAAGGAGAGTCATTTTCCATACTGTGCATTTAGGAGGTGTGAACTGCTTGTTTTGGCCCAAGGCTGTACACACACACACACACACACACACGCACGCACGCACGCACGCACCCACATTCAAACAAATGCGCAAACACACAGACATACACACACAATTTGTTGGTGTTTACTGAATCAATTCCCAAATTGACAGAGCAGGGGCAAACCCCTTAGCTGGAATTGGCTATTGATCAAAATGGCAGCCGAGAAAGAATTGTGTATGTGTTCAGTGGCTGCTTAGGAGTCAAAGGACGCACTCAGCAAAGACGAGAGTGAGTGAGTGAGCGAGCTTTGAATTTTCGTTCAATGCGCTTTGAGAGCTTCGGTTTGAATGCGAATTCACCCAAAATGCCAGAAATAAATGGCAAACAACAAACAGGAAAGCAAGCAACAGAAGGGTATTTAAATACACGGACACAAATCTCGGTCCCTCAAGATACGGTGGCATTTCAGTTTGAAAATCCTTTCCCACTAGACTTGTCAGCGTCATAACGTCCGTCCTCACCAAGCTGGCATAACCTCGCACGACCACCATAGGAAAAGATCAGTCATACCACAGATCCACTACTATGCTTACTACCATTACAAGAATGCCGGTGCAGTAGGTGATAGCCTAAAAGAGAATCAGGTTGCTGTAATCTACAATGTTTGTCATTAATAGTTCAGTTCCCTTGTATTCCAGGAATGATAGAGTAATTTCAATGTGCATTTTCTAATACTTTTTACATCTTATTCGGTGTGCTGTTCACAGGTTTGACATAGAGGCTAACACTTTACATTGAATAGTACAGATATTCCAACCTAACATAACCGATATTCAGAACACACACACAAATATGTCTTAACACTTTGACAAAGTGAGCACTTCAGCGTACCTCTTTTGACGTCCCATCTTGGGTTATTGTGAATTTAAGCGAGCACTCCTGGTTTCCCCTTTAAGTGGGGGAAAGATTTCAGTGTCACGCTGTCTGACACATCCAGGTCAGGCTTTCAGGGCATGTAAACTAATGGACAGGTGTAATCAAAACTCAGTGGCAGGATAACAGCATATACAAAATATTCACTAGACCCTGTAAGGGCTTGAATCCACAACAATACAGATATTTGTTGCACTATTATCACTTCAAGATATAGAGGTAATAGTTGATAATCATGTGAACAACGGTAGAGCAATTTCTGGGCACCTTGAATGGCTGAATAGGGCAGACGTTTAGAAGAACTAAGTTAGCTGTTGATGCAAAGTCGGTTATGGTTAGGGTTAAGCACAGAGTTAGCCATGAAATAGAGCAGGGCCATGTATGTGCAATTAGCCACAACGTACAAACATTACAATGTAACAACAATGTATCAACATTGTAACAACAACAAGTAGCCCCAATGTGCAGCAACCACATACCAACATAGACCCAAAAGCCAAATACTGTAAATAGAGCATAATCACACAGTAACGGTAGCATCCGTAATGTATTGTATTCCGTATCAAAGTGTCCAGTGACACCCAGAGAGGGCCACGACTGATCAGTCGTCAGCGACGTCTCCTTTAGCCTTTACTGCAGTGACACTTTAGCACCTCTCCTGTTCGACGCTCCTGAAGCTGCCAACACATCCGAGGGCTATTTGGCATTTACAACCCCCACATGCCACACCACAGCGCCATCCACTACCGTTCCAACCTGGACTAAACAGCTGTGTCTGACCAATCTGACTATGACAGCGAGTCTTCAAGAACTCAATCGGAGATGGGTTGGTTTTCACACGTCTGATTTATTTCTTACAGCAGACAATGCGGTGGGTTTGGAAGTAAGGCTGGTTAATGTATTGTGATTTGATAAGGACATGTTGGATGGAGGAAACACTGCTAGTTCCCATTAATGTTTTTTTTCTCTTGAATTTGTAATGCCACAGATATAGGATCTCAATTTGACCAGTTTCTCACAGCAGGAAAAAAAATTGTGAAGCACACGGAAATGGGAATTATTGTGTGGATTATAATTAACTGACATTTTTGTAGGGGATGATGCATGTTTTGTTAGGGCAAATCAAGTCTGACATTTTAAAGTGGAAATTACAAACTTTAGAAGCCTTTTAAAACCTTGAACAGAAGCAACTGGCAACACTGGTTGGCCATATTCTTAGATAGGGTTGCAAAGTTTCCAGAATGTTTACAACCCTAATCTGAAAGGTTCTTGCTTTTTTGGTGGGTAGTTACAGAGACTATAGTATCTCTAAACCAATTCTCTCATTTAAACCTGTGTTTCTATTTATTTATTTATTTATTTATATACAGCTTTGGAAAAAATTAAGAGACCACTGCACATTTTTCTTAAATCAGCATCTCTACATGTATGACAGCCATTCCATTCCAGTGTCTGTTGAATTCCAACACAGGCACACCTCATTCTACTGAATGAGGTACTGATTAGGTGATCACCTGAACCAAATCTTATTTAACAAGGAAAAGTATAAAAACCACTGCTGTGGTCATCACTATCCTCTTGCAATAGGACCAGCAGGATGGCAAAAACAGTGCTAATAGTACCTCAAAAGTAATATTATTTTTTTTAAAAAACTATTGACCATGCCAAAAGAGTTGAAAAGGAAAGTTTTGAGTGAGGAAAAGAAGGGTTCAATTCTGGCTTTACTGGTAGAGGGATACAGTGAGCGTCAGGTTGCTTCCATCCTTAAAATGTCAATGACGGCGGTTCATAAGAACAAGTTCAAGCAGCAGACATTGGGGACAACAAAGCTACAGACCGGCAGAGGGCGAAAACGACTCTCTACTGACCCGGATGACCGCCAACTCATTCGAATGTCACTCAACAGCTGTAGGATGACATCAAGTGACCTACAAAAAGAATGGCAAACGTCAGCTGGGGTGAAGTGCACGGCGAGGACGGTTTGAAACAGGCTCCTAGGGGCAGGGCTGAAGTCATGCAAAGCTAGAAAAAAGCCCTTCATCAATGAGAAGCAAAGAAGAGCCAGGCTGAGGTTTGCAAAAGACCATAAGGATTGGACCGTGGAGGACTGGAGTAAGGTCATCTTCTCTGATGAGTCCAATTTTCAGCTTTGCCCAACACCTGGTCATCTAATGGTTAGACAGAGACCTGGAGAGGCCTATAAGCCACAGTGTCTCGCACCTACTGTGCAATTTGGTGGAGGATCGGTGATGATCTGGGGGTGCTTCAACAAGGCTGGAATCGGGCAGATTTGTCTTTGTGAAGGACGCATGAATCAAGCCATGTAGAAGGTTGTCTTGGAAGGAAACGTGCTTCCTTTTGCTCTGACATTGTTCCCCAACTGTGAGGATTGGTTTTTCCAGCAGGACAATGCGCCATGCCACACAGCCAGGTCAATCAAGGTGTGGATGGAGGACCACCAGATCAAGACCCTGTCATGGCCAGCCCAATCTCCAGACCTGAACCCCATTGAAAACTTCTGGAATGTGATCAAGAGGAAGATGGATGGTCACAAGCCATCAAACAAAGCCGAGCTGCTTGAATTTTTGCGCCAGGAGTGGCATAAATGACTAAAATGTAAAAATGTTAATGTAATAAAGTCACCCAACATCAATGTGAAAGACTGGTGGAGAGCATGCCAAGGGTTATTACACCAAATATTGACTTCTGAACTCTTCCTAAGTTAAAACATTAGTATTGTGTTGTTTAAAAATGAACATGAACTTATTTTCTTGGTATTATTCGAGGTCTGACAACACTGCATATTTTTTGTTATTTTGACCAGTTGTCATTTTTCTGCAAATAAATGCTCTAAATGACAATATTTTTATTTGGAATTTGGGAGAAATGTTGTCAATAGTTTATAGAATAAAACAAAAATGTTATTTTTACCCAAACACATACCTATAAATAGTAAAACCGGAGAAACTAAATTTTTTCCAGAGCTGTATATATACAAACATATACACAGTTGAAGTCGGAAGTTTACATACAGTTAGGTTGGAGTCATTAAAACTTGTTTTTCAACCACTCCAAAAATGTCTTGTTAACAAACTATAGTTTTGGCAAGTCGGTTAGGACATCTACTTTGTGCATGACACAAGTAATTTTTCCAACAATTGTTTATAGACAGATTATTTCACTTATTATTCACTGTATCACAATTCCAGTGGGTCAGAAGTTTACATACAATAAGTTGACTGTGCCTTTAAACAGCTTTTAAATTCCAGAAAATTATGTCATGGCTTTAGAAGCTTCTGATAGGATAATTGACATCATTTGAGTCAATTGGAGGTGTACCTGTGGATGTATTTCAAGGCCTACCTTCAAACTCGGTGACTCTTTGCTTGACATCATGGGAAAATCAAAAGAAATCAGCCAAGACCTCAGAAAAGAAATTGTAGACCTCCACAAGTCTGGTTCATCCTTGGGAGCAATTTCCAAACGCCTGAAGGTACCACGTTCATCTGTACAAACAATAGTACGCAAGTATAAACACCATGGGACCACGCAGCCGTCATACCACTCAGGAAGGAGACGCGTTCTGTCTCCTAGAGATGAACGTACTTTGGTGTGAAAAGTGCAAATCAATCCCAGAACAACAGCAAAGGACCTTGTGAAGATGCTGGAGGAAACAGGTACAAAAGTATCTATATCCACAGTAAAACGAGTCCTATATCGACATAACCTGAAAGGCCGCTCAGCAAGGAAGAAGCCACTGCTCCAAAACCGCCATAAAAAAGACAGACTATGGTTTGCAACTGCACATGGGGACAAAGATCATACCTTTTGGAGAAATGTCCTCTGGTCTGATGAAACAAAAATAGAACTGTTTGGCCATAATGACCATCGTCATGTTTGGAGGAAAAAGGGGGTTGCTTGCAAGCCGAAGAACACCATCCCAACCGTGAAGCACGGGGGTGGCAGCATCATGCTGTGGGGGTGCTTTGCTGCAGGAGGGACTGGTGCACTTCACAAAATAGATGGCATCAAATTATGTGGATATATTGAAGCAACATCTCAAGACATCAGTCAGGAGGTTAAAGCTTGGTCGCAAATGTGTCTTCCAAATGGACAATGACCCCAAGCATACTTCCAAAGTTGTGGCAAAATGGCTTAAGGACAACAAAGTCAAGGTATTGGAGTGGCCATCACAAAGCCCTGACCTCAATCCTATAGGAAATTTGTGGACAGAACTGAAAAAGCATGTGCGAGCAAGGAGGCCTACAAACCTGACTCAGTTACACCAGCTCTGTCAGGAGGAATGGGCCAAAATTCACCCAACTTATTGTGGGAAGCTTGTGGGAGGCTACCCGAAACGTTTGACCCAAGTTAAACAATTTAAAGGCAATGCTACCAAATACTAATTGAGTGTATGTAAACTTCTGACTCACTGGGAATGTGATGAAAGAAATAAATTCTCTCTAGTATTATTCTGACATTTCACATTCTTAAAATAAAGTGGTGATCCTAACTGACCTAAGACGGGGAATTTTTACTAGGATTAAATGTCAGGAATTGTGAAAAACTGAGTTTAAATGTATTTGGCTAAGCTGTATTTAAACTTCCAACTTTATATATATTAAACACACTCATGTGTAACAAAAGCCATAGACCATATCCGCATGATTATTATTTCACATAGGAATTTATTCACATCCTCTGACACATTATTGCACCCTTAGCGCTACTGAGCCATTGCACATTCAAGGCTGTTTTTGGCACCTTGTAAAACTGGCATCACATGTAACTGCGCTAAGAAAGCCAAAATGGCCGCCCCTAGGGAGCCATCACCTGTTCAAATGACAGGCCTCAGATTGCGCATCTTCCGTGTAATGGTCGAGCTCCAGGATACAAAAGGGACTGATACTTTGTACCATGATCCAACTTGCCTACTGGGTCTCCTGGGGGTGGTGCAATGTTAATGATGTCAAAGAGTTGAGGCATCAGGATGGTCCTTCACAGTTTAACTGTGTCAGTTATATGTATGTTTTTGTATCTTCCTACACCTTTAAACTGAAATGACACATCCGTTCTATTTAAGCTCATTTCAATTCAGGAAATCAATTGGCATATAGTTTGTTAATTGAAAAAAAAACTGTTCTGGAGATATCTGAATAAACTTGAGTCGAGATGTAATCGCTCATTCAATCAAAACTCTGAACACCACCATGTCAAATAGTACCGCCAATCGATTCCAGATGTCAGCCATTAAGAAAATAATGTATGCAGGCTAGAAAATAAAATAGCTCCTGTAGGACCAACTATGAGCAGAGCTAGGGGAAAGAAAAACCATATGAGTTGCTGGCTAGCCCTCTGTGTATGTCAACTCAATAAGCCGTTTGATCCATCTCTTAGGCTTGGCACAAAGCATAAGTGGGTTGAATGATCCACAAAGAGCTGTCAACAGAGACCAATGATCAGGTGTCCATTTTGAACAAGTTTAAGTGCTGGAGTGAGCTTACTGCTGTGCTCATGGTCCAAATCATATTGACTTATTTTCAATGCAACACGCACATTGAGCAACACATTGACGTGTTTTGAAATGTCATGTAACTCCATTTTATTCTGTACGTCCCCACAGGTCGAAGCATCACTTTTTTTCAGGGCATCGGGTGCACAGTGGATCACATCTAGAACACAACTGAGGCCAACTAAATTGACCTATGATATTAAAATGTTATTTTATAATTACAATGTCTATTAAACAAATATTTTCTTTGCAACTTTGCCATTAGTATTAGACATAATTTGACATGTTTGACCCAAGTCTGACCCCTCACCCATACACAGCCCTTTCTCTTAGCTTTATTGTATCTTCTCTGCATTTGTTCTATAGGTAATAGATAAATCTAATATTTGCCGTCTTAGTCCTCTCGTTCCAGCCCAATGAATCTCTATCTCAACTCTACAATGGGTGGTCGATATAAGAGCCTATAAGACACTCTTTGAACAATGAAATCCAAGTTCACTTTGTGAAAATCCTGAATGCCTTGAACTGTGTTTTAAATGTAAAAACACTCCTCTGTGCATTCCAACTCAAACATTTCAGAAATGCTTCAGAAAAGAGCTCCACATGGCTGGTGGTGAATGGAATAGATAGTAGTAGTAGTACATAGTCAAACATCATCATGTTTGTCATCCCCTCATGACAATGACTTTGACCTCCAGAACACAATCAAGAGATCACGCGGGGGGCGCAAATAAGAACGCACTTAACGCAAACATGAGCTGTTAAGAAATGAATGTCACTTTACTGTATGGAGCAGATGTTCAATCTGCCAGAGTCAATAGAAAACGTACACTTGAGATCAGAGGTGGAGCGCAGAGCAGCTAACTATTATCTTAAATACACACTGTACATTGTACTGCAGGAGCAGAACTGTCTGTCCATGGCTCTCTGACTGTATTGATCAAATGGAAGGCTGAAATGCGTTGCCTTCTCCCGAAATGGCACCAAATTCCCTATATAGTGCAGTACTTTTGACGAGGGCCCATAGGGCTCTGGACAAAAGTAGTGCACTATGTAGGGGATAGGGTGGTTGAAAGTTGAAATCACCCAGGGGTTTATCGATCTTTGCTGATGCTGCTCCACTGATTAGATGCTTCTTTAACAATGTTGAAGTAGTTCTCTGTGCGATTGTTTTTTATTAATGTAGCTGGTCGTTTATTAAATTTGAGTTTATTTTATGGTTGGGTAAGCATAGCTATGTTGTGGGTCTCAAAGATAGATTTTGTTAAAGATTTTGCTCAAATGGTGCTGTGCACCAAGTGCACTGTAAGGGATTGTTAGAAATGTACAGAACAGGTACCTGGAGGGAAATCGGGGAGGTTCATGCTTTTTCAATTTCAGTCAGGGGGATGGTTAAGTATTTATTTTTATCTAGTCCAGGGGAGGCTAATGTAATTTGTAATTGATGAAATTTCTATTTTTGTCAGTGTTTTAGAATTAGTTGCTTATTAGGCTATATATCGACGTGTGCCCAATGCCACGCATCATCTCTGCTGGGCGCACACTTGATATTGCGTCTATAGGCTATTTAGTGTGGTCTCAATCAAATGATAGTCTATAGGCTATATGAAGTGCATGCTCGGTGAAGCACAGAGCAAAGTTATATTTCAAATAAAATTAACTTCCTTCCCGAGTCTTTTGTGCTGCTGGGATGGTGTAAATAAAACCAGGCTGCATTATGGTATGCTTTAACTGCTGGCTACTCTTCTTCCATGGCTTAATCCAACGAGAGAAGGTCACAAGTGTTTCCCTAAAAGCTGTCTGGGTTTAAACATCTTCTATTGTACAGAAAGTGAATAGCTTATTCAATTGATAGTGGCAGAATTAGATCACTTCCCAAGCAAAGTACATGTTTTGTCGCCTCGGCTACAGAAGGTTGTAGCTCAGCCTCTGAATGTCTCTGTGTATCTTTCTTAACAACAGCTAGTGCGCAATCTCTAAAATTAAAGAAGTCTTGTGGTTCTGCTCACCTGAGTTAGAATGCCTCATGATAAATTGTAGACCATACTATTTAGCAAGAGAGTTTATCTACATTTCATTCGGAAAGTATTCATACTCCTTGACTTTTTCCACATTTTGTTACGTTACAGCCTTATTCTAAAATCGATTAAATTGTTTTTTTTTTCCCTCTTCAATCCACACACAATACCCCATAACGAAAACGCAAAAACAGGTTTTTAGAAATTGTATTTCTTATTCTAAACTGTATTAATAAAAAAAGGAAATATCACATCTACATAAGTATTCAGACCCTTTACTACTTTGTTGAAGCACCTTTGGCAGCGATTACAGCCTCGAGTCTTCTTGGGTATGATGCTACAAGCTTGGCACACCTGTATTTGGGGAGTTTCTCCCATTCCTCTCTGCAGATCCTCTCAAGCTCTGTCAGGTTGGATGGGGAGCGTCGCTGCACAGCTATTTTCAGGTCTCTCCAGAGATGTTCGATTGGGTTCAAGTCTGGGCTCTGGCTGGGCCACTCAAAGACATTCAGAGACTTGTCCCGAAGCCACTCATGCGTTGTCTTGGCTGTGTGTTTAGGGTTGTTGTCCTGTTGGAAGGTGAACCTTCGACCCAGTCTGAGGTCCTGAGCGCTATGGAGCAGGTTTTCATCAAGGACCTCTGTACTTTGCTCCATTCATCTTTCCATCGATCCTGACTAGTCTCCCAATGCCTGCTGCTGAAAAACATCCCCACAGCATGATGCTGCCACCACCATGCTTCACCGTATAGATGGTGCCAGGTTTCCTTCAGATGTGACGCTTGGCATTCAGGCCAAAGAGTTCAATCTTGGTTTAATCAGACCAGAGAATCTTGTTTCTCATAGTCAGAGTCCTTTAAGTGCCTTTTGGCAAACTCCAAGCGGGCTGTCATGTGCCTTTTACTGAGGAGTTGCTTCCGTCTGGCCACTCTACCATAAAGCCCTGATTGGTGGAGTGCTGCAGAGATGGTTGTCCTTCTGGAAGGTTCTCCCATCTCCACAGTGGAACTCTGGAGCTCTGTCAGAGTGACCATCGGGTTCTTGGTCACCTCCCTGACGGGCGGGCAACTCTAGGAAGAGACTTGGTGGTTCCAAACTTCTTCCATTTAAGAACGATGGAGGCCACTGTGTTCTTGGGGACCTTCAATGCCGCAGAACATTTTTGGTACCCTTCCCCAGATCTGTGCCTCGACACAATCCTGTCTCGGCACTCTACGAACAATTCCTTCGACCTCATGGCTTGGTTTTTGCTCTGACATACACTTATATAGACAAGTGTGCCTTTCCAAATCAGGTCCAATCAATTGAATTTACCACAGGTGGACTCCAATCAAGTTGTAGAAACATCTCAAGGATGATCAATGGAAACAGGATGCACCTGAGCTCAATTTCGAGTCTCATAGCAAAGGGTCTGGATACTTATGTAAATAAGGTATTTGTGTTTTATTTTTAATACTCTTGCAAACATTTCAAAAAATCTGTTTTCCCTTTGTCATTATGGTGTATTGTGTGTTTAAAAAATAATGTAATCCATTTTAGAATAAGGCTGTAACATAAGGCTCCTAGTGGCTGGTGATTTTAATACAGGAAAACTGAAATCTGTTTGACCTAATTTCTACCAGCATGTCACCTGTGCAACTAGATCACCTTTACTCCACTCACAGAAATGCATACAAAGCTTTCCCTCGCCCTCCATTTGCCAAATCTGACCATAATTCTATCCTCCTGATTCCTGCTTACAAGTAAAAAATTCAAACAGGAAGTACCAGTGACACGCTCAATATGGAAGTGGTCCGATGAAGCCAATGCTAAGCTACAGGACTGTTTCGCTAACACAGACTGGAATACGCTCTGGGATTTATTCGATGGCATTGAGGAGTTTACCACATCAGTCACCGGCTTCATTAATAAATGCATTGACGACGTCGTCCCCACAGTGACCGTACATACATACATACCCAACCAGAAGCCATGAATTACCTTCAGACAAGTCCTGTGACACTTGTGGGGGTCATAGATCAAAACGGAGTCTCCCCTTTACATAGAGTGGTCATTTTTTTGTAGGCCAAACCATTCGGACGCTTCAGACGTTTTCGTGAGAAGACCGATTTTCGAGAGGTCTCATGGTCTGACAAACACGGCTGTAGCTTGGCCACCTTCCACCGCAGATGCGGAAGGCTAACATAGGCGGATGCTGTGGATGCAAAAAACCTTATATCTCTAGCTAAACTGATGGATTTTGATGGGGATTTTTGTATTATATTACTTTGATTGATGCATGGGTGCGTTAATAGATTCTTAAGGATTAATAAGTGCATTGACGACGTCGTCCCCAGAGTGACCGTACAGTGCTGCTAATGGAGGTGCCACAAGCTATTGACTGAAGGGTTTCACATATTTTTGCACACATCAAATCTGAGTTTTGTTATAAATAAACCACTTTTGTTAAATAAACAATTAAAATATCATATTTTTTGTTTCTGTCATTTACTTGGAATGTCTTTTTTACAAATTGGGGTTTAGATAAGGATTTGATATGTTTATTTTTATATTTTATAGCAAAATAATGACCAGCCCTGTAGGGTTCACATACTTTCAAGCAGCACTGTATATACAGAAGCCATGGATTACAGGCAACCAGAAGCCATGGATTACAGGCAACATCCGCATTGAGCTAATCCGGACGCTTATAAGAAATCCTGCTACGCTCTCCGACAAACCATCACAGTCAAAACATCAATACAGGACTAAGATCGAATCCTACTACACCGGCTCTTACGCACGTCAGATGTGGCAGGGCTTGCAAACTATTACGAATTAGAAAGGGAAACCCAGCCCTGAGCTGCCCAGTGACGCAAGCCTACCAGACGAGCTAAATACCTTCTATGCTCACTTTGAGGCAAGCAACACTGAACGGATTACCAGGATGCGTACTCCCAGCATGCGCTGACCAGCTGGCAAGTGTCTTCATTGACATTTTCAACCTCTCCCTGACTGAGTCTGTAATACCTACATGTTTCAAGCAGACCACCATAGTCCCTGTGCCCAAGAATGCCAAGGTAACCTGTCTAAATGACTATCGCTCCGTAGCACTCACATCTGTAGCCATTAAATGCTTTGAAAGGCTGGTAATGGCTCACATCAACACCATCATCCCAGACACCCTGTACCCACTCCAATTCGCATACCGCCCCAACAGATCCACAGATGACACAATCTATATTGCACTCTACAGTGTCCTTTCCCACCTGGACAAGAGGAATACCTACGTGAGAATGCTCATTGACTGCAGCTCAGCATTTAACACCATAGTGCCCTCCAAGCTCATCCCTCTACAACTGGATCCTGGACTTCCTGACGGGCCGCCCCCAGATGGTGAGGGTAGACAACAACACAACTGCCATGCTGACCCTCAACACGGGGGTACCTCAGGCGCTACAGAGGGTAGTGCGTACGGCCCACTACATCGCTAGGGCCGAGCTTCCTGCCATCCAGGACCTCTATATCAGGCAGTGTCAGAGAAAGGCCCTAAAAATTGCCTGCTGCCGCACGGCAAGTAGTACCGATGTACTCAAGTCTGGAATCAACAGAATCCTGAACTTCTTCTACCCTCATGCCATAAGACTGCTAAATAGTGAAATAGTTAACCAAATAGCTACCCGGACTATCTGCATTGACCCTTTTTGTACAAACCTTTTTGACTCATCACATACGCTGCTGCTCTTGCTTATTATCTGTCACTTTATTCCTAGTTATATGTACATATCTACTTCAATTACCTCGTACCCATGCACATCGACTCGGTACTGGTACCCCTTGTATACAGCCAAGTTATTGTTCCTCATTGTGTATCTATTACTATGTGTTTTACTTTTCTATTATTTCTCTATTTTCTTTCTCTCTGCATTGTTGGGAAGGGCCCGTATGTAAGCATTTTACTGTTAGCCTACACCGGTTGTTTACGAAGCATGTGACGAATAAACATTTGATTTGACTTGAGATTCATGCAATGCTTTTACTATAAAGGAATTCTTCACACCCCTACTCTTGTCCACGGTGGTCTGCAAACCTGCAGCATTCTGGCCCGCAGCCCTGTCCGCTATCAAAATTCCTGTGTTGCCATGTAATGCTTACAGGATGGAGAAAAGTTTCTAAAACTGCCTAACTAAGTCTCGGGTCTGTTAGTGAAGGTAAACAGTAGGCATGTTCTCTGCTATCCACTTTGTTTTATTCATGTGTGGTGCTGTGTGGCTCTGTTAGTAGAGCATGGTGAATGCAACACCAGGGTTATGGGCTCGATAGCCATGGGGGACTAGTGCGAAAAAGTACGAAAACGTATGAACTACTACTGTAAGTCGCTCTGGATAAGAGGGTGCTCTGGATACGAGGGCTGGCCCTAGCCTTTTGGGGGCCCTAAGCGAAATTTGGTTGGGGAAAACATTTTAGTGGCCCCCCTCTTCACAGCAGAGTGAAAAATAAAAGTAAGTTAATTTCCTGTAATATTGTGTCGAGAAAATGTGGTTGTTTTAAAGCAAGCTTTCTGCAATTCTATACATTTTGCCATGTTTGCCATTTTAAAGCTAATATCCTGCAGTTCTACACATTTTTCCATGACTTATGCCATGTTAACATAATTTCTGAGTGAGAGTGAATAACAAAATCAATGGGGGCCCCCTGGACGTCAGGGTCTCTGGGCACATGCCCTGCGTTTGTGCAAAGAGGGTCAATGCAGATAGTCCGGTAGCTATTTGGTTAACTATTTAACTAATTAGCATTCTCATGGCTTGGGGGTAGAAGCTGTTCAGGGTCCTGTTGGTTCCAGACTTGGTGCATGTACCGCTTGCAGTGTGGTAGCAAAGATAACTTGGGTGGCTAGAGTCTTTGACCATTTTTAGGGCCTTTCTCTCACACCACCTGGTATAGAGGTCCTGGATGGCAGGAAGCATGGTATTAGGCCATGATTACTACAAGCTTAGATAACTGGCTAGACTAATTTACCAATCTAAAAATTGTTAACTGACATGGCTAACTGAGTGACTGTCAGTGACTGACATAACAAGTAGGGATGTAACGATTCATCGTTCCCCCATTCAAATGTTTAAGATATGAGTGCATTGGTCTGTGGGTGACCAAACCGATCCAAATTAAGCATGCATTACGAATCGCTGGTTCACTAATGTTTTTTACTCATATTGTTTTATTCCGAAAATAACTCATCTGTTGTGACTGAATTGATGCGTCCTCTCCTTCAGTTCAGGAACCTATCGAACAGCTACTCACGCCAACGCAAGGCAGGCCTATCCCTGTTCTAATAAGCTATTCGTACATCTGGCAGCATTCAGATTCTTGTAAAATGGCTTTCACAATGTCAAATGTCTATGAGTTAAGTGACACCAATGTAATTTGCTGGGTCATTGTTATCAAATGCGCTGTAGGAAATAACGTTTGGCCGGAGCAAGGATTTGGGGTAGCCAGGCAACAGAGCCAGGCAATACTATAGTCTAAATACTGTAATATTACAATATTTATATACTATAATATTCACTGTAGTGTTTTTTACAGACATTTCTAGTATACTATAGCATTTACTATTAGTGTTTTGTGGAAATGACTGTAGTACACCGCAGTATTTACTGTAGTGTTTTTGTATACAGTAAATGACTAGTATATTGTAGTAACACCTGCCGACTAGGGTTAGCTAAAATGGCACAACTACCAGACTACGCCAGTTACAGTTTAATGAGAGGAACAGCTACAGTTGAAGTCAGAAGTTTACATACACCTTAGCCAAATACATTTAAACTCAGTTTTTCACAGTTCCTTACATTTAATCCTAGTAAAAATTTGGTAGCATTGCCTTTATATTGTTTAACTTGGGTCAAACATTTCGGGTAGCCTTCCAGAAGCTTCCCACAATAAGTTGGGTGAATTTTGGCCCATTCCTCCTGACAGAGCTGGTGTAACTGAGTCAGGTTTGTAGACCTCCTTGCTCGCACACGCTTTTTCAGTTCTGCAAAAAAAATTATGCAGCATTGAAGGTCCCCAAGAACATAGTGGCCTCCATCATTTTTAAATGGAAGAAGTTTGGAACCACCAAGACTCTTCCTAGAGCTAGCCGCATGGCCAAACTGAGCAATCGGGGGAGAATGACCTTGGTCAGGGAGGTGACCAAGAACCCAATGGTCACTCTTGACAGAGCTCCAGAGTTCCTCTGTGGAAGAAGCTTCAAGAAGGACAATCATCTCTGCAGCACTCCACCAATAAGACCTTTATGGTAGAGTGGCCAGATGGATGCCGCACTTCAGTAAAAGGCACATGACAGCTCGCTTGGAGTTTGCCAAAAGGCACCTAAAGGACTCTGACCATAAGAAACAAGATTATCTGGTCTGATGAAACCAAGATTGAACTCTTTGGCCTGAATGCCAAGCGTCATATCTGGAGGAAACCTGGCACCAACCCTTACAGAGAAGCATGGTGGTGGCAGCATCATGCTGTGGGGATGTTTTTCAGCGGCAGGGTCTGGGAGACTAGTTAGGATCAAGGTAAAGATGAATGGAGCAAAGTAGAGATCCTTGATGAAAACCTGCTCCATAGCGCTCAGGACCTCAGACTGGGTCGAAGGTTCACCTTCCAACAGGACAACGACCCTAAGCACACAGCCAAGACAACGCAGGAGTGGCTTCGGGTCAAGTCTCTGTATGTCCTTGAGTGGCCCAGCCAGGGCCCAGACTTGAACATCTCTGGAGAGACCTGAAAATAGCTTTGCAGCGACGCTCCCCATCAAACCTGACAGAGATTGGGAGGATCTGCGGAGAAGAATGGGAGAAACTCCCCAAATACAGGTGTGCCAAGCTTGTAGCGTCATACCCAAGAAGACTTGAGGCTGTAATAGCTGCCAAAGGTGCTTCAACAAAGTACTGAGTAAAGGGTCTGAACACTTATGTAAATGTTATTTTCAATTTTTTATACATTTGCAAAAATGTCTAAAAACCTGTTTTTGCTTTGTCATTTTGGGGTATTGTGTGTAGATTGAAGAGGGAAAAAAAGCTAATAATCTATTTTAGAGTAAGGCTACAACGTAACAAAATGTGGAAAAAGTCAAGGGGTCTGAATACTTTCCGAATTTGTATTTATTAGGGATCCCCATTAGCTGCTGCCATATTGGTGAATCAAATATAGTGGTTTGATTCATCCTGAAAGTTGCCATATTCAAATTGTTCAATCCATGAAATATTGAAAGGTGAGAAAAGTGTACAATAGAGGTTGAACAGTGGTCCTATAAATCTACCATAATAATCCTCTAATCATGGAACTGTGATGACAACGGTCCAGTCGTCGTGAACCGTGCGGCAGGTTTAAACTGCTACATATGGTCTGCGTTCCATAATGATTCAAATAGGCTACATGTCCCAAATGATTGCACAATTTGTAATACGTTAGCCTAATATGATCCACTATTGCTAGCGATCCTCAGGAGCAACCACAAGAACGTGACAGAGGAAAGAAAGGTAAACTAACAATGTAATGGAATGATGCAAAATGTAAGGAAACAAACACTAAAGTCACAGTTATAAATGTATGTGGGTATAACTGACGTTGGCTACTGATAGTGGCTAATATTTAACACAATATAAATTGTAAAAAATACAGTGAAAAGTCTGGGGATTCTAAAATCATAAATCAACTCTGTAGTTTTGCTTACGTTTGATGCCATATTACTGGTTTCACATTTGTCTCCAGTGATCATAAGGTAATAACGATAACGGCTGTGAGTCTTTCTGGGTAAGTCTAAGAGCTTTCCACACCTGGATTGTGCAACATTTGCCCAATATTATTTTCAAAATTCTTCAAGCTCTGTCAAATTGGTTGTTGATCAATGCTAGACAACCAGTTTCAGGTCTTGCCATAGATTTTCAAGTAGATATAAGTCAAAACTGTAACTCGGATACTCAGGAACATTCACTGTCTTCTTGGAAAGCAACTCCAGTGTAGATGTGGCCTTGTGTTTCAAGTTATTTTCCTGCTGAAAGGTGAATTCATCTCCCAGTGTCTGGTGTGAAGCAGACAACCAGGTTTTCCTCTAGGATTTTGCCTGTGCTTAGCTCCACTCCATTCCTTTTTATCCTGAAAAACTCCCGTCCTTAACGATTACAAGCATACACAACATGATGCAGCCACCACTATGCTTGAAAATATGGAGAGTTGTACTCATTAATGTGCTGTATTGGATTTGCCCTAAACAAAACACTTTGTATTCAGGACAAAACGTTAAATCGCTTTGCCAAATGTTTTGCAGTATTACTTTAGTACCTGGTTGCAAACTTGATGCATGTTTTTGGAATATTTGTATTCTGTACAGGCTTGCTTCTTTTCACTCTGTCAATTAGGTTAATATTTTGGAGTAAAACTACAATGTTGTTGATCCATCCTCAGTTTTCTCCTATCACATCCATTAAACTCTAACTGTTTTAAAGTCATCATTGGCCTCATGGTGAAATCCCTGAGCAGTTTCCTTCCTCTCCAGCAACTGAGTTAGGAAGGATGCCTGTATCTTTGTAGTGATTGGGTGTATTGATACACCACCGAAAGTGTAATTAATAACTTCATGCTCGACGGGATATTCAATGTCTGCTTTTCTTTTTACCCATCTACCAATAGGTGCACCTCTTTGCGGGGCATTGGAAAACCTCCCTGGTCTTTGTGGTTTAATCTGTTTTTGAAATTCACTGCTCGACTGACGGACCTTACAGATAATTGTATGTGTGGGGTACAGAGATGAGGTAGTCATTTGAAAATCATGTTAAACACTATTATTGTACACAGAGCGAGTCCATGCAACTTATTATGTGACTTGTTAAGCACATTTTTACTCCTGAACTTATTTAAGCTTGCCATAACAAAGGGGTTGAATACTTATTGACTCAAGAGATTTGAGCTTTTCATTTTTAATGAATTTGTAAACATTTCTAAAAACCTAATTACAATTTGACATGATGGGGTACTGACAAAACATAAAAATGTAAACCATTTTCAAATGCAGGCTGTAACAACAAAATATGGAAAAAGTCAAGCGGCGTGAATACTTTCTTAAGGCACTGTACTACACATGATCAAGGGATAGTACAGTGTGTAGTATAGTATTCTACAGTATACTACAGTTTACTACAGTTAACAGAATTCTATAGTAAACTGTCATATTTTTTATGTGGGTAGTCCAGTTGTGGCTGGAACTAGATCTAGTTTCAAAGGTATCAAGAAATAATCGTATTTGTATGTCTAGCGATCGCAAATGTACAATGTAAACATTGTTTTAATCACACTTTTGTAAGTCTCAGTCACAAATGACTGCTCCAATAAGCCCTCTATGGTGAACGAGAAACTTGTAAAATAAGGAGTCTTTCGAGTTTTTAGTTCATCGTTTGCCAAAAGGGGGTCCTGCTTTGGGCATTACAGAATCAAATGGACAAAATGAGTCAAGATTTGTTATTTTGACTGATCGAGTTGAAAAGGTCTGAGTCAGTAAAAATAGTTGAACTTCCGATCACTATTATCTACACATACTGTTCATATGATGCATGTAAGTGTATGAGTATATGTGTTGCATATCATTTGTGTATATGTGTATTTATCCATGTGTTTGCACATGGAACTGCATTTGTGTGTGTGTGTGTGTGTGTGTGTGTGTATGTGTCGGTGTTTGCACATGCATGTACATGTGCACACATCATATGGTGGATATGATAAAATACGAATCATCTTAGCACAGTGTCGTCTATTGGCACCAAATCAAAACCAACCCACCCATATTCTCAATTTCACTTCACTGCATGTCTAATGTTTCTATACAAATTCTATATACTGAACCAAAATATAAACGCAACATGCAACAATTTAAAAGATTTTACTGAGTTACAGTTCATAGAAGGAAATCAGTCAATTTAAATACATTCATTAGGCCCTAATCTATGGATTTCATATAACTGGGCAGGGGTGCAGCCATGGGTGGGCCTGGGAGGGCATAGGCCAATCAGAATGAGTTTTTCCCCACAAAAAGGCTTTATTACAGACAGAAATACTCCTCAGCAACCACCGCACCCCCGCCCCCCTCAGACGATCCTGCAGGTGAAGAAGCCGGATGTGGAGGTCCTGGGCTGGCGTCGTTACACGTGGTCTGCGGTTGTGAGGCAAGTTGGATGTACTGCCAAATTCTCTAAAACAACGTTGGAGGTGGCTTATGGTAGAGAAATTAACATTTAATTATCTGGAAACTGCTCTGTTGGATATTCCTTTAGTCAGTATGCCAATTGTATGCTCCCTCAACATTTTTGACATCTGTGGCATTGTGTTGTGTGACAAAACTGTACATTTTAGAGTGGTCTTTTATTGTCCCCAGCACAAGGTGCACCTGTGTAATGATCATGCTGTTTAATCAGCTTATTGATATGCCACACCTGTCAGGTGGATGGGTTATCTTGGCAAAGGAGAAATGCTCACTAACAGGGATGTAAACACATTTGTGGCAACAAAAATTTGATAAATACGTTTTTTGTGCATCTGGAAAATTTCTGGGATCTTTTATTTCAGCTCATGAAACATGGGACCTACACTTTACATGTTGTGTTTATATTTTTGTTCAGTTTATATAGAATCAGATCTGTCTTCGGAGGCCTTAAGCAATGTTAAGTGGAATGAAGAGTTCCGTTCCAAAATGCTATATCCATACATTTTTCACGTGTTTTTTTTAAAATCAGAAATAATTGCTTATGGGTACCTTCATCTGTGTGTAAAATATTACCGGTCATATTTTTTATTAATACATTTTAGAATAAGAAATGCAATTTCTAAAAACCAGTTTTTGCTTTGTCATTATGGGGTATTGTGTGTAGATTGATGAGGGGGAACAATTATTTAATCCATTTTAGAATAAGGCTGTAACGTAACAAGATGTGGGAAAAGTCAAGGGGTCTGAATACTTTCCGAATACACTGTAAATGAGTTTTGTTGCAAAACACTAAATATCCATTGTTTAACTGGAATGGAATGTTTATCCTGTATATTTCACTGTGATATGTGGTTACCTCACCTAGCGATCTTAAGATGAATGGACTAACTGTAAGTCGCTCTGGATAAGAGCATCTGCTAAATATTTTACATTCAGATCTCATATTACTGTATTGATTCATTTAAAAAATAAAACAATTTTGATGTCACAAATGTATTAGTTGTTCAGTTCTTTATAAACTGTGTAAAATTATTTATCTCTTTGAAATGAAACTATCAAGTGATAGATTTCAAACAAATACGTCTGTCATTGAACAACCCCATGTCTTGATTAGGTGGTGAAAAAACACAAATCTCTTTCATAAGTTCTTTAAACAATAAAAGCTAATTTACTAAAATGTCAGAAAATGTGTATATAAAGCATTTTGGAATGAAACTTTATTGAACACTCTCCCAATATCTTTCCCGTGAGATACAGTATAGGCTAGGCTACAGTGTGCTAGCTAGCGTGTTGATGAGAAGAAATATTCTATATATAGCTATTTCTATCACAGCAGGTTGGTGGCACCTTAATTGGCGAGAACGGGCTCATGGTAATGATTGGAGCAGAATCAGTGGAATGGTATCAAATACATGGTTTTCAGGTGTTTGATGCCATTCCATTTGCCCTGTTCCATCCATTATTATGAGCCGTTCTCCCCTCCGCAGCCTCCTCTGATTTCTATAGAATCAAAGCCATCAATGTTAACAGAATTAATCACTCTTTTTCCCCTTTATTTCTCCCTGTCTTTCTTGCGAGATGTACAGTCAGTGCGCTAGATAGCGCTTTGACAGGAAGACAATGAGTCATCCGGCACATAAACAAACAGAGATAGTCTGCGTCCCAAATTCTACCCTATTGCCTTTATAGTGGACTACTTTTGACCAGAGACCTATGATACCCATAGTGTGTACAGAGATAGCTTAGTGGGTTCATGCCCCCCCCCCACGGGATGTGTGATAAATTGAGATTGTGGCACTTTGGGATAATTTACAGAGGATCAAACCATTTTACTGGCTTATTCTGGATCAGTGCGAGTGTAGTCGGTCATCTGAACCCCATGGCCACAGGCTGTTCCGACTGATCTGGGTGCAGTGGAAGTGCAATCCGCCATTCATGGTTTGTGAGTGAGTGAGGGGGGAAATGAGGAATAAGTGAGTGTTTGTCTTATGTGTTTCGAAGCTTTGTGTGTATGTGTGTGTGTGCTTGTGCTGCGCATGTGTGTGTGTTGCGCATGTGTGCGTGTCAGTGTGTGTTCTTTGTATGTATGCTTGCAGGGCCGGCGTTATGGGTGGGCCTTAGGGGGCCTGGCCCGCCCTATCGTACCTCCTTGCCCGTCCAAATAAAACATTGAAATATTTAGAATTTATTTGACCGAGACGCGTGCCAACAGAAAGACTCATCAATTTCAGTTAAAGCATCCGAGCGAGCGAAACAGCGCCCCTCTGTCTCAGTATTTGTAGACCATGTATCTGATGCGGTCTGGACGAAAAGAGTATGGCATGTCATACTATTTCTGGCCAGACAGCATCAGACACATGGGCTACATATAGAGGGTCGCTGTTTTGCTCGCTCGGATGCTTTCTCCAGTGATATAGTTTCAACAGAGAAGTCAGCCACATTTTTCTAAAACAGGCTATAGGCTACATGTGCACCACCAAGTCAGAACAGTAGGCTAAGTTATGAGGAGGAAAGGGACCAAATTATTATGGTGTGGTACATGGGCTACTAACAGCTTACTACACAACATTCACTTAGTATTACTTTCTTAGCTACAGTATACATATCTCCCTGGCATATTACATCATTTATGCAGCAGCATACAATAAATTTTTGGACTCAACTTGCTGTGCTCACTTGAACAGGAAGGTGGCGCGGCGGTCCTTCTTGTGAGCAAATTTGTCATCACACTGTCATCAAAGTCTGGATTTATGGTGCTTTCAAGACAACAGGGAACTCAGAAAAAAACAAGGTTGAATCATAACGTCAGTGATCTTCAGGTCGGAGCTCTAGAAAGGGGCTTGAGTTTCCGACTTGGAATTCCGAGTTGGATGACCGTTCAAAAAGTATTTTCCCAGTCGGAGCTAATTTTTTTCAGAGTTTCCAGTCGTCTTGACCTCACTGAAGTCTGAGATTTCCCAGTTCCGTGTTTCCAGTTGTTTTGAACGTGGCAGAAGTCGTGCTGGATTGACAGCATGGCCAATGTATCCTTATAAGCTTGGAAAAGAGACCCTTGGACCACACACCCTCTCCACTGAATAGCAGGCTAGTGATTGCTTTGCAACACGTGCAGTTAGCCACTGATTCGTTCCAAACCAGTTATTGTTGAATTTGGGATTTCCAACTTGTTGTGTAATGTTTATGTCCAATGGACGATGAGCACCGATACGTTTTATCTATAACTTCTCTTCATATGACAAGGATTGAAAAGGATTTGCCAGTAGATTGTCGACTTGATTCATGATGATGACTGCTTGTCTAGCTTGCTAGCTAAGGTTTTGAAAGTATGATGTTGACACAATCAGTCCAATCAAAGTTACGGTAGATTTAACGTGATTTGACGTCATTTTATTTGTAGATTTTGCGGTGACGTAGTGTCCCCATGAGTGACAGAACACTGAGCCAATCACGGCGCAACTAGAGAACATTACCAACCCCTATGCTCCATATTTTCCACTGGCTGCCCCACCACCACAGAAAGCACTGAGCTAGACTGAAACACCTGCATTTTGGAGATGCCTTAAGAAAGTAAGAAAAAAAGACAGTTTGCATGAGGCTTTATTAACTCAAAGTTGTTGTTTTTTTTACATTGTTTGCAAACTGATGTGTGACACATATTAATGCCAAAATAACATGCAAAACAGCCAACAAAAATATACAGTACCAGTCAAAATTTTGGACACACCTACTCATTCAAGGATTTTTCTTTATTTTGTACTATTTTCTACATTGTAGAATAATAGTGAAGACATCAAAACTATGAAATAACACACATGGAATCATGTAGTAAACTAAAAAGTGTTAAACAAATCAAAATATATTTTATATTTGAGATTCTTCAAAGTAGCCACCCTTTGCCTTGATGACAGCTTTGCACACTCTTGGCATTCTCTCAACCAGCTTCATGAGGGGCATTTCAATTAACAGGTGTGCCTTAAAAGTTAATTTGTGGAATTTATTTCCTTCTTAATGCATTTGAGCCAATCAGTTGTGTTGTGACAAGGTAGGGGGGGATATACAGAAGATAGCCCTATATGGTAAAAGACCAAGTCCATATTATGGCAATAACAGCTTAAATAAGCAAAGCGAAACGACAGTCCATCATTACTTTAAGACATGAAGGTCAGTCAATACGGAACATTTCAAGAACTTTTAAAGTTTATTCAAGTGCAGTCGCAAAAACCATCAAGCGCTATGATGAAACTAGCTCTCATGAGGACCGCCACAGGAAAGGAACACCCAGAGTTACCTCTGCTGCAGAGGATAAGTTCCTTAGAGTTACCAGCCTCAGAAATCGGCAATTAACTGCACCTCAGATTGCAGCCCAAATAAACGCTTCACAGAGTTCAAGTAACAGACACATCTCAACATCAACTGTTGCAAAGAAACCACTACTAAAGGACACCAATAAGAAGAAGAGACTTGCTTGGGCCAAGAAACACAAGCAATGGACATTAGACCGGTGAAATCTGTCCTTTGGTATGATGAGTCCAGATGTGAGATTTTTGGTTCCAACCGCCGTGTCTTTGTGAGACGCAGAGTAGGTGAACGAATGATCTCTGCATGTGTGGTTCCCAACGTGAAGCATGGAGGTGGTGGTGTGATGGTGCTTTGCTGCTGACACTGTCAGTGATTTATTTAGAATTCAAGGCACACTTAACCAGCATGGCTACCACAGCATTCTGTAGCGATACGCCATCCCATCTGGTTTGCGCTTAGTGGGACTATCATTTGTTTTTCAACCGGACAATAACCCAAAACACACCTCCAGGCTGTGTAAGGGCTATTTGACCAAGAAGGAGAGTGATGGAGTGTTGCATCAGATGACCTGGCCTCCACAATCACCCAACCTCAACCCAATTGAGATGTTTTGGGATGAGTTGGACCACAGAGTGAAGGAAAAGCAGCCAACAAGTGCTCAGCATATGTGGGAACTCCAAGATTGCCAAGAGTGTGCAAAGCTGTCATCAAGGCAAAGGGTGGCTACTTTGAAGAATCTAAAATATATTTTGATTTGTTAAACACTTTTTTGGTTACTACATGATTCCATATGTGTTATTTCATCGTTTTGATGTCTTCACTATTAGTCTACAATGTAGAAAATAGTACAAATAAAGAAAAACCCTTGAATGAGTAGGTGTGTCCACATTTTTTGACTGGTACTGTATATTACTAGTATTACTTTGTTTTATCATGCCCAGCTCATGAGGCCCCTTGATGATGTGAAGCCTGAAGCAATTGCACCTTCTGCCTAATGGTAAGTCTGCTGAAAGACATGTCTTCTGAGCATTATGATCTACTTTTACATAATGATGTTATACAGTAGGTGGCTAAGCAAGGGTAATGCTCTCAAGAGAGTATGTGTATGCGATTGCCGCCACAAGAAAGCCAACATATATTCATAGCAGAGGTTTGTTTTTTGAGTGACATCTTCAATCACTTGGAGACTACAAGGGAAGGGATAAAACAGTTATTGACATGATTGAAGAACTGACTGCTTTACAAAACAAATTGGTTATTTTGTACTCTGATTTGAGCTCAAACAAAAGGCTCCATTTCCCTACACCGCACAACTATATCCAGTCATCATCAGCACAGATCACTCCTGTGATGTTGGAGTTTTTAGATAAACTGAAAGCTAACTTTGCAACAAGATTTGATGAGTTATCTCCCCACGGTGGTGATGCAGTTTGTTGACAGGAAAGAATGAAATTAAATAGATATAGAACAGAATGTGATGCTTGTCAACTGAGATATGCCATGCATAAAATGTTTCCTATGTGTAAAAAAACTAAAAGAAAAACGAAATAATGAAATCATAAAGTAATAAATAGAACAGAATGTGATGTAGTACCCTATAAAATCTGTTAAATTTTTTGCCTGATTCTTTTTTTCCCAAAATTCCGTTTTCGAAGTTTAGTTTTCCAGTTTTTTTATTTGTATTTATTTTTTAGGTTTCTGCTTTAAAAATAACATGTATTTATTTTTTTACAATAAAATTGGATCTTGTAAGTCTACAACAATGCTTAAACCACATCAGGAGACAACTTTTGAGGTTTGTGAAAAATAGAAGAAATTTAGATTTTTAGGTGTAGATACCCTTTAATGTAAGTGTGCACCAGCAAGAGACCATTGTTTGGTTAGCGATGTTTGTTTCTGCTCATGTGATTGCAGAGTTCGCAAAACAAATGTCCTCTGGATTGATGCAAATAATCATGATATCATTCTACCAGGTAGGCATAGGCTACTTTGTAGTTAACATTTCATTGAGTAGGTTTTGGGGAAAGCCTTTCCATCTCTATCAGAAGGACATTATCACTAGCATCATCACTAATGGCTACACAAAGTGTAGACATACGAGCGCACCGCACCAGAGCATCAAGGTGCACCATGTAGTGCACCCTATCACCATATAGTGCACTACTTTTGACCAGACCCCTATGGCCCTGGTCAAAAGTAGTGCACTATATAGGGAGCCATTTGAGACGTAGCCCCTGACTGTGGAGGATCCCTCTACCCTTGCAGTATACAGTACAGACCCATTTCCCAATGGCTTAATGTCCGTAAACAATCTGAGCTCACGCTTGTCTCGAGCATCTCTGGCGAAGACATCAATGGCGATGTTAGTTGCGATTTAGATTAATTATCCTATATCGGCATAGACTCATATCTGCTCATGAGCACTACAAGCGTGTTATAATGTCGATAGAGGGCGATATTAAATCTTTGTGATATATTCAGTATAGTATTTTTTACATTAGGGATACAGAGGTATATTGTATCAGATGTATTCATTTTGTGGGTAAGTGTTGAACATGGCATGGCCAAGGCCCCTAGCACCGTGTCTAATGTCTCTGATAAGCACAGATCTAGGATCAACTGTCCCTACCATCCCTTACAAGCATCTTCAACCTTCTACAGAGTAGGTGATTTGATGAAGACATGAGCTATAAAATGAATTATGCATGTCATAAACAGAAATTAGACATGTATTACACATGAAGTAGGCATGTACTACACAGGAATGACACAGGCTTAGGAAACTATTCAAATCAAATCAAATTTGATTGGTCACATACACGTATTTAGCAGATGTTATTGCGGGTGTAGCAAAATGCTTGTGTTCCTAGCTCCAACAGTGCAATAGTATCTAAAACAGTGCAGTAGTATCTAAAAAAAAGTTGTATTTCTGGTCGCAATGCTGGTGAGTTACCACCCCTCTGATATCCAAAAGTTATTTCCGGCTATTATTCATCCCATGGACATATTACCAAAGATGTTGTGGCCTTCAACCAGATTGACTCAGAATCAGTATTGGGTAATACAGAGGCATGTTCATTTGTTAGTTTTTTGTTGTTATTTAAAAGGAGTGGGGCAATCCCACTCCTCACATATTTTTGGGTTTATTGGATAGGACAGAGGAAAGAGTGGCTGAAATAGCAGTGTGCGGGATTGGAACCCATGCTGCAGCGGTATATGTGATTCAGAGGTAGCGGCTTAGACCACTAGACCACCCCAGGCCGCGGCAGGTTCATTTGTATGAGCAGCAGCGAGACAGATTCACTCAAACAGCTCCACTCGGTAAAAGCTAAAAGGCTAATAGCGATCATCATAGATAAAAGCCAAGGAATTACATTCATCCTGGAGCCAAAATTCTAGTCTCTCCCCCTCTAATGTGCAATACATCCACTCCACTTCCACTGTGTTTCGCTCGTACAGACAAACTTAAATACAATCTGAATTATGGATGAATCGGCTGCGTGCATATCATTCATTCTTCTCTCCCACAGATTATACCTCAGTTATTATTAATTATTTTAGGATTTTCTGTTGAGAGAGTGTTGTTGGCAACTGCGAAGCAGATGGATTCTCAGATTTACACAAAGGCGAAGAGAGGAGATGCACATATAGGATTGAGTGATATGAGGAACAAGAACAGATCACACTATAACTGTTTGTCTGGACCAATCACATATATATCTATATTTGTAATTCATTTGAAGAACTGTAGTTCTGTAGCTAACACACACACACAGAGAGAGAGAGAGAGAGAGAGAGAACAACTTGGCTCCATAGACTAGTGTACGTGTGATCTTTTATGGCGTCTTTAACATGTCTGCTCAGGCAGAATTCAAGACATGAGCAAAGGAGTTACGCAGTAAATCATTCAGCCTATGTGTCTGACAGTATTACAATCGGTAACGACGCTAACAGCTCTAAAATAAACACAGCGCAAGGACAGGTCCGCATCGGGATCAGCATGGGTGTCAGTAACAGTGGCTGAATAGAACGCTCCTCATTGTGTGGTTGTCGATGGCCCTGGCCTGTTCCAACGGGTGTCTATGACAGTGGCCGACTAGAACGCTCCTCACTGAGCGGTTGTCTGTCTATGGTCCTGTTCCATTCGAAATTATCCCTTTCACTTTTACCTTCACTTGAGTGATCCTTAGCTTCCTTGACGTTTCAGCGAGGCAGCCCTTCATGAGCAAGTGGGGTGAATGAGGGAGGGGGTTGTAGTCATTTGGATTGGAACAACCAACAACCCCTTACGACACAGATGGTGTTCTTAGGCGTGACCCACCTCTGTCAAATCCTGCTTACATATCATCTCGTAAACATCAAGGTGTAGCCTCCACATATCAACAAAAGCCAACTGTGTCATCATACTGTAAATTTTTTGTCATCAAGTGGTTGATGGTTTTAAATCATTCTTAACAAGCTTGGATCTAAACCTTCTCCCTTGGCAGAGCCTCGACTCTTTTCTGGACAAAACTTTATTTCCAAATAACATTATTTTGCCTTTGGTACCCCTGCACATTGAATAAGGTACTGTGGCACTGACCTGTATATACATTAGCATTCTCGTGTTGTTTAATTCTCATCGTAGTTCTTGTGTGGTTTTTATTCTTACTTTTAATTTTTACTCTATTTTCTATTATTATCTATATTATTATCACAGCATTGATGGGAAAGAGCTCTCAAGGTAAAGCATTTCCCTATACTGTTTTACACCTGTTGTATCCTGTGCACGTGGAGAATAAACTTTGAAACTTGAAACTAATATGTTTTCCAAATAATCAAGGTCAAGTGTAGGGACGCCTAAAATATTAGGTCGATCACTACATCTATGAAATTTTCGGCCCAGACGGCATCCCAAGCCGCGTCCTCAGAGCATGTGCAGACTGGAGTGTTTATGGACATATTCAATCTCTCTATCCCAGTCTGTTGTCCCTACTTCTTTCAAGATGTCCACCATTGTTCCTCTACCCAAGAAAGTGAAAGTAGCTGAACTAAATGAATATCGTCCTGTAGAACTCACTTCTGTCATCATGAAGTGCTTTTAGAAGCTAGTTAAAGTGGAACTGAAACGCTTAAAATCAACCTACAACATTGTTTTACATGTCAATGTTAGGTAACATTGTTGAACATAAAAAAAATGTTGAGTGCCTTTCACAATCTTAGCGAGATGTGGCCATATTGAAACAATGTCATGGGAATGGTAAAGTGTCCGCGCGTCTATTTTACTAATGGATTTTTTTATCAAGACTGATCAAGAAGTGAATAAACCAGCGGTTCCCAAACTAGGGGTCGCGACCCCATGTGTCACCTGATATGAAAATGGGGTCACGTGAGAATTTCAAAAATTATATACAGTACCAGTCAAAAGTTTGGACACACAAATCAAATGTATTGGTCACATACACATGGTTAGCAGATGTTATTGCGAGTGTAGCGAAATGCTTGTGCTTCTAGTTCCGACAGTGCAGCAATATCTAGCAAGTAATATCTAACAGTTCCACAACAAAAACCTAATACACATAAATCTAAGTAAAGGAATGCAATAAGAATATATAAATATATGGATGAGCAATGTCATTATCAGAGTGGCACAGGCTAAGATGCAATAGATAGTATAGAATACAGTATATACATAAGAGATGGGTAATGCAAGATATGTAAACATTATTAAAGTGGCATTATTAAAGTGACCATTTTTCCATTTATTAAAGTGGCCAGTGATTTTTAAGTCTGTATGTAGGCAGCAGCCTCTCTGTGCTAGTGATGGCTGTTTAACAGTCTGATGGCCTTGAGATAGAAGCTGTTTTTCAGTCTCTCTGTCCCAGCTTTGATGCACCTGTACTGACCTCGCCTTCTGGATGATAACGGGGTGAACAGGCAGTGGCTCGGGTGGAAGTTGTCCTTGATTATCTTTTTGGCCTTCCTGTGACATCGGATGCTGTAGGTGTCCTGGAGGGCAGGTAGTTTGCCCCCGGTGATGCGTTGTGCAGACCGCACCACCCTCTGGAGAGCCCTGCGGTTGTGGGCGGTGCAGTTGCCATACCAGGCGGTGACACAGCCCGACAGGATGCTCTCAATTGTGCATCTGTAAAGGTTTGTGAGGGTTTTAGGTGACAGGCCTAATTTCTTCAGCCTCCTGAGGTTGAAGAGATGCTGTTGTGCCTTCTTCACCACACTGTCTGTGTGGGTGGACCATTTCAGTTTGTCAGTGATATGTATGCCGAGGACCTTAAAATGTTCAACCTTCTCCACTGCTGTCCCGGCGATGTTGATAGGAGGGGTACCCCCTCTGCTGTTTCCTGAAGTCCACGATCATCTCCTTTGTTTTTTTGACGTTGAGTGAGAGGTTATTTTCCTGACACCACACTCAAAGAGCCCTCACCTCCTCCCTGTAGGCTGTCTCATCGTTGTTTGTAATCAAGCCTACTACTGTTGAGTCGTCTGCAAACTTGAAGACTACACCTACTCATTCAAGGGTTTTACTTAATTTTTTACTATTTTCTACATTGTTGAATAATAGTGAAGACATCAAAACTATGAAATAACACACATGGAATCATGTAGTAACCCAAAAAGTGTTAAACAAATCAAAATATATGTTAGATTCTTCAAAGTAGCCACCCTTTGCCTTGATGACAGCTTTGCACATTCTCTCAACCAGCTTCACCTGGAATGCTTTTCCAACAATCTTGAAGGAGCTCCCACATATGCTGAGCACTTGTTGGCTGCTTTTCCTTCAGTCTGCGGTCCAACTCGTCCCAAACCATCTCAATTGGGTTGAGGTCGGGTGATTGTGGAGGCCAGGTCATCTGTTGAAAAACAAATGATAGTCTCACTAAGCCCAAACCAGATGGGATGGCATATCGCTGCAGAATGCTGTGGTAGCCATGCTGGTTAAGTGTGCCTTGAATTCTAAATAAAATCACTAACAGTGTCACCAGCAAAGCACCCCCATACCATCACACCTCCTCCTCCATGCTTCATGGTGGGAACTACACATGTAATCAGTTCACCCACACTGCGTCTCACAAAGACACGGCGGTTGGAACCAGAAATCTCCAATTTGGACTCCAGACTAAAGGACACATTTCCACCTGTCTAATGTCCATTGCTCGTGTTTCTTGGCCCAAGCAGGTCTCTTCTTCGCCCATTCTCATCGACGGGGCTGTAGCGGAACAGGTTGAAAGCTTCAAGTTCCTTGGTGTCCACATCAGGAGACTGAAAAGATTTGTCATGGATCCTCAAAAAGTTAGTTATCCAGCTGCACCATCGAGCGCATCCTGACTGGTTGCATCACTGCCTGGTATGGCAACTGCTCGGCCTCCGACCGCAAGGCACTACAGAGGGTAGTTTGTACGGTCAAGTACATCACTGGGGCCAAGCTTCCTGCCATCCAGGACCTCTATACCAGGCGGTGTCAGAGGAAGGCCCTAAAAATTGTCAAAGACTCCAGCCACCCTAGTCATAGACCGTTCTCTCTGCTACTGCACGGCAAGTGGTACCGGAGCGCCAAGTCTAGGTACAAAAGGCTTCTTAACAGCTTCTACCCCCAAGCCATAAGACTCCTGAACAGCTAATCATGGCTACCTGGACTATTTGCATTGTCCCCCCTCCTCCACCCCACCCCACCCCCTCTTTTACGCTGCTGCTACTCTGTTTATTTATACATAGGCACTAACTCTACCCACACTAACCGCTGGCCCCGCACATTGACTCTGTACAGGTACCCCCGTACATAGCCTCTCTACTGTTATTTTATTTTACTGCAGCTCTTTAATTACTTGCTCTTTTAATTTTTTACTTAACACTTTTTTTTTTCTTCTTTAAACTGCCTTGTTGGTTAAGGGCTTGTAAGTAAGCATTTCACCGGTTTTATTCGGTGCATGTTGCAAATTAAATTTGATTTGAATGTATTCTTATTGGTGTCCTTTAGTAGTGGTTTCTTTGCAGCAATTCGACCATGAAGGCCTGATTCATACAGTCCCCTTTGAACAGTTGATGTTGAGATGTGTCTGTGACTTGAACTCTGTGAAGCATTTATTTGGGCTGCAATTTCTGAGGCTGGAAACTCTAATAAACGTATCCTCTGCAGCAGAGGTAACTCTGGTTCTTCCATTCCTGTGGCGGTCCTCATGAGAGCCAGTTTCATCATAGCGCTTGATGGTTTTTGCGACTGCACTTGAAGAAACGTTCAAAGTTCTTGAAATTTTCCGGATTGACTGACCTTCATGTCTTAATATAATGATGGACTGTCGTTTCTCTTTGCTTATTGGAACTGTTCTTGCCATAATATGGGCTGGGTCTTTTATCAAATAGGGCTATCTTCTGTATACCCCACCTACCTTGTCACAACACAACTGATTGACTCAAAAGCATTAAGAGGGAAATAAATTCCACAAATTAACATTTAAGAATGCACACCTGTTAATTGAAATGCATTCCAGGTGACTACCTCATGAAGCTGGTTGAGAGAATGCCAAGAGTTTGCAAAGCTGTCATCAAGGCAAAGGGTGGCTATTTGAAGGATCTCAAATATAAAATAGATTTATTTGTTTAACACTTTTTTCATTACTACATGATTCCATATGTTTTATTCCATAGTTTTGATGTCTTCACTATTATTCTACAATGTGAAAAATAGTAAAAATATAGAAAAATCCTGGAATGAGTAGGTGTGTCCAAACTTTTGAATGGTGCATTCGGAAAGTATTCCGACCCCTTGAAAATGTCCACATTTTGTTACGTTGGTTTTTGCTCTGACATGCACTGTCAACTGTGAGACCTCATATAGACAGGCGTGTGCCTTTCCAAATCATGTCCAGTCAATTGAATTTACCACAGGTGGACTCCAATCAAGTTGTAGAAACATCTCAAGGATTATCAATATAAACAGGATGCAACTGAGCTCAATTTCGAGTTTCATAGCAAAGGGTCTGAATACTTATGTAAATAAGGTATCGGTTTTATTTCTTTTATAAATTTGCTAACATTTCTGAAAACCTGTTTTCGCTTTGTCATTATGGGGAATTGTGTGTAGATTGCTGAGGATTTCTATTTATTTAATCAATTTTAGAATAAGGCTGTAACATAACAAAATGTGAGTGGTTTCTGGAAACTAGGCGTATGTTGCGTGTCACTATTTCACAGGAGAGCCATTTGAACGTAAACATTTTTTTTATCAAAATGCTTTTTTTTGCAGAAAAAGTGTTTGGTCTCCACTTTCTGAAGGACCGAGTTTTGATATCAGTAGAATTCGAGTATGATAGCTAAGGAGATGGAGATAAGTCTGGCGTTTGATTGCAAATATGCAGACGGAGTCGAAAAGAGAACACACTGTTGTATAAAACACCGGTCTCCGGATTACATCTTCAAACTAAGGGCAACCATGGCATCCGTGACAGAGAGGGAGAAGCGTCCATCCACGTATACGAGTAAGATAGTCTAGCTAGCTACATTTTTCAGATATTACACGTTTCTAATTTTGTCAGAAAGTCGTTTTCATTTCAAGTTAAAGTTTACTATTAGCTAGCTAGCTAACGTTAGCTGGCTGGCTCGCAAGCTAACATTACGTGTATGATCTGTGTAGTAATACTATTCGTATCTCAGACCATTTACATTGCTAGTTATAGCCTAATGTTAGCTAGCCAACATTAAGCCTGGTTGGTTAGCTACCTGCAGATTCATACATGGTAGTAACGTTATGAGTTGTGATTATGGTTCATTGTTTAGCTAGCTAGCTAGCTACATGTCTAAACAAAAGACTCCACTATGCAAGTAACCATTTTCATAGAATGTGCATAACATCACTGCGACAATTGTCGATAGACGTAGCTGGTAAATTCGCTCTGGCTATCTACTCCGATTTCAGAGCACTCTCGTCTGAGTGTACCAGAGCGCACAATAACTGACAAATTTACGAACGCTCAACATCCGTTGAATATGGCCGGTGTCAGTAAACGCTGGCAAAAAAGCTTAATTAAATTGTTGCCAGCAGCACAGTTGCAGTCACCAACGCTCTGGATAACATAAAAACAGCCTAACCAGCTCTGCTAGGGCGAGTAAAATGGGCAGAGTTAGCTGTTCTCTCATTTGTGTCTGGAATAGCTAGCAAGCTAGCCAATGTTTTTGGTTGCTTGACTGCTGATGTTAGGTCAAAACGCTCAAATCAACCCTACTCCTCGGCCAGAGCGTCCGGTGTGCGCTCTGAACGCTCCGAGAGCAAAACACTCTGAATTTATGAACGGACAATCTGACAACGCTCTGAGTTTACGAACACCTAGAAAACACTCTGGCACTCCAGATTAAATTCACGAACACTACCGTAGTATAAACCAGCCTTTAGTCTTGAAATCTTTGGTTGTTTAGTACATGGCCTCACATGTGAATCCTTAAAGAGATGGGTGGGGCTAAAGCTTAAGAGGGTGTGAACGATGCTGAATGGGTGTAGACAAAGAAGAGCCCTCCAGTATGTGTACCAAAACATTCAAGGGCCATTTTCTCAAAAGTGATTTTACAAGTTGATCAACTTTCAATGCAGAATTACTTTCCCAATGTTCCTCAACTGTGGCTCTGAGTCAATTTTTTTGCATTTCACCTATTCTTTCTCCCCAATTGGTAGTTACAGTCTTGTCCCATCGCTGCAACTCCCCTACGGACTCAGGAGAGGCAAAGGTCGAGAGCCATGCATCCTCCGAAACACGACCCTGCATCCTCCGAAACACGACCCTGCCAAGCCGCACTGCTTCTTGACACACTGCTCGCTTAACCCGGAAGCCAACCGCACCAATGTATCGGAGGAAACACTGTATAGCTGGTGACCCGAAGTCAGCGTGCATGCGCCCGGAGTCGCTAGAGCGCAATGGAACAAGGACATCTCAGCCAGCCAAACCCTCCCCTAACCCGGACGACGCTGGGCCTCCCGGTCACGGCCGGCTGTGACACAGCCCGGGATCGAACCCGGATCTGTAGTGACGCCTCTAGCACTGTGATGCAGTGCCTTAGACCGCTGTGCCACTCGGGAGGCCCCAGAGTGTCTACTTTTATCCAATGTAAAAAACACAATTTCAAATTTTGCTACATAGGACCAAATCGAGCTGGTCGGTCACAAATGTAGAAAAGGTAAAGGGGTCTGAATACTTTCCGAATGCACTGTATATTCTCACAGAAACTACCGGTAGTTCGAAAAACTTGGTATCATATTTCTGTCATGCTGCTTTGTAGACAACTCCAACCACCTCACGCCCCGGGTTTTCAGCCAATCAGTGGCCGCCACTAAGCGGAGCGCAGACCAAGCCATAACAGTTTGAACCCGATGGTTAGTGCTGGCAAGTGCAGACATAGACGAGGGTATAGCCTACTATTGTACATTATTCTCCCAATTATAATTATATGTACACTAATCTTCCAACATTACCATGGGTTGAAGAACTGAATATGGCAACTTTCAGGATGAATCAAACCACTGAATTTTTTATTCATCAATATATTTAGTGCGTAAAGGCGCTCCAAACCAGTTTTCTAGGATTCATAAATACTTTCCTAACCCTAAATAATCTACAAGATCTGAGTATTTTTTTAATCTACCAATTGGTGCTGAAACGGAGATGAATATGCATATATTTAGATGTCTTTCATTCATCCCTAATATTCTGAACCCGTTCTCTCTATATTCTACACTCTTAGAAAAAAGGTGCTATCTAGAACCTTAAAGGGTTCTTCGGCTGTCCCCATAGGTGAACCCTTTCTACAGAGGGTTCTACCTGGAACCCAAAAGGGTTCTACCTGGAACCCAAAAGGGTTCTATTTGGAACCCAAAAGGGTTCTATTTGGAACCAAAAAGGGTTCTACTTGGAACCAAAAAGGGTTCTCCTTTGGGGACACCCGAAGAACCATTTTGGAACACTTTTTCTAAGAGTGTAGTGAGTCTGTTGACAAAATTCTAACAAAAAATGTACACCGCATATAAAGGGATGGCTTAAGATAAATATACTGAAAACCCTATTGAATGAAAACTCCACGAGAAAATCTGTTGGCCAGCAAGTGGGAGGGGTTTTCAACAGTTGAATGACATTTATTCAGAGTGTCCAAGGTAGCGACACCTGCAGAGCGAGTTACGCGACTGAATAAGGCAAGTCTGGACACCAAATACAGAGAAGTGCGTAGGAAAGCCGTAAATTGTCTTAGAGTAGGAGTGCGATTGTGACAGTCAGACTTATCTTCTTCTCCATCATACTCTCCTGTCAATAAAACTCTCCAAGCCTCACATCTCCAACCCCAAGATACATGTATCTCCCTATGTGTGTGTGTGTGTGTGTGGTTGCTGCTGCGTACGAACGGGCATGTGTGTGACTTGCATATGTTTATGTTATACCCCCTGCACACGATACATTCTGCTCCCTCTGTCAAATCCCTCGAGATACCCAGTAAAATCCCGTCAGGGAACTCTACCATTTGCATTCATCGCCAAGCAACAGTTGACCTGTGTCACCAACACAACCCCAAGAGAGAAAGAACAAACTGGTTATGCAACTGTTGTGTTACGACCTCAGAAAGTCTCTTCAGGAGCTACAAGTATGCATAACATGATGGTATATATATATATATATATATATATATATATATATATATATATATATATATATATATATATATATATATATATATATATATATATATGGTAATATAATATGTTATCATGAGTTTTGGTATAGACTAATTTCACATCTTACAATAGAAGTCCAAGGGATGTTCTTGTTTGGGCTACCTCCTTGTATGCATGATATGATCTTGTGGGCTTTATTCTGATCAATATTTGAATACCACTTTGCCCTCATATGTTATTATACACTGAGTGTACAAAACATCAACAACACCATGACATAGAGACACCAGGTGAATCCATGTGAAAGCTATGATCCCTTATTGATGTCACTAGTTAAATCCACTTCAAATCAGTGTAGATGAAGGGGAGGAGACAGATTAAATAATACTTTTTAAGCCTTGAGACTATTGAGACATGGATTGTGCATGTGTTCCATTCAGAGGGTGAATAGGCAAGGCAAAATATTTAAGTGACTTTGAACGGGGTATGGTAGTAGATGCCAGGCACACCAGTTTGTTTCAAGAACTGCAACGCTGCTGGGTTTTTCACGCTCAACAGTTTCCCATGTGTATCAAGAATGGTCCACCACCCAATGGACATCCAACCAACTTGACAACTGTGGGAAGCATTGGAGTCAACATGGGCCAGCATCCCTGCGGAACGCTTTCGACACCTTGTAGAGTCCATGCCCTGACGAATTGAGGCTGTTCTGAGGGCAATAGGGGGGAGGGGGGTGCAACTCAATATTAGGAAGGTGTTCCTAATGTTTGGTATACTCAGTCACAGGAGGTTAGTGGCTACATAATTGGGAATGACGGGCTCGTGGTAATGGCTGGAGTGGAATGGTATAAAATACATCAAACACATGGCTTGACGCCATTCCATTCGCGCCGTTCCAACCATTAATATGAGCCATCCTCCCCTCAATCGCCTCTACTGTACTCAATGTATATTAAATCAGAAGTTATGTATACAATAAAACAATACAATTACGTAGTTTAAACAGGTGCTCATACTTTATAACAAGTAGTCTACCAAAGGTATTATAATGGTGACATACAAATCCCATTCAAACTAATACTGAAGAAGACATAACGTTTCAGTCAATGATGGACGTAGTTGTTATAACTTAATATTTAATCTTGAAATCTAAAACACATCAATAAGCAGGATAGGGGAGGGATGTAGCTCAGTTGGTTGAGCATGGCGTTTGCAACGCCAGGGTTGTGGGTTCAATTGCAACGCCAGGGTTGTGGGTTCGATATTGATTTTTTTTTATATTGATTTTTTTTTAATGATGTATGCACTCACTAACTGTAAGTCGCTCTGGATAAGAGCGTCTGCTAAATGACTAAAATGTAAATGTAAAAGTACAGGAAGAGTAAGTAGACTGAGGAAATTACTATTCAGAGAACACCCAGCCAACAATAGCCAGGCAACAAGTAGCACAGCAGTCCTACAAACAATAATATCCTACATATCCCATAGATAATCCCAAATCCTTGGTTTAGTCTAGGCGTCCAGTGGCAGAAGGCTGTATTTCCACTGTCAATCAATACTACTCCAGACTGGATCCCACAGCTGCCACCAACGCGCCACTCTCATGCACACCTACAGTTGAAGTCAGAGGTTTACATACACCTTAGCCAAATACATTTAAACTCAGTTTTTCACAATTCCTGACATTTAATCCTGGTAAAAATGTCCTGACTTAGGTCAGTTAGGAATACCACTTTATTTTAAGAATGTGAAATGTCATGGATTGAGGTCAGGGATTTGTGATGGCCACTCCAATACCTTGACTTTGTTGTCCTTAAGCCATTTTGCCACAACTTTGGAAGTATGCTTGGGGTCATTGTCCATTTGGAAGACCCATTTGTGACCAAGCTTTAACTTCCTGACTGATGTCTAGAGATGTTGTTTCAATATATCCACAATTTTCCTTCCTCATGATGCCATCTATTTTGTGAAGTGCACCAGTCCCTCCTGCAGCAAAGCACCCCCACAGCATGATTCTGCCACCCCCCGTGCTTCACGCTTGGGATGGTGTTCTTCGGCTTGCAAGCAACGTCCTTTTTCCTCCAAACATAATGATGGTCATTATGGCCAAACAGTTCTATTTTTGTTTCATCAGACCAGAGGACATTTCTCCAAAAAGTACGATCTTTGTCCCCATGTGCAGTTGCAAATCATAGTCTGTCTTTTTTATGGCGGTTTTGGAGCAGTGGCTTCGTCCTTGCTGAGTGGCCTTTCAGGTTATGTCGATATAGGACTTGTTTTACTGTGGATATAGGTACTTTTGTACCCGTTTCTTCCAGCATCTTCACAAGGTCTTTTGCTGTTGTTCTGGGATTGATTTGCACTTTTCGCACCAAAGTACATTCATCTCTAGGAGACAGAACGTGTCTCCTTCCTGAGCGGTATGACGGCTGCGTGGTCCCATGGTGTTTATACTTGCGTACTATTGTTTGTACAGATGAACGTGGTACCTTCAGGCATTTGGAAATTGCTCCCAAAGGACGAACCAGACTTGTGGAGGTCTACAATTTTTTTCTGAGGTCTTGGCTGATTTAGTTTGGTTTTCCTATGATGTCAAGCAGAGAGGCACTGAGTTTAAAAGGTAGGCCTTGAAATATATCCACAGGTACACCTCCAATTGACTCAATTTATGTCAATTAGCCTATCAGAAGCTTCTAAATCCATGACATAATTTTCTGGAATTTTCCAAGCTGTTTAAAGGCACAGTCAACTTAGTGTATGTAAACTTCTGACCCACTGGAATTGTGATACAGTGAATTATAAGTGAAATCATCTGTCTATAAACAATTGTTGGAAAAATTACTTGTGTCATGTCATGCACAAAGTAGATGTCCTAACCGACTTGCCAAAACTATAGTTTGTTAACAAGAAATTTGTGGTGGTTGAAAAACGAGTTTTAATAACTCCAACCTAAGTGTACGTAAACTTCCGACTTCAACTGTACATCCCAGTGTCTCATACACTAATTTTATGTCTGCCTGCTGTGTCCCTTAAGACTCATTTATACATTACTCAAGTACGCAATGCAAAAAATGCAATTAGCTACGCAGAATGGTGATCCTAATTGCATTCTTGCATTGCGTTTCTACATTTTCCTTTAGGCCTACTGCTTTTATCCACTAAAGATTTGACACAACATCAATCAATAGGATCTAGAAAAGGAAAATATAGTTGTAAGGTACGTTTGCAATGTTTGTCAATGTTTTTAAAAAACATTTCTTAGAACATTCCCACAACATCTTAAGAATGATGCATAGATACATCCTTTGTGAAATTCAGAATGATCTCTAATCGTTACTTAAGATCCAAAATACTTTTTATTGACAATGCTGGAATTATTGAACTGTACTCCCTTCTCCAATAACATTCTTGAAACACATTTCATTGCTTATTTGGTTTAGAAACCTTCACCTTCACATTGACTGTTTTCCTGACAACATAATGAAAATGTTCCATAACTTCGACTTCCTTTTAATCAACATTCCCAGAAACTTCAACAAACCAAATGTTGTCAGCAAATGTCGGTAACTATCCCACCGCTGCCACCACTTGCTATACAGACTCAGGATTGGATTAAATCCGTGCCACTGAAGTTCGGCGTTACAGCGTGATTGAAATTTAAAGGCAATGTTCCCGCGTTGGCGGAGACTGCATTCACGGTAAACGATGCATGTCGGCTCAATCGGAAATTACCTTTACATTTCGATCGCACAATCTGTAACGCTTCAGCGATACAGATTGAATCGAGCCCTCACTCTTAAGATAGCACATCCCGCACTACCCTCTTTTTTGATCCCTTAGGCCTGTTGCCTTTTTACCCAGACTGAAGCTTTGTTTATACCTGGCGCTAACATGAATCCTTTGTCCTGATCTTGTCCACATTCTGGTTGTGCCCACATGTTCAGATACGCATCTACAGCTATTAAAATGTCTCTTATCCATCCACTGTGTCCGCATTGTGAATAGATGTCCTGGTCCCTCCCTGTATGCAAATCATTTGATGGATATTCTTAAAAATGACATTTATTTATTTATTTTAAAACACATAGTGAGGGAAAAAAGTATTTGATCCACTGCTGATTTTGTACGTTTACCCACTCACAAAGAAATTATCAGTCTATAATTTTAATGGTAGGTTTATTTGAACAGTGAGAGACAGAATAACAACAAAAAAATCCAGAAAAACTCATGTCAAAAATGTTATAAATGGATTTGCATTTTAATGAGGGAAATAAGTATTTGACCCCTCTGCAAAACATGACTTAGTACTTGGTGGCAAAACCCTTGTTGGCAATCACAGAAGTCAGACGTTTCTGGTAGTTGGCCACCAGGTTTGCACACATCTCAGGAGGGATTTTGTCCCACTCCTCTTTGCAGATCTTCTCCAAGTCATTAAGGTTTCGAGGCTGACGTTTGGCAACTCGAACCTTCAGCTCCCTCCACAGATTCTCTATGGGATTAAGGTCTAGGCCACTCCAGGACCTTAATGTGCTTCTTCTTGAGCCACTCCTTTGTTGCCTTGGCCGTGTGATTTGGGTCATTGTCATGCTGGAATACCCATCCACGACCCATTTTCAATGCCCTGACTGAGGGAAGGAGGTTCTCACCCAAGATTTGACGGTACATGGCCCCGTCCATCGTCCCTTTGATGCGGTGATGTTGTCCTGTCCCCTTAGCAGAAAAACACCCCCAAAGCATAATATTTTCACCTCCATGTTTGACGGTGGGGATGGTGTTCTTGGGGTCATAGGCAGCATTCCTCCTCCTCCAAACACGGCGAGTTGAGTTGATGCCAAAGAGCTCGATTTTGGTCTCATCTGAACACAACACTTTCACCCAGTTCTCCTCTGAATCATTCAGATGTTCATTGGCAAACTTCAGATGGGCCTGTATATGTGCTTTTTTGAGCAGGGGGACCTTTGGGCGCTGCAGGATTTCAGTCGTTCACGGTGTAGTGTGTTACCAATTGTTTTCTGGGTGACTATGGTCCCAGCTGCCTTGAGATCATTGACAAGATCCTCCCGTGTAGTTCTGGGCTGATTCCTCACCATTCTCATGATCATTGCAACTCCACGAGGTGAGATCTTAAATTTAGCCCCAGGCCGAGGGAGATTGACAGTTATTTTGTATTTCTTCCATTTGCGAATAATCGCACCAACTGTTGTCACCTTCTCACCAAGCTGCTTGCCGATGGTCTTGTAGCCCATTCCAGCCTTGTGTAGGTCTACAATCTTGTCCCTGACATCCTTGGAGAGCTATTTGGTCTTGATTGATTGCTTCTGTGGACAGGTGTCTTTTATACAGGTAACAAACTGAGATTAGGAGCACTCCCTTTAAGAGTGTGCTCCTAATCTCAGCTCGTTACCTGTATAAAAGACACCTGGGAGCCAGAAATCTTTCTGATTGAGAGTGGGTCAAATACTTATTTCCCTCATTAAAATGCAAATAAATAAATACATTGGTCATTTAGCAGACGCTCTTATCCAGAGCGATTTACAGGAGCAATTAGGGTTAAGTGCCTTGCTCAAGGGCACATCGGCAGATTTTTCACCTAGTCGGCTCGGGGATTAGAACCAGCGACCTTTTGGTTACTGGTACAACGCTCTTAACCACTAAGCTACCTGCCGCCCCGTGGTTTATAACATTTATGACATGCGTTTCTCTGGATTTTTTTTTGTTGTTATTCTGTCTCTCACTGTTCAAATAAACCTACCATTAAAATTATAGACTGATCATTTCTTTGTCAGTGGGCAAACGTACAAAATCAGCAGGGGATCAAATACTTTTTTCCCTTAACTGTATTGATGTCATAAGTCAATGGTGCCACCTGTCAATGATTTTAGAAAGCGGGATAATGATGATTTAAATGGTTTCACTGTCAAGATCTGTCTTCAATGTGTGCCTAACTACCTCCGGAGGAGGTCAGGACGAGCACAATCAGATCACAATCCATCTTCAGAAGGTGGACAAGATCAGGACAAAGGACGCATACCAGGTATAAACGGGGCAATAGACAGTATTCCCCCACCCCACCCCTCCCTTCTCTCATTCCCTAGACACTAAAATGAAATTACATTTTAGTCATTTAGCAGACGCTCTTATCCAGAGCGACTTACAGTTAGTGAGTGCATACTTTTTTTTTTTTTTCTTCTTTTTTTTTTTCATACTGGCCCCCCATGGGAATCGAACCCACAACCCTGGCATTGCAAACGCCATCCCTGCCGGCCATTCCCTCCCCTACCCTGGACGACGCTGGGCCAATTGTGCGCCGCCCCATGGGTCTCCCGGTCGCGGCCGGCTACAACAAAGCCTGGATGGAAATGTGCTGCTTTGTTTGTGGACCTGTCCAGAGCTTTTGATACTGTTGATCATGCTATTTTATTGAATACGTTTTCCTCAATTGAGCTGGTTAAGAAACTTCGATTTAAAGTGGGCTTTATTTACAGAAACAGATCTTGTCTCTCTCTAGTCAGCAGGAAGCAGTCAACCTTTCTACCTGTTCTTGATTATGGTGATACTATTTATCAAAGTGCAGCTGCTACTACTCTTAAACCCCTGGATGCCGTTCTTCATAGCGCCCATTGTTTTATCACAGGAGACAGTTGTATTACTCATCACAGTGTTCTTTACCAAAAGGTTGGCTGGACCTCTTTGAAGTCACGTATTTCACATCATTACGCTCTTTTTGTTTATAAAGCCCTGCTCCACAAACTTCCGACTTACCTAACATCACTGTTAAGATTTAAAATGACATGTTATCAAACCCGTTCACAGGGTTGGTTAACTCTGGAGACTCTTCTGGTGTCTAGAGAGTTCTGTAAATCAGCCTTTAAATTTCCTATCACCTTACGTGTGGAATGCTCTACAATACACTTTAAAATGATTGCCTCTAGGGTATTTCAGACGGCTGTTAGGGGACCTTTTTACTGTTTTTTGATGATTGTGTTTTGCTTTTCATTTATTGTTGTGTATAATAACGTGTATTCAGAACCACATTCCTGTAAAGCTTAGAGAAGATCTCATGTTAAATACTGTTGAAGTAATATGGCTACAGGTTCATCTGCTTCACCTAAAGCCCATCAATTGTGGGAAGCTGCTATAGACCACGAAGTGCTAACAGTCAGTATCTGGATAATGTGTGTGAAATTATTGATAATGTATGTGATATCAACAGAGAGGTATATTTTCTGGTTGATTTAAATAGACTGGCTTTTATCAAGCTGCCCACTCAAGAAAAATCTTCAAACTGTAACCAGTGCCTGCAACCTGTTTCAGGTTATCAGTCAGGGAAGTTACAAACAGCACAGGAATGAAATCATCAACATGTATTGATCTCATCTTTACTAATGCTGCAGAAATTTGCTTTAAAGCAGTATCCAAATCCATCAAATGCAGTGATCACAATATAGTTGCCATATCTAGGAAAATAAAAGTTTCAAAGGCTGGGCCTAATATAGTGTATAAGATGTCATAGAATAAGTTTTGTAGTGATTCCTATGTTGATGATGTAAAGAATATTTGCTGGTCTGTGGTGTGTACTAAGGAGCAACCTTAGCCACTGCACTTGACACATTTCTGAAATTGCTAATTCTAGTTACTAATACGCATGCACCCATTAAGAAAATGACTGTAAAAACAGTTAAATCCCTTTGGATTGATGAGGAACTGAAAAATGGTATGGATGAGAGGGATGAGGAAAAAGGAATGGCAAATAGGTCTGGCTGCACAACCGATTGGCAAATGTACTGCAAATTGAGAAATTATGTGACTAAACTCAATTTTAAAAAGAAGAAACTATACTATGAAACAAATATATATTTAATAAAGAATGATAGTAAAAAGAGTTGGAGCACATTAAATGATATGTTGGGCAAAAAGGCAAACTCAGCTCATTGAATCAGATGGTTCATTCATCACAAAACCCACAGATATTGCCAACTACTTTAATGATTTTTTCATTGCCAAGATTAGCAAACTTAGGCATGACATGCCAGCAACAAACGCTGACACTACACATCCAAGTATAACTGATCAAATTATGAAAAACAAGCATTGTAATTTTGAATTCCGTAAAGTGAATGTGGAAGAGGTGAAAAAAGTATTGTTGTCTATCAACAATGACAAGCCACCTGGGTCTGACAACTTGGATGGAAAATTAATGAGGATAATAGCGGACGATATTGCCACTCCTATTTGCCATATCTTCAATCTAAGCCTACTAGAAAGTGTGTGCCCTCAGGCCTGGAGGGAAGCAAAAGTCATTCCCCTACCCAAGAATAGTAAAGCCCCCTTTGCTGGCTCAAATAGCTGACCAATCAGCCTGTTACCAACCCTTAGTACATTTTTGGAAAAATTATGTTTGACCAGATACAATGCTAATCTACAGAAACAAATTGACAACAGTCTTTCAGCACGCTTATAGGGTAGGACATTAAACAAGCACGGCACTTACACAAATGACTGATGATTGGCTGACAGAAATAATGATAAAAAGATTGTGGGAGCTGTTTTGTTAGACTTCACTGCGGCTTTTGACATTATCAATCATAGTCTGCTGATGGAAAAACTTGTGTTATGACTTTATGCCCCCTGCTATATTGTAGATAAAGAGTTACCTGTCTAACAGAACACAGAGGGTGTTTTTTAATGGAAGCCTCTCCAACATAATACAGGTAGAATCAGGAATTCAACAGGGCAGCTGTCTAGGCCCCTTACTTTTTTCAATCTTTACTAATAACATGGCTTTGAGTAAACCAGTGTGTCTATGTACACGGATGACAACACTATACACGTCAGCGACTACAGTGAGTGAAATCACTGCAACACTTAACAGAGAGCTGCAGTTAGTTTCAGAATGGGTGGCAAGTAATAAGTTAGTCCTAAATATTTCAAAAACTAAAAGCATTGTATTTTGGACAAATCAGTCGCAAAAAAAACTAAACCTCAACTTAATCTTGTAATAAATAATGTAGAAGTTGAGCAAGTTGAGGGGACTAAACTGCTTGTAGTAACCCTGGATTGTAAACTGTCATGGTCAAAACATGTTGATACAACAGTAGCTAAGATTGGGAGAGGTCTGTCCATAATAAAGCACTGCTCTGCCTCCTTAAAAACACTATCAACAAGGCAGATCCTACAGGCTCTAGTTTTGTCGCACCTGGACTACTGTTCAGTCGTATGGTCAGGTGCCACGAAGAGGGACCTCGGAAAACTATAAATGGCTCAGAACAGGACAGCACGGCTGCCGCTTAAATGTACACGGAGAGCTAACATTAATAATATGCATGTAAATCGCTCATGGCTCAAAGTGGAGGAGAGATTGACTTCATCACTACTTGTTTTGAAAGAAGTGTTGACATGCTGAATGCACCGAGGTGTCTGTTTAAACTACTAGCACACAGCTCGGACACCCATGCATACCCCACAAGACATGCCACCAGTCAAGAACAGACTATGGGAGGCGCACAGTACTACATAGAGCCATGACTACATGGAACTCTATTCCACATCAGGTAACTGATGCAAGCAGTAGAATCTGATTTTAAAAAAACAGATGAAAATACACCTTATGGAACAGCTGGGACTGTGAAGAGATACACAGGAACAGACACACGCTAGCACATGCACTCTACACACACGTACATTGTAATATTGTTCTATGGTGGTATTATACATTTTTGTATTGTAGATATGTAGTGGTGTAATAATGTTTTATGATTTACTGTTTTATCTTTTGTTTTATTAGCAGCAGCTAAATGGGGTTCCCTAATAAATATGAATACTTTACTGTGTATTTGAATGTGTAGTTTAATGTGTTTATTGTATATTGATGTGTTTGTGGTGCTATACAGGGTTCATCTGGAAAAGAGACCTTGGTCTCAGCATTGACTCCCTGTCAAAATAAAGGTTAAATTAAATAAAACATGTCTGTCTGACTGACTGGCTAACCAGGCTGGTCCTATCAAGACAGCATCTCATTGACCCTTTCACTGTGTGCTTGAGTGGGCAGCGCCAGGGCAGACGTGGGCAAAGTGAATCGGACGTGACGGACGTCCGCTTGCCCCAGCCACAACACAGAACAGAGGGAGCGCCCTGCGGTCTGCACAGAGTGGCCGGGCAGATAGGGGAGGTGCTGGGAGACCGGGTACTGTCCTCTGAACCCCCTGCTAGAGAGGGGTCCGGACACACACACACTTTCTTAGAAACACACAGATACATTCTCTCTCTGCAATACACAATGCTCACTCACCCCAACATGCACATCTATACCCCCCCCCCCCCCCACCACCCACACAAAATTGAATGGTTTTGACAAGCCTTTGAGTCCACTCTTGCCCTATAAAAAATGAGAAAATTACTGTAATATTCTCTTCAGCACCCACTCTTGAACACTCGCACACTAGATGAAAGCTGACATAACTAGGACTCACAACAATGTTATCCCATCATATCTTACATGATTTCAGCCCATCATCTCTCTCTACCTCTAAACTAGGACCAGATTTGCTAAGCTTTCTACCAAGCATTTGCACCTTGTATTTTCAGAAGGGAATAAGACATTTGGTAACACTTGATTTGGATAGTCCATCTGTAGATGCTCTACAGACTATCAGTAACATTTCAACTAACTACATACTAACCCTAGCTCTAACCCTAACCTAACCCTAAACTTAAACCTAACCTTAACCCTTACCCTAACCCTTATGCTAAACCTAGCCATAACCTTAGCAAGCAGTTGCTTATCAACATATAGTTTGTTGATAGTATGAGAGCCACAGATGGAAAATCTGGAATATCCAAAGTGTGACCGCGAATTTTAACCATTAAACTACCTTACATTGATTAAATGTTGGATGAAAGCATCAGTTAAATTTCAAATATGACATGACATAATAATAATATTACATTTATAGAGCGCATTTCCCACGCTCAATGTGCATAGAGGGCTCTATTTTAACAAACCTAATGCAATAGTAAATATTGTGGGTGTGTCAAGGCTTGGCCCCTCACTAGCCAATCAGAATGAGCTCCATGACGAAATACACTGAACAAAACTATAAAACGCAACAATTTCAAAGATTTTACTGAGTTACAGTTCAAATAAGGAAATCAGTCAATTGAAATAAATTACTTAGGCCCTAATCTATTGATTTCACATGACTGGGCAGGGCCTCAGCCATGGGTGGGCCTGGAAGGGCATAGGCCTACCCACATGGGAGTCAGGCCCAGCCAATCAGAATTAGTTGTTTCCCACAAAAGGGCTTTATTAGACAGAAATACTCCTCAGCACGCCCCGATCCCGCAGGTGAAGAAGCTGGATGTGGTGGTCCTGGGCTGGCGTGGTTACACGTGGTCTGCGGTTGTGAGGCCGGTTGGATATACTGCCAAATTTGACATTTGCGGCGGCTTATGGTAGAGAAATTAACATTAAATTCTCTGGCAACAGCTCTGGTGGACATTCCTGCAGTCAGCATGCCAATTGCAAACTCCCTCAAAACTTGAGACATCCGTTGCATTGTGTTGTGTGACAAAATGTTACATTTTAGAGTGGTTTTGTATTGTCCCCAGCACAAGGTGCACCTGTGTAATGATCACACTGTTTAATCAGCTTCTTGATATGTCACACCTGTCAGGTTGATGGATTATCTTGGCAAAGGAGAAATGCTCACTAACAGAGATGTAAACAAATTTCTGGAATCTTTTATTTCAGCTCATGAAACATGGGACAGACACTTTACATGTTGCGTTTATATTTTTGTTCAGTATATGTGGTTGCTTCAGGTTGTGTATTTACGGCCTTTTATGTATTGCCTTGGAATCAACTCCAATTCCAATGTTAGTCCATAATAGTTTGTTAAATGTGACAGACCTGCTCAAATGTAGCAACATTTGAAATTGTGTTTTTTACATTGGATAAAAGTAGAGACTCTGAGCTAGAAAATGGTATATCATACACTACAGTTGAGGAACAATGGGAAAGTAATTCTGCTTTGCAGGTTGATAAACTTGCAACCTCACTTTTGCAAAAATGGCCTTTGAATGTTTTGGCACTACTACTGGAGAACCCTTCTTTGTCTACACCCATTAAGCATCGTTTACACCCTCTTAAGCTTTAGCCCCACTCATGTCTTTAAGGGTTGATCCAAGCGTTCTTTCCTAACATCAGCAGTCAACCACCCAAGGTAACTGGCTAATGTTGGCTAGCTTGCTAGCTACTTCCAGACACAAATGAGAGAGCAGCTCACTGACCATTTTATTTGCCCTAGTAAAGCTGGTTAGGCTGTTTTCATGTTATCCAGAGTGTTGGTGACGGAAACTGTGCTGCTGGCAACAATTTACACTTTTTCGGCAACGTTTACTGACACCGGCCATATTCAACGGGTGTTGAGCGTTCGTAAAATTCATCAGTTATTCTGCGCTCTGGCACACTCAGACAAGAGTGCTCTGAAATCGGAGTAGATAGCCAGAGCGAATTTACCAGCTACGTTTATCAACAGTTTTCGCAGTGACATCAACATTCTATTGAAATGGTTACTTGCATAGTGGAGTCTTTTGTTAAGACATGTAGCTAGCTAGCTAAACGATAATCCCAACTCATGACGTTACTACCCTGCATGAATTTGCAGGTAGCTAACCAACCAGGTTCAATGTTAGTTAGCTAACATTAGGCTATAACTAGCAAAGCAAATGGCTCTGAGATACAAATAATATTACTACACAGATCATACACGTAACGTTAGCTAGTGAGCCAGCCAGCTAACGTAAGCTAGCTAGCTAACAGTACACTTTAACTTTAAATGAAATCTACTTTCTGACAAAATTAGAAACATGTAATAAACTCAGCAAAAAAAAAAAGAAACCTCCCTTTTTCAGGACCCTGTCTTTCAAAGATAATTCGTAAAAATCAAAATAACTTCACAGTATTGCGGGACAGGTACAGGATGGCAACAACAACTGCCCGAGTTACACCAGGAACGCACAATCCCTCCATCAGTGCTCAGACTGTCCGCAATAGGCTGAACTGAGGGCTTGTAGGCCTGTTGTAAGGCAGGTCCTCACCAGACATCACCGGCAACAACGTCGCCTATGGGCACAAACCCACCGTCGCTGGACCAGACAAGACTGGCAAAAAGTGTTCTTCACTGACGAGTCGCGGTTTTGTCTCAACAGGGGTGATAGTCGGAGTCGCATTTATCGTCGAAGGAATGAGCGTTACACTGAGGCCTGTACTCTGGAGCGGGATCAATTTGGAGGTGGAGGGTCCGTCATGGTCTGGGGCGGTGTGTCACAGCATCATCGGACTGAGCTTGTTGTCATTGCAGGCAATCTCAACGCTGTGCATTACAGGGAAGACATCCTCCTCCCTCATGTGGTACCCTTCCTGCAGGCTCATCCTGACATGACCTTCCAGCATGACAATGCCACCAGCCATACTGCTCGTTCTGTGTGTGATGTCCTGCAAGACAGGAATGTCAGTGTTCTGCCATGGCCAGCGAAGAGCCCGGATCTCAATCCCATTGAGCACGTCTGGGACCTGTTGGATAGGAGGGTGAGAGCTAGGGCCATTCCCCCCAGAAATGTCTGGGAACTTTCAGGTGCCTTGGTGGAAGAGTGGGGTAACATCTCACAGCAAGAACTGGCAAATCTGGTGCATCCATGAGGAAGAGATGCACTGCAGTACTTAATACAGCTGGTGGCCACACCAGATACTGACTGTTACTTTTGATTTTGACCCCACCTTTGTTCAGGGACACATTATTCAATTTCTGTTAGTCACTTGTCTGTGGAACTTGTTCAGTTTATGTCTCAGTTGTTGAATCTTGTTATGTTCGTACAAATATTTACACATGTTAAGTTTGCTGAAAATAAACGCTGTTGACAGTGACAGGACGTTTCTTTTTTTGCTGAGTTTATATGAAAATGTAGCTAGCTAGACTATCTTACCCGTATATATGGACGGACGCTTCTCACTCTCTGTCACGGATGCCATGGTTGCCTTTAGTTTGAAGATATAATCCGGAGACAGGTGTTTTCTCCATCTCCTTAGCTATCATACTCTAATTCCACTGATTTCAAAACTCGGTCCTCCAGAAAGTGGAGAGCAACACTTATGCAGTTCTACTACGCTATATATTTAAAATATATATATATTATTATTCGTATTTACAGATGGCATACACGTTTGTTATTAGGGCACATGAAAGTTCACATGTTCCAGAAGGCATTTCTGCCAACAAACGCATTTTGATTAAAAATGAAAGTTTACGTTCAAATGGCTCTCCTGTGAAGTAGTGACGTGTGACATATGCCTAGTTTCCTGAAACGAGTCACAAATGGCTTACAGAAACGAAATAACAAAATGTAGACATATCACTAAATAGGTTAACTTGAACCAATTTGCAGTCCACATTGTTCTAAGTAATTGCATGGCTTCAATAGCATTCACACTGATATAAGGGCTAGGCCTACTGTAAATTGCATCATGGCTGAGCATGGACTTGCCAAACATTGTCAATAAGCAAGATTAAATTCATTATTGATAAGGCCTAAGAAGAGAATGAATAATTATAATCAAATTATTTTTATATTTCTACCCGTGGGCATATAGAACAACGCAGACTATGGAGGGTTTTATGCACATCCAAAATGGGACCTGCATGGCTAAAATTATGTGGGCCTGCCTAAAATGCATATATAAAAAGGGAATGTCAGCTCACTGTTTTCCTCTCAAACTTGATATTTGAAGCTTTGGTGATTAAGAGGTATTTCCAAGCGGTCTCAGGAGCCAAACCCTTTATCGACAGTCTTGACTACTGCGTGATTGCATTGGGCAGACAAAAAAAAGCCTTCATTGAGGGGAGGTAAGGCTATGCTTGGTTTTAAAGAAAATAAAACGAAATGTGAAAAAAACATGAGTTTTTTATGTTTCTAAATATGAAGTATACAGGCACCGAAAGCACATTAGGTTACTCTTGTTCCATGCGCATTTGGGCACTGTGCGTCACGGCTGGATAGGCTACGTTTCCACTGTCAAAATCCATCCCATAACCACCTGCGTTTCCGCTAAAACCAGCTTTTGGTTGGTCTTAAATATCAGCGCTGCCTGAAATTAGCACTTTGGATCATGTTTTTAAGGGCACACTTCAAATATTTCCACCCCATCCGAGCTGAGCGCAAGCAAGCTGATATAAGACAGGTAAATTACCGAACCTGGCGTTAGGGCTGGAAAATGCCAGTGTGGCAGTTTTTACATGACAATTGCAAAGTAACGTGCATTTGATACTGGTGCTGCCTTAATGATAAACTTGTCACCAAATGCTGAGCAAAATTGGCCAAAAGTTAGGCTCTGTCTTGGATATGGCCACATCAAGGTATATTGAATTGGTTTGACAGTATGCTAATTCTGGCTGCATTAAATAGCATTGTCAGTTTGTATTGGAGTCATGATTTCTTGGCAGACGGGGTGTTGTGCGACAGATGGTGCTCACAGTATAGAGAGCTGTTATATCTCAAGCATCGCTGGGCATAAAAATAAATAATTGTGTACTTTTCATTTAGACATCTTGCAGGAGAAGGGAATCATATTGCCTATAGGCTACCATAAGTGCGGGACACAATTTGTTCAATTCTATTTTTTTTCTAGATCAAGGAACATTTTTATAAAAGTTATGATTAAACCCTCCCTACGATTCTTAGTAAATTCTAAGGAACCCATCCTATTAACTGTAAAAAGGTCCAATGTAGTATTCAAAAGGCCATTTTATATTATTTCAACATTGGTTTGGGGCTTTTGTTTGTCCTTTATTTCATCAAAAGACTCGCACTTAGAATATCTATCTGCTATCTAAATGGCTATACCTGCATTCTGCCTATTAGCATAAATCCCAGCCAAAAGCTTATCAGAGGTTTGGTGGGTGTGGCTAGAGTTAATGGTAAGGGCAATGTCCTGTGCACCTGTCTGTGTTCCTACTACATTATCTGTACCCTCTGTCCAAGTGTGCTAAAAGCTCTGTTTTTAATTAAAACAGAAAAGGTATTATGTGAACGTGATACACATAATCCCATTCATTGGCAGTTCAACAAAGAAGACATTTGTGTTTAATTTTTTGCTTCCACCTGTGGAGTTGAATCCCCTAAATAAGACATACCATAGCACCCATCAAAACCCCAAAAATGTATCAATAAGATCATATGCAGCTAGCCATAAGCTTACATCAACACCATTCCTGTATTAGTAATTCTTTAGTTTGCTTTGCAACGGTTTCACAAATTCTCAGTAACGTTCTCCGTAACAGTTACAGAAATGTTTTTCTTGCTATGAATATGATATGTGGCTGTTTATCTACCTTAGTTGGATGCACTGACTAAGTCGCTCTGGATAAATGTCTGCTAAAAACCTAAAATGTAAACGTTCAAAGCATGCTGAGTATTATTCTAATGAGATCCACCCCCAAACAAGACCAAATTTGGTCGGCCCGGACTGGGCCAAATCTGAACCAATCATAGATGAAGTACAATACAGCACAGTACAGCACAGAAGAGAACAGTAGCGTTTAGTTCAGTACAATACAGTAGGCCTACAGTAGAGTTTAGTTCAGTCAAGTACAGTCAAGTACACTGGTGTACAGTACATTATACTGTACTTTACTATTCTCTACTACTGTATTGTACTGTACTGAACTATACTCCCACTTACTTTACTGTATGAACATTACTGTACAGGGCCCGGTTTCCCGATAGCGATGGAACTTAGCTTTACGAGTGTTTTAACGATGCATCTTTCCTACAATGACTGAATATGTAACATGCATTTCCCAAAACACCACGCAGATAGAATGGTCGCTAAGTGCATCGTTGGAACATATGTCGATACTGATAGGATCTCGGTTCAGCTTTCTCAATTCAAATCTTACCTTAACATTAGAATTATTTCACAATACTGATGACAGATCAGCTCCTAGAGAAATATGACCACCTACGGCTGCAAATATTGACGTGGCTTATCCTAATGCTTACCCAATAAAAATGCATTAAATCACCGATTTGGCACATTATTGCGCACGTTAGTCAACACATCATTAAATATAGAGACAAATTACAGACAGTAGCCTAGCCTACAAGTAGAAAAATAGAACTCAATTGATTGAACATGAAATGTATTTCAATATAAGCCTACTGTTTATATTTTAATGCAGTCATCTCTTTCATTTAAAGCATATTTGTATTCATCACTTGTTTGTATCAATTGCAAAGACATTGGCAACTTTGTATTTGTAGTCAATTTTGTTCTGAAGTTATCGGCAGTCACGGATAAACCATGTGACATGGGAGGGTAAAAAAATCGTCAAGTGGTCTGAGGCAGGCATAAGATTATGAGCATTTTCAAGTGCAACGTTAATAACGCTGGTTTTGAGAAACACCTCGGAGATTTAATGATGCGCCTACGAAGGTTCTAATGATGAATTTAGCCTTAAGATGCTTTTTGGAAACCGGGCCCTGAACTATAATCTACTATAATGTACTGTACCGTAATCTGCTGTGATCTACTGTACTGTGCTGTCCAAACTTGTGAAACATAGACGTCTATGTTTGGGCCAAATCAGAGCCAAATCAAGCCCATGTTCAGATTTGGTCTGGTCCGGACCAGATGTCTGTGGACTTTGAAATCAAGGCCGGTCCCAACCGGAAGAAAATGACGTCTGTGGAAGTTGAAATCAAAGCCAGGGATGACGGACCGAATTCCAAAGTCTTTTCAAAGTCCATGGACGTTGGATGGTGCTCACTGGACTATTTCTTAGCCTATAGGATGAGTGTCGCTCAGTTGCTAGAGCATGGCGCTTGCAACGCCAGGGTTGTGGGTTCGATTCCCATGGGGGACCAGTATGAAAAAAATTATGTATGCACTCACTAACTGTAAGTAGCTCTGGATAAGAGCATCTGCTAAATGACTAAAATGTAAAAATGTGATTCAGCCATGATTTCATAGCAGCATTGAATAGACATCAGGTTGCCTCCAATTTATAGCCAATTCCCCTCCTGCAGATGTAATGGTGATGCGTTAAAAGTATATGCATCCATAGGAGAGCAGTTCTTGAAATGCATTATGCTGCTTCTTGACAGGTGGCTTAAGTATAGGCGACTGTGTAGCTTGATGCAGAAACCAAAAATGCATAGCCTACAAACATGCATTAAAGCAAACCGAACCCTAGCTATTTTATTGTCATTGAATAATAGCCAAATGTTTAGGTCATACATTTGATAATATAGGCTATGTCACCTGTTTAAATTAAAAATAAATTAAATTAATTTTAAAAAGAGATCCCGTGCACATTCTCACATCTCTCGATTATTTTCTAGGCATCAGCCCCGTCATGATAAGTCTGTGTATGCTATTTCTTTCGCTAAACGATTAGGTCCTACCATAATATTGCATTTTCGAAATAAAGTAGTCTTTTAGGCTATCGATAAGGTTAGCGTTTGCCTGTTTGGTGAACTACGGGACACGCGACAGGCAATTGATAAGCAAGGTAGAATAATATCGCATCCAGCCATCCACACCCTAAAAGCAATGCGCATGCGTCCCAGCCAAACAAAGGACTTGGCATTCCTAATCGAAGTTTCACTCCAACCCAATAGTATTTGAGATTTAATTGCAACGATGGACACAAAAAATGATAAGGATATTTTACTTATTATTGCACCGAATCAGATATGATTTTAATGATGCCAAAGAGTCTTGCAAACGGATAGGCACTCTGTTAGCCTACTCCCCCTTCTCATCACACATGCCATAAAAGAACTGAGCATCTCCTATTAGTGCACATTCAGATGGAATTCAAATGGAATATGATATTAATGAGTCAGTCATCCATGACATAATTTGGTCACGTTCAGATCCGATGATAAGACTGTGTGTGTGTGTGTGTGTGTGTGTGTGTGTGTGTTACATATAGCGCAGCCAATGTGTCACACCTCCATACACAAAGATGTGGGGCGAAGAATCTTATTTCTGGAATTACTATAATTTCCATTTGGAGAGATGTTCCACAATCTCTATAAAATGTGGAGTTTCTGTCCAATTGGTCAGCCTAAATTGTGATATTTGTGCTTCATTAGCACACAATGTTTGTAATCAGTCATATTTACTTTTAAAGAGCTCATACATGAATAAACTACACTATCATCAAGACATGTCAAATACTTGTATGGTGGAAAAGGTCCATACTCCACCAGACACTGTGCACGAGAAAGAGAACACACCCCTTTATCTTGACATTTTTGTCGGTAGAATTGCATAGAAGGGAAAACTGACTAATTATGACATTTCCATTGCAAACAAGGTTATTCATAAATTTGTAAGGTTTGTCCACATAATCATTGTCAAGTCAATTTGCTCAGAAGTGCTCATTTTTTTGTCAAAAACACTCCATTGTCTAACGTGCGCTCTAGCTATCCAAAGGGATAGGTGAAAAGCAAAAATCTACACACCCAGAAAATACAACTGTTTGAAAACGCGTACTAGAGTAATTGTTAATGATTTTTAAAAAATAAATATTCAATGGAATGATTCTTACCGTTGGCAGTGAAGTTACAAAGCCCTCCTTGAAGTAAGTGTATTTTATCAAGCGGCTTCGCCTGTGCGCGTGGTAGCTTGTGCCTATTATGGTAGTGTTCTGCGTGGCTCACTCTGCATTTCTCTGGCGCCACGCGCACGTACACTCACGCACACACACGGTTCACTCCATTCTGGCGCTCATTTGGGCGCGCGACGCTGCTGAGACGTGGAGGGCTGATCTCCAACTACCTAAAGGGGCTTACACACAGTAACACGGTACACACGGTAAACAGCAATTGAACCGCGAGAAAAATCCTCCTACCATGTGTAGAGACCAGCGGTCCCGGTTGTTATCAGCTCGAATGTTGTCATTAAAACATTGGTTGACAAGATTAACTCTGCTCATTTGTCAAACATGCACAGCACCTGTTCTAGACTTCAGCTAATTTCATATTTTGGAGCCTAGAGTGCTGTGCCATCAGCCGCTGCTCATAGGCATGAGCACGACAAAACCACACCGCTCGCAAAACTGCTTGCCGCCCTCTGCCCTACTCCCATTGAAGTCTATGAAACCGTTGCCCTTACCACTGCCCATCTGTAAACGCCTTAAGGGGGAGCTTACACATCCTGTACAATTATCATCTTTCATTCATCAAGATTTCCCCACAATAATTAAAAAAAACATATTATTTCCACAAACATCCACCTGTTTGACATAATTTTTCAAGGAGTCATGGTTAATTGTATTTTATCAGAAAGGTAGTAGGGATGTTTTAGTCTCTTTCCAATTTACAAGCACTGGTTGTCAATAATAAGAACATTCATCATTATAATGCAATGGTGCTAGTGTAACAGGGTTGGTTATGTTTCCACTTGCCTCTAAAGAAATGTGTATTTAATGTTCAAGCATTCTTATTGGTTGGTTCAACTCTGATGACAATAAGGCGTGTTGTGATTGGCCCCGCTTGCAGCTAGGGGGAGATCGTGAACGTCAGGTCTTCCCAGTATGAAAATGTGATGCAAGGGGTAGGTCATGTTCTGAATACTGTTTTATATTTTACAATGTGTACAAGGTTGCTGTACGTTACTGATTTATACATGTGTGGGTATATGGTACCTGTTAGGGATTGAGGGGCTTTCTGGGATGTGCTTTGGCATATGATTGCTGTAGATAAGTGTGTTAGCTAGCATACACCAACGTAATGGTCACTTGAGCCCAGTGCTAACACAGTTGCCTTCATGCTACAGATTTTGCCATCGACAGCCATCAATATCGTTAAGCTCTGCACAACTAACGTGCTGTTTCCCATTTAACAACAGGTATTTACACATGTTATATTTTGTATTGTTTTTTTGTATTTTGTTCGCCCAGTATGAAAATGTGATGCAAGGGATTTTGCCATCGACAGCCATCAATATCGTTAAACTCTGCACAACTAACGTGCTGTTTCCCATTTAACAACATAAATAAATTATACTCAACTGGGACCACTGGCTGATGTAATTTATTAGGAAAAAACACAACGCAAGGAGAGTAAGATATATATCTGTTACACTGATGCCGAGACCCGGCTTCAAGAAGTACTGTGGTTGCTGATGCACGCCAGAGTGGAATTCTCAGGGAGCTCCTGGTAGCATGAGTGAGTGGGGGAAATATAATGTACTGTTTATTACTTGTATGTGGTGATGCTATGATTATTTAGTGATGTAATTGTGCTGTAACCTTCCGAAGCCAATTAACGTGAGGGCGATGCCATTTTCTACCACACGGTGGCGACAACTATTTATTAAGGCGTTTCTTGTTACTTTTCTGTGTTGATTCTTGGTCTTGTTAGACAACTACTACTGAACGTTTATTTTGAGTGCGTTATGTTCAAGCTGATTTTTTGATTTATTGTGATAAAAAAAAGACTTAATTTTTACATACAAAACATATATATATATATATATATATATATATATATATATATATATATATTACATTTTATTTAAAAAATTGAAAGTTTTGGAGAGGTAGGGGAGTTTTCATGTTTAACCCTTCACCGCCAGTGGGTAGGGGGGCAGCTATTTCTCAAGTTACTTCCACACCTCTGGCCAGGCCAACTGCACAGGCAAGTGTGCACTTTCCACATGATTTAGAGCTACCTCAACTCAGTGCATTCGAGCCAGTTTCATCTAGTCCTAGGATGGAGGATGTGTCTATGGATTTCCTGGTGGGCATTGTTAAGCAGATAGGTCACTCCATAGGTGAAAATATTGCCTCTTGTTTGGAATCAAAGGCTATGGGAGATGGGGTGGGACAGAAGGTTGATAATGTTGGTGGTACCAAGGCTGGGGCCAGCTCTAGTCTAAATGTAGTGGTGAAAAATGATGTCAGGGAACCAGTCTGTTTCAGGGGGGATGGTTCAGAGGAATGCACAGTGCATGAGTGGGAGGAGACCATGTTAGTGTACATGCAGAAGAAGGGCTATGGTGGGCAGGAGAGTTCAGATGAAGTTTTGGGTAAGCTGTCAGGGCGGGCACATGACGTGGTAAGAGTAAGCCTACGCAGTAACCCAGTTGACTTAAGCCAGGGCCCTAGACCAGTTTTTGACATTCTGAAGCATCACTTTAGCGACACAATCAACTCCGACATGCCCCTAGCTGATGTTTATTCTACGTTGCCAATGGAAGGGGAGACTCCATTTGATTACTGGATCAGACTGAACAGGGCCATAGAGGTGGCAGAGGACTGTTTGAAGAGGCAGAACAAGGAGATAGACAATCCATCACGTGTTCTGACTGTCATGTTCATCAAGCACTGTCCGAACCCAGAGCTGTCATTGATATTCATGTGCAAACCATTGCATGAGTGGACGGCTGCGGAGGTCCATGGCAGGCTGGAGGAGTACCAGAGGAAGTGCAAGGCTCCACGTCCCTTGCGGCTGGCCCCACTGGTCACCACACTGACGCAGGAAGTAAGTGGGCCAGTGTCGGCTGTTGCAAACTGCCCGGACCCCTTGCAGCAGCCCACAAATGGCTCATCCGAGGCATTGGATCGTGTGATTGGCATGCTTGAACGGGTCTTGGAGCAGAGGCCACAGCAACCTGTAGGCGGCTATGATAACCGTTTCCAGAGGAGGCCCAGGAGAAGGGAGAACCCGTCTTTGCAATGCAAAGTGTGTGGGGATGCGAATCACAGCACAATGGATCATTGTTTTTCTAACCACCTATGCTTCCTCTGTTATGCAGCAGGGCACACACGTCAAGAATGCCCTCGCACTTCATCGGTAACTCCCGTCACTCCATCAGACAGCAACACGACACAGCGGCAGGAAAACTATCTGGCCCGCACGGGATGGGGGGAAGTGCTGGGCCTTGTGAGGTGCCCCAATCAGATAGTGGTGTAGATTTAGAGTCAATATATTCAAGTGTTTGTGATGAAGTCAAGTCGAACGAAAAAGTCATTATGCAAAATACACAGAGAGTGCTCCACACCGATGAACTCTTCTATACTAGGGTGTTACTGGGGGATGTTATAGAGGTGAACGCTATGATTGACAGCGGTTCTATGGCATGCACATTGAGCTCAACAGTGGTGCCACGCCTTGAGAAAGCAGGTGTGCTCAAGAATGGCTCCCTCAGTCCGACTGAAGTGGTGTTGGTTGGCAGCGGGGGGTTGAAGACCAAGCCTGTAGGTGTGTGTGAATTGAATCTGTCTGTGTATGGCAGCAGTGTCTCTGTCCCTGTTCTAGTAGTTGATGGCCAACGTGATGAGCTCATCCTAGGCAGCAATGTGATAAAACACCTCATCAGGGAGCTGAAGACGACTGGTGACTTCTGGGAGAAGATGTCATCATCTGAACACAATGGAGATGACAAACTATTCAGTCTGCTGGCTAATGTAGAGAGATGGAAAGGGACCGAAGTGCCAGAAAGAGTGGGCACAGTAAGGCTGAAGCGGGCGGTCATATTGGAGCCTATGCAGGAAGATTTAGTCTGGGGCCGGCTGTGTACGCCTCAAAATGTATCCGCGGGCAGTGCTGTCGTTATTGAGCCTACGAGGGCACGCTCAAGACCAAAAAAACATTATAGTGGGGAGAACAGTAGCGACATTGTGGAACGATGGCTGGGTCCCTGTCAAAGTTATCAATCCCTCACCAAAGCCAGTAACAGTGAGATGCAATGCCAAGATAGTGGACGTTTTTCCTTGCATGGCATTAGAGGACTTTGACACGGACTATATGGATGGGCCCACTGTCGAACCGGTCCCCCTGGTGCAGCAGGTACACAAAATGGAGGACAATCCAGACTTTGACAATGGTAGTGGAGATAGCTTGACCGTTGACAGTACCGTCAAACCGCACAGAGTGACAAATGAGGTGTTGCACGAGTTAGGGCTAGGTGACATTGACATTGAGTCCACTAAGTCAAGAAATGCCATTTCATGAAGAGGTCAGTGCGGTTCTTGGGGCATGTCATCAGTGAAGGAGGTGTGGCCACAGACCCAGAAAAAGTGAAGGCTATTGCAGGGATGACAGAGAAGGATCTCATGGAGGATAACATGGACGTGCCCTCCCAGGGGAAGATTCGGTCCTTTCTCGGAATGATAGTCTATTACCAGCAGTTCATTGAGGGGTGCTCCACCATCGCTAAGCCGCTGCATGGGCTGACAACGGGGACGAAGGCACCACGCCATGGGAAAGGCAAGAGGAAAAGAGGAATACATAGGAAACTCACAGCAGCAGACTGGACTGGTGAGTGCAAACAGGCCTTTAGTCAGTTGACACAAGCTCTCCTCAATCAGGTCATGCTAGCCCACCCTGATTTTAGTAGACCTTTCTTGCTGTCTGTAGACGCATCTAGTAATGGATTAGGTGCTGTCCTCTCCCAGGTGCCAGAGGATGGGTCTGCAGCCAGACCCGTAGCATTCGCTAACAAATCACTTACTTATGCACAGTCAAAGTATCCTGCCCATAGGTTCGAGTTTTTTGCTTTACGCTGGGCCGTCTGTGAGAAGTTTAGTCATTGGTTAAGGGGCAAGCCTTTTACTGTATGGACAGACAACAACCCATTAACGTACATCCTGTCCAAGCCCAAATTGGACGCCTGTGAACAGAGATGGGTTGCTAAACTCGCTCCATTCGAGTTTGACATCAAGTACATCCCCGGTCCCAAAAATATAATTGCTGATGCACTCAGTAAACAGCCATTTGTGCAGCCGAGCGCTCTCCACCGCATCACAAGGATTCCATACAAGGCCTTGCTGGAAGAAGCTGCGGGAGTACGTGCTGAGAAGGTGCAAGATGTGTTCCGCTGGTCGAACCACCCATTCGACCTCGAAAGCTGCTCACCGTCAATTGAGGCAGATGCCTGTGAAATTGTCATGGACTGCCAAACTACCTCCTATCCCTCTCCTTGTTCTCTGTCAAAGGAAGCGGTGTCAGCAGTCCTGAGGTTGGTCTACAGAACTGTGCGCTGCTACTGCCTCATCTCACTCAGTCACTGGTGCCATCTGAGATGTCAGATGTGAGAGTGCTATCCCATGACGACCTGATATCAAAGCAGCGCCAGGATGACGCACTCGCCAGAGTTGTCTTCTACGTGGACAGGGGCCGTAGACCTTCTAGGAGGGAACGTGGCCATGAACCACTCGAGGCTCTGCGGATTCTGAAGACCTGGGAGAAGCTCACACTGAAAATGGGTGTACTATATCGCGTTACCAAAAGTTTGCTGTCAAAGAAGAAGACGTACCAGTATGTAGTACCCACCTCAATGAGGGCAACAGTTTTGAAGGGTGTCCACGATGAAGCCGGTCATCTGGGGCAACAGCGAACGTTGTACTTGACGAGACGGAGGTTCTTCTGGCATGGTCTGGAGGTGGATGTGAGAGAGTATGTCAAGACCTGCAAGAGGTGTGTGTTCAGTAAGGCCCCCGAGCCAGAGGCCAGAGCTCCACTGGAGAACATCATCACAACCGAGCCCCTCGAGTTGGTGTGTGTGGACTTCTGGTCTGCTGAAGACTCCAACAACAAGTCCTTGGATGTTCTGGTCGTCACTGATCATGTTACTAAGAGATACATCTGTTACACTAGTGTGTGCTGAGGACTACACTAATTTTGCCTTGGGGGGGTGTCAATACAAACAGTCTGGTTGGCCATTTGATTAATAGTTCAGCAGTCTTATGGCTTGGGGGTAGAAGCTGTTAAGGAGCCTTTTGGACCTAGACATGGCGCTCCGGTACCACTTGCCGTGCGGTAGCAGAGAGAACAGTCTATGACGGGTGACTAGAGTCTTAGACAATTTTTTGGGCCTTCCTCTGATGTCGCCTAGTATATAGGTCCTGGATGGCAGGAATCTTGGCCCCAGGGATGTAGTGGCCTGTACGCACTACCCTCTGTAGCGCCTTAGCGTCATCTGTGGTCCTCTGTAGCTCAGCTGGTAGAGCACGGCGCTTGTAACGCCAAGGTAGTGGGTTCGATCCCCGGGACCACCCATACACAAAAAAAATTTATGCACGCATGACTGTAAGTCGCTTTGGATAAAAGCGTCTGCTAAATGGCATATTATTATTATTATTATTATTATTATGGTCCGATGCCGAGCAGTTGCCAAACCAGGCGGTGATGCAACCGGTAAGGATGCTCTCGATGGCGCAGCTGTAGAACTTTTGGAGTATCTGGGGACCCATGCCAAATCTTTTCAGTCTCCTGAGAGGGAAAAGGCATTGTCGTGCCCTCTTCATGACTTTCTTGGTGTGTTTGGACCATGATAGTTTGTTGGTGATGTGGACACCAAGGAACTTGAAACTCTCCACTCCAGCCCCCTCGATGTCAATGGGGGTGTGTTCGGCCCTCCCTTTCCTGTAGTCCACGATCATCTCCTTTGTCTTGCTCACGTTGAGGGAGAGGTTGTTGTCCTGGCACCACACTGCCAGGTTTCTGACCTCCTCCCTATAGGCTGTCTCATCATTGTCGGTGATCAGGCCTACCACCGTTATGTCGTCAGCAAACTTAATGATGGTGTTTGAGACGTGCTTGGCCACGCTGTTGTGGGTGAACAGGGAATACAGTAGGGGACTAAGCACGAACCCCTGAGGGGCCCCTGTGTTGTTGCCTACCCTCACCACCTGGGGGTGGCCCGTCAGGATGTCCAGGATCCAGTTGCAAAGGGAGGTGTTTAGTCCCAGTGTCCTTAGCTTAGTGATGAGCTTGGAGGGCAATATGGCGTTGAACACTGAGCTGTAGTCAATGAACAGCATTCTCACATAGGTGTTCCTTTTGTCCAGGTGGTAAAGGGCAGTATGGAGTGCGATTGAGATTGCGTCATCTGTGGATCTGTTGGGTCGGTATGCGGATTGGAGTGGGTCTAGGGTTTAATGGATGATGGTGTTGATGTGAGCCATGACCAGCCTTTCAAAGCACTTCATGGCTACCGACGTGAGTGCTACGGGGCGGTAGTCATTTAGGCAGGTTACCTTTGCTTTCTTGGGCACAGGGACTATAGTGGTCTGCTTGAAACATGTAGGTATTACAGACTCTGTCAGGGAGAGGTTGAAAATGTCAGTGAAGACACTTGCCAGTTGGTCCGCGCATGCTCTGAGTACACATCCTGGTAATCCATCTGGCCCCACGGTCTTATGAATGTTGATCTGTTTAAAGGTCTTGCTCACATCGGCTATGGAGAGCGTGATCACACAGTCGTCCGGAACTGCTTCAGTATTGCTTGTCTCGAAGCGAGCATAAAAGGCATTTATCTCGTCTGGTAGGCTCGCATCACTGGGCAGCTCGCGGCTGGGCTTCCCTTTGTAGTCTGTAATAGTTTGCAAGCCCTGCCACATCCGACGAGTGTCAGAGCTGGTGTAGTAGGATTCAATCTTAGTCCTGTATTGACATTTTGCCTGTTTGATGGTTTGTCTGAGGGCATAGCAGGATTTCTTATAAGTGTCCGGATTAGTGTCCCGCTTCTTGAAAGCTGCAGCTCTAGCCTTTAGCTCATTGCGGATGTTGCCTGTAATCCATGGTTTCTGGTTAGGGTATGTATGTACGGTCACTGTGGGGATGACGTCGTCGATGCACTTATTGATGAAGCCGGTGACTGAGGTGGTATACTCCTCAATGCCATTGGATGAATCCCGGAACATATTCCAGTCTGTGCTAGCAAAACAGTCCTGTAGCGTAGCATCCGCGTCATCTGACCACTTCCGTATTGAGCAAGTCACTGGTACTTCCTGCTTTAGTTTTTGCTTGTAAGCAGGAATCACGAGGATAGAATTATGGTCAGATTTTCCAAATGGAGGGCGAGGAAGAGCTTTGTACGCGTCTCTGTGTGTGGAGTAAAGGTGGTCTAGAGTTTTTTCCCGCTGGTTGCACATGTGACATGCTGGTAGATATTAGGTAAAACAAGGTATCCTGCATTAAAGTCCCCGGCCACTAGGAGCGCCACTTGTGGATGAGCATTTTCTTGTTTGCTTATGGCCGTATACAGCTTGTTGAGTGCGGTCTTAGTGCCCGCGTCGGTTTGTGTTGGTAAATAGATGGCTACGAAAAATATAGATGAAAACTCTCTTGGTAGACAGTGTGGTCTACATCTTATCATGAGGTACTATAATAAATACATATTAGTATAGTATTGTATTTATTATCTTATTTGACATTTTGCAGGATGAAATCTCTTGAGATGCACCATCTTGTTTTCAAGTGTCCAAATACATTTTTACAAAATAAAATACTTAGTAACAATAATAATATGGCAACTACTGTTTAATAATAACAGCAATGAAATAGTAATAAAAAATGTACATTAACAGCATACAAATATTTTGTACTACTACTAATAGGCCTACAACAAATAAAAACTACTGCTACAACTACTAATACAACTGATAAAACTAAGTACATATAATATAAACATACATACATATTTACAAATATCTTCACATGGGGAAGATTCTATTAGTTAAAACAGTTTGATCTTAACATTTGAAAAAGGTCTTTCTTAAATTCACTGTGTGATTTTAATGCCCTGATTTCTATAGGTAAATTATTCCAGTCAGTTGGGTCTTTGTATCTGAAAGATCTTAATCCAACCTCATGATGTACCCTTGGAATTTGTAATTGCTGCTGCTGTTGAAAGGTATAGTGTGAGTCTAGTAAAGTTAGGTGTTCCTTAATATAGAGAGGAAAATGTAAGTTGATCCAATTTAAAAAATAAATTGGTACCTATGCAGTTATCTTGTAAGTCGCTCTGGATAAGAGCGTCTGCTAAATTACCTAAATGTAAATGTAAATCTTCTGTTTGGGAGTGACAGCCAATTTAGTGATTCATACATTGTGCAATGATGAGTCTTATAATGGCATCCAATAATTAATCTGCAAAGGTTTGAATAACAGCATAAATACACTATTTTTACTTTTGCATGACAAATCTGTTTTGAACAGATTATATTATATTATATTATTTAGAACGAGCAGCCAGCTCACGAACGAAAGAGTGCACCAGGGAGAACGCAACATGAAGTATTCAGATGCAATAAGTGAAAATGCATGATCTAACTGGGGATAGCTAGCTAACATAATGTCACAAAGCATGATGCGCTAGCCAGTTAACCTTCATTCTGAAATAACTTCATATTTCAGAGTTAGTCAGATATTAGTTTAGAAAGACTTCAAATTGGCATGGGAGCTAACCACTTGACTTTTTCCACATTTCTTTCTGTTACAGCCTGAATTTAAAATAGATTAAATTGAGATTTTGTGTCACTGCCCTGCACACAATACCCCATAATGTCAAGGGGAATAATGTTTTTATAAATGTTTACACATTTATTAAACAATGAAAAGCTGAAATGTCTTGAGTCAATAAGTATTCAACCCCTTTGTTATTGCAAGCCTAAATAAGTTAATGAGTCACATAAGTTGCATGGACAGACTCTGTGTGCAATAATAATGTTTAACATGATTTTTGAATGACTACATCATTTCTGTACTCTGCACATTTATCTGTAAGGTCCTGCAGCCGAACAGTGAATTTAAAACACTGATTCAACCACAAAGACCAGGGAGGTTTTCCAATGCCTCACAAAGAAGGGCACCTATTGGTAGGTAGATGGGTAAAATAATTTTTCAATATCCCTTTGAGCATGGTGAAGCTATTAATTACACTTTGGATGTTTTATCAATACACCCAGTCACTACAAAGATACATGCATCCTTCCTATCTCAGTTGCCAGAGAGGAAGGAAACCGCTCAGGGATTTCACCATGAGGCCAATGGTGACTTTAAACAGTTACAGAGTTTAATGGATGTGATAGGAGACAACTGAGGATGAATCAACAACATTGTAGTTTTACTCCACAATATTAACCTAATTGACAGAGTGAAAATATTGACGCCTGTACAGAATAAAACTAAAGTAAAACTACAAATAATAACCTAAAACACAAGGCCAAATATACACTGGAGTTGATTACCAAGAGGACATTGAATGTTCCTGAGTGGCCTAGTTACAGTTTTGACTGAAATCGTCTTGAAGATATACAGTGGGGAAAAAAAGTATTTAGTCAGCCACCAATTGTGCAAGTTCTCCCACTTAAAAAGATGAGAGAGGCCTGTAATTTTCATCATAGGTACACGTCAACTATGACAGACAAATTGAGGAGAAAAAAATCCAGAAAATCACATTGTAGGATTTTTAATGAATTTATTTGCAAATTATGGTGGAAAATAAGTATTTGGTCACCTACAAACAAGCAAGATTTCTGGCTCTCACAGACCTGTAACTTCTTCTTTAAGAGGCTCCTCTGTCCTCCACTCGTTACCTGTATTAATGGCACCTGTTTGAACTTGTTATCAGTATAAAAGACACCTGTCCACAACCTCAAACAGTCACACTCCAAACTCCACTATGGCCAAGACCAAAGAGCTGTCAAAGGACACCAGAAGCAAAATTGTAGACCTGCACCAGGCTGGGAAGACTGAATCTGCAATAGGTAAGCAGCTTGGTTTGAAGAAATCAACTGTGGGAGCAATTATTAGGAAATGGAAGACATACAAGACCACTGATAATCTCCCTCGATCTGGGGCTCCACGCAAGATCTCACCCCGTGGGGTCAAAATGATCACAAGAACGGTGAGCAAAAATCCCAGAACCACACAGGGGGACTTAGTGAATGACCTGCAGAGAGCTGGGACCAAAGTGACAAAGCCTACCATCAGTAACACACTACGCCGCCAGGGACTCAAATCCTGCAGTGACAGACGTGTCCCCCTGCTTAAGCCAGTACATGTCCAGGCCCGTCTGAAGTTTGCTAGAGTGCATTTGGATGATCCAGAAGAGGATTGGGAGAATGTCATATGGTCAGATGAAACCAAAATATAACTTTTTGGTAAAAACTCAACTCGTTGTGTTTGGAGGACAAAGAATGCTGAGTTGCATCCAAAGAACACCATACCTACTGTGAAGCATGGGGGTGGAAACATCATGCTTTGGGGCTGTTTTTCTGCAAAGGGACCAGGACGACTGATCCGTGTAAAGGAAATAATGAATGGGGCCATGTGTCGTGAGATTTTGAGTGAAAACCTCCTTCCATCAGCAAGGGCATTGAAGATGAAACGTGGCTGGGTCTTTCAGCATGACAATGATCCCAAACACACCGCCCGGGCAACGAAGGAGTGGCTTCGTAAGAAGCATTTCAAGGTCCTGGAGTGGCCTAGCCAGTCTCCAGATCTCAACCCCATAGAAAATCTTTGGAGGGAGTTGAAAGTCTGTGTTGCCCAGCGACAGCCCCAAAACATCACTGCTCTAGAGGAGATCTGCATGGAGGAATGGGCCAAAATACCAGCAACAGTGTGTGAAAACCTTGTGAAGACTTACAGAAAACGTTTGACCTGTGTCATTGCCAACAAAGGGTATATAACAAAGTATTGAGAAACTTTTGTTATTGACCAAATACTTATTTTCCACCATAATTTGCAAATAAATTCATAAAAAATCCTACAATGTGATTTTCTGGGGGAAAAAATCTCATTTTGTCTGTCATAGTTGACGTGTACCTATGATGAAAATTACAGGCCTCTCTCATCTTTTTAAGTGGGAGAACTTGCACAATTGGTGGCTGACTAAATACTTTTTCCCCCCACTGTATGGCAAGATATGAAAATGTCTGTCTAGCAATGATCATCCAACCAACTTGACAGAGCTTGAAGAATTCTAAAAAGAATAACGTACAAATGTTGTACATTCCAGGTGTGCAAAGCGCTTAGAGACTTACCCAGGAAGACACACAATTGTAATCACTGCCAAAGGTGATTCTAACTCAGGGGGTTGAATACTTATGTAATCAAGATATATGAGTGTTATTTTTTTTTTTTTTTTTTTTTTTTTTACAAATGTTAGAATTCTCTTCCACTTTGACATTACAGAGTATTTTGTGTAGATCGTTGACAAAAAATGACAATTTAAACCATTTTAGTCCCACCTTGTAAATACAACAAAATGTGGAAAAGGTCAAGGGGTATAGCTAGCTAGCTGCTTATCAAAGGTAGATAACTGGTTAATTATACAAAAAAATCGACCAAACTATTTCTCAATGTTTCTCAAAATTACTGTAGCTGGCTAATTAATTTAATCATGTTTTGTGATAGACAGGGTTTTATGCTTTAGCGCCATCTGTACCTGATAGAGCAGATCTAGTCTCACGTGCGGAAGTAAGTCGTTTGGCGCGAGAGACTAGGAGATCAGAGCAGACCCAGATGATCTGAATGAACGCACATTTGAGCCCCCCAGGACGGTCCATTTACTTTGTGCTGTTAACATGTATGCTATGAAATCCTGCAATTTCATTGGGGCAGTTCCCCCTCATAGCAAAAAGCTGGCAAAGCAATCCAAGCAATGTTCGCATGGCCTATGAGCCCATGGAGGTGGAGCTGCCTGGCAGTCACTGAGGGGCAGAGTAGTAACTAACTAAACAGCTTGTTCTGAACAATATATCTTTGAAACAGGAACATTTACCAGACTTTTATTAGCATTTCAAACATAATCCATGAATTATATAATAACTATATATGTTTAATAAAAATAGTTTTACCTTACCAATCACAAGTGGAGTGCCTTAATGGTCGGTCCACCGCTGGGTCTTGGTTGTGATAGATGATGTCACCATAGTCTAGGAAGCAGCAGTTGGGTTACTAAGGTCTTTCTAATGGATACAGTAAAACAATTCTTAGATCTGTATAGTAACCTAAGCTTATAGTTAGTAGTTTTTCTGATATAATCTATATCTTTTCCAAAAGATAATTCAAAATCTATCCTCAAACACAATCAAACAATCAGCATTGTTCCATCACTTGTATGAGTTTTGAAATTGCCAGCAGTGGAGTTTATTCTTTGCTGTGTACCAAACAGCATGATATAGGACTTTGCTTGATTTAAAACTAAATTATTTGTGAGAAAACATTTTTTTAAAGCGTTAAAATCATCTTGGAGAGTTGCTTGTATCTGCAAAAATATTTGAACCTGACTGTATAAGTGAACAATTTGAGGTATTTCATTAATGACTATTAGGTTCCAAGATGGCGTAGCAGTGCGGTCGTGTTCTCTTGTGTGTCCATGTAAATAGCCTGTTTTTTGTATTTTTTTGTATTTTACGTATATATTTCCCTATCACACTTTTCATCCTTCTACTAAATATACTTTCCTGCAACCCGCCTCACTCAATGTAGAACGGATTCTATTATTTACTCACCTTTATCTAGAATCTCAAGTTGAAACTAGCCAGCCAGCTAACTAGCTAACTAGCTACTTGCTATTAGCCACCGTTAGCGGTTTTTACCCAGAACATCGGATTTTCTGCCTTAATAACTGAATCACTGGACCTTAACACCGGATCGCAACTAGCTAGCCGCAACCGAATGGATGTCGAATGGATGTTGCTGTAGGCTAATCACCACTGCCCCCGAAGCAAGCATCAGTTAGCCTTGAGCTAGCCTCGAGCAGGCCCATATCCCAGCTATCTACCTCTCTGTCTACCGGACGGGAGTAACCAGCTAACTAGCTACTTGCTATTAGCCACCGTTAGCGGTTTTTCACCATTGTCCGTGGCCTGCACTACCTACCAGCCAGCTCTAGCCTGGACTCTAGCCTCGGCCAGTCGCGGTATCGACCCAGAACCTATCGGATTTTCTGCTGGAATCACTGAACCACTGGACCTTTAACACTAGATAATCGCAACTAGCTAGCTGCAACCAAATGAACGTTGTTGTTGGCTAATCAGCCTTGAGCTAGCCTTGAGTCAGGCACATCTCCCGGCTATCTACCTCTCTGTCAACCGGACGGGACCTCTAGAGTCGACACGGAGCCCCGCCGATCCATCACGACTGGTCTGCCGACGTAATCGTCTGTGGTTTCAAAAGGCTTCCCATTGCGACGACCACGAAGATACATCTGCTAGCCCCGGCCCGCTAGCACACGCAAAAGACAGCCATGCTTCCTGACCGCTGTGCTGTAGTACCAATTCGAACTGCTCTCGGACTCACATATTGCTGTTCACTGGACCTTATGATCACTCAGCTGCACAGCTGATGCCTGCTGGACTGTTCCTTTACACGGTACCCTGTCCTGTTTATCTGTTTAGCCTCAGCCCAAACTTTCATCGCCACTACCAGTTGTTGTCTTAGCTCTCTCTAATAACACCTGTGATTGCTTTATGCCTCTCTCACATGTCAATATGCCTTGCCTATTGCTGTTCCAGTTAGTTCTTATTATACAATTTCACTGTAGAACCCCAAGTCCCTCTCAAACTGCCTCAAATAGTTCCTTTGTTCCACCCCCCATACACGCCGAGACCGGCTCAATCGGTGCCTCCAGTGATGCTAGCTCTTTCATTGTTACCCAACGCTTAGGTTTACCTCCACTGTACTCATATCCTTACATATCCTTGTCTGTACATAATGCCCTGAATCTATTCTACAACGCCGGAAATCTGCCCTCTTTATTCTCTGTACCCAACGCACTAGAAGACCAGTTCTTAAAGCCTTTAGCCGTATCCTTATTCTAGTCCTCCTCTGTTCCTCTGGTGATGTAGAGGCTAACCCAGGCCCTGCAGCCCCCAGTATCACTCCTACTCCCCAGGAGCTATCATTTGTTGACTTCTGTAACCGTAAAAGCCTTGGTTTTCTGCACGTTAACATCAGAAGCCTCCTTCCTAAGTTTGAGTTATTCACTGCGTTAGCACACTCCGCCAACCCTGATGTTCTATCAGTGTCTGAATCCTGGCTTAGGAAGGCCACCAAAAATGCTGAAATTTCCATCCCCAACTACAACATTTTCCGTCTAGATAATACTGCCAAAGGGGGTGGAGTTGGTGTGATTATTTGCAAATGGAAGAAACACAAAAGACCTGTCAATCTCCCTCGGCCTGGGGCTCCATGCAAGATCTTTTTTCTTTTTTTTTTCTTTTTTTTTTTAGTCATTTTAGCAGACGCTCTTATCCAGAGCGACTTACAGGAGCAATTAGGGTTAAGTGCCTTGCTTAAGGGCACATCGACAGATTTTTCACCTAGTCGGCTCGGGGATTAGAACCAGCGACCTTTCGGTTACTGGCACAACGCTCTTACCCACTAAGCTACCTGCCGCCCCAGATCTCACCTCGCGGAGTTGCAATGATGAAGGAATCAGCCCAGAACTACACGGGAGGATCTTGTCAATGATCTCAAGGCAGCTGGGACCATAGTCACCAAGAAAACAATTGGTAACACACTACGCCGTGAAGCACTGAAATCCTGCAGCGCCCGCAAGGTTCCCCTACTCAAGAAAGCACATATACAGGCCCATCTGAAGTTTGCCAATGAACATCTGAATGATTCAGGAGAACAGGGTGAAAGTGTTGTGGTCAGATGAGACCAAAATCGAGCCCTTTGGCATCAACTCAACTCACCGTGTTTGGAGGAGGAGGAATGCTGCCTATGACCCCAAGAACACCATCCCCACCGTCAAACATGGAGGTGGAAACATTATGCTTTTGGGGGTGTTTTTCTGCTAAGGGGGCAGGACAACTTCACTGCATCAAAGGGACGATGGACGGGGCCATGTACCGTCAAATCTTGGGTGAGAACCTCCTTCCCTCAGCCAGGGCATTGAAAATGGGTCGTGGATGGGTATTCCAGCATGACAATGACCCAAGACACATGGCCAAAGCAACAAAGGAGTGGCTCAAGAAGAAGCACATAAAGGTCCTGGAGTGGCCTAGCCAGTCTCCAGACCTTAATCCCATAGAAAATCTGTGGAGGGAGCTGAAGGTTTGAGTTGCCAAACGTCAGGCTCGAAACCTTAATGACTTGGAGAAGATCTGCAAAGAGGAGTGGGACAAAATCCCTCCTGAGATGTGTGCAAACCTGGTGGCCAACTACAAGAAACATCTGACCTCTGTGATTGCCAACAAGGGTTTTGCCACCAAGTACTAAGTCATGTTTTGCAGAGGGGTCAAATACTTATTTCCCTCATTAAAATGAAAAACAATTTGTAACATTTTTGACATGCGTTTTTCTGGATTTTTTTGTTGTTATTCTGTCTCTCACTGTTCAAATAAACCTACCATTAAAATTATAGACTGATCATGTCTTTGTCAGTGGGTAAATGTACAAAATCAGCAGGGGATCAAATAATTTTTACCCTCACTGTATATCCATCCTGCCCTGCCTTTCGAAAGTTTTTGAAAGCCAAGTTAATAAACAGATCACCAACCATTTCGAATCCCACCGTACCTTCTCCGCTATGCAATCCGATTTCCGAGCTGGTCATGGGTGCACCTCAGCCACGCTCAAGGTCCTAAACGATATTATAACCGCGATCGATAATAGACAGTACTGTGCAGCCGTCTTCATCGACTTGGCCAAGGCTTTCGACTCTTTCAACCACCGCATTCTTATTGGCAGACTAAATAGCCTTGGGTTCTCAAATGACTGCCTCGCCTGGTTCACCAACTACTTCTCAGATAGAGTTCAATGTGTCAAATCGAAGTGCCTGTTGTATGGACCTATGGCAGTCTCTATGGGGGTGCCACAGAGTTCAATTCTTGGGCTGACTCTTTTCTCCGTGTATATCAATGATGTCGCTCTTGCTGCTGGTGACTCTCAGATCCACCTCTACGCAGACGACACCATTTTGTATACATCTGGCCCTTCATTGGACACTGTGTTAACAAACCTCCAAATGAGCTTCAATGCCATACAACACTCCTTCAGTAGCCTCCAACTGCTCTTAAACACTAGTAAAACTAAATGCATGCTCTTCAATCGAACGCTGCTGGCACCCGCCCACCCGACTAGAATCGCTACTCTCGACGGGTCTGACCTAGAGTATGTGGACAACTACAAATACCTAGGTGTCTGGTTAGACTGTAAACTCTCCTTCCAGACTCACATTAAGCATCTCCAATCCAAAGTTAAATCTAGAATTGGCTTCCTATTTCGCAACAAAACCTCCTTCACTCATGCTGCCAAACATGCCCTCGTAAAACGGACTATCCTACCGATCCTTGACTTCGGCGATGTCATTTACAAAATAGCCTTCAACACTCTACTCAGCAAATTGGATGTAGTCTATCACAGTGCCATCCGTTTTGTCACCAAAGCCCCATATACTACCCACCACTGTGACCTGTACGCTCTTGTTTGCTGGTTCTCACTACATATTCGTCACCAAACCCACTGGCTCCAGGCCATCTATAAATCACTTCTAGGCAAATCCCCGCCTTATCTTAGCTCATTTGTCACCATAGCAACACCCACCCGTAGTATGCGCTCCAGCAGGTATATCTCACTGGTCATCCCCAAAGCCAACACCTCCTTTGGCCGCCATTCCTTCCAGTTCTCTGCTGCCAATGACTGGAACGAATTGCAAAAATCTCTGAAGCTGGAGACTCTTATCTCCCTCACTAACTTTAAGCATCAGTTGTCAGAGCACCTTACCGATCACTGCACCTGTACACAGCCCATCTGAAATTAGCCCACCCAACTACCTCATCCCCATATTGTTATTTATTTTGCTCATTTGCACCCCAGTATCTCTATTTGCACATCATCTCTTGCACATCTATCATTCCAGTGTTAATACTAATTGTAATTATTTTGCTCTAAGGCCTATTTATTGCCTTACCTCCATAACTTGCTACATTTGAACACACTGTATATATATTTTCTGTTGTATTTTTGACTTTATGTTTTGTTTTACCCCATATGTAACCCTGTGTTGTTGTTTTTATCGCACTGCTTTGCTTTATCTTGGCCAGGTCGCAGTTGTAAATGAGAACTTGTTCTCAATTTTTATTTTTTTATTTTTCACCTTTATTTAACCAGGTAAGCCAGTTGAAAACAACTGCGACCTGGCAGTTAAATAAAGGTTAAATAAAAATAAAATAAATAAAACTATAGAGAAAAGAAGGGGGGCCAATACTGAGCCTTGAGGTACTCCTCTACTGAGTCCAAGAAGCTGTGATTTGTGTCCTTCTATGAAAAAACGTTGTTTTCTGTTGCTAACATATGCACCAACGTTTTGATGTTTTCCTAGTAAGATAGAATGATCAACTAAGATGGCACCAGTTAGTTTGCCTTGGTCAGATGAATAATTCATATCAATAGTAAGTTTCACTAATGAATTAATTTCTCAAAGATTACTGATATAGGTCTATAGTTATGTGGGTTTCCACCTTTATGAAAAGTGGTCACTTGTGTGCATTTCCATAGAAAAGGTATTTCAACAATCGTTAAATACATGTTGAATAGATCTGCTAGAGGATACATTATAATATTAGCGGACGACTTTATACATTTGGGTTACAGTCCATCTAGGCCAGCTCCTTTGTCGATATTTATTTCATTGAGGAGAGGCAGTATATCAGTTGGTTTGATCTTTCTAAAGTTAAAGATGCACTATTGTCACGGATCCCCCCGGTACTGCTGCTCATTCCGTTCACCAGCTCCGGAGGTCTACGTCACCGGCCTTGTAGAGGTCACTGACCTGGTTCATTGCCACCAACCCCGGACTGTCTTGTCTCATTACGCACACCTGGTTCCCATTCCCCCTGATTAGTATGTGTATATATATGCCCTCTGTTCCCCATTGTCCTTGTCAATTATTGTCCCATGTCCGTTGGTCTCATGAGTACGGGGTATTGTGCTCTTATTATTACTGGTCCCGTGTATTGTTTGGAGGTTTACACCTCTCTCTTTTGTTTGGGTTACATCCCTGTGTTATATATATATACACGTGTTTGTTTTTGGGCTTCGTCCCTGTCGTTTTTCATGACGTACAGTGGCTTGCGAAAGTATTCACCCCCCTTGGCATATTTTCTATTTTGTTGCCTTATAACCTGGAATTAAAATGGATTTTGGGGGGGGTTGTATCATTTGATTTACACAACATGCCTACCAGTTTGAAGATGCAAAATATTTTCTATTGTGAAACAAACAAGAAATAACACAAAAAAACAGAACTTGAGCGTGCATAACTATTCACCCCCCTAAAAGTCAATACTTTGTAGAGCCACCTTTTGCAGAAATTACAGCTGCAAGTCTCTTGGGGTATAAGCTTGGCACATCTAGCCACTGGGATTTTTGGCCATTCTTCAAGGCATACCACAGATTCTCAATTGGATTGAGGTCTGGGCTTTGACAAGGCCATTCCAAGACATTTAAATGTTTCCCCTTAAACCACTCGAGTGTTGCTTTAGCAGTATGCTTAGGGTCATTGTCCTGCTGGAAGGTGAACCTCCGTCCCAGTCTCAAATCTCTGGAAGACTGAAACAGGTTTCCCTCAAGAATTTCCCTGTATTTAGCGCCATCCATCATTCCTTCAATTCTGACCAGTTTCCCAGTCCCTGCCGATGAAAAACATCCCCACAGCATGATGCTGCCACCACCGGATGATGTTCTCAGGTGATGAGAGGTGTTGGGTTTGCGCCAGACATAGCGTTTTCCTTGATGGCCAAAAAGCTCAATTTTAGTCTCATCTGACCAGAGTACCTTCTTCCATATGTTTGGGAAGTCTCCCACATGACTTTTGGCGAACACCAAACTTGTTTGCTTATTCTTTTCTTTAAGCAACGGCTTTTTTCTGGCCACTCATCCGTAAAGCCCAGCTCTGTGGAGTGTACGGCTTAAAGTGGTCCTATGGACAGATACTCCAATCTCCGCTGTGGAGCTTTGCAGCTCCTTCAGGGTTATCTTTTGTCTCTTTGTTGCCTCTCTGATTAATGCCCTCCTTCCCTGGTATTTAGGGTCTTCATAGCAAAGGGGGTGAATACATATGCATGCACCACTTTTCCGTAATGTATTTTTTTTTAATTTTTTGAAACAAGTAATTTTTTTCATTTCACTTCACCAATTTGGACTATTTTGTGTATGTCCATTACATGAAATCCACATAAAAATCAATTTAAATGACAGGTTGTAATGCAACAAAAGAGGAAAAACTTTTGCAATGCACTGTACCTTGTGTTGAGTAGAGTAATAAAAAACCCTAATACGTATTCCTGCGCCTGTCTACAATGTGACAACTATGCAGATGTCACTCAGCCATTTCCTGGTTGCAAAAATTTTAATAGTTGGCCTGATTTCAGTTTGTGACAAAACAAGCAACTATAGTGTAGAAAATCATTTCCATGTTAATTCTATGTGAAACAGAAAATTTGTCGGTTTACAAAACAAAATACGCTAGACAAGGTGGGATTTTTTTGTGCAAGTAAAATGAATTATGTGAGAAATGGCGGTGGAAATATACAGTACCAGTCAAAAGTTTGGACACCTACTCATTCAAGGGTTTTTTGTAATTTTTACTAATTTCTACATTGTAGAACAATATTGAAGACATCAAAACTATGAAATAACACATATGGAATCATGTAGTAACCAAAAAAGTGTTAAACAAATCAAAATATATTTTATAAGTAATAATAATAATAATATGCCATTTAGCAGACGCTTTTATCCAAAGCGACTTACAGTCATAAGTAGACTTACAGTAGCCACCCTTTGCCTTGATGACAGCTTTGCACACTCTTCACATTCTCTCAACCAGCTTCATGAGGTAGTCACCTGGAATGCATTTCAATTAACAGGTGTGCCTTGTTAAAAGTTAATTTGTGGAATTTCTTTCCTTCTTAATGCGTTTGAGCCAGTCAGTTGTGTTGTGACAAGGTAGGGGTGGTATACAGAAGACAGCCCTATTTTGTAAAAGACCAAGTCCATATTATGGCAAGAACAGCTCAAATAAGCAAAGAGAAACTACTGTCCATCATTACTTTAAGACATGAAGGTCAGTCGATCTGGAACATTTCAAGAACTGAAAGTTTCTTAAAGTGCAGTCGCAAAAACCATCAAGCGCTATGATGAAACTGGCTCTCATGAGGACCGCCACAGGAAAGGAAGACCCAGAGTTACCTCTGCTGCAGAGGATGTTCATTAGAGTTAACTGCACCTCAGAAATTGCTGCCCAAATAAATGTTTCACAGAGTTCAAGTAATAGACACATCTCGACATCAACTGTTCAGAGGAGACTGCGTGAATCAGGCCTTCATGGTCGAATTGCTGCAAAGAAACCACTACTAAAGGACACCAATAAGAAGAAGAGACTTGCTTGGCCCAAGAAACATGAGCAATGGACATTAGACCGGTGAAAATCTGTCCTTTGGTCTGATGAGTCCACATTTTTGGTTCCAACCACTGTGTCTTTGTGAGATGCAGAGTAGGTGAACGTATGATCTCTGCATGTGTAGTTCCCACCATGAAGCATGGAGGAGGCGGTGTGATGGTATGGGGGTGCTTTGCTGGTTTGGGATGAGATGGTTTGGGACTGCAGAGTGAAGCAAAAGCAGCCGACAAGTGCTCAGCATATGTGGGAACTCCTTCAAGACTGTTGGAAAAGCATTCCTCATGAAGCTGATTGAGAGAATGACAAGTGCGTAAAACTGTCATCAAGGCAAAGGGTGGCTACTTTGAAGAATCTAAAATATATTTTGATTTGTTTAAAACTTTTTTGGTTACTACATGATTTCATATGTGTTTTTTCATGGTGTTGATGTCTTCACTATTATTCTGCAATGTAGAAGATATTAAAAATAAAGAAAAACCCTTGAATGAGTAGGTGTCCAAACTTTTGACTGGTACTGTATATAATAACCATCATGTCGAAGTAAACTTGGAGTCACGCAATGCTATGATGTGTGGTCTTCCCACTATGACTTGGGAAACCATGCAGTTTGTTAGGCTACAGATGAAGTAATTGATTATGAACTTTACAGGGTGGTGAAAGTGCATGGTGATCTTGATGCTCCTTTCCAATAAATATCAAATCAAATCAAGTTGTATTGGCCACATGCGCCGAATACAACAGGTGCAGACATTACAGTGAAATGCTTACTTACAGCCCTTAACCAACAGTGCATTTATTTTTAATAAAAAAAGTAAAATAAAACAACAACAAAAAAGTGTTGAGAAAAAAAGAGCAGAAGTAAAATAAAAAACAGTAGGGAGCTATATATACAGGGGGGTACCGGTGCAGAGTCAATGTGCGGGGGCACCGGCTAGTTGAGGTAGTTGAAGTAATATGTACATCTGGGTAGAGTTAAAGTGACTATGCATAAATAATTAACAGAGTAGCAGCAGCGTAAAAAGATGGGGTGGGGGGGCAGTGCAAATAGTCCGGGTAGCCATGATTAGCTGTTCAGGAGTCTTATGGCTTGGGGGTAGAAGCTGTTGGGAAGTCTTTTGGACCTAGACTTGGCACTCCGGTATCGCTTGCCGTGCGGTAGCAGAGAGAACAGTCTATGACTAGGGTGGCTGGAGTCTTTGACAATTTTGAGGGCCTTCCTCTGACACACACCGCCTGGTATAGAGGTCCTGGATGGCAGGAAGCTTGGCCACAGTGATGTACTGGGCCGTACGCACTACCCTCTGTAGTGCCTTGCGGTCGGAGGCCAAGCAGTTGCCATACCAGGCGGTGATGCAACCAGTCAGGATGCTCTCGATGGTGCAGCTGTAGAATTCTTTGAGGATCTGAGGACCCATGCCAAATCTTTTCAGTCTCCTGAGGGGGAATAGGCTTTGTCGTGCCCTCTTCACGACTGTCTTGGTGTGTTTGGACCATGATAGTTTGTTGGTGATGTGGACACCAAGGAACTTGAAGCTCTCAACCTGTTCCACTACAGCCCCGTCGATGAGAATGGGGGCGTGCTCAGTCCTCTTTTTTTTCCTGTAGGCCACAATCATCTCCTTTGTCTTGGTCACGTTAAGGGAGAGGTTGTTATCCTGGCACCACACGGCCAGGTCTCTGACCTCCTCCCTATAGGCTGTCTCATCGTTGTCAGTGATCAGGCCTACCACTGTTGTGTCATCGGCAAACTTAATGATGGTGTTGGAGTCGTGCCTGGCCATGCAGTCATGAGTGAACAGGGAGTACAGGAGGGGACTGAGCACGCACCGCTGAGGGTCTGATTCTGGTGGCATTATGATCGATGCTTGACTGACTGCTGTTTGACAAATACAAATATACTCTCTCTTATCCATAATCATCTCATCATGTAAACTAGCCTACCCGCACTGTATCTGCAAGCTGTTGGCTAGAGTGCATGTTCCAAGACCAGAGTAGGCACGTTTGCTGTTTAACGCAACAGTTTTTGTGACAAAACTATCGGTAGAGTTGAAAATGCCATGGAAGCACATTGAACTTTCGATTTTTATTCAATACATGGAAATGTGTGTGCATCCATCACACACTGATTTTTATCTGAAAAAAGTTAGTTTGGTGGAAACACACCACTGGTTGGAAAATTCCCATATTTTCTTTATGCAGATTTTTCAATATATTCGCATGAACATTTGTAGCCAATTGGATGGAAACCTAGCTACTAATGGAATTTCACCAGGTCAAATTCTGGGTATATGTAAATGTACTTGCCGAATAAAGGTGATTCTGATTCTGACTAAAGAATGTATATTAGACGTGTTTAAGTGTTGTATGTGTATCACTGTTTTGAAAGAGAATAAAAAAAGCAGTTATTTTATGCTAAATAAATAAATAAAATTGATAAACCAATAATCTGCATAAACATATATGCCATGCCCTATAAACAAGGAACGTTTCCGATGCATATCATTGTTAGTATTCTGATTGGCCAATAGATGGCGGTTCATACCAAGCTATGAAACCAAGTGAAATTGTCCAATGTTAACTGTAGACTGTAACACAGGGCTCTCCAACCCTGTTCCTGGAGAGCTAGCGTCCTGTAGGTTTTCGTTCCAACACCAGTTGTAACTAACCTGATTCAGCTTATCAACCAGCTAATTACCATGTGTCCTAGATGAAGGTTGGAGTGAAAACGTACAGGACGGTAGCTTTCCAGGAGCAGGGTTGGAGAGCCCTGCTGTAACATGATTCCTCTTGAAGCCAAGTCCAAACAGATATACAGAGCAACATTTTGGAATATCCTATATGTAAAGAATCTTCATTTTCACATCACAAAATGAAAAGTGAATGTAGTCGTTAATATGATAAGGGGGAGGGGGCACGAGCTCTGGGGGCCCATGCGACTGTCATCAATTTCTATTTTTGTTGTTGTTAATAAATCACTTTGACAGTAACCCTCCAAAAAGTCATTCATAAACCTAGGAAGCTAAGTATTTGTTTCTTGGGATTCAAGAATGTGACTGATCAAAGTGCCTCAGGCCTTGAAAAATAAATAATTTAACTGATTGAAAGTAAGGGGATATCAGTGAACAAATGCCGTGGTCAAGTCTATGGGGCCAGTACAATAAGTGGGGCTTACTCAGATGTTCAAAAGCACATATCAGACCAATAGCCTAATGCTTCTTAGGTAGTTATTTATGAGTTTTAGTGTAGAAAACGATCTCTCCGCAGAAGCGACAGTTACAGCTTGCCGTAGCAACATCAGGGAAACTGGGCAGAAGGGAGTGGTGCAAATACAGCAATTCTGCAACATCTTTAATTGAGCCTCTCACATTCTCCTTATTTGCCAGCCTCAACACGTTACGGAAAGAGATTAACTGTATAGGAAGCTCTGGGACAGGTCATCTGGATACTGGACAGCCAATAAATTGGCAGATGCAAACAGATTATCATCGTTAGCGGACAACAGTTCTTTAGGGCTCAAACAAATGAAAGCAGTTTACGATTTTGTTCATGCTGGTGAACCAGCATTTGAGTTGTGGTTGCAATATCAACAGTCCCTTATCTCTGGTGCTTCTCATGCATAATTCAAGACTACGTTTAAATTGTAAGCAGCGCAATGGACATATAATGCACAATGTCACAGAAAAGACTGTCTAGGTTGTCAATACTCAGTATGGAAAACAGTTGGGCCCGCAACCTGGACCTGAGGTTGTGAGGCCGGTTGGACGTACTGCCAAATTCTCTAAAACAACGTTGGGGGCGGCTATGGTAGAGAAATGAACATTCAATTCACTGGCAACAGCTCAGGTGGACATTCCTGCAGTCAGCATACCAATTTCACACTCCCTCAAAACTTAAGACATCTGTGGCATTGTGTTGTGTGACAAAACTGCACATTTTAAAGTGGCCTTTTATTATCCTCAGCACAAGGTGCACCTGTGTAATGATCATGCTGTTTAATCAGCTTCTTAATATGCCACACCTGTCAGGTGGATAGATTATCTTGGCAAAGGAGAAATGCTCACTAACAGGGATGTAAACAGGTTTGTGCACAAAATGTGAGAAAAATAAGCTTTTTGTGCATATGGAACATTTCTGGGATCTTTTATTTCAGCTCATGAAACATGGGACCAATACTTTACGTTGCGTTTATTTTTGTTCCGTATAAATACTCTATATAGTTATAGATAGTAGGCTACACTGCATAATCAAACAATCCATAGTAAGCTAGTGTTTTGAGGGTATTATTTGGCATTAATAGACTGGTTTTACGCACAACAACTTTTTGAAACCTTCAAATGGGGGGACTAGATACTTACCTGGCTACCAAAACTCCTTGCTCCAGCCACACCCACAGACTTTAGTTTCCTCTCTGCAATGAGTCTGGATCTGAGTAGCTCCCTGACTATTTCTAGAACTTAAACCCATTCTAACCATTCTAATTGGTCCCAGAAACCGATGGGTTAGGCCAAAGCCAGAATACACGTGGGTAAAGCAGCGTTTTGGAAATTCATCATTGCCTTTGATACTCTGATTGGTTAGAATGATCCAATCGCTTATGACATTGTTTTGTACAACACCCCTCATTTTGACATCACCACAAACTACTTCAATTATGTCAGTCTCAGACTGAAGTATGTAGCGAACATAGAGCAGCGGAAGAATTCAGTTTGAGTCTCCAGGCAAACTAGGTACATAAAGTGCTTTTATTTCTAAATCGTAAACCAGATACAGAATATATATATATATATATATATATATGTATAAAATATGAAAATACCCTCAAATAAACTCTTAAGTCTTGTAGATCAATGCACTGCACTCTTTTTCTTGATAAAGCCCTCTTTTGTGCAACCTTCTGCCATACCTTACTTCATTATTAAATTACAGACATACGAGTCACCAGACCTGGTCACAGGCATGGCTTACTCTAGAGCTCCCATTGATCAATACGGAATTAGGTAAATCTGCATTTAAAAAATGTCAGCTCCGTATATGTAAATTATCTGCAGAGCTCTCTGCACATTGATGCTCTGGTGCCTTTAGGGCAGTTCAAGTTGTTCATGGAGGACCTCATTGTTGAGGAATGTGTTTGCTTCTTAAAACCTCTTCTGGGTAGGACCCTTCATCTCATTTTCCGCCTAAAATGACATGCCCAAATCGAACTGCCTGTAGCTCAGGACCTGAAGCAAGGATATGTATATTCTTGATACTATTTGAAAGGAACCACTTTGAAGTTTGTGGAGATGTGAAATTAATGTAGGAGAATATAACACAATAGATCTGGTAAAAGATAAAACAAACAAAAAAATGTGTTTTCTATTTTTATTTTTGAAAAATGTTCATCTTTGTAAAAGAAAGGCCATATATTGAGATAGGAAGCTGGGGATAATGTAGACATTGTCCACAACATGGCAACAGTGTGTGTGCAAAGTTTCAGACTGATACATTCAAGACTGAGAGAGCTACATAATATTTAGTATGTAGTCTCCCAGGTGTCCCTCACGAGTTTGCCCAAATGTACCTAAGTGGACAAATTCGTAAATTGATAAATTTTCAAGTACATAACTATAGAGAACATACAAAAATGGTATGGTAATAAAAAATTAAAGTTTACACACAAAGATGAAGGGGGCTGTACTTTCCAGTCATGTCCAGCTGAGGTCCTGGCTGCATTTTCGGTCTAAATGTTGGTGGAAGTGGCTCCACATCATCCTCAAGCACAGTGTGCCAACGGTCCTCTCCCTCGGTGGTAGTTGCCGCTGGTTCACTGGCCCTCCTCCGCTTCTCGGCTGGCCTCTTCACACCTCTAGATGGCCAGGCGGGGGTGGGTGTGGAGCCAGAAACAGCAGCAGGGGTCAGACTGGAGAAACCAGTTCCTAAGTTTGAATGAGTGGGGGATGGAGGACTTGAATATGGTCTCTTTGGAGTTGGCTCAATACTTTTACGGATGAGCCCTGCATCAATACATCAAATATACAACACATATCTATAAACATATATATTATATAGAGTATGGGGAACACAATAACTATAATGGCAATAAGACACTCAAAAACCACAGCCACAGCATGTCATAGCCAAAATAACATACACATAGGCTATGCTAATACATTTTATGCCTCAGGTCTATATATATATATATATATATATATATATATATATATATATATATATATATATATACAGTGGGGAGAACAAGTATTTGATACACTGCCGATTTTGCAGGTTTTCCTACTTACAAAGCATGTAGAGGTCTGTAATTTTTATCATAGGTACACTTCAACTGTGAGAGACTGAATCTAAAACAAAAATCCAGAAAATCACATTGTATGATTTTTAAGTAATTAATTTGCATTTTATTGCATGACATAAGTATTTGATCACCTACCAACCCGTAAGAATTCTGGCTCTCACAAACCTGTTAGTTTTTCTTTAAGAAGCCCTCCTGTTCTCCACTCATTACCTGTATTAACTGCACCTGTTTGAACTCGTTACCTGTATAAAAGACACCTGTCCACACACTCAATCAAACAGACTCCAACCTCTCCACAATGGCCAAGACCAGAGAGCTGTGTAAGGACATCAGGGATAAAATTGTAGACCTGCACAAGGCTGGGATGGGCTACAGGACAATAGGCAAGCAGCTTGGTGAGAAGGCAACAACTGTTGGCGCAATTATTAGAAAATGGAAGAAGTTCAAGATGACGGTCAATCACCCTCGGTCTGGGGCTCCATGCAAGATCTCACCTCGTGGGGCATCAATGATCATGAGGAAGGTGAGGGATCAGCCCAGAACTACACGGCAGGACCTGGTCAATGACCTGAAGAGAGCTGGGACCACAGTCTCAAAGAAAACCATTAGTAACACACTACGCCGTCATGGATTAAAATCCTGCAGCGCACGCAAGGTCCCCCTGCTCAAGCCAGCGCATGTCCAGGCCCGTCTGAAGTTTGCCAATGACAATCTGGATGATCCAGAGGAGGAATGGGAGAAGGTCATGTGGTCTGATGAGACAAAAATAGAGCTTTTTGGTCTAAACTCCACTCGCCGTGTTTGGAGGAAGAAGAAGGATGAGAAAACCCCAAGAACACCATCCCAACCGTGAAGCATGGAGGTGGAAACATCATTCTTTGGGGATGCTTTTCTGCAAAGGGGACAGGACGACTGCACCGTATTGAGGGGAGGATGGATGGTGCCATGTATCGCGAGATCTTGGCCAACAACCTCCTTCCCTCAGTAAGAGCATTGAAGATGGGTCGTGGCTGGGTCTTCCAGCATGACAACGACCCGAAACACACAGCCAGGGCAACTAAAGAGTGGCTCCGTAAGAGGCATCTCAAGGTCCTGGAGTGGCCTAGCCAGTCTCCAGACCTGAACCCAATAGAAAATCTTTGGAGGGAGCTGAAAGTCTGTATTGCCCAGCGACAGCCCCGAAACCTGAAGGATCTGGAGGGGGTCTGTATGGAGGAGTGGGCCAAAATCCCTGCTGCATTGTGTGCAGACCTGGACAAGACCTACAGGAAATGTATGATCTCTGTAATTGCAAACAAAGGTTTCTGTACCAAATATTAAGTTCTGCTTTTCTGATGTATCAAATACTTATGTCATGCAATAAAATGCAAATGATTTACTTAAAAATCATACAATGTGATTTTCTGGAATTTTGTTTTAGATTCCGTCTCTCACAGTTGAAGTGTACCTATGATAAAAATTATAGACCTCTACATGCTTTGTAAGTAGGAAAACCTGCAAAATCGGCAGTGTATCAAATACTTGTTCTCCCCACTGTGTATATATATATATATATATATATATACAATGGGGGGGAAAAGTATTTAGTCAGCCACCAATTGTGCAAGTTCTCCCACTTAAAAAGATGAGAGAGGCCTGTAAATTTCATCATAGGTACACGTCAACTATGACAGACAAAAAGAGAGAAAAATATCCAGAAAATCACATTGTAGGATTTTTTATGAATTTATTTGCAAATTATGGTGGAAAATAAGTATTTGGTCAATAACAAAAGTTTCTCAATACTTTGTTGTGTACCCTTTGTTGGCAATGACACAGGTCAAACGTTTTCTGTAAGTCTTCACAAGGTTTTCACACACTGTTGCTGGTATTTTGGCCCATTCCTCCATGCAGATCTCCTCTAGAGCAGTGATGTTTTGGGGCTGTCGCTGGGCAACACAGACTTTCAACTCCCTCCAAAGATTTTCTATGGGGTTGAGATCTGGAGACTGGCTAGGCCACTCCAGGACCTTGAAATGCTTCTTACGAAGCCACTCCTTCGTTGCCCGGGCGGTGTGTTTGGGATCATTGTCATGCTGAAAGACCCAGCCACGTTTCATCTTCAATGCCCTTGCTGATGGAAGGAGGTTTTCACTCAAAATCTCACGATACATGGCCCCATTCATTCTTTCCTTTACACGGATCAGTCGTCCTGGTCCCTTTGCAGAAAAACAGCCCCAAAGCATGATGTTTCCACCCCCATGCTACACAGTAGGTATGATGTTCTTTAGATGCAACTCAGCATTCTTTGTCCTCCAAACACGACGAGTTGAGTTTTTACCAAAAAGTTCTATTTTGGTTTCATCTGACCATGTGACATTCTCCCAATCCTCTTCTGGATCATCCAAATGCACTCTAGCAAACTTCAGACGGGCCTGGACATGTATTGGCTTAAGCAGGGGGACACGTCTGGCACTGCAGGATTTGAGTCCCTGGCGGCGTAGTGTGTTACTGATGGTAGGCTTTGTTACTTTGGTCCCAGCTCTCTGCAGGTCATTCACTAGGTCCCCCCGTGTGGTTCTGGGATTTTTGCTCACCGTTCTTGTGATCATTTTGACCCCACGGGGTGAGATCTTGCGTGGAGCCCCAGATCGAGGGAGATTATCAGTGGTCTTGTATGTCTTCCATTTCCTAATAATTGCTCCCACAGTTGATTTCTTCAAACCAAGCTGCTTACCTATTGCAGATTCAGTCTTCCCAGCCTGGTGCAGGTCTACAATTTTGTTTCTGGTGTCCTTTGACAGCTCTTTGGTCTTGGCCATAGTGGAGTTTGGAGTGTGACTGTTTGAGGTTGTGGACAGGTGTCTTTTATACTGATAACAGGTTCAAACAGGTGCCATTAATACAGGTAACGAGTGGAGGACAGAGGAGCCTCTTAAAGAAGAAGTTACAGGTCTGTGAGAGCCAGAAATCTTGCTTGTTTGTAGGTGACCAAATACTTATTCTCCACCATAATTTGCAAATAAATTCATTAGAAATCCTACAATGTGATTATCTGGATTTTTTTTTCTCAATTTGTCTGTCATAGTTGACGTGTACCTATGATGAAAATTACAGGCCTCTCTCATCTTTTTAAGTGGGAGAACTTGCACAATTGGTGGCTGACTAAATACTTTTTTTCCCCACTGTGTATATATATATATATATATATATATATATATATATATATATACACACAGTACCAGTCAACAGTATGGACACACCTACACATTCAAGGGTTTTTCTTTATTTTTACTATTTTTTTACATTGTAGAATAATAGTGAAGACATCAAAACTATGAAATAACACATATGGAATCATGTAGTAACCAAAAAAGTGTTAAACAAATCAAAATATATTTTGTTTTTGAGATTCTTCAAATAGCCACCCTTTGCCTTGATGACAGCTTTGCACACTCTTGGCATTCGCTCAACCAACTTCATGAGGTAGTCACCTGGAATGCGTTTCAATTAACAGGTGTGCCTTCTTAAAAGTTAATTTGTGGAATTTATTTCCTTCTTAATGCATTTGAGCCAATCAGTTGTGTTCTGACAAGGTATGGGGGGTATACAGAAGATAGCCCTATTTTGTAAAAGACCATGTCCATATTATGGCAAGAACAGCTCAAATAAGCAAAGAGAAATGACAGTCCATCATTACTTTAAGACATGAAGGTCAGTCAATAAGGAACATTTCAGTGCAGTCGCAAAAACCATCCAGCGCTATGATGAAACTGGCTCTCATGAGGACCACCACAGGAATGGAAGACCCAGAGTTACCTCTGCTGCAGAGGATAAGTTAATTAGAGTTACCAGCCTCAGAAATTGCAGCCCAAATAAATGCTTCACAGGGTTCAAGTAACAGACACATCTCAACATCAACTGCTCAGAAGGGACTGAGTTCAAATTTGAGATTTTTGGTTCCAACCACTGTGTCTTTGTGAGATGCGGTGTGAGTGAACGGATGATCTCTGCATGTGTTTTTCCCACCGTAAAGCATGGAGGAGGAGGTGTTATGGTGTGGGGGTGCTTTGCTGGTGACACTGTCTGTGATTTATATAGAATTCAGGGCACACTTAACCAGCATGGCTGCCACAGCATTCTACAGTGATATGCCATCCCATCTGGTTTGGGCTTAGTGGGACTATAATTTGCTTTTCAACAGGACAATGACCCAACACACCTCCAGGCTGTGTAAGGGCTATTTTACCAAGAAGGAGAGTGATGGAGTGCTGCATCAGATGGCCTCCACAATCCCACGACCTCAACCCAATTGAGATGGTTTGGGATGAGTCGGACCGCAGAGTAAAGGAAAAGCAGCCAACAAGTGCTCACCATATGTGGGAACTCCTTCAAGACAGTTAGAAAAGCATTCCAGGTGAAGCTGGTTGAGAGAATGCCAAGAGTGTGCAAAGCTGTCATCAAGGCAAAAGGTGGCTATTTGAAGAATCTCAAATATAAAATATATTTTGATTTGAACACTTTTTTGGTTACTACATTATTCCATATGTGTTATTTCATAATTTTGATGTCTTCACTATTATTCTACAAAATTTAGAAAACCCCCAAACTTTTGACTGGTAGTGTATATATCTATAGAAATCAAAGAAAAATATCTAAAATGAAACCATTTAAACAACTGCATTAGCATGAGAAGCAAAAACCTATTTTACTTATTACTGTGCTGTTTTGTTAGTTTTTTCGCATTGTTTGTAAATTATTTTGTACATAATGTTACTGCTACCATCTCTTATGACCGAAAATAGCTTCTTGACATCAGTACAGCGATTACTCACCTCGAACTGGACGAAGATTTTTTCTTTAATGAGTCCGACGCAAAGGATAGACCAGAACCAAATCCCCGTCATTAGCGTGAAGCAAAGATGGAGAAAAGGGGAGAGGGCGGGGTGCCTTCTAAAAATTAGTCGGCGAGTAGGTAAATCACCACTACCCTCCATACTATTGGCCAACGTGTAATCATTGGAAAATAAACTGGACGATCTACGATTAAGACTATCCTACCAACAGGACATTAAAAACGGTAATATCTTATGTTTCACCGAGTCGTGGCTGAACGACTACATGGATAATATAGAACTGGCTGGGTTTTCCATGCATCGGCAGGACAGAGCAACTACGTCTGGAAAGACGAGGGGCGGGGGTGTGTGTCTATTTGTCAATAACTGCTGGTGCGCCATGTCTAATATTAAAGAAGTCTCGAGGTATTGCTCGCCTGAGGTAGAATACCTCATGATAAGGTGTAGACCAAACTACCTACCAAGAGAGTTCTCATCTATATTATTCATAGCTGTCTATTTACCACCACAAACCGATGCTGGCACTAAAACTGCACTCAACAAGCTGTATAAGGCCATAAGCAAAGAAGAAAATGGTAATCCAGAAGCGGCGCTCCTAGTGGCTGGGGACATTAATGCAGGGAAACTTAAATCAGTTTTACCTAATTTCTACCAGCATGTCACATGTGCAACCAGAGGGGAAAAAAACTCTAGCTGTACTAGCTGTACTAGTTGTGCCACTAGAGATCCTGGTTCGAATCCAGGCTCTGTCGTAGCCGGCCGCGACCGGGAGACCCTTGGCGTTGCAAACGCCATGCTCTACCAACTGAGCTACATCCCTGCCGGCCATTCCCTCCCCTTCCCTGGACGACGCTGGGCCAATTGTGCGCCGCCCCATGTGTCTCCCGGTCGCGGCTGGCTACGACATTGACCCCCCCCCCCCCCCCCCCCCCCCCCTTTGTTTTTACACTGCTGCTACTCGCTGTTTATTATCTGTGCATAGTTACTTTACCTCTACCTACATGTACAAATTACCTCGACTAACCTGTACCCCCGCACATTGATTCGGTACCGATAACCCCTGTATATAGCCTCGTTATTTTTATGTTATTTTCTTACATTACTTTTTCCTCTAGTTTATTTAGTAAATATTTTCTTAACTCTATTTCTTGAACTGCATTGTTGGTTAAGGGCATGTAAGTAAGCATTTCACGGTAAGGTCTACACCTATTGTATTCGGCGCATGTAAGAAATATAATTTGATTGGATTGGATTTGGATCTAAAAGTGGATATTTTCCTTCCAAAAACATTTATTATGCGCTGGAATCAAAACTGTGCTCACTCAGAGTGTCACGTTCGTTGAATGACGGGACAGACCAAGGCGCAGCGTGATATGCGTACATGTTTATTAAACTTAAACACACGACAAAACAACAAAGGAAACAAAACGTGAAGTCCAAGGTAGAACATACAACATACCTTACAAGGAACAAGATCCCACAACTAGACAGTGCCAATAGGCTGCCTAAGTATGGTCCCCAATCAGAGACAACGAGCGACAGCTGCCTCTGATTGGGAACCACACCGGCCAACATAGAACTATACATACTAGATAAGCCACATAGAAAAAAGCACAACAAGGAATATACACATCCTGACTCAACATATAAGCGTCCCCTGAGTCAGGGCGTGACACAGAGTCCTCTGTTCTGTGTTCAGTTCTGTGTCACTGTCCCGGTCAATTTCTGCAATAATCTCATCCAAATTTGTATACTTGGACTTCGATTGAGCTTTTCCACTCTTAGTAGCCATGTTTTACTTTTTTAGTTTTGAGAAAAGTTTGTAGAAGAGAACGTTTGATTTCACCTGGGAATGAACACTGTTGCACACAGCTCTAGCATGATGGCTGTTTGTCGTACAAAGGGCATTCAGTGGCTATCTAGCTAGCTATGTTTCAAAACGATAGGTGGTCATTGGACCAAGACACTGTCAATCAAGTGAACACCGCTCGTCTCATTGGTGCGTAATGATGGCTGACCTTCATGGGCTAATTGACGTGTTCTGTAGCCAATATATAATGTAGAATGATGAAACAAGTTTGGTTGCCTTCTAGAGTGTGTAAGGATTGCACAAAACCCGAACTTGACCGGGTTAAGTAACGTTTTGCTGATTAGATTTCATAAATTGTTTTGTTGCAAGTTGAAAGAGTCGGAATTCATGCAAAACGCTGTATACAACATGAATCGTGTTAGGATATAAAAATTGATTTTATCAAACAAAACTATGATACATTTTATCTCTGGGACCCTCAGGATGCCAAATCAGAGCAGGATTACTGAATGTAAGTACATTATTTACCATCAGAGGTGAATGTATCAAACCAGTTGCCTAGATAAAAGTGTTTTGTTGTTGTGCACTATCGTCAAACAATAGCATGGTATTTTTTCGCTGTAAAAGCTACTGTAACTTGGACACTGCTGTTAGATTAACAATCATTTAAGCTTTCTGACTATATAAGACATGTCTATGTCCCGGAAAGTTGGCTGTTGTCTACACCATTCTAGTCACATATCGCATATTGAGCAGCACTGATGTTGTAGATTTCGGGACACTGATCCTGTAGAAGTTAAAATGCTTGTAGTATTGTATGTTCTTATTAGGTTGTATGCTTGAATGTTGTACATTTGATAAATTGTGCTCATGCAGGGCTCCCTTGGAATAGAGGCATTGGTCTCAAAGGGATTCCCTGCTAAAATAAATGTTAAATAAATAAATAAAAGGTGACTTTCTGTACTTCTTCCTCATTTAAACATTTGATCTCAAATCCAAAATGCTGGATTATAGAGCTAATTTAAACGTTTTAGCTTCACTGTCCCGATTGAAATGTGTGCCTTCGGAAAGTATTCAGACCCCTTGACTTTTTCAAATTTTGTTACGTTACAGCCGTATTCTAAAATGGATTAAATATTAATTTTTTTCTCAGCAATCTACACACAATACCCCATAATGACAAAGCGAAAACAGGTTTTTAGAAATGTTTGCAAATGTATATATAAAAATATATATATATACCTTATTTACATAAGTATTCAGACCCTTTGCTATGAGACTTGACATTGAGCTCAGGTGCATCCTGTTTCCATTGATCATCCTTGAGATGTTTCTACAACTTGATTGGTGTCCACGTTAGGTAAATTCAATTGATTGGACATGATTTGGAAAGGCACACACCTGACTATATAAGGTCCTACAGTTGACAGTGCATGTCAGAGAAAAAACCAAGCCATGAGGTCGAAGGAATTGTCCGTAGAGCTCCGAGACAGGATTATGTCAAGGTAAAGATCTGGGGAAGGGTACCAAAACATTTCTGCAGCATTGAAGGTCCCCAAGAACACAATGGCCTCCGTCATTCTTAAATAGAAGAAGTTTGGAACTACCAAGACTCTTCCTAGAGCTGGCCACCCGAACAAACTGAGAAATCGGGGAAGAAGGGCCTTTGTCAGGGAGGTGACCAAGAACCCGATTGTCACTCTGACAGAGCTCTAGAGTCCCTCTGTGGAGATGGGAGAACCTTCCAGAAGGATAACCATCTCTGCAGTACTCCACCAATCAGGCCTTTATGATAGCATGGCCAGAATGAAGCCACTCCTTATTAAAGGCACATGTCAGCCCGCTTGGAGTTTGCCAAAAGGCACTCTCAGACCATGAGAAACAACATTATCTGGTCTGATGAAACCAAGATTGAACTCTTTGGCCTGAATGCCAAGTGTCACGTCTGGAGGAAACCTGGCACCATCCCTACAGTGAAGCATGGTGGTGGCAGCATCATGCTGTGGGGATATTTTTCAGCGGCAGGGACTGGGAGACTAGTCAGGATCGAGGCAAAGATGAGGGGAGCAATGTACAGAGAGATCCTTGATGAAAACCTGTCCAGAGCGCTCAGGACCTCAGACTGGAGTGAAGGTTCACCTTCCAACAGGACAACGACCCTAAGCACACAGCCAGGACAACGACCCTAAGCACACAGCCAAGACAACGCAGGAGTGGCTTCGGGACAGGTCTCCGAATGTCCTTGAGTGGCCCAGCCAGAGCCCGGACTTGAACCCGATCTAACATCTCTGGAAAGATCTGAAAAAAGCTGTGCAGAAACACTCCCCATCCAACCTGACAGAGCTTGAGAGGATCTGCAGAGAAGAATGGGAGAAACTCCCGAAATACATGTGCGCAAAGCTAGTAGCGTCATACCCAAGAAGACTCGATACTGTAATCGCTGGCAAAGGTGCTTCAACAAAGTACTGAGTAAAGGGTCTCAATACTTATGTAAATGTGATATTAAAGTTTTTTATTTTTAATAAAGTTGCACACATTTCTAAAATCCTGTTTTTGCTTTGTTGTTATGGGGTATTGTGTGTAAATTGATGAGGATAAAAAACAATTAAATACATTTTTGAATAAGGCTGTAACGTAACAAAATGTGGAAAGGTCAAGGGGTCTGAATACTTCCCGAATGCACTGTATGTACTGTATATATGTCAGTGGAGGCTCCTCGGAGGAGGAAGGGGAGGACCATCCTACTCAGTGAATTTCATAAAAACAAAAATTGTGAAACATTAAAAAAATTATATGTAAAGGGTTGGTCCCATGTTTCATGAGCTGAAATAAAATATTTTCTATATTCACAAAAAGCTTATTTCTGTCAAATTTTGTGAACAAATTTGTTTACATCCCTGTTAGTGAGAATTTCTCATTTGACAAGTGACAAGTGTGGCATATCAAGAAGCTGATTAAACAGCATGATCATTACACAGGTGCACCTTGTGCTGGGGACAATAAAAGACCACTCTAAAATGTTCAGTTATTTCACACAACACAATGCAACAGATTCGCATGCTGACTGCAGGAATGTACACCAGAGCTGTTGCCAGAGAAATGAATGTTCATACTATAAGCCGCCTTCAACATCGTTTTAGAAAATTTGAAAGTACGTCCAACCGGCCTCACAACCGCAGACTGCGTTTATGGTGTCGTGTGGGTGAGTGGTTTGCTGATGTCAACGTTATGAACAGAGTGCCCCATGTTGGTGGTGGGGTTATGGTATGGGCAGGAATAAGCGACAGACAACGAACACAATTACGTTTTAACGATGGCAATTTCAATGCACAGAGATACCGTGACGAGATCCTGAGGTCCATTTATTTTTTATAATTTTTTAGTCATTTAGCAGATGCTCTTATCCAGAGCGATTTACAGGAGCAATTAGGGTTAAGTGCCTTGCTCAAGGGCACATCGACAGATTTTTCACCTAGTCAGCTCGGGGATGAGAACCAGCAACCTTTCGGTTACTGGCACTAAGCTACCTGCCCCAATCAAAGCATCAGAGAATGAATCTAGTACTGAAAACATAAGCTACAGCTAACAAGCACTGCAATGCATGAAGTGTGTTGAGCAGGTGACTCAAAGAGAGAGAAAGAAAATAGTTGAACATTTTTGAACAAATTAATTTCTTCAAAGATTTAGGAGGAGCAAGAGAGAGAGAGAGCTATCTATAATTTGTATTTTCTTCTTCTTCTTAGTTTACCTTTCACTTATTAGTAAGCTAATGCAGCTAATTTAGCCTACTCAACAACCTGACTAAAACGGAGAGCTAGCTGGCTAAGGCTATCCAACACTACAACTCTTCCAAGTCAAGCTTTCGGTTGAATACATTTATTACACCAGCCGGTGTTACTGCTACACTGCTTGCTGTACACTGTACTGTGTGATTGTACACATTGATTGGATTGTGGGTTTACTAACGCGCAGTAGCGGTGTGTGGGTAAAATCACAGGGGAAGCCAATCCAGACAAAAAAGCCATATAAGGTCCTATGTGTTGTGATAATTGCGTTGTTTGCTCTATAACCTGTTAGTTCATATGACTTGACACCTTGATATACAGGCCTAAGGCCAAGACAATAAGAAGACACAGTTGCCGAATAAATTCAACCACACATTTGTTTCATTTCAAAACCGGAGAACAACATCTGTCCGATGAAGTCCACAAAACATATTGCATGTAACAAACAGTTACATGACCTACAGCATGGTCAAGCAAGGTAATGTTTCCGACATTTTCGGACTACTAAACAACTATTGATTTAGAACCATGGAGAGGTACCGCAAGTCGCAAAGAAAACATGAGCTGCCTCCACTATTCCAGCACCATTTTAACTTAAACATTTCAACCTAATCTAATCACCTAAGCTTAGACTAATACAGTGACAACTAAAAGATACCAAAAACGATTTAGTCCAATCAACGTAAGCTAAATATGATGTGGCTGGCCATGGTACTGATTTATGTGTGTGTGGTGTGTGTGTTTGTGTGTGTGTGCATGCAAGTAGAAAAAACATGTTGACTTACTTTTAGAGAAAGGCCAATGCCATCCTCCTCTTTCATGTTGCCTAAACGAACTATGACTGTCAAACAGTACACGCTTTTAGTTTTCGTTGTCCTAGGCTACCTGGCTAAAATGCTTGTTGACTAGCCTAACTTCCTTTCATGGGCAATGATACGCTAGGCCAGCTAGCATACTACATCTAGTGAGATGTTGAACTTCCATCCTCTCATGCCAGGGGCACATTCCCTTCTCCGGTCATTATATAGGGCAGTTCAATGGTGAGAAATGTCTCAGTCCCTGGAGCAAAAACATTGTACTATCCAGGAGAACGAGTACAGGACATCAATAAGCAGCTCCCAAACATTTTAAACCAGCATCAGGAAATTGAGTCTATCATAGTTAATGTGGGATTCAATGACATTATGAAGGGCAGCTCAGAACAGCTGAAGACGGATTTTAAAGAACTGATTTGGTCACTGCTTGACACCAACAAACGCCCCATAATATCTGGCCGTTTGCCCTCCCTAAATTGTGGCACTGAATTTTTCAGCAAACCTTTAGCCCTTCATAACTGGCTACGAGACTATTGCAGCTCTGTGGGTGTAACATTTATTGACAATTTTGATGCCTTGTTTTAAAAGGAGGATGGGATCCACCCAAATCATTTGGGTTCCTGGATCCTTTCACAGCATTATAAGGCTGCATTGAGACAATGATTTATCAATGACCCAAGCCCAGCTCAGTTAATCCCTAGCATTGTGTCGCTGAGTTGTCATAATGCTTCAGCAAATGTACATTATCCCAGGGGTGTTGGAAGACACAATGTAAGTAACCTAATTTATGTCCCTCTTACTGCCCTAAATGCCTCTGCTGATCCCACAGCTTTTGTATGCAGTACTCATGTGCCTATGAACCAGAGTTAAACTGTTAGCACTGAGACAGTGTGCCCTAGTAGGAAATCCACTGTGTGCAGCTCACCCTGAACTAACATAAATAACATGAGCATATCTACTTCTGCTAAGCTTCCCAGTAAAGCAATGAAAACAATCAAGCATCCCAGAGTGCTATAAATAGCCCACGTTAACATATGTAGCCTAAGAAACAAGGTTCATGAAATCAATAATTTGCTAGTAACAGATTACATTTATGTTCTGACAATCTCTGAAACCCTTAGATAATACCTTTGATGATACAGTGGTAGCAATACATGGTTATAACATCTACAGAAAAGACAGAAATGCCAATGTGGGCAGTGTTGCGGTCTATATTCAGAACCACATTCCTATAAAGCTTAGAGAGGACCTCATGTTAAATACTGTTTAAGTAATATGGCTACAAGTTCATCTGTCTCACCTAAAGCCCATTCTTGTGGGAAGCTGCTATAGACCACCAAGTGCTAACAGTCAGTATCTGGATAATATGTGTGAAACTCTTGATAATGTATGTGATTTCAACAGAGAGGTATATTTTCTGGGTGATTTACATATTGACTGGCTTTCATCAAGCTGCCCACTGAAGAAAAAACTTCAAACTGTCACCAGTGCCTGCAACCTGGTTCAGGTCCTCTGTAGCTCAGCTGGTAGAGCACGGCGCTTGTAACGCCAGGGTAGTGGGTCCACCCATACACAAAAAAAATGTATGCACGCATGACTGTAAGTCGCTTTGGATAAAAGCGTCTGCTAAATGGCATATTATATTATTATTATTATTATCAGTCAACCTACTAGGGTAGTTACAAATTAAATCATCAACATGTATTGATAACATCTTTACTAATGCTGCAGAAATGTGCTTTAAAGCAGTATCCAAATCCATAGGATGTAGTGATCACAATATAGTAGCCATATCTAGGAAAACCAAAGTTCCAAAGGCTGGGCCTAATATAGTGTAGAAGAGGTCATACAATTAGTTTTGTAGTGATTCTTATGTTGATGATGTAAAGAATATTTACTGGTCTGTGGTGTGTAATGAGGAGCAACCAGATGCTGCACTTGACACATTTATGAAATTGTTATTCCAGTTACTAATAAGCATGCACCCATTAAGAAAATGAATGTAAAAACTGTTAAATCCCCTTGAATTGATGAGGAATTGCATGGTTGAGAGGGATGAGGCAAAAGGTATGGCAAATAAATCTGGCCGCAAAACCGATTAGCAAACGTATTGCAAATTGAGAAATCATGTGACTAAACTAAATAAAAATAAACTATACTATGAAACCAAAATAAATGATACAAAGAATGGTAGTAAAAAGCTTTGGAGCACGTTAAATGAAATTTTGGGCAAAAAGGCAAACTTGGCTCCATCAGTCATTGAATCAGATGGCTCAGTCATCACAAAACCCACTGATATTTCCAACTACTTTAATGATTTTTTCATTAGCAAGATTGGCAAACTTAGGCATGACATGCCAGCAACAAATGCTGACTCTACACATCCAAGTATATCTGACCAAATTATGAAAGACAAGCATTGTACTTTTGAATTCCGTAAAGTGAGTGTGGAAGAGGTGATTTTTTGTTGTTGTTGTCTATCAACAATGACAAGCCACCGTGGTCTGACAACCTGGATGGAAAATTACTGAGGATAATAGCGGACGATATTGCCACTCCTATTTGCCATATCTTCAATTTAAGCCTAAAGAGCTGCAGTTAGTTTCAGAATGGGTGGCAAGGAATAAGTTAGTCCTAAATATTTCCTAAATTAAAAGCATTGTATTTGGGACAAATCATTCACGGAACCCTAAACCTCAACTAAATATTGTAGTGAATAATGTGGAAATTGAACAAGTTGAGGTGATTGAACTGCTTGGAGTAACCCTGGATTGTAAACTGTCATGGTCAAAACACATTGATACAATAGTAGCTAAGATGGGTAGAAGTCTGTCCATAATAAAGCACTATTCCGCCTTCTTAACAACACTATCAACAAGGCAGGTCCTACAGGCCCTAGTTTTGTCGCAGTAGTTTGGTCAGGTGCCACAAAGAGGGCCATAGGAAAATTGCAATTGGCTCAGAACAAGGCAGCACGGCTGGTCCTTAAATGTACACACAGAGCTAACATGTCAGTCTCTTCTGTCTCAAAGTGGAGGAGAGATTGCCTTCATCACGACTTGTTTTTGTAAAAAGTGTTGACAAGCTGAATGTACCGAGCCGTCTGTTTAAACTACTAGCACACAGCTTGGACACCCATGCATACACCACAAGACATGCCACCAGAGGTCTCTTCACAATCCCCAAGTCCAGAACAGACTGTGGGAGGTGCACAGAACTACATAGAGCCATGACCACATGGAACTCTATTCCACATCAGGCAAGCTGTATAGTCTGATTTAAATAACAGAAGAGACACACACAAAGGTACAGACACATGCATACGCACACAAGTGCTAGCACATGCACTTTACACACACGTACATTGTGATATTGTTGTATGGTGGTATTTTACATTTTGTATTGTAGATACAGTTGAAGTCGGAAGTTTACCTACACCTTTGCCAATTACGTTTAAACTCAGTTTTTCACAATTCCTGACATTTAATCCTAGTAAAAATTCCCTGTCTTATGTCAGTTAGGATCACCACTTTATTTTAAGAATGTGAAATGTCAGAATAATAGTAGAGAGAATGATTTATTTCAGCTTTTATTTCTTTCATCACATTCCCAGTGGGTCAGAAGTTTGCATACACTCAATTAGTATTTGGTAGCATTGCCTTTAAATTGTTTAACTTGGGTCAAACGTTTCGGGTAGCCTTCCACAAGCTTCACACAATAAGTTGGGTGAATTTTGGCCCATTCCTCCTGACAGAGTTGGTGTAACTGAGTCAGGTTTGTAGGCCTCCTTGCTCGCACACGCTTTTTCAGTTCTGCCCACACATTTTCTATAGGATTGAGGTCAAGGCTTTGTGATGGCCACTCCAATAATTTGACTTTGTTGTCCTTAAGCCATTTTGCCACAACTTTGGAAGTATGCTTGGGGTCATTGTCCATTTGGAAGACCCATTTGCGACCAAGCTTTAACTTCCTGACTGATGTCTTGAGATGTTGCTTCAATATATCCACATAATTTTCCTTCCTCATGATGCCATCTATTTTGTGAAGTGTACCTGTCCCTCCTGCAGCAAAGCACCGCCACGGTATGATGCTGCCACCCCTGTGCTTCACGGTTGGGATGGTGTTCTTCGGCTTGCAAGTAACCCCCTTTTTCCTCCAAACATATTGATGGTCATTATGGCCAAACAGTTATATTTTTGTTTCATCAGACCAGAGGACATTTCTCCAAAAAGTAAGATCTTTGTCCCCATGTGCAGTTGCAAACCTTAGTCTGGCTTTTTTATGACGGTTTTGGAGCAGTGGCTTCTTCCTTGCTGAGCGGCCTGTCAGGTTATGTCGATATAGGACTCGTTTTACTGTGGATATAGATACTTTTGTACCTGTTTCCTCCAGCATCTTCACAAGATCATTTGCTGTTGTTCTGGGATTGATTTGCACTTTTCGCACCAAAGTACGTTCATCTCTAGGAGACAGAACGCGTCTCCTTCCTGAGCGGTATGACGGCTGCGTGGTCCCATGGCGTTTATACTTGCGTACTATTGTTTGTACAGATGAACATGGTACCTTCAGGCGCTTGGAAATTACTCCCAAGGATGAAGCAAACTTATGGAGGTCTTGGCTGATTTATTTTGATTTTCCCATGATGTCAAGCAAAGAGGCACTGAGTTTGAAGGTAGGCCTTGAAATTCATCCACAGGTACACCTCCGATTGACTCAAATTATGTCAATTAGCCTATCAGAAGCTTCTAAAGCCATGACATCATTTTCTGGAACTTTCCAAGCTGTTTAAAGGCACAGTCAACTTAGTGTATGTAAACTTCTGACCCACTGGAATTGTGATACAGTGAATTATAAGTGAAATAATCTGTCTGTAAACAATTGTTGGAGTGGTTGAAAAATGGGTTTTAATGACTCCAACCTAAGTGTATGTAAACTTCCAACTTCAACTGTATGTTTTTAAAAAGGATATGTATATATATGTATGTATATACAGTGGGGGGGGAAAAGTATTTAGTCAGCCACCAATTGTGCAAGTTCTCCCACTTAAAAAGATGAGAGAGGCCTGTAATTTTCATCATAGGTACACGTCAACTATGACAGACAAATTGAGGAAATAAAATCCAGAAAATCACATTGTAGGATTTTTAATGAATTTATTTGCAAATTATGCTGGAAAATAAGTATTTGGTCACCTACAAACAAGCAAGATTTCTGGCTCTCACAGATCTGTAACTTCTTCTTTAAGAGGCTTCAAACTCCACTATGGCGAAGACCAAAGAGCTGTCAAAGGACACCAGAAACAAAATTGTAGACCTGCACCAGGCTGGGAAGACTGAATCTGCAATAGGTAAGCAGCTTGGTTTGAAGAAATCAACTGTGGGAGCAATTATTAGTAAATGGAAGACATACAAGACCACTGATAATCTCCCTCGATCTGGGGCTCCACGCAAGATCTCACCCCGTGGGGTCAAAATGATCACAAAAATCCCAGAACCACACGGGGGGACCTAGTGAATGACCTGCAGAGAGCTGGGACCAAAGTAACAAAGCCTACCATCAGTAACACACTACACCGCCAGGGACTCAAATCCTGCAGTGCCAGACGTGTCCCCCTGCTTAAGCCAGTACATGTCCAGGCCCATCTGAAGTTTTCTAGAGTGCATTTGGATGATCCAGAAGAGGATTGGGAGAATGTCATATGGTCAGATGAAACCAAAATAGAACTTTTTGGTAAAAACTCAACTCATCGTGTTTGGAGGACAAATAATGCTGAGTTGCATCCAAAGAACACCATACCTACTGTGAAGCATGGGGGTGGAAACATCATGCTTTGGGGCTGTTTTTCTGCAAAGGGACCAGGACGACTGATCCGTGTAAAGGAAAGAATGAATGGGGCCATGTATCGTGAGATTTTGAGTGAAAACCTCCTTCCATCAGCAAGGGCATTGAAGATGAAACGTGGCTGGGACTTTCAGCATGACAATGATCCCAAACACACCGCCCGGGCAACGAAGGAGTGGCTTCGTAAGAAGCATTTCAAGGTCCTGGAGTGGCCTAGCCGTCTCCAGATCTCAACCCCATAGAAAATCTTTGGAGGGAGTTGAAAGTCTGTGTTGCCCAGCGACAGCCCCAAAACATCACTGCTCTAGAGGAGATCTGCATGGAGGAATGGGCCAAAATACCAGCAACAGTGTGTGAAAACCTTGTGAAGACTTACAGAAAACGTTTGACCTGTGTCATTGCCAACAAAGGGTATATAACAAAGTATTGAGAAACTTTTGTTATTGACCAAATACTTATTTTCCACCATAATTTGTAAATAAATTCATAAAAAATCCTACAATGTGATTTTCTGGATTTTTTTTCTCAATTTGTCTGTCATAGTTGACGTGTACCTATGATGAAAATTACAGGCCTCTCTCATCTTTTTAAGTGGGAGAACTTGCACAATTGGTGGCTGACTAAATACTTTTTTTCCCCACTGTATGTGTATATGTATGTGTGTATGTATATATATATATATATATATATATATATCATTGAAGGTGCTCCAAAGCTTTTTACTATCATTCTTTATGTCATTTATCTTTGTTTCATTTTTTCACCTTTATTTAACCAGGTAAGCCAGTTGAGAACATGTTCTCATTGACAACTGCAACCTGGCCTAGATAAAGCAAAGCAGTGCGAAAAAAAACAACAACACAGAGTTACATATGGGGTAAACAAAACATAAAGTCAAAAACCCAACAGAAAATATATATACAGTGTGTGCGAATGTAGTAAGTTATGGAGGTAAGGCAATAAATAAATAGGCCATAGTGCAGAAATAGTTACAATTTCGTAATTAACACTGGAATGATAGATGTGCAAAATATGATGTGCAAATAGAGATTCTGGGGTGCAAATTAGCAAAATAAATAACAATATGGGGATGAGGTAGTTGGGTGGGCTAATTTCAGAATGGCTGTGTACAGGTGCAGTGATCGGTAAGCTGCTCTGACAACTGACGCTTAAAGTTAGTGAGGGAGATAAGAGTCTCCAGCTTCAGAGATTTTTGCAGTTCGTTCCAGTCATTGGCAGCAGAGAACTGGAAGGAATGGCGGCCAAAGGAGATGTTGGCTTTGGGGATGACCAGTGAGATATACCTGCTGGAGCGCACACTACGGGTGGGTGTTGCTATGGTGACCAATGAGCTAAGATAAGGCGGGGATTTGCCTAGAAGTGATTTATAGATGACCTAGAGCCAGTGGGTTTGGCGTCTAATATGTAGTGAGGGCCAGCCAACAAGAGCGTACAGGTCACAATGGTGGGTAGTATATGGGGCTTTGGTGACAAAACGGATGGCACTGTGATAGACTACATCCAATTTGCTGAGTAGAGTGTTGGAGGCTATTTTGTAAATGACATCGCCGAAGTCAAGGATCGGTAGGATAGTCAGTTTTACGAGGGCATGTTTGGCAGCATGAGTGAAGGAGGCTTTGTTGCGAAATAGGAAGCCGATTCTAGATCTAACTTTTGATTGGAGATGCTTAATGTGAGTCTGGAAGGAGAGTTTACAGTCTAACCAGACACCTAGGTATTTGTAGTTGTCCACATACTCTAGGTCAGACCCACCGAGAGTAGTGATTCTAGTCGGGTGGGCGGGTGCAAGCAGCGTTTGGTTGAAGAGCATGCATTTAGTTTTACTAGTATTTAAGAGCAGTTGGAGGCTACGGAAGGAGTGTTATATGGTGTTGAAGCTCGTTTGGAGGTTTGTTAACACAGTGTCCAATGAAGGGCCAGATGTATACAAAATGGTGTCGTCCGCATAGAGGTGGATCCGAGCGTCACCAGCAGCAAGAGCGACATCATTGATATACAGTGGGGAAAAAAAGTATTTAGTCAGCCACCAATTGTGCAAGTTCTCCCACTTAAAAAGATGAGAGAGGCCTGTAATTTTCATCATAGGTACATGTCAATTATGACAGACAAAATGAGAAAAAAAAATCCAGAAAATCACATTGTAGGATTTTTTATGAATTTATTTGCAAACTATGGTGGAAAATAAGTATTTGGTCAATAACAAAAGTTTCTCAATACTTTGTTATATACCCTTTGTTGGCAATGACACAGGTCAAACGTTTTCTGTAAGTCTTCACAAGGTTTTCACACACTGTTGCTGGTATTTTGGCCCATTCCTCCATGCAGATCTCCTCTAGAGCAGTGATGTTTTGGGGCTGTCGCTGGGCAACACAGACTTTCAACTCCCTCCAAAGATTTTCTATGGGGTTGCGATCTGGAGACTGGCTAGGCCACTCCAGGACCTTGAAATGCTTCTTACGAAGCCACTCCTTCGTTGCCCGGGCAGTGTGTTTGGGATTATTGTCATGCTGAAAGACCCAGCCACGTTTCATCTTCAATGCCCTTGCTGATGGAAGGAGGTTTTCACTCAAAATCTCACGATACATGGCCCCATTCATTCTTTCCTTTACACGGATCAGTCGTCCTGGTCCCTTTGCAGAAAAACATCCCCAAAGGATGATGTTTCCACCCCCATGCTTCACAGTAGGTATGGTGTTCTTTGGATGCAACTCAGCATTCTTTGTCCTCCAAACACGACGAGTTGAGTTTTTACCAAAAAGTTCTATTTTGGTTTCATCTGACCATATGACATTCTCCCAATCCTCTTCTGGATCATCCAAATGCACTCTAGCAAACTTCAGACGGGCCTGGACATGTACTGGCTTAAGCAGGGGGACACGTCTTGCACTGCAGGATTTGAGTTCCTGGCGGCGTAGTGTGTTACTGATGGTAGGCTTTGTTACTTTGGTCCCAGCTCTCTGCAGGTCATTCACTAGGTCCCCCTGTGTGGTTCTGGGATTTTTGCTCACCGTTCTTGTGATCATTTTGACCCCACAGGGTGAGATCTTGTGTGGAGCCCCAGATCGAGGGAGATTATCAGTGGTCTTGTATGTCTTCCATTTCCTAATAATTGCTCCCACAGTTGATTTCTTCAAACCAAGCTGCTTACCTATTGCAGATTCAGTCTTCCCAGCCTGGTGCAGGTCTACAATTTTGTTTCTGGTGTCCTTTAACAGCTCTTTGGTCTTGGCCATAGTGGAGTTTGGAGTGTGACTGTTTGAGGTTGTGGACAGGTGTCTTTTATACTGATAACAAGTTCAAACATGTGCCATTAATACAGGTAACGAGTGGAGGACAGAAGAGCCTCTTAAAGAAGAAGTTACAGGTCTGTGAGAGCCAGAAATCTTGCTTGTTTGTAGGTGACCAAATACTTATTTTCCACCATAATTTGCAAATAAATTCATAAAAAATCCTACAATGTGATTTTCTGGATTTTCTTTTCTCAATTTGTCTATCATAGTTTACGTGTACCTATGATGAAAATTACAGGCCTCTCTCATCTTTTTAAGTGGGAGAACTTGCACAATTGGTGGCTGACTAAATACTTTTTTTCCCCACTGTACACAGAGAATAGAGTGTGCCCAAGAATTGAACCCTGTGGCACCCCCATAGAGACGGCCAGAGGTCCAGACAACAGGCCCTCCGATTTGACACATTGAACTCTATCTGAGAAGTAGTTGGTGAACCAGGCGAGGCAGTCATTAGAGAAACCAAGGCTATTTAGCCTGCCAATAAGAATGCGGTGTTGACAGAGTCGAAAGCCTTGGCCAGGTCGATGAAGACGGCTGCGCAGTACTGTCTTTTATCGATCGCGGTTATAATATCGTTTAGGACCTTGAGCGTGGCTGAGGTGCACCCATGACCAGCTCGGAAACCGGATTGCATAACGGAGAAGGTACGGTGGGATTCGAAATGGTCGGTGATCTGTTTGTTAACTTGGCTTTCAAAAACTTTCGAAGGGCAGGGCAGGATGGATATAGGTCTGTAACAGTTTGGATCTAGAGTGTCACCCCCTTTGAAAAGGGGGATGACCGCAGTAGCTTTCCAATCTCTGGGGATCTCAGACGTTACAAAAGAGAGGTTGAACAGGCTAGTAATAGGGGTTGCAACAATTTCGGCAGCTAATTTTAGAAAGAAAGGGTCCAGAATGTCTAGCCCAGCTGATTTGTAGTGTCCAGATTTTTCAGCTCTTTCAGAACATCAGCTGTCTGAATTTGTGTGAAGGAGAAGCGGGGGGGGGGGGGTGGCATGGGCAAGTTGCAGCGGAGGGTGCAGAGCTGGTGGCCGAGGTAGTGGTAGCCAGGTGGAAAGCATAGTGTAGTTTCTTCTTCTTTTTATTCAGTTTAGTCACATGATTTCTCAATTTGCAGTACGTTTGCCAATCGGTTGTGCAACCAGACTGTCACGATCGTATACGGAAGATATGGACCAAGGCGCAGCATGATAAGCGTACATTTTATTAAAGTACTTAACTCACGACAAAAAACAAACGATACGTGAAGTCCTAGGTTACTCAACACAAACCTTTACGGGACAAGATCCCACACCGACTAGTGCCAAACAGGCTGCCTAAGTATGGTCCCCAATCAGAGACAACGAGATACAGCTGCCTCTGATTGGGAACCACCCTGGCCAACATAGATCTAAACGATCTAGAAAACACAACATAGAAAATACAACACAGAAACTACACACCCTGGCTCAACATTTCAGAGTCCCCAGAGCCAGGGCGTGACAGTACCCGCCCCCAAAGGCGCGGACTGCGACCGCGCCACACAAACACAACAGGGTAGGGGCCGGGTGGGCATTCCGCCTCGGAGGCGGATCCGGCTCCGGGCGTGACCACCACTTTCTCTTCACCTCCCCGTTGCGCCCCTGATCTGGTCTGGCACCGCTGACTGGAGCTGGACCCGACGACGGTGGATCAAACCGTACAGGCTCCGGACTGGAGCCGCTGGCCGGAGCTGGACTGGACACCGGTGGAGCGGATTGCTCTGGCTCCGGAGTGGATCCGCTGACTGGAGTTGGACCCGACCCCGGTGGAGCGGATTGCTCTGGCTCCGGAGTGGAGCAGCTGGCCGGTGCCGGACCAGGCACCGGTGGAACAGGCACGGGCCGTGCCGGACTGGACACACGCACCACTGGCTTGGTGCGGGGAGCAGGAACAGGCCGGACCGGGCTGACGACGCGCACCACTGGCTTGGTGCGGGGAGACGGAACGGGCCGAACCGGGCTGACGACGCGCACCACTGGCTTGGTGCGGGGAGCAGGAACGGGCCGGACCGGGCTGACGACGCGCACCACTGGCTTGGTGCGGGGAGCAGGAACAGGCCGGACCGGGCTGGCGACGCGCACCACTGGCTTGGTGCGAGGGGCAGGAACAGGCCGGACCGGGCTGGCGACGCGCACCACTGGCTTGGTGCGAGGGGCAGGAACAGACCGGACCGTGCTGGCGACACGCACCACTGGCTTGGTGCGAGGGACAGGAACAGGCCGGACCGGGCTGGCGACGCGCACCACTGGCTTGGTGCGAGGAGCAGGAACAGGCCGGGCTGGACTGGGAACACGCACCACTGGCTTGGTGCGGGGAGCCGGAACGGGCCGGGCCGGACTGTGGAGGCGGACTGGAGGTCTGGAGCGGAGAGCTGACACAACCCGTCCTGGCTGAATGCCTACTTCCACACAATACGTGTGAGGCATCAGCACAGGACGTACAGGGATGTGCACTCGTACTGGCGCTACAGCACGTGGCACTGGCGCAGGATATACGGGACCGAGGAGGCGTACTGGAGACCACGAGCGTTGAGCCGGCACACCCCGTCCTGGCTGAATGCCCATCTTTGCACGACACGTGCGTGGTGCTAGCACAGGACGTACAGGACTGTGCCGGAACACTCGCGGCACAGTACGTGGCTCCGCATAACACGGAGCCTGCCCAGTCACACGCTTCCTAACCTGAGTACGGGGAGTTGGCTCTGCTCTAACCCTAGGCTCCGCCAACCACCCTTTTAGCCGCCCAAAATGTTTTTATTGGGGCTGTCTCTCGGGCTTCCTCCTCGGCCGGTACCCTCTGCGTTGCCGCTGCTCCTCTCTATAGCGCGCCTCCACAGTCTCCTCCCAAGGACGGCGATCCATTCCGGCCTGAATCTCCTCCCAAGTCCAGGATCCCTTCCTGTCCAGGATCTCCTCCCAGGTCCAGGCTGTCTGTTCCTGGACACGCTGCTTGGTCCTCTTTTGGTGTGATCTTCTGTCACGATCGTATACGGAAGATACGGACCAAGGCGCAGCGTGATAAGCGTACATTTTATTAAAGTACTTAACTCACGACAAAAAACAACAAACAAACGATACGTGAAGTCCTAGGTTACACAACACAAACCTTTACGGAACAAGATCCCACACCGACTAGTGCCAAACAGGCTGCCTAAGTATGGTCCCCAATCAGAGACAACAAGATACAGCTGCCTCTGATTGGGAACCACCCTGGCCAACATAGATCTAAACGATCTAGAAAACACAACATAGAAAATACAACACAGAAACTACACACCCTGGCTCAATATTTCAGAGTCCCCAGAGCCAGGGCGTGACACAGACTTATTTGCCATTCCTTTTGCCTCATCCCTCGCAACCATACCATTTTTCGATTCCTCATCAATCCATGGGGATTTAACAGTTTTTACAGTCATTTTCTTAAAGGGTGCATGCTTATTAGTAACTGGGATAAGCAATTTCATAAATGTGTCAAGTGCAGTGTCTGTTTGCTCCTCATTACACACCACGGACCAACAAATATTATTTACATTAACAACATAGGAATCACTACAAAACGTATTGTATGACCTCTTATACACTATATTAGGCCCAGCCTTTGGAACTTTGGTTTTCCTAGATATGGCTACTATATTGTGATCACTACATCCGATGGATTTGGATACTGCTTTAAAGCAAATTTCTGCAGCATTGTTAAAGATGTGATCAATACATGTTGATGATTTCATTCCTGTGCTGTTTGTAACTACCCTGATAGACATTGGTGTAAAGTACTTAAGTAAAAATACTTGAAAGTACTACTTACAGTAAGTCGTTTTTTTTGGCATCTGTACTTTACTTTACTATTTATATTTTTGTCAACTTTTACTTCACTACATTCCTAATGAAGATGATGTACTTTTTACTCCATACATTTTCCCTGACACCCAAAAGTACTCGTTACATTTTGAATGCTTAGCAGGACAGGAAAATGGTCTAATTCACACACTCATCAAGAGAACATTCCTGGTCATCCCTACTGCTTCTGATCTGGCGAACTCACTAAACACATGCTTCGTTTGTAAATGATGTCTGAGTGTTGGAGCGTGCCCCTGGCTATCCGTAAAAAAAAAAAAAAAAAATGATGGTTTGCTTAATATAAGGAATTTGAAATCATTTATACTTGTACTTTTGATACTTAAGAATATTTTAGCAATTACATTTACTTTTGATACTTAAGTAAATTTAAAACCAAATACTTTTAGACTTTTAGTCAAGTAGGATTTTACAGGGTGACTTTCACTTTTGCTTGAGTCATTTTCTATTAAGGTATCTTTACTTTTACTCGAGTATGACAATTGGGCACTTTTTCCACCACTGCTGGTAGGTTGACTGATAACCTGAACCAGGTTGCAGGCACTGGTTACGGTTTGAAGTTTTTTCTTGAGTGGGCAGCTTGATGAAAGCCAGTCAATATACCTCTCTGTTGATATCACATACATTATCAAACATTTCTCATGTTATCCAGATACTGACTGTTAGCACTTGGTTGTCTATAGCAGCTTCCCACCAGAATGGGCTTTAGGTGAGGCAGATGAACCTGTAGACATATTACTTCCTCTCTAATCTTTACAGGAATGTGGTTCTGAATATAAACAGCAACAGCATTTCTGTATTTTATGTAAATGTTATAATCTTGTATTGCTACCACTGTATCATCAAATGTATTGTCTAAGTGAGTTTCAGAGATAGAATATGAATGTCATCTGTTATTAGCAAGTTATTGATTTCATTAATCTTGTTTCTTAAGCTACATATGTTAATGTGGGTTATTTTGAGCACTTTTCTGGGAGGCTTGCTTGTTTTCATTGCTTTACTGGGAAGCTTAGCAGAAGTCGATATTCTCATGTTATTTATGTTACTGCAGGGTGAGCTGCACACAGTGGACACCCTACTAGGGTACACTGCCTCAGTGCTAAGCAGACATCTGGTTCAAATCAAATCAAATTGTATTTGTCACATACACGTGTTTAGCAGATGTTATAGCGGGTGTAGCGAAATGCTTGTGCTTCTAGCTCCGACAGTGCAGTAATATCTAACAAGTAATATCTAACAATTTCACAACATATACCCAATACACACAAAACTAGTAAGGAATGGGATTTAAGAATATATACATATATGGACAAGCAATGACAGAGCGGCATGGACTAAGATACAGTAGAATATTATAGAATAGAATGCAGTATATACATGTGGTGCAAGATATGTAAACATTATTAAAGTGACTAGTGTTCCATTTCTTAAAGTGGCCAGTGATTTCAATAGGCAGCAGCAGCCTCTAATGTGCTAGTGATGGCTATTTAACAGTCTGATGGCCTTGAGATAGAAGCTGTTTTTCATTCTCTCGGTCCCAGCTTTGATGCACCTGTACTGACCTCGCTTTCTGGATGATAGCGGGGTGAACAGGCAATGGCGCGGTTGGTTGATGTCCTTGATGTTTGCCGCATACAATAGCTGTAGGATCAGCAGAGGCATTTAGGGCAGTTAGAGGGACATAAATTAGGTTACTTACATTGTGTCTACCAATGCCCCTGGTATAATGTACATTTGCTAAAGCATTATGATGACTCAGCGACACAATGGTAGGGATTAACTGAGCTTGGCTTGGGTCATTGATAAGTCTCAAGGCAGCCTTATATTGCTGTGAAAGGATCCAGGAACCCAAATGATTTGGGTAGATCCCATCCTCCTTATAAAACGTGTTCTGTTACTAAAAGGCATCGAAATTGTCAACAAAAGTTACACCCATTGAGCTGCAATAATCACATAGCCAGTTGTGAAGAGAAAGAATCCTGCTAAAGCTTTCAGTGCCACGGTTCAGAGAGGGCACAGGGCCAGATATGATGGGTCTTTACTTAGTGTCTAGCAGAGAGTCAATCAGCTCTTTGAAATCCAGTTTCAACTGTTCAGAGCTGCCCTTCATAATGTCATTAAAACCCACATGGACTATGATAGAATCAATGTCCATGTCCTGGCGTAGTACATTTGGGAGCAGCTTAGTAATGTAATTTACTCGAGCTCCGGGATAGGACATTGTTTTTGCACCAGGAACAGTCACATTTCTTAACATGGAGCTGCCCAAAATCACGGCTGGCGAGAAGGACGAGGAAATCCACCCACTCCCCCGCTTCACAGGATGGTGCAGGCCTCCGACAGATGGAGAAGCCACACTCGATCCAGAGCAGGGACGGAAGGTTGCCGACGTCAACTTTCAAATCGTATGGGAAGGAGTAGGAGTAGAAGTAGGCACAGTGGCCGCAGACACAGGTGCAGGAAAATCAGGCTCCAGGGCGGCGAAACTATTCGATGTTTGTATCCGCTCCGGACCTCTCGTTGGGAGTGTAGACTGCTTTGTGGGAGGCCGCGGTCTTCGGCTTCCACAGCTCGTGACATGCAACCATCGTTGCTTGCCATGCTCTTCTTGCTGTACTCCTTCGACTCCACTATCAGATGGGGGAGGAGAGGCAGGAGATGGCTCCCCTGGTGAATGAACTCCGGGAAACACCGGCCTGTCGGATAACGACAAACGACAAGATGGAGATGCATCCAACATGTGCGAACGCCGTACAGCCACTGGCGTAGAAAAGGTCAACATTCCACTCTGTGTTTTCCCCAGTTTCTTACGTAGGCTGGCGACCTGCATGATCAAGGAAGCCACCTCAAGTCTATAATCCTCGGCAAGCAAACAATTGCCGCATTGGAACTCTGAGTGATCCAGTTTGTCCCGAAACAAAGCGTAGTAGATACAGCTCCTACAGCGCTGGAACCGTTCATTTACTTCTCCAGACAAAGAGGGCTCCATTGGAAAACTCATCTGGGACTAACTTCGTTCGCTTGATAGCTAACGTTAGCAGCTTAGTTAGGTTAGCGGCTCTTTCAAGCAGACTTTAACCTGTCAGCGGGATTCCGGGACAAGAAATAGCGGTCCTAGCTGTTAAAAGCTAACCGCGTCGAAGAATCCATGCAAAAACAAGTTCGGTATTTATATTTAACAAAGATTGGTTATGTTTTAGTTAACATTACAAACTGAGTGTTTCCAGCATACAGTGTTCAGCTGCTCACTCTGATGACGTAGTGACGTGGTGAGCACCTGTGGCATCTGTGACATCTGATGATGTAAAAAGGGCTTTATAAATGAATGTGATTGATTGACACACACACAGAAGTCAGTACCATGGACAGCCACATATTTAGCTTACGTTGATTGGACTAAATTGTTTTTGGTATCTTTTAGTTGTCAATGTATTTGATTAAGGATAGGTGATTTGATGATGTTGAAATATTAAAGTTGAAATGGTGCTGGAATAGTGGAGGCAGCTCCTGTTTTCTTTGCGGTGGCCTAACTCTCCATGGTTCTAAATCAAAAGTTGTTCAGTAGTCCAAAAATGTCGGGAACATTACATATTGCGAGATTCTGATACTTCCCGAGTGGAAAACTTGGGTATCATCTTTCTACAACGAGTAAGCAAGTTTCCTAGTTATGACTAACGTGACCGCAGGGTAACTTAACCAGCCAGCCAGCTAACCTTAGTGGATTGGTTTGCTCAGTGTCAACAGAGATCTGTATATAATGACGAGATGCTCATGCCTCCGCCTTAACAATGGGTTTACCCATTGAACAGCAAAGAACAGCATTGGGCTTATTTTGGACAGCTTTTGGTCTCTTCCCCTATGGCGTCACCTCATTCAAGAATGAACTGCGCAATGTAGTATTTAATTGTAGTTTCCAACAGGCCAATATTCTGTAGTAATGAACTACAATTACCATAATCCATTGCACACCTACTTGTCAGGGCAAGTCTGTGAGGTTAACAAGGAGAACGAGGGGACAAGACTGTAACTGCCAATTGGATATCACGAAAAAGGGGTATAAAACTTAACACCATTGATAAGAGGCTGAGAGCTAGGTAAATTAGTAAACCGTTTGGAGAAGGGGATTATAAATTATAAATTGTTTTAGATCTAAACTCTAAACTTTTAAAAGAAACGTCCTCTCACTGTCAACTGCGTTTATTTTTAGCAAACTTAACATGTGTAAATATTTGTATGAACATAACAAGATTCAACAACTGAGACATAAACTGAACAAGTTCCACAGACACGTGACTAACAAAAATGGAATAATGTGTCCCTGAACAAAGGTGGGGTCAAAATCAAAACTAACAGTCAGTATATGGTGTGGCCACCAGCTGCATTAAGTACTGCACTGCATCTCCTCCTCATGGATGCACCAGATTTGCCAGTTCTCGCTGTGATATGTTACCCCACTCTTCCACCAAGGCACCTGCAAGTTCCCGGACATTTCTGTGGGGAATGGCCCTAGCCCTCACCCTCCTATCCAACAGGTCCCAGATGTGCTCAATGGGATTGAGATCCAGGCTCTTCGCTGGCCATGGCAGAACACTAACATTCCTGTCTTGCAGGAAATCACGCACAGAACGAGCAGTATGGCTGGTGGCATTGTCATGCTGGAGGGTCATGTCAGGATGAGCCTGCAGGAAGGGTACCACATGAGGGAGGAGGATGTCTTCCCTGTAACGCACAGCGTTGAGATTGCCTGCAATGACAACAAGCTCAGTCCGATGATGCTGTGACACATCACCGCAGACCATGACGGACCCTCCACCTCCAAATCGATCCCACTCCAGAGTACAGGCCTCGGTGTAACGCTCATTCCTTCGACGATAAACGCGAATCCGACCATCACCCCTGGTGAGACAAAACCGAGACTTGTCAGTGAAGAGCACTTTTTGCCAGTCCTGTCTGGTCCAGCTACGGTGGGTTTGTGCCCATAGGCGACGTTGTTGCCGGTGATATCTGGTGAGGACCTGCCTTACAACAGGCCTACAAGCCCTCAGTCCAGCCTCTCTCAGCCTATTGCGGACAGTCTGAGCGCTGATGGATGGATTGTGCGTTCCTGGTGTAACTCGGGCAGTTGTTGTTGCATCATGTACCTGCCCCGCATGTGTGATGTTCGGATGTATCGATCCTGTGCAGGTGTTGTTACACATGGTCTGCCACTGTGAGGACGATCAGCTGTCCGTGCTGTCTCCCTGTAGCGCTGTCTTAGGCGTCTCACAGTACGGACATTGCAATTTATTGCCATGGCCACATCTGCAGTCCTCATGCCTCCTTGCAGCATGCCTAAGGCACGTTCACGCAGATGAGCAGGGACCCTGGGCATCTTTCTTTTGGTGTTTTTCAGAGTCAGTCGAAAGGCCTCTTTAGTGTCCTAAGTTTTCATAACTGTGACCTTAATTGCCTACTGTCTGTAAGCTGTTAGTGTCTTAACGACAGTTCCACAGGTGCATGTTCATTAATTGTTCATGGTTCATTGAACAAGCATGGGAAACAGTGTTTAAACCCTTCACAATGAAGATCTGTGAAGTTATTTAGATTTTTATGAATTATCTTTGAAAGACAGGGTCCTGAAAAAGTTGAGTGCTGAGTTTATATAGAGAGTTGGGCCAACTTTTAGTATGGAAACCATGATGCTGCCATTGAGGATTACATTTATCCATTCATGACAAGTATTTGGATGTGAAGTTACATAGCATTGTTTACATATGGATGAGGCTATACCTTAAAGCGTTGGTTCATTAAAGGGATAGTTCACCCAAATTACACAAAAGTACTTATTGGTTTCATTACCCTGTAAGCAGTCTATGGACAAGGTATGACAGCAATCCTTGCTTTGTTTTTGTTTACCACTGTTTCAACTTTTGTTAGAGACTATATGTGACTCGTTTCAGGAAACTAGGTGTAAGTTGCGGGTCACTACTTCACAGGAGAGACATTTGAACGTAAACTTAAAAAAAAAAAATCAAAATGCGTTTATTGGTAGAAATGCTTTCTGGAACATGTGAACTTTCATGTGCCTTAATAACAAACTTGTATGCCATTTATAAATACGAATACAATTGTTAAATTACAAGCCTAGTTGGTTAAGCCACAGAGAAAGACAGCAACCTTCCCACTAGCCATGATTGGCTGAGATAATGAGTGGGCTGGACATGTCGAGACAGGAGTTCGTATTGGTCTGCCATATAGCACACTTCCATTTATTTGAGCTGGTCAGTATGTGTAGGTAATCCTGTCTAACGCAGCTTAAAAAAAAAAAAATGTATCATGTAGTGGAACTGCATAAGTGTTGCTCTCCACTTTCTGGACGATCGAGTTTTGAAATCAGTGGAATTAGAGTATGATAGCTAAGGAGATGGAGAAAATTCTGGCATTTGATTGTTAATACGCAGACGGAGTCAAAGAGAACACACAGAAGGCTGTTGTATAAAACACCTGTCTGCTGATTACATCTTCAAACTAAGGGCAACCATGGCATCCGTGACAGAGAGGGAGAAGCGTCCATCCATGTATACGGGTAAGATAGTCTAGCTAGCTACATTTTCAGATATTACACGTTTCTAATTTTGACAGAAAGTGGTTTCATTTCAAGTTAAAGTGTACTGTTATCTAGCTAGCTAACGTAAATTGGCTGGCTCTCCAGCTAACATTACGTGTATGATCTTATTGTTCATATCTCAGAGCCATTTGCTTGCTAACATTGAACCTGGTTGGTTAGCTACCTGCAGATTCATGCAGGGTAATAAAGTCATGAGTTGGGATTATGGTTCATTGTTTAACTAGCTAACGTTAGTTGGCTAGCTCGCTAGCTAACATTACGTGTATGATGATATTATTCGTATCTCAGATTAATTAGATTTTTTGTGTTCACAACAATGGTTAAACCACTTCAGGGGACCACTTTTGAGGTCTGGGAAAAATCTAATGAAAAATTTAATGCGCATGCAGTGTTTATACAGTGCAGTAAGCGCACATGTGATGGAGTTCGCAAATCAAATGCCCACTTGTGGTGCCACTGGACAGCGAAAAATTAGTAAGTTAACCTTTATTTATTGTAATTTAAATTAGTTTGTAGTAGTTAAGTGTTGAGTTAGATTACATAGCTACCTCAATTATTACAAATAACTTCAGTGACTTCACAGCAATTGCTAGATAGCTAGCTAATGTTAGATAGCTAGCTAATGTTAGCTGCATAAGCTAGCTATAACAATACAACATTTTGCTAGCTAGTCACATCATGAGATTTGTAAATGAAAGACAAATATAATAATACAAAATCAAATGGAGTTTCCCATCTCCCCACTTACAGTATTTATGGTGCAGCACAGACATGCCCTTATCCAGACAGTGTGACAAATGCATATCTTAAGAGACCTGCTAACTTCCTTTGTTGTTACTTTTAAGGTTGGAACCAACATGCAGTACCCCCAGCAGGCAGAGAGGCAAGAACCATTCGTCCACCAGCTCAGCAACAAGCTACACTATTCACAGCCCTGTGTAATGTTCAATGTAATTGCATTGCTAGACTTTTTGAAACTTCATGTATGGATTAAACTTGTCTTTAATGTTTATTTGTTTTAGCTGTTAGTGAAAGCTCCCTAAGTGTTTATTTAATTTGTATTTTTATTGAATATTAAAACATACAATCTACTTGCATTGAAGCTGCTCCACATCTACACCACATTCAGTCATCTAACAGACTCCCATCCAGAGTGACCCACAGCAGCAACCAGGGTCAATGCCCTGCTCAAGGGCACGTCGCCAGATCTCCCACAAGGTCAAAAAACAGGGACCCGAACCAGTGACCTATCAGCCACCAGCCCTCCAAGATCCACCCCCACAGTTCCCCGAGAGCTGCCCCTCAACCATCCCCACCCCCGTCCCCCAAGCCCCCATCCCCCAAGCTCCCGTCCCCCAATGCACCAACAAAATGAATAAAGGAGAAAAAAGACAACGACAAAGGAAAACAGAAAACAACAATGCAAAAAAGAAAAGACATCAAGGACAACAAAAATCATAACAGCAAAGCCAACTGAATATGTTTGAGTGCATGTATGGCATTATTTACATGTGTGTATGTGTGTGTGTCCGTGTATGTGCACGTGTGTGCGTTTGAATGAGAGTGTGTGTATATGCTTGTGTACAAACATCTGCGCGGTATCAGCCTCAGGCAACGAGGCATTAGCTGTGTAACAACATTGCCCCCGTCATTTTTTTTACTTTTATCTTTGACCGTCATTCTATGCCCTGACCAGCAACTCCACTCCCATTTGTCTCCAATTCCACATCCCAACCCTCAGCTTCCCTCAGCCCATCCCACCTATCTCTGCTGGCCACCCACTTTGGATTTCTACACACCATATCTTTCAACTATGCTGTGATGTTTAACATAACATTTAAATCTATATAATCGAATAGAATCCACAGTTTGTGAGTTGAAGATAAATACTTTTACTAAGATTATTATTATATTAGTAATTGACTGACCAGGTCTCTCCAGATCTCCCAATAATGCTATTTCTAGGGTCGATTTTAGATTAACGTTATGCTTTTTCAGCCATTCCTGAACCTGAGACCAGAAGCAGGCTACCTGAGGGCAATACCAAAACAAATGGTCTGTTGATTCTGTATCCTCACAACAAAATCTGCAGAGCTGCAATAATTGTATGCCCCAAATATTCTAATAAAATGCATGAGCTGACGCACACCCAGAGAACATCACTTAGTGTAGAGTTGCTGACCAACGGAGAATAAACTGTAAGCTATAAAAACAAACAAAGAGAGTCGCACACTCTATGTATAAATTCCCAGTAATTGGGTAAGAAACACCAAATATTCAACATTTTGTTGGTGACAAGAATTCTGTACAAGAATTTTAGCTGAAGAACACGAACTCCCTAAGTGTTAATGTATGTTTTATGAATGACCAAAGGTATCTGATTTTATAGTAAGTACAGCGTCATGTGATAGTCTTTATGGAAGTGTTATGAATGACCAAAGGTGTCTCACTTCAACCAAAGTATTACAGGACACTACATAAAGTTTCAATAAATAGGTTATAAACATTCAGATGATTTTTGAAGGTTCTCTCATGATCCACAGATTACTGGGGTATGAGAGGTATTTAGATGTATAGATGAACCTGCAAAGCTTGCATTTGTGTGTGTGTGTGTGTGTGTGTGTGTGTGTGTGTATGTTTGTGTATGTTTGTTTCAGAGCCAAGATGATTTGGAGTAGTCCTACAGTACCTGAGGCTACCGCACCAGGTAATCTCTGCTGTTCCCATGCTGGAGACCAGGGCTTGATTACAACCTGTTACAATGGTGCCAACATTTTGTGGCTGATGTTTCAGCGGGGGAGTGGGTGGATGTGTCAAAGACCTGACTGGGCCCTGCACCGCACAGTATAGCTCATTATATTGTTTGCGAGCGTATTTGTGTCGTGAGAAACATGTAACTTGGTTCCAGAAAATAAAAAACAGTCAATTTCCTTATGTTGGAGGCTTTCATCAAGGTAAGTGTTTCTTGGTGTACAGTGGCTTGCGAAAGGATTCACCCCCCTTGGCATTTTTTCTATTTTGTTGCCTTACAACCTGGAATTAAAATGTATTTTTGGGGGGTTTGTATCATTTGATTTACACAACATGCCTACCACTTTATTTATTTTTGTGAAACAAACAAGAAATAAGACAAAAAAACAGAAGACTTGAGCGTGCATAACTATTCACCCCACCAAAGTCAATACTTTGTAGAGCCACCTTTTGCAGCAATTACAGCTGCAGGTCTCTTGGGGTATGTCTCTATAAGCTTGGCACATCCAGCCACTGGGATTTTTGCCCATTCTTCAAGGCAAAACTGCTCTTGCTCCTTCAAGTTGGATGGGTTCCACTGGTGTACAGCAATCTTTAAGTATACCACAGATTCTCAATTGGATTGAGGTCTGGGCTTTGACAAGGCCATTCCAAGACATTTAAATGTTTCCCCTTAAACCACTTGAGTGTTGCTTTAGCAGTATGCTTAGGGTCATTGTCCTGCTGGAAGGTGAACCTCCGTCCCAGTCTCAAATCTCTGGAAGACTGAAACAGGTTTCCCTCAAGAATTTCCCTATATTTAGCGCCATCCATCATTCCTTCAATTCTGACCAGTTTCCCAGTCCCTGCCGATGAAAAACATCTTGGGGTGATGAGAGGTGTTGGGTTTGCACCAGACATAGCGTTTTCCTTGATGGCCAAAAAGCTCAATTTTAGTCTCATCTGACCAGAGTACCTTCTTCCATATGTTTGGAGAGTCTCCCACATGCCTTTTGGCGAACACCAAACGTGTTTCAGGGTTATCTTTTGTCTCTTTGTTGCCTCTCTGATTAATGCCCTCCTTTCCTGGTCTGTGAGTTTTGGTGGGCGGCCCTCTCTTGGCAGGTTTGTTGTGGTGCCATATTCTTTCAATTTTTAAGGAAAAAGGGGGTTGCTTGCAAGCCGAAGAACACCATCCCAACCGTGAAGCACGGGGGTGGCAGCGTCATGCTGTCGGGGTGCTTTGCTGCAGTAGGGACTGGTGCACTTCACAAAATAGATGGCATCATGAGGTAGGAAAATTATGTGAATATATTGAAGCAACATCTCAAGACAACAGTCAGGAAGTTAATGCTTGGTCGCAAATGTGTCTTCCAAATGGACAATGACCCCATGCATACTTCCAAAGTTGTGGCAAAATGGCTTAAGGACAACAAAGTCAAGGTATTGGAGTGGCCATCACAAAGCCCTGACCTCAATCCTATAGAAGATTTGTGGGCAGAACTGAAAAAGCATGTGCGAGCAAGGAGGCCTACAAACCTGACTCAGTTACACCAGCTCTGTCAGGAGGAATTCACCCAACTTATTGTGGGAAGCTTGTGGAAGGCTACCCGAAACGTTCGACCCAAGTTAAACAATTTAAAGGCAATGCTACCAAATACTAATTTTGTGTATGTAAACTTCTGACCCACTGGGAATGTGATGAAAGAAATACAAGCTGAAATAAATCATTCTCTCTACTATTATTCTGACATTTCACATTCTTAAAATAAAGTGGTGATCCTAACTGACCTAAGACAGGGAATTTTTACTACGATTAAATGTCAGGAATTGTGAAAAACAGAGTTTAAATGTATTTGGCTAAGGTGTATGTTAACTTCCGACTTCAACTGTATATAGTAGCTTCCCACAAGAATGGGCATTAGGTGAGGCAGATTAACCTGTAGGCATATTACTTCAAGAGTATTTAACATGGCATCATCTCTAAGCTTTACAGGAATGTGGTTCTGAATATAAACGGCAACACCTCCACCATTGGCATTTCTGTATTTTCTGTAGACGTTATTACTTTGTATTACTACCACTGTATCATCAAAGGTATTATCTAAGTGAGTTTCAGAGATTGTCAGAATATGAATGTCATCTATTACTAGCAGGTTATTTATTTAATGAACCTTGTTTCTTAAGCTACATATGTTAACATGGGCTATTTTTAGCACTTTTCTGGGATGCTTGATAGTTTTCATTGCTTTACTGGGAAGCTTAGCAGAAGTAGACATGCTCATGTTATTTATGTTAGTGCAGGGTGAGCTGCACCCAGTGGACTTCCTACTAGGGCACAGTGCCTCTGCTAACAGTATAACTCTGGTTCATAGGCACATGATTACTGCATGCAATATCTGTAGGATCAGCAGAGGCATTCAGGGCAGTTAGAGGGACATAAATTAGGTTACTTATATTGTGTCTACCGTGCCCCTGGCATAATGTACATTTGCTGAAGCATGATGTCAACTCAGCAAAACAATGGTAGGGATTAACTGAGCTGGGCATAGGTCGTTGATAAGTCATTGTCTCAACGCAGCCTTATAATGCTGTAAAAGGATCCACGTTCCCAAATGATTTGGGTGGATCCCATCCTCCTTATAAAACAAGCTTTGTTTCCAGAAGGTATCCATATTGTCAATAAGTGTTACACCCACAGAGCTGCAATAGTCACGTAGCCAGTTATGGAGGCTAAAAGTCTGCTGAAACGTTCAATGCCATGATTTAGGGAGGGCATAGGGCCAGATATTATGGGGCGTTTGTTGGTGTCAAGCAGAGACCAAATCAGTTCTTTAAAATCTATCTTCTGCTGTTCTGAGCTGCCCTTCATAATGTCATTGAATTCAACATGAACTATGATAGACTCAATTTCCTGATGCAGGTTTAAAATGTTTGGGAGCAGCTTATTGATGTCCTGTACTCGTGCTCCAGGATAGCACAACGTTTTTGCTCCAGGGACTGAGACATTTCTCACCATTGAAATGCCTAATACAATGGCTGAAGAAGGGGATGGAGAAATCCATCCATTCCTACCCCTCACACAATTCGTGGAACCTTTCACGGGCCAACGAGAAGCAGGATAGCGTACGCCCGCAGCTCCCGGCGATTGGTTCAGACCTCCCACAGAAGGCAGAGTCCCGTCAGATCCAGAGAGAAGGAAAGGAGCCGAACTCGACAATGAAGCTGCTGTTGGAGTCAGCGCAGTTGTCGCAGACACAGGCAGTCCCAGCAATGAAAGCGCAGGTAGATGTAACGTTGTCACCAGGCTATTGCGCACACAGCACATATAAGCCTGGGATATCAATCAGTCAAAATTGGCCTTAGTGGGAGTGACCATAGAATTCTATGGGAATGACCTTACTGAGTAAAGTATTTGTTATCAGGCTATGTCCTTTGCTAGCAAAAACATTCCCCCTTGTCATCACTAGTTAACAAAGCCAATCATAATTATGGCTGAACCCCACCCATTTCCACAATTTCTCTTCTTAACATTTTATTTTAAACCTAACCTTAAACCTAATCTTAACCACACTGATAACCTTATGCCTAACCCTAACCTTAAATGACGACCTTAAAGCAATTTTTGGTTTTCATGAATTTTTACGATATAGCCCATTTTGACTTTGTGTTTGTGCTATCTAGTGGAAACCATTCCCCCTGGGCTCAAGGGAGAAAAAAACAAAAGGTCTTACCTTCCAGCTAGCTAATTAGCAAAGGATATAGCTAGGTAGCTAATGGCTCCACCGAGAAGGCCAAGTTTGATGCGTTAGTCCACCAGACCTTCTGCGCATTTGGGCGTAAGTGTCCAGGAACGAGATTGGTCCTTGCTATTCGGAATCCCTACCCCATTTAGGTTTAAATGTAAAATGGTTAAGGTTAGGGGTAGGTAAGGGTTAAGGTTAGGGTAGGGGTTACGGTTAGGATTTAGGGGAGGGACGTCCCAAGGATTCCGGATAGCATTAACCGAACAAAATTAGGTGTAATGTGACTAACATGACTTCACTTTAGAGCATGTGCCATCCTTCAGCACAACATGTGACCCTTCATAAAGTACATGTTTATATCATATTCGACATAGTGGGTATGTCACATTTGACATTGGTGATTATGTCACACAGTTATGCCACATTTATTAACCCTTTCTAAAGCATGACGTATGGTTAAGATGCTTTGTAACACATTTATGTAGTGCTTATGGATTTATGAAGCCTTTATAACCTGAACGTCATTTAAAGTGGGACCAATAATGCTAATAATAAGAAGAAGAAAAGACAATCTGTATTTACCTGGCTAAAAGAGAAGGAATATAATATCTATAGTTTACAGGAAACTCATTCAACAATTTTAGATGAAGTTGTTCAGAAAACGGACTGGTGGGGCGAAATATATTTCTTCCATGGGCAAAGACATTCAAAAGGGGTGATGATATTAATTAACAGTAATTTTGATCCGAATGTGCAAATTGTCCAAACATATCCTCATGGTAGATGGATGATTTTAAATATGTTATTGGACCATAAACAGATATGGCTCATTAACCTATACGGTCAAAATAATGATGATCCACGCTTTTTTGAAAATAAATATAATAATTTTTCAAACCTACAAGCAATACAAGACTATTATTATGGTGTGAAATTATAAAACGGTTTTAAATACCTCTATGGACCGTAAAGGAAATCACACTACAAACTATCACCCTCATGCACTTAAGGAAATCACGAATGTCATGGATATATTGGAATTAATGGATATATGGAGGCTTAAATATCCTGACCTAATGAGATATACATGGCGTAGGCTCAATCAAGCTAGTCGTCTTGACTACGTTCTTATGTCATTCTCGCTGGCACCAAAAGTTTAAAAAGTGTTGATAGGGGACAGAATGCGGTCGGACCATCACATAATTCGCATATATATTACTCTTACAGATTTTCCACGTGGGGAAGGATATTGGAAATGTAATCAAAGCCTATTGGATAATAACTTGTTTTTAACTAGTACAGAATAATTTATAACTGACTTTATACAACATAACATAGGTACAGCAGATCCCCTTATTGTATGGGACACTTTTAAATGTGCCTTTAGAGGCCATGCAATTTAGGTCAAAAGAGTCCATATTAACAAAGGAAATGGAAGGACTAACAGTACAGATAGATAGCAATAAAAACTGTAACATAGAGGCTCAGAATAAGTTAAAGGAAAAACAAAAATAAATGTAGGAACTTATTCAAGACAGATCAAATGTAATATATTATGAAAATAAAGCGAACTGGATGGAATATGGGGAAAAATGCACCAAATTATTTTTTTATCTTCAACATAGAAATGATACCAAAAATAATTTACTGAAACTTACATTTGAGTAATTTAGCAGACGCTCTTATCCAGAGCGACTTACAGATAGTGAGTGCATACATTTTCATACTGGCCCCCCGTGGGAAACGAACCCACAACCCTGGCTGTACAAGCGCCATGCTCTACCAACTGAGCTACAGGGGACACAGTGTCCTCCATAATTCTTAAATGGAAGAAGTTCGGAACCACCGAGACTCTTCCTAGAGCTGGCCGCCTGGCCAAACTGAGCAAAAAACTTTTTACAAATAACGGAGTCACCCATGATTCACCAAACAATATTTTAAAAGAGGAAGTATAGTACTTTAAGTATATGTTTTCGTTTCAGTTTCCTCCATCTCCGCTAACCGAAGCCAATTGTATGGATTTTTTTTCTGTGAATAATGTAAAATTAACAGCTGTACAGAAAGACTCATGTGAAGGCCAAATTACAGAGGAGGAACTTTTTGATGCAATTAAAGCCTTTAAATCCGGGGAAACTCCAGGGCTGGATGGCATACCAGTGGAGGTATGCCAAACCTTTTTTGATATACTCAGAGGACCGTTATTAGCATGTTTTAACCACTCCTATATAAATTGTAGATTATCAGACACTCAACAAGGTCTGATTTCATTATTACTGAAACAGGATCCAAGTGGTAAATATAAAGATTCAGTACATAAAAAAAATTGGATGCCTCTTACGCTTCAGTGTTGTGATGCAAAGATTCTAGCAAAATGCATAGCACATATAATTAAAAAGGTATTGGCGGAAATTATTCAGCCTAATCAGACAGACTTTTTACATGGACGATACATTGGCGATAATATAAGACAAGTACTGCAAACAATAGAACACTATGAAAAATCTGGGAAACCAGGCCTGGTATTCATAGCTGACTTTGGAAAGGCTTTTGATAAAGTACGGCTGGAGTTTATATATAAATGCCTGGAATATTTCAATTTTGGAGAATCTCTTATAAAATGGGTTAAAGTTATGTATAATAAACCTAGGTGTAAAATAGTAAATCATGTCTACTTCTCAAAGTTTTAAACTGTCAAGAGGAGTAAAACAAGGTTGTCCACTATTGGCATATCTATTTATTATTGCCATCGAAATAATAAATATTGCCATTAGAAATCCAGGGCTTAAAAACAAAGGTGTCATCGTACGCTGATGATTCATGTTTTCTTTTAAATCCACAATTTGGATCCCTCCACAGCCTCATAGAGAATCTAGATACTTTTTCTAATGTCTCTGGATTACACCAAATCATGATAACTGTATTATGTGGACTATGTTACACTTTTACATTACCTTGTAGTAATGGGCCTGGACAGCTGCCCTGGGGAATTCCTGATTCTACCTGGATTATGTTTGAGAGGCTTCCATTAAAGAACACCCTTTGTGTTATGTTAGACAGGTAACCCTGTATCCACAATATAGCAGGGGGAGTAAAGCCATAACACATACGTTTTTCCAGTAGCAGACATTGATCGATAATGTCAAAAGCCGCACTGAAGTCTAACAAAACAGCCCCCACAATATTTTTATCACCAATTTCTCTCAGCCAATCATCAGTCATTTGTGTAAGTGCTGTGCTTGTTGAATGTCCTTCTCTATAAGCATGCTGAAAGTTTTTTGTCAATTTGTTAACTGTAAAATAGCATTGTATCTGGTCAAACCTCAAAGTTTACTAAGGGTTGGTAACAGGCTCAATGGTTGGCTATTTGAGCCAGTAAAGGGTGCTTTACTATTCTTAGGTAGCGGAATTACTTTTGCTTCCCTCCAGGCCCACACTTTCTAGAAGGCTTAAATTGAAAATATGACAAATAGGAGTGTGATGCGTGATTTGAAGGAGTCAGGCGCAGGAGGGTAAATCACAGAACACAGAGTTTATTCTGTAATACAGCATTATGCAGAATAGCGTTAACCAGTCCAGTGCACAAAACAAGCGCAAAGGAAACAAAACAGGCACACAGGGAAAATATACCCCGGCAATACAAAATCACTGAGCTCAACCGAGCTACTCTCTCCTCACAATAAACAATCACCCACAAGGACAAGGGGGCAGAGGGAAAACGTATACACGTACTAATGAGGGGACAAGACAAAACAAATGGAATGATGAGATGAGATGTGGCAGTGGCTGGAAGGCCGGTGATGACGAATGCCGGAGCCTGCCCGAACAAGGAGAGGAGGCAGCTTCAGAGGAAGTCGTGACAGTACCCCACCCTTGACGCGCAGCTCCAGCAGTGCGCCGACACCGGCCTCGGGGATGGCCAGGAGGACGCGGAGCAGGGCGAGCCGAATGGCGACGGTGGAAATCCCACAACAGGGAGGGATCGAGGATATCCCTCACCGGGACCCAGCACCGTTCCGTACCCCTCCCACTCCACGAGGTACTGAAGGCCCCCCACTCGACGCCTCAAATGGACGGAGTACGCCGGGGCCCCCTCAATGTCCATAGGAGGCGGAGGGACCTCCCACACCTCAGACTCCTGGAGCGGACCAGCCACCACCTGCCTGAGGAGAGACACATGAAACGAGGGGTTAATACGGTATTCAGGGGGGAGTAATAACCTGTAAGTAACCTCGTTGATTCTCCTCAGGACTTTGAACGGCCCCACAAACCGCGGGCTCAGCTTCCGGCAGGGTAGGCGGAGGGGCAGATTCCGGGTCGAGAGCCAGACCTGATCACCCGGTATGAAGACCAGGGCCTCACTGCGGTGGCGGTCAGCGTTGGCCTTCTGACGACGCACGGCGCGTTGGAGGTGGACGTGGGCAGCGTCCCACGTCTCCTCCGCGCACCGAAACAGTCATCCACCGCAGGAGCATCAGTCTGGCTCTGGTGCCACGGTGCCAGAACCGGTTGGTAACCTAAAACACATTGGATTGGCGTTAGGTTAGTGGAGGAGTGACGGAGAGAGTTCTGGGCATATTCGGCCCATGGCAAGAACACCGACCACTCCCCCGGCCAGTCCTGGCAGTAGGACCACAGGAACCTACCCACATCCTGATTTACCCGTTCCACCTGCCCATTAGACTCGGGGTGGAAACCAGAGGTCAGGCTGACCGAGACCCCCAGACGTTCCATGAACGCCTTCCATACCTTGGATGTGAACTGGGGACCTCGGTCAGACACTATATCCTCTGGTACCCCGTAGTGCCGGAAGACTTGTGTAAACAGGGCCTCCGCAGTTTGCAGGGCCGTGGGGAGACCGGGCAGAGGAAGGAGGCGGTGGGCCTTGGAAAAGCGGTCCAAAACGACCAGGATGGTGGTGTTACCTTGGGAGAGGGGAAGATCAGTCAGGAAATCAACACTCAGGTGAGACCATGGTCGCTGTGGCACTGGTAAAGGTTGTAACTTACCCGCTGGGAGGTGTCTAGGTGGCTTACTCTGGGCACCGAGCAGGAGGAGACATACACCCTCATGTCCTTAGCCAAGATAGGCCACCAGTATTTCCGGTCAGGCAGCGCACTGTACGACCGATACCTGGGTGACCAGAGGAGGGTGACGTGTGTGCCCAGTAGATCAGACGATCATGGATAAGAGCAGGCACGTACTGCAGCCCAGCTGGACACTGAGGTGGAGATGGCTCTGTGCGTAACGCCTGCTCTATATCCGCGTCCATCGCCCATACTATCGGCGCCACAATGCAGGAAGGCCGGGAGTATGGGGGTGTTGTCTCTGGGCCTCTCCTCTGTCGTACAGCCGTGACAATGCGTCTGCCTTCACGTTCTTCGTACCCGGGATGTATGATAGTGTGAAATCAAACTGGGTGAAGAATAGGCCCACCTGGCCTGGAAAGGATTCCGCCTCCTCGCTGCCCGGATGTACTCCAGGTTACGGTGGTCCGTCCAGACGAGGAAAGGGGGTTTCGCTCCTTCGAGCCAATGCCTCCACACGGTCAGGGCTCGGACAACAGCCAACAGCTCCCGATCACCAACGTCGTAGTTCTGCTCCGCCGGGCTGAGCTTCTTAGAGAAGAAGGCACAGGGCGGAGCTTGGGTGGTGTGCCCGAGCATTGAGATAGGACAGCGCCTATCCCTACCTCGGACGCAGCCACCTCCACTACGAACGGTAGTGATGGATCGGGGTGGGCCAGTACCGGGGCTGAGGTGAACAGACCCCTCAGGTTACTGAAGGCCCTGTCAGCCTCAGCAAACCAGCGGAGCCGGGACGGCCCACCCATCAACAGAGATGTAATGGGAGCCGCGACCTTGCCAAAGCCCCGGACAAACCTCCGATAGTAGTTGGCGAAGCCAAGAAAGCACTGCACCTCCTTAACCGTGGTGGGCGTCGGCCAATTACGCACGGCTGAAATGCGATCTCCCTCCATCTCCACACCTGAGGTGGTAATGCGGTATCCGAGGAAGGAGACGGACTGCTGGTAAAACAGACACTTCTCTGCCTTGGCATAAAGGTCATTTTCCAACAGTCGGGCCAGCACTTTGTGAACCAGTGACACATGCTTGGCGCTCGTAGTGGAATACACCAGAATATCATCGATGTAGACCACTACACCGCGACCAAGCATGTCCCGAAACACCTCGTTCACAAAGGACTGGAAGACGGATGGAGCATTCATCAAACTGTAGGGCATCACCAGGTATTCATAATGCCCCGTGATTGTGCTGAATGCTGTCTTCCACTCATACACCTCTCGGACACGCACCAGGTTGTATGCACTCCTGAGATCTCATTTGGTGAAGAAGCGCACCCCATGCATTGACTCGATCACTGAAGGAATGAGGGGGAGAGGATAACTCAATCTTATCGTCTCCTTGTTCAGTGGTCGATAATCAATGCAAGGGTGCAGACTGCCGTCTTTCTTCTTCACAAAAAATAAACTTGAGAAGGGTGGGGAAGTGAAGGGACGTATATACCCCTGGCGCAGGGACTCGGTGACGTATGTTTCCATAGCCTCCGTTTCAGCCTGGGACAGGGGATACACATGACTCCTGGGAGGCACAGCGTCTACCCGGAGGTTTATCGCGCAATCCTCCGCCCGATGAGGTGGTACTAGGTCGCCTGCGTTTTGGAAAATGTGGGTGCCAAATCGAGGTATTCGGGGGGAATGCGCACGGTGGAGGACTTTCCACCGTGGTTGCACCAACGGAAACACAGAGACACCTACCATGACACTCTCGCGACCACCCCATTAGAACCTTCTGCGGCCATGAGAATGTGGGGTTGTGGAGTGCTAACCAAGGGATACCTAGTACCACAGGGAAAGCAGGAGACTCAATAATAAAAAATGTGACTTGCTCGCAATGTGTCTCGTGGGTAACCATGGTGATTGATGTGGTAACTTCTGTAACAATCCCGGACCCTAATGGTCGACTGTCAAGTGCTCTGATGGGGAGTGGAATGGATAGGGGAACCAATGAAATTCCTAGACTGTGTGAGAATGCCCTGTCCATAAAGTTCCCAGATGTGCCTGAATAGACTAGCGCCTTACACTGGGGAACTACAATGGGATCAGGAAAGTGGATGGATAGGGTACAGTGCGCAGCAGAGGGCTCTGAACAAGTGTGGGTGTTCAATACCTGGGGTGATGCGAGAGTGTCCTGCCTGCATTTACATTTACGTCATTTAGCAGACGCTCTTATCCAGAGCGACTTACATTATTATTATTTTTTTTTTTCATACTAGCCCCCCCGTGGGAAACGAACCCACAACCCTGGCGTTGCAAACGCCATGCTCTACCAACTGAGCTACCTCCCTGCCGGCCATTCCCTCCCCTACCCTGGACGACGCTGGGCCAATTGTGCGCCGCCCCATTGGTCTCCCGGTTGCGGCCTGCTACAGCAGAGCCTGGATTCGAACCAGGATCTCTAGTGGCACAGCTAGCACTGCGATGCAGTGCCTTAGACCACTGCGCCACTCGGGAGAATACCTGCCACCTCCATACCCAAAATAATGCTGATGACATTGTGCAGTGTATTGTCCCTTCGTGCCACCTCCGCTCTCTCGGATCGTGGCTCCACCCAGGTCCATCAGCTCGTTATCCGAGTCGGCCGGGGTTGGAACGGGCAGACCCCTCCAGGACGTCCTCTGGCCGCCAGCAGGTTGTCCAAAACAGATGGCCATGTCCACCAGTTGCGTGAAGGACAACATGGTGTCCCGGCAGGCTAGCTCCCTTCGGACGTCCACCCACAGATGGCACCGGAAGTGGTCGATAAGGGCCCACTCGTTCCACCCGAACCCAGCTGCAAGAGTCCGAAACTCCAAGTGGACCAGCCGCTCGCCCGCCTCTCAACCTTCAGGCAGGTGATCGAAGACAGCCCGAAAGAGGCGAGCGAACTCCCCGTAGTTGTCCAATGCTGTTCCAGGGCTTTCCCCGAGAGGCAGGAGACAAGGGCGGACACCTTCTCCCGCTCCGATGGGGCCGGGCTGATGCTGGAGAAGTAGAGCTCCAGTTGGAGGAGGAATCCCTGGCAGAGAGCAGCTGTCCCGTCGAACTCCCGTGGTCGGGATATATGGATCCCTCTGGGTGCTGGGGTGTGGGTGGCTGGATCTGGTTGCCCAGCTGGTCTCGACAGATCGGGTCCTCTCCTCTCCAGGAGTTGGACAACCTGGAGAACCCGATCCATCACTTCTCCCAAGCTGGCTAGCATTGTTGAATGCTCCTGGTCCCGTGCTACGACTCCAGGCATGCGCTCCTCTCCCGCTGACTCCATTTCGGGTGGGTGATTCTGTGATGCGTGATTTGAAGGAGTCAGGCGCAGGAGGGTAAATCACAGTATACAGAGTTTATTCCGTAATCCAGCGTAACCAGTCCAGTGCGCAAAACAGGCACATTGGAACAAACGGGGAAAATACCCCGGCAATACAAAATACTGAGCTCAACCAAGCTACTAATCCTCACAATGAACAATCACCCACAAGGACAAGGGGGGCAGAGTGAACACTTAAACACGTACTAATGAGGGGAATATGAACCAGGTGTGTGTAACTGACAAGACAAGACAAATGGAATGATGAGATATGGAGTGGCAGTGGCTAGAAGGCCGGTGACGACGAACGCCGAAGCCTGCCCGAACAAGGAGGGGAAGCAGCTTCGGAGGAAGTCGTGACACTCCAACTCCATGTCAGAGCAGTAGCAGAAGCCGTGCAACTCCAAGTCAACTCCTGACAGTACCAATTCTGTTAACATGGAAGATGGAGAAAGAGCCCTAGTATCTGTACCTGCTGTCTGCAAAAAGAAAGACGGATCTAGAATGTACAACAAAAAAACAGTACTGTCTGTTTTGTGGGTTAACTTTCCAGAAAATAGCAAGGCATTTGGAGCGTGTTCACAGCAATGAGAAAGAAGTAGGAAGGGTGAATGCAGTTAGATTCTCTCAGAAACCAAGGTAACTTTGTGCACAATGCTGACGTGTTGAAAACAGGCAAAGGACAACTTTTTCCATGCAAGCAAACAAAAGAAGAAGCTCAAGGACAAGACTTCATGCACTGTGTGTACTGGTGACATGTGCGTGACCGCAAATTCTAACCCGGCAGTGTCAAATCCAAACCGGGAAAAACAAGAGTCCAATCTCTCTGTGCCTTTGCTCAATCTGCAACTTCTGGAGTTAGTGATGGTCTATGAAAGCTAGCAAACAACATGACATTAGACAACGTCTCAATTGCAATAAAACATGAAGCTGGGGAAGCATCTGTATAACAGGCTTGGGTCTAACGTTGACAAGCACAAATACATTCTACAGAAGTTGAGAGCTTGGTAGACTGCTACTTCACATGACAGAGGTCACACCCCTGAAAACAATCAAAGAGCATATCACACCAGCAAACTTCATGCATACAGTCGATGAAACACACAGCTGGTTACAACAGTGAAACGGGCAAATATACTGTAGATGTGGAAGTCTTGCTCTAAAACTAAGTCAGCTTGAAGAAGAACTAACTAAAAGTGAGGAAATTATAAAAGGAGAAAGGGATGCAAGTGAAAGAGGCCCGTAACTTCCGCCAAATCTGAGGCCAGATGGCATGAGCTCATATCAGACTCAGCTTTGCCGGGCCTCAACGAGAAGAAATGGAACTCTCTTCAGCTTTTACCATTCACAGAGGCTGGGGAAACTATACATTGTTATCTTGATAAATATCAGCAGCAATACTACAATACCCTGAGATTTTCCTCCCAGTTTTCCACAGAAGAGTGCAGTAATCTAGCAAAGGTGACACAAAGCCTTCTTATTCAACCGCAGAAGACAAGGAGAAGTGTCCAGAATGCCCTTGTCTGTATTTGCATCAAGATACACTTCAGAACCTCATCAAGATGTTAACCTGGCCCTCATGGAGCTAGAGCAGACACAAATAGAATTTTAGAGGAAAGAGAGATAGAAAGGTTGCTGTCCTCTTAATCTCAGCGATGCTGGAAGCACTGGAAATGCTTGTCGAGAAAAGTGAAGTGCGTGGGCTTCTTAAAGCCAACACTTACATGTTTGCACTCGCATCTGGAATGTCACACTCCAGAGGGTCTGATTGCATCAGATACTTCTCGAAGACTTGTGGTGCCAAACACCCTCGCACACTCCGCTCTATAAGGATCAGGAAGCAAGCAGCAACACTCTCAACAGTGCTCAATCTCTACAAAACACAGAGCTTGATCAGTTGGCAGACTTCCTCTGCCATGACATCCGAGTGCATCGCCAGTACTACTGCCTACCTGAGGGCAGCCTCCAGCTTGCAAAGATGAGCAAAATGGTCATGGCCCCCTTGAGCAGGAACAGCTGTGCGACTTCAAAGGGAAGGGCCTTGATGACATTAACATCGACCCAAATGGAATTTAACTGATGCATTTCAGCATTAGTCATCTGTTGTGTTTTGTCAAGCTATAAGTATATTAAAAACAAAAAACTCAATTTTAAGTGAGAAGTAGGCATTGGTCTGAATATTACACAGTTAAGCTAATGGTTACAGAAATCCTGAATGCAGACAGGCTCTATAGATCTCTATATATGAGTAACTGTGTTCAATCCACCACCACCTGGTGTTATGTTGTGCTCCTATTGGCCAAATAATTATGTTATGATTGGCCAATTATGATGTAGGCAGGCACCACATTACTACAAGACAAAACAGCTTGCTCAATCAAGTATGTTGGTCTCCATATAATTTTTAAAAAGCTTGAAAATGTAGTGGAATGGGATTAGTGTGGTGTGTGAAGACTCCAATACTTTAACTTGTATGCGGTACAAATCAGATAATTGTTGGAGCACCTCCTCTAAGAGTTTGAATTAGGCTGTGTGAGAAGGTTTCAATCCTAAGCAACCTGCATACACATTGTTTGAAGTACAATAGACCAACATAGCTACTGTAGTAGGTCAAAGCTGTGTGCTGGAAAACCTTGTTAGAGCATGGGTGAAGTAGGCATTGTGGTGTTCATGTGAATTTCCTTTATTTTCCCCGCTTCAGACCAATGCCTACATCTCTTAAAATCACATTTTTACACCGGAAGTTGATTTTCTGTTAAAGGTGCATTATACAACATTTCCACATGCAATGCCAGATTTTTTGCCGCAACCAAAAGTCATCATTGGCAGTGCTATTGTAACCTTTAATTCGGCCTCTGCTTAAAGGTTTGGGCCTTAATGGCACAGGTGGTGTGCTTGCATAACCACAAGTGTTTCTGGTTTAAACCCTGGTCGCTGCCCTCTAATAGCTAAAATCAGTTTAAACTAATTATTAAATTATGTGTAGAATTTACCATGGATAGTCAAAAGTAATTGTCTGCAGTTTTCAGAAGGGGCCCTTTCATCCTTGCAGGTTATAAATCCAGCATTTCATGAACTTCACTGTGGAAAAGTTGATATGATTCATTTTGTTGCCATATTACTGGTTTCACATTTGTCTCCAACAATCATAAGGTAAAATAAACTCAGCAAAAAAAGAAACGTCCCTTTTTCAGAACCCTGTCTTTCAAAGATAATTCATAAAAATCTAAATAACTACACAGATCTTCATTGTGAAGGGTTTAAACACTGTTTCCCATGCTTGTTCAATGAACCATGAACAATTAATGAACATGCACCTGTGGAACTGTCTTTAAGACACTAACAGCTTACAGACAGTAGGCAATTAAGGTCACAGTTATGAAAACTTAGGACACTAAAGAGGCTTTTCTACTGACTCTGAAAAACACCAAAAGAAAGATGCCCAGGGTCCCTGCTCATCTACGTGAACATGCCTTAGGCATGCTGCAAGGAGGCATGAGGACTGCAAATGTGGCAAGGGCAATAAATTGCAATGTCCGTACTGTGAGACGCCTAAGACAGCGCTACAGGGAGACAGCACGGACAGCTGATCGTCCTCACAGTGGCAGACCACGTGTAACAACACTTGCACATCCGAACATCACACCTGCGGGACAGGTACAGGATTGCTGCCCGAGTTACACCAGGAACGCACAATTCCTCCATCAGTGCTCAGACTGTCCGCAATAGGCTGAGAGAGGCTGGACTGAGGGCTTGTAGGCCTGTTGTAAGGCAGGTCCTCACCAGATATCACCGGCAACAACGTCGCCTATGGGCACAAACCCACCGTCGCTGGACCAGACAGGACTGGCAAAATGTGCTCTTCACTGACAAGTCGCGGTTTTGTCTCACCAGGGGTGATGGTCAGATTCGCGTTTATCGTCGAAGGATTGAGCGTTACACAGAGGCCTGTATTCTGGAGCGGGATCGATTTGGAGGTGGAAGGTCCGTCATGGTCTGGGGCGGTGTGTCACAGCATCATCGGATTGAGCTTGTTGTCATTGCTGGCAATCTCAACGCTGTGCGTTACAGGGAAGACATCCTCCTCCCACATGTGGTACCCTTCCTGCAGGCTCATCCTGACATGATCCTCCAGCATGACAATGCCACCAGCCATACTGCTCGTTCTGTGTGTGATTTCCTGCAAGACAGGAATGTTATTGTTCTGCCATGGCCAGCGAAGAGCCCGGATCTCAATCCCATGGAGCATGTCTGTGACCTGTTGGATCGGAGGGTGAGGGCTAGGGCCATTCCCCCCAGAAATGTCTGTGAACTTTTGTTATTCTGGCTGCACTGTTTGACGTGACTAAGTTAGCCGTAGTTGGCTAGCTAGCAAGCAAGGGATAAGAACCTTGCCAGCCAGTATGGCAATGGAACATTTACAACGAACGACTGGGTCGCGTCCATAGATACAGAACAAAAAGACTGAACAACTGGGTCTCGTCTCTGGCAACCAAACCGATAGAACGAACGACCAGCTGGCTTGGGTAGCAACCCTAGATTTTTGCTGGGACAATATATAATAAGGATGAAATAGCAATAATAATTATAATTAATCCAAATAACATTTTTAATGAAAATATGTAAATTATTATTTGAATATGTTGGTAACCCGTTGTATAAAAGTGATAATGCCCTCAAAGCCAGTGTTTGGAGGATATATTGTCACGGTTTGCCAATATATCCTCCAAACACCGGCTTCTCGGGCATTATCACTTAAATATCCAACACATAGGCTAGTCCAGCATCCAGATCGGAGCAGTAAATATAATCAAGACGGTCAAATGGCAGTTGTTTGTTTGGCACTGTTGATCAGCACACATTTGGGTTAAAATATCAAGATAGGAGAAGGAGCGTACTGGAATTTATTATGGATGTTAGAAACTGGTGAGTTTTTCTGATGCTGGCAAGCATGCATTTTCACACTGCAGTCAGTGCACAACTGAGGTGCTCTTTACATATAATGTTAGCAATTTGTTTTCTCAGCTACTGTTTGAGTTGTGTCCTGTCTGACAGTGAAATGTGGCTAGCTCTTACCGTCGCTTGGACTATGGAGTAGCTAGCTAGTTAGTGTTGCAAAAGCCCATTGAATGCATTGTAAGGTAGCAGCGTGACACTTTGCCCAAAGTTTGGTGTTAGTTTTGAACTGATGTAGCTAGCTGGAAAAATTTAGGACTGGCATTTGGACGTGAGCTAACGTTAGCTAGCTTCTGTATCAAGGTCAGCTGTTGGCTGTAGCTAGCTAGCTAATGACTGAAGTAATTTGTGTAAAAAACCTTTCATAACCAAATATAGCTAGCTACCTTTATTTGCCTGTTCGCTAGCTAGCTAACTTTCATCTGACTGGTGTTAGCTAGCTACAGAGGCTAGCTGCTGGACTTTGGACAAGCAAGCTAACGTTAGCTATCTAGCTAGCTAGCTAATCAAAATATCTGTTTACATTTATTGATTAACCTCAGCTTGAATACCACCATTTAGCTAGCTATAGTAGCCTACGTTTGTTCTCATCCACTTCTTATCACTGGCAGCCTGGTGCAGCTGTGTTGTCGAGTTGCTCGACCCGGTGTTAAAACTCTGAGCTTCGGCTGAAAAGATATTAGCATTTTTAGAAATGCTACAAAAAGGTAGCACATCGTTGGTTCTCTATTGGCACGTGACAGCGATAAATTATACATTTTGTCAAAACTGTTGCCCCTACAAATGTATTCAGTCCGAAAGGTGACAAGTCTAATGGTCACTTTATGGATGCTATAGTCTTGTTCTTATCCAACGCCTAGATATTGAGCTAGGTCGGGGCAATTTTATTTAATTTTTTCTAATGCTAACAACCCTGTTTAAAATCCGGTATGTGGTTCTCGGTAACGGCCGGAAGACTAATGATGAGAGGCAGGGAGTGTGTTGTGTACCTCCAATCAAGGTGATTTGAATTTAACATTGCGCTTCAACCAAAGCCTACTATTGACAATAATAACTTCATAGTAAGTACTTGGATAGGGACAATACCTTAACATGTTATGGGTTGTTAAACATATTGATTTGCCAAGACACTCCAAACTTTTTTTATTTTACCTTTATTTAAACAGGGAGTCAAATTGAGATAAAAATATATATATTTTACAAGAGATCCCTGTATACATTACAATAAAGACAGAATAATAAAACAACATACACATATATGTGTATAAAACAATATAATTCAACACACAATAACTAAATAAACATATTTAATAAAAGCAATCACATTCAACTACAGTCTGTGGAGACTAAAGGGATCTCTAGTGTTATCCATTCCTGAGAACGGGTTTGGTAACTTGTGATTCTTAACTTAGTTAATGAAGTTACATATGAAGGGAGTTTCTGTAAGATTGCTTTGTAAATAAATAAAAGAGAATGCAGCTCTCTTCTTACAGACAGAGAGGTCCATCCAACATTTTTATACAGACTACAAAGATGAGTGCTAAAATTGTCCCCTGTGATAAAACTTATTGTGGGATGGTAGACTGCGTCCAAGGGTTTCAAAACAGAGGTTGCCAAATGCATATAAACAATATCACCAAAATCCAATACAGGGAGAAGCGTTGTTTGAACAATCTTTCTCCTATTTTCAATACGGAGGCATGATTTATTTCGATATAAAAAAACAATCTTGGATCTTAGCTTCTTAGTCAGATTTTCTATATGCATTACGAAGGACAACTTGTCATCAATCCAGACACCCAGGTACTTATATTGAGAAACAAGCTCAATTTGGGCTCCATTTGTAGTGCAAATATGTAGGTCCTCAGGGTCAACATTTCGTGACCTAGAGAACAGCATGAGCTTGGTTTTACTTGTATTCAACACTCATTTAAGATCTGTAAGTGATTTCTGAATAGAATCAAAGTCATGCTGAAGTTCACGAATGGCCTGCTGCGCTGTGGCACAGGAATACAAAACTGTGTCATCTGCATAGAGATGAATGTCACACGTATTAACAGCGTTTCCTATGTCATTAATAAGGTGAAGAATAATGTACCCAAAATCGATCCCTGAGGAACACCTTTTTGAATCTCAAGAAATTCAGATTGAACCCCATCTGTCAAGATGGCCTGAGTTCTGTCGCTAAGATAATTCTGAAACCATAAACAGGCTGTATATTCCAGGCCTATTTTTGATAACTTCTTCAGCAAAACAGAATGATCAACAGTGTTGAATGCCTTTAACAAGTTAATAAACAAGGCAGCACAGCTCTTTTTAGCATCCAAGGCATTGACAAGATCATTAACAACTAGTGTGGTTGCTGTGGTAGTACTATGCCCAGGCCTAAACCCTGACTGGCTTATATTAAAAATAAAATTATCAGATAAAAAGGAACGAAGTTGTACATTAACCAAGGATTCAAGAATCTTAGCTAAACAAGGTAGTCTTGAAATGGGGCGATAGTTGACAAGATAATTTGTATGCCCACCCTTATGGAGTGGCAGCACATATGCAGATTTCCTTGCTTTTGGAATACTTCCTGATAACAATGTTAAATAAAAAATGTGGGATACTGAGCCAGCATACTTAAGCAGACCAGGCTCCAAATGATCAGCCCTCTTCCGAAAAGAAAACTCCTGACCAGCATTTTCAGTATCATTCAATAGATTTTCACCATCAACATCCAAACTACTCTTTTCAAGAACTTGCTTTGAAATACATTCAAATTTGTATTTATTTGTATTTATTAGGGATCCCCATTAGCTGCTGCCAAGGCAGCAGCTATTCTTCCTGGGGTCCAAACATATTAAAGCACTTACATTACATATAAAACAAAATATAAAACAGTACATCATATGACATTATTACACCACTACCTATCTACAATACAACATGTTTAATACCACCTTACAACAATATCACAATGTGTGCGTATGCATGTGTCTATACCCTTGTGTGTGTCTCTTCACGGTCCCCGTTGTTCCATAAGGTGTATTTTTACCAGTTTTTTAAAATCTGATTCTACTGCTTGCATCAGTTACCTGATGTGGAATAGAGTTCCATGTAGTCATGGCTCTATGTAGTACTGTGCGCCTCCCATAGTCTGTTCTGGACTTGGGGACTGTGAAGAGACCTCTGGTGGCATGTCTTGTGGGATATGCATGGGTTTCCGAGCTGTGTGATAGTCGTTTAAACAGACAGCTCGGTACATTCAGCTTGTCAAAACCTCTTACAAAAACAAGCAGTGATGAAGTCAATCTCTCTTCAACTCTGAGCCAGAAGAGACTGACATACATGTCATTAATGTTAGCTCTCCGTGTACTTTTAAGTGCCAGCCATGCTGCCCTGTTCTGAGCCAACTGCATTTTTCCCAAGTCCCTCTTTGTGGCACCTGACCACACTACTGAACAGTAGTCTAGGTGCGACAAAACCTGTGCCTGTAGGAATATATAGCCCACAGAGATAAAATGGTGATTAAATGCATTAATAATATCAATTTTGTCAGTAATAGGGCCAGAATCTAAATTAATTTATTGGGGGAGAGAAGAGGAGACACAACCCTACAATGACGTAACAGCTTTCCAAAATTTAGCTGGGTTCCCTGTACATTCAGATAGTGTATTAACATAATAATCTGATTTTGCTTTTTTAACTAGTTTTACACACAGATTTCCCAATCACCTGAAAGACTGCCAGTCTGGGCCCGAGTCAGTGAATCTAGCTTTGTCCCAGGCAGCATCTCTGTTGTGTATGACTTCAGATAGATCTGGACTGAACCAAGGGCAAGACCTATTTTTAATTCTCAGTTTTTTAAAGGGAGCATGTTTACTTACAATACAATTGAAAACATTTGAGAAGTGGTTCAGAGCCAACTCTGGGTCAGGTATAAATGCAATACAATCAAAGTCCCCAAAATAAAGGTCACAAAAAAAGGCCTGTTCACTGAAATGTTTAAAATTCCTCTTGTTGATAAAACGAGGTTTGGATCTAGGCATCTGTATATCCCTGACACATACAATGGGACAGTGGTCACTAATATCCAAAGCAAATACCCCACTCCCAGCATATTTCTCTGGAATATTTGTAAATATGAGGTCAATCAGGGATTTCGTAGGGTCCTTTAAGTTTGGACGAGTAGGCTTTGTAATCAGCTGGGTCAAGTTTAGATTAGTACAAAAATCCTAAAAACAGTCAGCATCCTGCGTCCCCCATGCAAGATTAAACATATTGTATAAGCATCCTCAGAGTCCAGGGTTTTATCAGTTAACCAGGTTTCAGATAAAATTTAAATAATCTCCAACGCTTGTGATTTCTATATCCCTCATATCAGTTGTTATCGTATGAGCTATGCGGTTGATCCTAAGTCTTCACTGACTAGTATTTAAAGTGGTAATGTATTTTATTACCCTCCTTTTAGAGACAATCCAGCTGGACAAGGATGCAGAGGAGGAATGTAAAGAGGACATGGCAGGTATGCATTGTGACATTAGGTCATTCATGTTTTTATTTTGCTTGTGTGTTCCATCAAAGGATACAGTGGGGAAAAAAAGTATTTAGTCAGCCACCAATTGTGCAGGTTCTCCCACTTAAAAAGATGAGAGAGGCCTGTAATTTTCATCATAGGTACACGTCAACTATGACAGACAAAATGAGGAAAGACAATCCAGAAAATCACATTGTAGGATTTTTAATGAATTTATTTGCAAATTATGGTGGAAAATAAGTATTTGGTCAATAACAAAAGTTTCTCAATACTTTGTTATATACCCTTTGTTGGCAATGGCACAGGTCAAACGTTTTCTGTAAGTCTTCACAAGGTTTTCACACACTGTTGCTGGTATTTTGGCCCATTCCTCCATGCAGATCTCCTCTAGAGCAGTGATGTTTTGGGACTGTCGCTGGGCAACACGGACTTTCAACTCCCTCCAAAGATTTTCTATGGGGTTGAGATCTGGAGACTGGCTAGGCCACTCCAGGACCTTGAAATGCTTCTTACGAAGCCACTCCTTCGTTGCCCGGCGGTGTGTTTGGGATCATTGTCATGCTGAAAGACCCAGCCACGTTTCATCTTCAATGCCCTTGCTGATGAAAGGAGGTTTTCACTCAAAATCTCACGATACATGGCCCCATTCATTCTTTCCTTTACACGGATCAGTCGTCCTGGTCCCTTTGCAGAAAAACAGCCCCAAAGCATGATGTTTCCACCCCCATGCTTCACAGTAGGTATGGTGTTCTTTGGATGCAACTCAGCATTCTTTGTCCTCCAAACACGACGAGTTTAGTTTTTACCAAAAAGTTATATTTTGGTTTCATCTGACCATATGACATTCTCCCAATCCTCTTCTGGATCATCCAAATGCACTCTAGCAAACTTCAGACGGGCCTGGACATGTACTGGCTTAAGCAGGGGGACACGTCTGGCACTGCAGGATTTGAGTCCCTGGCGGCGTAGTGTGTTACTGATGGTAGGCTTTGTTACTTTGGTCCCAGCTCTCTGCAGGTCATTCACTAGGTCCCCCCGTGTGGTTCTGGGATTTTTGCTCACCGTTCTTGTGATCATTTTGACCCCACGGGGTGAGATCTTGCGTGGAGCCCCAGATCGAGGGAGATTAACAGTGGTCTTGTATGTCTTCCATTTCCTAATAATTGCTCCCACAGTTGATTTCTTCAAACCAAGCTGATTACCTATTGCAGATTCAGTCTTCCCAGCCTGGTGCAGGTCTACAATTTTGTTTCTGGTGTCCTTTGACAGCTCTTTGGTCTTGGCCATAGTGGAGTTTGGAGTGTGACTGTTTGAGGTTGTGGACAGGTGTCTTTTATACTGATAACAAGTTCAAACAGGTGCCATTAATACAGGTAAGGAGTGGAGGACAGAGGAGCCTCTTAAAGAAGAAGTTACAGGTCTGTGACAGCCAGAAATCTTGCTTGTTTGTAGGTGACCAAATACTTATTTTCCACCATTATTTGCAAATAAATTCATTAAAAATCCTACAATGTGATTTTCTGGATTTTTTTTCTCTCAATTTGTCTGTCATAGTTGACGTGTACCTATGATGAAAATTACAGGCCTCTCTCATCTTTTTAAGTGGGAGAACTTGCACAATTGGTGGCTGACTAAATACTTTTTTCCCCACTGTATCATCATACCCAGCTATCATAATGTCTTGAGACATCTTAAGACATCTTAAAAAGTCAAGACATCTTTAAGGTGCATCTATAGACGGTCTCAAGACATCTTAGAAATAATAAGACGTTTCAAATAGTTTATAAATAGTATTTCTATGGTTTAGTTGTTTACTTATATACTGACCAAAAATATAAATGCAACAAGTAAAGTGGTGGTCCCATGTTTCATGAGCTGAAATAAAAGTTCCCAGAAATGTTACATAAGCACAAAAAGCTTATTTCTCTCCGATCGTTGCACAAATATTTCTCTCCGATCTTTGCACAAATTCATTTTCTTCCTCTGTTTCTGCTGCTAAAGCCACTTTCTACCACTCTAAATTTCAAGCCTCTGCCCCTAGGAAGCTCTTTGCTGCTTTGTAGGTCGCTAAACATGAAGTACACGTAAGTGTACTTATGGACTGAGGCTCCTCGAAACAGCTAATATGCTTGTAAACATGCACACACGTAAAATGGGAAAAAAGCTAGCTCTGATGAAGCTAAAAAGCTGTACATGGTCCCAATGAAATAAATAACAATTAAATCACTAAATACATACATACATACTTAAATTAGTTGTGTTGAAAATGTTAGCCTAATGCAATTCGGACCATGAATCCACATATGTGGACATCATTTTTCTCTAAAAGTACATCATATCAAAAGATGATACTTAGTTTTTATTCTAATTAGGTTCCAATAAGCCCAAATAGCAAAGAGAAATAAAAAATGCATGTAAAAAAACAGCTTGGGCCTTAAGAGGTTAAAACCCTACAACTTATCCAGAATGCTGCAGCCCGTCTGGTGTTCAACCTTCCCAAGTTCTCTCATGTCACCCCGCTCCTCCGCACACTCCACTGGCTTCCAGTTGAAGCTCGCATCTACTACAAAACCATGGTGCTGCCTACGGAGCTGTGAGGGGAATGGCACCTCCTTACCTTCAGGCTCTGATCAGACCCTACACCCAAACGAGGGCACTACGTTCATCCACCTCTGGCCTGCTAGCCCCCCTACCTCTACGGAAGCACAGTTCCCGCTCAGCCCAGTCAAAGCTATTCGCTGCTCTGGCACCCCAATGGTGGAACAAGCTCCCCCACGACGCCAGGACAGCGGAGTCACTGACCACCTTCCGGAGACAGTTGAAACCCTACCTCTTTAAGGAATACCTGGAATAGTATAACAGTAATCCTTCTACCCCCCCTCCCCCACCCCCCCATAATTTTTTTTTTTTTAAAGGGTGGTTGTCCCACAGGCTATCCTAAGTTGAATGCACCCATTTGTAAGTCGCTCTGGATAAGAGCGTCTGCTAAATGACTAAAATGTAAATCTTCACCTGCAGGATCGTCTGAGACCAGCCACCCGGACAGCTGATGAAACTGTGTGTTTGTACACCTGAAGAACTCCTGCACAGTCAGAAATCGTCTCAGGGAAGCTCATCTGCATGCTCGTCGTCCTCACCAGGGTCTTGACCTGACTGCAGTTTGGCGTCGTAACCGACTTCAGTGGGCAAATGCTCACCTTCGATGGCCATTGGCACGCTGGAGAAGTGTGCTTCTCACGGATGAATCCCGGTTTCATCTTTACTGGGCAGATGGCAGACAGCGTGTTTAGCTTGTCAGTAGTCTCCTCACGCTTTTCCCAACCATGGCAGTCATTATGAATACAGGTTGCAGGTGAATAAAATTCCAACCATGGGCGGTGTGTTCAATAGGGCGATATGGGCGACGCACTGCCAAACGGGAAAAGGAAGGGATTTTTTTTCTAATCAATTATATCACGGCAACAGTAGTTCAGTGTTCACGTTTGATCTGCCAGCCACTAAATGTCCAATCAGGCTAAAGTCGTGCTTCAAATGTCCCCGCCCGTTTTGGGGCGATTTCAGTCAGGTTGAAAATCGCCCAGAAGTCTCTCATAGCCTCTAATGTAAAAAAAATGTTTTTCAAATTTCTGAGCTTTCAATACATTCTCTATGGGTGTCTGAGGGCTTGCACTTACGCGCTTTCGTCATACGTAACGTAACGTAACCATGAACGGCAGACAGCAACGCTTGGACAGCGACTGGTGTAACCGACATGCACCATCTTTCAGAAAAGATTAAGAAAAATGAGCTGTCAAAGACCCACATTGATAGCTGTTTGAGATTGTCTGCTTTGGTGAGAGTGAATATTGCCACTCAACTGGATGAGGGATACAGGCTAGCTGTCCGCCGCCACAACGATGAGGTTAGCAACAGCAGAGTCGTGAACACTGTCTACGAGAATCGAGACGACCTCATAGAATGTTTTGAAGCCATCCGGACGGGTTCATTGGGTTCATTTGACCAGCCCACCGTACCAGAAGCTACAGAAGAAGGACATCGATGCTGTCTTTATCAAACGTGCCCTCGACAGCTTCGCAAGCAGTGTGCAGGCCATAAGGTAAGATAAAGATTAAACAATATCATTCGATCTTTCTCAAAGCAGAGCTTTATTTGAAAATGTATGCATGAAAGGAGACTGCATTTGTGTTTGAAATTACATTATTCTCATTATATATGGCCAGTGGTGTAATCTATCTTATTTTATATACTATGTGTACTGTACAGTGGTGCTCATAAGTGTATGAACACATTCTAAAGCTGACTAAAAAGAGGAATAAAAAAATAATCTTTTGGAAATTGATCTTAATGACTTAATTAAAAAAGTTGGAAAATCCAACCTTTAAGGACACCAATTTTATTTTCTTTTTTATTCCTCTTTTTAGTCAACTTTAGCATGGGATCATAAGCTTATGAGCACCACTGTATACTGTGCTGAACATCCAGGCTATGTGAGACACAAAGGCTAACTTAAACACTAAAGACTTTATGCATCCCTGCCCATTTTAAGTGGAACTGAAGTATTTGTACTATACATGGATACATTGCATATACCTGTGCATCACATAGACAACAATACTGTACAAAGCCAACAAACACATTGGTCTGTTTGCCTTCAGGGACTCCTCTCAACAGCAGCTGCAAGAAGCAACAGGAGCCAAAAGACCCAGAACAGCTTTGAGAGAAGAGGAGAAGCAGAGGCTGTCTGAAGAGGTCTGCAACACCATCCTGGATCACACCAAAGAAAGGTTCTCTTTCTCTGGCCACCTTGTGAGTGCTACCTTACTGCAAGCAGACATGTTTGAAAGGTACTGCCATTCAAAAAAATAAAAAATCTGTTCATGTTCATTTTTACAAATCTATACAATTGGCCAGAATATGGTTGTTCATATTTACAAATCTATACAATTGGCCAGAATATGGTTGTTCATTTTTACAAAGCCATACATATTGTTTATGCAGTGTTGAGGAATGTGAAAGAACACCCTTGATTATTTTTACTGTGATAACTTATTTTGCTTTTGTAAGCCAACACTTTTGAGATCAGTCAATAAATGCTTCTGGTATTGACTTATATGCTGCCCCTGTCTTCATGTTGTTGCTGGACATATCTTTTTAAAAATGTGTGTAGGTCACCTAAATCATCAGAAAAATTGCCCCTCCTGAGAATTTTTTCAGGAGCCGCCACTGATTCCAACTGTTAGCTATCCTAACTCTGGCAAGATTGCAATATAAATTACACATCACTTTACATGCCAGTATAATGTGATTTGCAGGTAGGGTTGCAAAGTTCTGGTAAATTTCCAAGGTTTACACGAAATTCCGGTTGGAAGATTCCTGGAAATCCTTCAACCAGGATTTTTTGAAGATACTGGAATTTTGCAACCCTACTTGCAGGCCTGATGTGGCCTGTACCATTCTTCCACATAAGCAAACTCTAGGCCAGGGTTTTTCAACTCTTACCCTACGAGGTCCAGAGCCTGCTGGTTTTCTGTTCTACCTGATAATTAATTGCACCCACCTGATGTCCCAGATCTAAATGAGTCCCTGATTAGAGTGGAACAATGAAAAAAAGCAGTGGAACTGGCTTCAAAGTCCAGTTGAGTGTGAGTCTAGGCTACAGTATATCTTTGGTACTTCTCAATGCGTTCAATTACACACTTTACCTACCCAATCCTTTATTTATTTGAAGGTGACATAATCGGATAGCTACAGATAACTGGGAAGCTGTAATGTTAGAAGATAGCTAGTTAATTGATATTGTTGACATTAACGTTTTCGAAGAGTACAAGTCACAAGCTTTAAAGCTAGCATAACAAATGCTGCGAGGCTGTGGTTGCTAGCCAGCTCCAGCCAGTCAGCTAATCTACGCTAGAACGCAACTGTAGCTAATTAGATTAAGTTGTACACCGTATTTTTGATTTAAAAAATTTAGTACTTTTTATCCCTTTTTCGTGATATCCAATTGGTAGTTACAGTCTTATCCCATTGCTGCAACACCCATACGGACTCGGGAGAGGCGAAGGTTCGAGAGCCATGCGTCCTCCGAAACACGACCCTGCCAAGCCGCACTGCTTCTTAACACACTGCTCGCTTAACCCGGATGCCAGCCGCACCAATGTGTCGGAGGAAACACTGTACAACTGGCGACCGTGTCAGCGTGCATGTGCCCGGCCCGCCACAGGAGTCACTAGAGCGCGATGGGACAAGGAAATCCCGGCTGGCCAAACCCTCCCCTAACCCAGACGATGCTGGCCAATTGTGCGGCGCCTCATGGGTCTCCCGGTCGCGGCCGGCTGCGACACAGCCCGGGAACAAACCCAGATCTGTAGTGACGCCTCAAGCACTGCGATGCAGTGCCTTTAACTGCTGCGCCACTCGGGAGGTGAAGTTGTACACTGTTATCAGCGTTTTGTGCCGACTGTATTTTGTATTCGCTACAAGATCAACTTATGGAATACTACAGCATTTCTTGTATGCATGATTCTGACAGTGCTTTGATATGTGCATATAGTAATAATGTTTCGCCACATCCCTCACTCTGCATTAATTTTATGGTACTAATTAGGGTACAGATCCTGAAGCTCTTCAGTGCCGAAACGCAGGACTACAGCTGCAACTTTTGTGTGAAAAAATTATCAGCAAAATATACAACTATTGTGACTCATATACATTCACAATAAAACAGTGGTGAGATATGAAGGTATGTGATCACTTTACATAATTTGTGTAGATGGTCATGATGATGTGTAGGACTAAAGCGATTTTACTGTGTTTATTTAAAGGGACAATCTGGGATTGGTACTATCAATTTGTGGACTGTAAAATTATTGATACAGTTGAAGTCGGAAGTTTACATACACCTTAGCCAAATACATTTCAACTCAGTTTTTCACAATTCCTGACATTTAATCCTAGTAAAAATTCCCTGTCTTAGGTCAGTTAGGATCACCACTTTATTTTAAGAATGTGAAATGTCAGAATAATAGTAGAGAGAATGATTTATTTAAGCTTTTATTTCTTTCATCACATTCCCAGTGGGTCAGAAGTTTATATACACTCAATTAGTATTTGGTAGCATTGCCTTTAAAAAAATTTACTTGGGTCAAACGTTTCGGGTAGCCTTCCACAAGCTTGTGGTGTAACTGAGTCAGGTTTGTAGGCCTCCTTGCTCGCACACACTTTTTCAGTTCTGCCCACACATTTCTATAGGATTGAGGTCAGGGCTTTGTGATGGCCACTCCAATACCTTGACTTTGTTGCCCTTAAGCCATTTTGCCACAACTTTGGAAGTATGCTTGGGGTCATTGTTCATTTGGAAGACCCATTTGCGACCAAGCTTTAACTTCCTGACTGATGTCTTGAGATGTTGCTTCAATATATCCACATAATTTTCCTTCCTCATGATGCCATCTATTTTGTGAAGTGCACCAGTCCCTCCTGCAGCAAAGCACCCGCACAGCATGATGCTGCCACCCCCTTGCTTCACGTTTGGGATGGTGTTCTTCGGCTTGCAAGCTATCCCCTTTTTCCTCCAAACATAACGATGGTCATTATGGCCAAACAGTTCTATTCTTGTTTCATCAGACTAGAGGACATTTCTCCAAAAAGTACAATCTTTGTCCCCATGTGCAGTTGCAAACCGTAGTCTGGCTTTTTTAAGGCGATTTTGGAGCAGTGGCTTCTTCCTTGCTGAGCGGACTTTCAGGTTATGTCGATATAGGACTCGTTTTACTGTGGCTATAGATACTTTTGTACCTGTTTCCTCCAGCATCTTCACAAGATCATTTGCTGTTGTTCTGGGATTGATTTGCAGTTTTCGCACCAAAGTACATTAATCTCTAGGAGACAGAACGCGTCTCCTTCCTGAGTGGTATGATGGCTGCGTGGTCCCATGGTGTTTATACTTGCGTACTATTGTTTGTACAGATGAACGTGGTACCTTCAGGCATTTGGAAATTGCTCCCAAGGATGAACCAGACTTGTGGAGGTCTCCAATTATTTTTCTGAGGTCTTGGTTAATTTCTTTTGATTTTCCCATGATGTCAAGTAAAGAGGCACTGAGTTTGGAGGTAGGCCTTGAAATACACCTCCAATTGACTCAAATTATGTCAATTAGCCTATCAGAAGCTTCTAAAGCCATGACACCATTTTTTTGAATTTTCCAAGCTGTTTAAAGGCACAGTCAACTTAGTTAACATTTGCTTAACAAGTCACATAAGTTGCATGGACTCACTGTGTGTAATAATAGTGTTTAACATGATTTTTGAATGACTACCTCATCTCTGTAACCCACAGATACAATTATCTGTAAGGTAGGGACCAGTCGAGCAGTGAATTTCAAACACAGATTGAACCACAAAGACCAGGGAGGTTTCACAATGCCTCGCAAAGAAGGGCACCTATTGGTAGATGGGTAAAAAAAAAGCATACATTAAATATCTTTTTTTTCTTCTTTTTTTTTGGGGGGGGGGGGGGGGGGTAGATCAGCTTTAATATTGCAGATAGATTGTAACTTCCATCAATGTAATTGTCTTCATCAATTCCAATCCCCCATATGTTTTTTGTCTCGCAAATATATACAGTGGGGAGAACAAGTATTTGATACACTGCCGATTTTGCAGGTTTTCCTACTTACAAAGCATGTAGAGGTCTGTAATTTATATCATAGGTACACTTCAACTGTGAGAGACAGAATCTAAAACAAAAATCCAGAAAATCACATTGTATGATTTTTAAGCAATTAATTTGCATTTTATTGCATGACTTAAGTATTTGATACATCAGAAAAAGCAGATCTTAATATTTGGTACAGAAACCTTTGTTTGCAATTACAGAGATCATACGTTTCCTGTAGGTCTTGACCAGGTTTGCACACACTGCAGCAGGGATTTTGGCCCACTCCTCTATACAGACCTTCTCCAGATCCTTCAGGTTTCGGGGCTGTCGCTGGGCAATACGGACTTTCAGCTCCCTCCAAAGATTTTCTATTGGGTTCAGGTCTGGAGACTGGCTAGGCCACTCCAGGACCTTGAGATGCTTCTTACGGAGCCACTCTTTAGTTGCCCTGGATGTGTGTTTCAGGTCGTTGTCATGCTGGAAGACCCAGCCACGACCCATCTTCAATGCTCTTACTGAGGGAAGGAGGTTGTTGGCCAAGATCTAGCGATACATGGCCCCATCCATCCTCCCCTCAATACGGTGCAGTCGTCCTGTCCCCTTTGCAGAAAAGCATCCCCAAAGAATGATGTTTCCACCTCCATGCTTCACGGTTGGGATGGTGTTCTTGGGGTTGTACTCATCCTTCTTCTTCCTCCAAACACGGTGAGTGGAGTTTAGACCAAAAAGCTCTATTTTTGTCTCATCAGACCACATGACCTTCTCCCATTCCTCCTCTGGATCATCCAGATGGTCATTGGCAAACTTCAGACGGGCCTGGACATGCGCTGGCTTGAGCAGGGGGACCTTGCATGCGCTTAATCCATGACGGCGTAGTGTGTTAGTAATGGTTTTCTTTGAGACTGTGGTCCCAGCTCTCTTCAGGTCATTGACCAGGTCCTGCCGTGTAGTTCTGGGCTGATCCCTCACCTTCCTCATGATCATTGATGCCCCACGAGGTGAGATCTTGCATGGAGCCCCAGACCGAGGGTAATTGACCGTCATCTTGAACTTCTTCCATTTTCTAATAATTGCGCCAACAGTTGTTGCCTTCTCACCAAGCTGCTTGCCTATTGTCCTGTAGCCCATCCCAGCCTTGTGCAGGTCTACAATGTTATCCCTGATGTCCTTACACAGCTCTCTGGTCTTGGCCATTGTGGAGAGGTTGGAGTCTGTTTGATTGAGTGTGTGGACAGGTGTCTTTTATACAGGTAACGAGTTCAAACAGGTGCAGTTAATACAGGTAATGAGTGGAGAACGGGAGGGCTTCTTAAAGAAAAACTAACAGGTCTGTGAGAGCCGTAATTCTTACTGGTTGGTAGGTGATCAAATACTTATGTCATGCAATAAAATGCAAATTAATTGCTTAAAAATCATACAATGTGATTTTCTGGATTTTTGTTTTAGATTCCGTCTCTCACAGTTGAAGTGTACCTATGATAAAAATGACAGACCTCTACATGCTTTGTAAGTAGGAAAATCTGCAAAATCGGCAGTGTATCAAATACTTGTTCTCCCCACTGTATATACAGTGAGGGGAAAAAAGTATTTGATCCCCTGCTGATTTTGTACGTTTGCCCACTGACAAATAAATGATCAGTCTATAATTTTCATGGTAGGTTTATTTGAACAGTGAGAGACAGAATAACAACAAAAAAATCCAGAAAAACACATCAATTGATTTGCATTTTAATGAGGGAAATCTGTTTTGACCCCCTCTCAATCAGAAAGATTTCTGGCTCCCAGGTGTCTTTTATACAGGTAACGAGCTGAGATTAGGAGCACACTCTTAAAGGGAGTGTTGGATTTCTATTTGCCATATATTTTTCAACTGTACTGTGATGTTTCACAAAAGTTTCTATTCTCATTGTTTCTACAGATTGTAAATTGAAAATAAACATTTTTGCTAAAAGTATTATTATATTATTGATCGATTGACTATGTCTTTTCAGATCACCCAGTAGTGCTATCTGCAGGGTTAGCTCCAGGTAAATATTGCAATCCTTTAGCTATTCCTGGACCTGTGACCAAAAACAAGCTACAAATAGACAGTACCAAAACAAATGATCTAATGATTCTGTCTCTTCGCAGATAAATCTGCAGAGCTGGGAAGATTCTATCCCCCATATAAATAACATTCTGTTGGGAGCAAGAATTTTGTATAATAATTTAAATTGAAAAATTATACGTTTTGAATCCGGTGTCGTTTTGCGTATCAGTTCATAAACACTATGCCATGGAATTGGTATGTCAAAAATCTCTTCCCAACTATTTTGCAATCTATATGGGATGGCTGTCAATCCTTTGGTCCTTAAATGAAACTGGTACACTTTTTTATTTATCACTATTTTCTTTAACCAATTATGTTCTTTAATGCAGGGCCAACAAACAAGTTCCTTACTTTTTCCCCCTTCCACTTTCCTCTTCCATTTTTGCGGTAATGCTGCAATTATTTGGTTGCAATTTTTGGGAGAGCAGACATTTCCATATGGTGAAGTTATTAATTACACTCTGGATGGTGTATCAATACACCCAGTCACTACAAAGATACAGGCGTCCTTCCTAACTCAGTTGCCGGAGAGGAAGGAAACCGCTCAGGGATTTCACCATGAGGCCAATGGTGACTTCAGAGTTTAATGGCTGTGATCAGAGAAAACTGAGGATGGATCAACAACATTGTAGTTACTCCACAATACTAACCTAAATGACCGAGTGAAAATAAGTTTAATATTCTTGTTTGTTTGTGCTGAGGTCCAGTAGGTTAATATGAATAGTACTGATGACTGTATTATAATAATGTTGGTAAGGTTGACTTGAGTGAAATATTATGTTTTTTTATGTTTTGGTATTGTAATACTTTCTGTAACTGGTCTCATCACCTGCTGCTTGCATTTCAGTTGCTAGCTAAGTTGTTTATGAATTACACAATTGTCAGAAAGTGAGAATAAATCAGGCTAAGATGCTGCAACATCAGTCAACAGCCATCTTAGTGCTGAACAACATTGCCTGGACACATTTATTTGGGGTGAGACTCAAAATATTACTGGAGATATGGCCAAAGTAGTAGCTAATCCCGACGATCAAGGCAAGAATAGACAGACAGTTGAAGTCGGAAGTTTACATACACTTAGGTTGGAGTCATTAAAACTTGTTTTTCAACCACTCCATAAATGTCTTGTTAACAAACTATAGTTTTGGCAAGTCGGTTAGGACATCTACTTTGTGCATGACAGAAGTAATTATTCCAACAATTGTTTACAGACAGATTATTTCACTTATAATTCACTGTATCACAATTCCAGTGGGTCAGAAGTTTACACACTAAGTTGACTGTGCCTTTAAACAGCTTGGAAAATTCCAGAAAATGATGTCATGGCTTTAGAAGCTTCTGATAGGCTAATTGACATCATTTGAGTCAGTTGGAGGTGTACCTGTGGATATATTTCAAGGCCTACCTTCAAACTCAGCGCCTCTTTTGCTTGACATCATGGGAAAATCAAAAGAAATCAGCCAAGACCTCAGAAAAAGATGTGTAGACCACCACATCTTTGGGAGCAATTTCCAAATGCCTGAAGGTACCACGTTCATCTGTAGAAACAATAGTACGCAAGTATAAACACCATGGGACCGCGCAGCCGTCATACCGCTCAGGAAGGAGATGCGTTCTATCTCCTGGAGATGAACGTACTTTGGTGCAAAAAGTGCAAATCAATCCTAGAACAACAGCAAAGGAACTTGTGAAGATGCTGGAGGAAACAGGTACAAAAGTATATATATCCACAGTAAAACCAGTCCTATATCGACATAACCTGAAAGGCCGCTCAGCAAGGAAGAAGCCACTGCTCCAAAACCGCCATAAAAAAGCCAGACTACGGTTTGCAACTGCAAATGGGGACAAAGATCATACTTTTTGGAGAAATGTCCTCTGGTCTGATGAAACAAAAATAGAACTGTTTGGCCATAATGACCATCGTTATGTTTAGAGGAAAAAGGGGGTTGCTTGCAAGCCGAAGAACACCATCCCAACTGTGAAGCACGGGGGTGGCAGCGTCATGCTGTCGGGGTGCTTTGCTGCAGGAGGGACTGGTGCACTTCACAAAATAGATGGCATCATGAGGAAGGAAAATTATGTGGATATATTGAAGCAACATCTCAAGACATCAGTCAGGAAGTTAAATCTTGGTCGCAAATGGGTCTTCCAAATGGACAATGACCCCAAGCATACTTCCAAAGTTGTGGCAAAATGGCTTAAGGACAACATTTACATTTACATTTACGTCATTTAGCAGACGCTCTTATCCAGAGCGACTTACAAATTGGTGCATTCACCTTATAGCCAGTGGGATAACCACTTTACAATATGTTATTTTTTTATTTTTTATTTTTTTTATTTTTATTTTTTATTTTTTTATTTTTCTCTTTGGGGTGGGGTAAGGGGGGTAGAAGGATTACTTTATCCTATCCCAGGTATTCCTTAAAGAGGTGGGGTTTCAAGTGTCTCCGGACAACAAAGTCAAGGTATTGGTGTGGCCATCACAAAGTCCTGACCTCAATCCTATAGAACTGAAAAAGCGTGTGCGAGCAAGGAGGCCTACAAACCTGACCTTAGTTACACCAGCTCTGTCAGGAGGAATGGGCCAAAATTGACCCAATTTATTGTGGGAAGCTTGTGGAAGGCTACTCAAAACGTTTGACCCAAGTTAAACAATTTAAAGGCAATGCTACCAAATACTATTTGAGTGTATGTAAACTTCTGACCCACTGGGAATGTGATAAAATAAATAAAAGCTGAAATAAATCATTCTCTCTACTATTATTCTGACATTTCACATTCTTAAAATAAAGTGGTGATCCTAACTGACCTAAGACAGGGAATGTTTACTAGGATTAAATGTCAGAAATTGTGAAAAACTAAGTTTAAATGTATTTGGCTAAGGTGTATGTAAACTTCCGACTTCAACTGTAGCTATATCGTTCTACTTCTGTTTGATAAAACAGTTGTGGCATTATGCTATTTTATGTCATTTGAGCATTGGTTTGATTAGCTAACATAGCTAACTAGCTAGCTACGGTGAGGAGGTTGATTTAATGCAACAAAATTAACGTTTGTAGCTAATCTGAGCTCATCCCTGTTAGATAGTTAATCTGCCTTGAATTTAATTGTGAATATGGCTGAGATAATTGAACTAAAGAAGTATGTTGAGGGTCAACGTTGTCAAGGTACAACGAGTTAGCTAGCCAACTTGTGCTATAGGTGGGCTGATCGGACGAGACGTGCACCTGGGGTTGTATCGCATTAGTGGAAACCAAGATTGTTCTCCGGTTTCAACTAGCAGAAGTGACTTTTCGTAGCAGGTTAGGAGAACTTAAGCAGCAAGTTAAGAGAATTAACGTGGCAGGTTAGGAGAATTAGGTTAAGGTTAGGAAAAGGGTTAGAGTTAGCCAAAATGATACAATTGTCCTGACGCGACGCAAACATATCTAACTAGCTAGAACCAGGCCTTCCCTGGGAACAGTCTCGGTTCCCACTAATGCGATGCTGAGCACCCAGGAGCCTGGCTAGCTAGCAACTAACGTTACAATGTCAACTAACGAAACAGATAGCCTTTATTAAAATTGTATCTGGCTTGAAATCAATTTTGAATGTGGCTGAGAAAAAAATTATATTGAGCGTCAATGTTGTCGAGATGTAACGTTAGCTAGCTAGCTACTATTGCTAAGATATGAGAGAGTGGCTAGGTTTCAATTTTGCCTCACAGCTCAGTACCTAGAACAGATAGATCTCCAATAAGGACATGCTGCATTTTTTCACTTTTAATGTATGACTGTATGATCCTAATTCTGTCTATCTTTTTCTGTTTCTCCTTCAACAAAAATGAAATATTAGCCTGTTAGCCCCCTTGTTATTAGTTAGCTTTCCTTCATTGTTTGCTGTAAAAGATATCAGAGAAAATATTGTTTTTAATGCTGCATTTTTCACTTTTAATGTATGACTGTATGATCCTAATTCTGTCTATCTTTTTCTGTTTCTCCTTCAACAAAAATGAAATATTAGCCTGTTAGCCCCCATGTTATTAGTTAGTTTTCCTTCATAATAATAATAATAATAATAATAATAATATGCCATTTAGCAGACGCTTTTATCCAAAGCGACTTACAGTCATGCGTGCATACATTTTTGTGTATGGGTGGTCCCGGGGATCGAACCCACTACCTTGGCGTTACAAGCGCCGTGCTCTACCAGTTTTAATTAAATCAACAACACCTTTCTCGAATATTCAAACGGAAGGAAGTGGTAATAATTAATCTTTCTGTTATTGAAGTCACTGTTCACAAATTTGTGGAATTTCTTGGAAGTCATTTCAAAAACTGCGTATTGGATAATGCTTATTTGAAAACCTATTTTTGCAAGACAACTAGCGAACAGTCGCGGCGCCATCTGGTAACCATTTAGGGAATGGAATTCTCAGCTGAGATCCCAAATGTTATTCAGGAATATTGACGGAGAAAAGAGGAGGGGAAAAACTCACTTTAACATGCATTGGCCAATCAAAACCTAATATAGACACAACTATAATACAGTAGGGATCATGTTTTAAGATTGTGATGTTTCTAGCTGAGGATAGCTGAAAGGCACAAGAGTTATTAGCCTCTCACTTTTCCAGAGGAAATGCAATTCTTATCATATCTAAAGCATTCCTTTAAATATAACAAATGCTTCCTTGATATAAACAGCGTGGGACATTGCAGGAACTCATCACTGGCAGTTATCAATGAACTGACCAATGGCAGGCACCAATGGGCGTTTCCTGATATCAATGGACTGACCAATGGCAGGCATCAATGGGCGTTTCCTGATATCAAGGAAAGGCCACATCAAGAAACGCCCCAAATCGTGGTCTGCAATTACACCATATTACAATGTCCTACTGGGCACATACTTCAATTCAATGTTGATTCAACATAATTTCATTGAAATCACGTGGAAACAATGGTCATTCAAGCGGTGTGTGCCCAGTGGGGTAGGCCTATGTCAGTTTCATAAGATGATTGTGAGCTGCACACTCCATTATTTGATTACACGCGATGGAATACATGTTTTGTTCATATGCCTATTGCCTACTGATATAGAAACTCAATTGATATAGGCTGTTACTTTTTCAGACTTGTTTTCTTTCACACTGTTTGAGAAGCTCCAGCGGTAGTCCGCAGTCAGGTTTCAAATGTTAGGCTACTTTGGACTGCAGGCGGGGTAAGAGAGGCAATCCTGGGATGAGAGTTACTTTACCATTCAAACCAGTGCTGGGTGGAGCTACAGTATCTACGGATGGAGTCACTCCAAACTTGGCTCGCCAGTCGCCACAAATACTTTACTTAAGCAAGTTGGACTATTTACCAATGTGTGTATGACCGGCAGTCAAAGTGTCCAGGCGAACAGCATTTGCTCTCCCTCAATACTGAGTCCCGTTTTTCTCCAATAGCGGAGGACTGTTTTTTTAAAAAATATTTTAAATGACATATGGTGATTGTGCTGGAGATGTAATCTATGAAACAAAGGCAGAAGAATTGATTCCCGTTCTCCCTGTACCGAGAACTATTGGAAGAGATGTATTTCTGATCATGGACTAAAGAAGATGCCTTTGCCCTGTACATCAAAACACATGTTTTGGATGCGCGATTTGCATACAGAGATCGTTGTGGATTAATTTAAGGAAGATGGATAATTTTTTCACGGAGGTAAGTTAGCTATTAAAACTTTGTTCTAATAAAAACGCATCATTGAGTTACAAGTTGGTTATAACAAGTCTGTAGTAAGAATGATATTTAAAGAAAGTGATGGGAAACAACTTTAAAGTTGTTGTGTTTTGCTGAAGTTGATGCCATGTAGCCAATAGGCAATAGACTTGTACGGGCTCGAAGGAATACAAATGAATAGCAATTTGCCTTATTTCTGTAACATCGTTCCTGATATTGCAATAATGTGAGAGAGTTCATCAGACAGTGGGTCGGTAACGCTAGCTCATAGATTTAGGCTGTGTCAAATGCTTCTGGATAAAACAGGGTTTGGACCTTTTCCAAGTAGATCTCTGGCATTTCCGTACCTTCGTTTTTTCATGTTTCCTCCAAGAAGACGTCCTGCGAAAGCTAATAATAGAAGCAATAGAATATGGTTCAACCTACACCACTTGAGTAAAGGGAAACTGTAATTAGCCGACAATTGCCACTTGTTGATTTGACAATAGGCATGCCTATTTATAGCCTATAGAAAACCCAAACAGTATGATCCTCATTACTAAGCCCACTACTGTAAAGGCTTGTTATTACAGTTTAATAATGTTCATTAAAGAACTGATAATGCTTTATACCTTTCAATATTTTCATTATTGTTATCCCCCAGTTGCTATTAGCTAAATGCTTTATATTTATCCACTTCATAAAAACAGAGATATTAAATGGTATAAAACATGGGATAAAACACAAAATGTTTGTAAATTTTACTTGCACAGAAAATTATCCAGTGTTAAATCAACACTGATGGTGTTAAAATCAACACTGGTCCAGTGTCTATACTGGTCCATAGCCCCGGGAAGATGTTTTGAGTAGGGGGTGCTGAGTACAGGGGTTTGAAAAAAATCTCCTTTATTTGTATTTTTGTATTTATTAGGGATCCCCATTAGCTGCTGTCAAGGCAGCAGCTACTCTTCCTGGGGTCCAAACTTATTAAAACACTTACATTACATATAAAACAAAATATAAAACAGTACATCATATAACATTATAACACCACTACATATCTACAATGCAAAATGTTTAATACCACCATACAACAATATCACAATGTGTGCGTATGCGTGTGTCTATACCTTTGTGTGTGTCTCTTCACAGTCCCTGTTGTTCCATAAGGTGTATTTTTACCTGTTTTTTTTATCTGATTCTACTGCTTGCATCAGTTACCTGATGTGGAATAGAGTTCCATGTAGTCATGGCTCTATGTAGTACTGTGCGCCTCCCATAGTCTGTTCTGGACTTGGGGACTGTGAAGAGACCTCTGGTGGCATGTCTTGTGGGGTATGCATGGGTGTCCGACAGCTCGGTACATTCAGCTTGTCAACACCTCTTACAAAAACAAGCAGTGATGAAGTCAATCTCTCTTCCACTCTGAGCCAGGAGAGATTGACATGCATGTTATTAATGTTAGTTCTCCGTGTACTTTTAAGGGCCATCCGTGCTGCCCTGTTCTGAGCCAACTGCAATTTTCCCAAGTCCCTCTTTGTGGCCCCTGACCACACTACTGAACAGTAGTCTAGGTGCGACAAAACTAGGGCCTGTAGGACCTGCCTTGTTGAAAGTGTTGTTAAGAAGGCAGAGCAGCGTTTAATTTTGAACATACTTCTCCCCATCTTAGCTACTGTTGTATCAATATGCTTTGACCATTACAGTTTACAATCCAGGGTTACTCCAAGCAGTTTAGTCACCTCAACTTATTCATTACGAGATGTAGTTGAGGTTTAGGGTTTAGTGAGTGATTTGACCCAAAAACAATGCTTTTAGTTTAGGAAATATTTAGGACTAACTTATTCCTTGCCACCCATTCTGAAACTAACTGCAACTCTTTGTTCAGTGTAGCGTTACCACCCATGACTGTATTTGGTAGTAATAGAGACATGGTTGTTGCATTCATCCATTTTCAGTCTGGTGGCCTTCACCTAAGTGAATATGTTATAATTAAAATTACATTAAATTAAGTATTTGATGAGGCTAATACAGTGGCCTGAAACTCGTGGTTTTCAGGGCTGCGAGTCACATTATGATGACTTGCAAAGTGATGTGTAATTCCTATTGGAATCCAGGCAGAGTGAGGATATCCAACATTGTTATTCACCCGCAGCCTACATTCAGAATGACTGCCAGGTTGAAAAGGCTAAGATATGAGACTACCTAAACCATCTAAAATGGAAAAACCATTTCCAAGTAACAGATTGGATTAGTTTAGAAACATTTATGTTAGTTATATTTGAGTATCATATGATTAATTAATCAATCAATGTACATGCAAAAACATAGATATTGAAACAAACAATTCTAAAACACAACCTGCAATAGAGCATGCTGGGAAATATGATAATAATGGCGTGGTTTTGGTTTAACACGGGTTATTAACACCAACTCTGAGGTTCTTTTTGACTAATGAGTGTTAATTTAACACTTAAAGAGTTAACACCAAAAAATGTACATTGAAAAATCAACACTAGGTAAGACTAGCCAATTTGCTGTGTGTGAGTCAGGGAAATACTGTGTCGAAACCACAGTGTACACACAATAGTGGTATTTTTTATGATCCCCATTAGCCGCTGCAAAAGCATCAGCTACTCATCCTGGGGTCCACAATGACAGTTGATCTGTGAAACCTGTATGAGGAAGAGAACACCACTCCCTCTTGATGATGCAGGTTTGGCGCCACCTGAGAAAGTGTTGATGTTGAGTCACACCTGAATGTCACTTTGCCCCAAGAGGTTATTGCACCACCACCTACAGTTGGGAAAGTTGACTTCACCATCTAGCTATCATTACGTATGATGTGTTTGTTTATTGGCGTCGGTGTGGCTGAATATTTGTTTGCTTCAAAACCCATTTCCCCCTCAGGTAGAAAAAGCATGATAATTACCATAACCAACCAAAGTAGGCAAACAAGTAGAAGCAACAGTAAGTTGATATCCTGGTTGCATGACAACAGGACGATCGCCAAGGATCTAGAAACTCTGAAAAACAGTGAATATTTCTCATTGCCAGAAGCAGGCAGGCTCACACATAGTAGTCTCAAATATCGGCCTGCCTGCCTTTATATCTCTCAGTTAATCTCTGCATGAAACAAAGCCCCCAGTCTTTAAGGAAAAGGGCATTTGACAAGGAAGTAAACTTGCTTCCAACCAACAAAGGTTGTGCAGAAAATGTAGATTAGATAATTTCCCCCTTGATAGTAGTTAAAGGTAGATACATATAGATATATCCTTTTCGGTCATGATATTCATTTATTGCAAAAGTCAAAGCACTGACTGGCTTCAAGGTTGAGTGCTTATTCATTTAGTGGTGATAGACGGCACTCAACACTGGCCATTGTATTGTAAATTGCAATCGATTGGTAAGATAAGTAGGTTTTCCTGTAGACTCCCATGGCCCACTTTTAGTAGCCTACAACCTTATCCAGTGGCCAGTCGGTCTTGACACAGCAGAGTCAGACGGTTCAATGTCTATCAGCACTATCGGTTGAATGGGCTTGTGTTTATTTTAACTGCTGTGTTGTGGGCAGACTTGTTTCAAGGTTGCTCGGGCAGACTTCACTTTCCACCTACTTTGTCTTCAGAAAATATTGCTACCCCATGATTTATTCCACATTTTGTTGTGTTACAGCCGGAATACAACATTGATTCAAATGGATTACACACAATACCCCATCATGACAAAGTGAAAACATGTTTTTAGAAATGTTGGCAAATTTATTGAAAATTTAATACAGAAATATTGCATTTACATAAGTATTCACACCCCTGAGTCAATGCATGTTATATTACCTTTGGCAGCGATAACATCTGTGTGTCTTTCTGGGTAAGTCTCTAATAGCTTTGCACAGCTGGATTGTACAATATTTGCCCATTATTCTTTTAAAAATTCTTCAAGATCTGTCAAATTGGTTGTTGATCATTGCAAGATAACCATTTTCAAGTCTTTCCAATCAGATTTAAGTCAAAACTGTAAATCGACCGCACAGGAACATTCAATGTGTTCTTGCTAAGCAGCTCCAGTGTAGATTTGGCCTTGTGTTTTAGCTTATTGTCCTGCTGAAAGGTCATCTCCCAGTGTCTGGTGGATAGCAGACTGAACCAGTTTTTCCTCTAGCATTTTGCATGTGCTTAGCTCCATTCCGTTTATTTTTTTTCCTGAAAAACTCCCCAGTGATGCAGCCACCACTATGCTTGAAAATATGGAGAGTGGTACTCAGTAATGTGTTGTATTGGATTTTCCACAAACATAATACTTTCTATTCAGGACAAAAAGTTTATTGCTTTGCCATATTTTTTACAGTATTACTTTAGTGCCTTGTTGCAAATAGGATGCAATATTTTATTTCGTACAGGCTTCCTTCTTTTCACTTTGTCAATTAGGTTAGTATTGTGGAGTAACTACAATGTTGTTCCATCCTTCATTTTCTTCTATCACAGCCATTAAACGCTGTAACTGTTTTAAAGTCACCATTGGCCTCATGGTGTAATCCCTGAGCGATTTCCTTCCTCTCTGGCAACTGTATCTTTGTAGTGACTGGGTGTATTGATACGCCATCCAAAGTGTAATTAATAACTTCACCATGCTCAAAGGGATATTCAATGTCTGTGAGTCCATGCAAGTTATTATGTGACTTGTTAAGCGCATTTTATTTATGCTTGCCATAACAAAGGGGTTGAATACTTATTGACTCAAGACATTTCAGCTTTGAATTTTTTATAAATGTGTAAAAATGTCAAAAAACATAATTCCACTTTAACATTATGGGGTAGTGTGTGTAGGCCAGTGACACATACAAATGAATCTATTTTAAATTCAGGCTGTAACTAAATAAAATGGGGAAAAAGTGAATGCATTGTATCAGGTCCAAGGCTACCTGATGTGTCACTAATGACATTAACACATTACTGGTAGAAGTTGCCCCCTAGTGCAGATCTGGGATCCACTACGCTTATTTCCCCTATGCAAATCTGAAGCTGAAGAATTCAAACTGTGAGAAAGTAAAACTGACTCCAGGCCAGCACTGAGGGACAACTTTATTCTACACTTGTGGCAGGTCTGTGGGACTGAGTGCTGACATGGTCAATGGCCATTTATATAATATAATATAATATGCCATTTAGCAGACGCTTTTATCCAAAGCGACTTACAGTCATGCGTGCATACATTTTTGTGTATGGGTGGTCCCGGGGATCGAACCCACTACCTTGGCGTTACAAGCGCCGTGCTCTACCAGCTGAGCTACAGAGGACCACCATTTGAATAATGGAAGCATTTTTTGATAGATATGTCTCATAGAAGAGAACAATTGAAACCCCCAGGAGAGGTAAGACAGTGTCAACACACTTCACTAAAGAGGGTTTAATTCATATCATTTTATTGGTATAACTATTTTGCGAGGGTACTTCTTGTAAAGTTGCTGATTAAACGATCATCAGTGATCATTTAAAGAAAATCTCAAACACCTGATATACTCTTTCAACGCACCAGTCACTAGATGTCACAACTTATTGAGGATACTGTGAACTAACTGTATCATGAGCAAAACATGTTGAGCCTCTGTGAATACAACCTCATGAATTCATTATTGAATACCTCTGCTTTGCCGGCTACTCCCATAGTCCCTCGACTGTCTGCATTTCTCATTAAGGGCATCAAATATAATAGCCTAATCATGATGTTAATAGTGTTACCACAATAAACACAGTCTACATACCCACATTATACTGAAACGCTCTAATGATGAATTCAAAGCAGCAGTGCTGTGTTAGATGTTGAAGTTCCTCTCGCTCTTTCTTCCGGCTTCTTCAAGGGTTGAAACATGACACCTGTGAAACGGCTAGATGGAATTTAACGATCTTGCAGATTTATCATTTTGTGCTCAGCTGCCTTCTTTGTCTTCTACCCAATGCTGTTACCGTGTATTCCTGTTCTTACTGAACATTTGCTTAGTCTGAAGCTTCATTATGTGGACAATTGTTGAGATTAATTACAAGTTAATAAACTGGATACTAGACTAAAAGCCATAAAAGTGAATATTTGGGAACACTTAACTTGACGGGTACCTACACACCTACTTATGTACTTCATAACACATTTATAAACCATACATACCAGCATTCATAAGCAACAACTGCAAGGCAACAATGGCACAACATAACAAAAATATAAACTTGGTTAACTGGTTGTTGGCACAAATTCACATAAGCACGTATGAAACTGCTAATGAATGTGGTATGTATGGGTTATTAATGTGTGATGAAGTAGGCACCCTTCAAGTAAAGTTTTGAAAGTCAGGACATGAGATCTGGTGGAGCACGTATACATTGTGTATTTATTCCTTGTGTTCTTTTTTTCTAAAATGTTTAGAAGGGCCTGTAAGTAAGCATTTCACTGTTAGACATACACCGTCTAGATGCTATAGAGATCTACAGCTGTTGTTTATGAAGCATGTGGCAAATAAAATGTGATTTGATTTAGATCTCAAGTCCTGACATTCAAAACTTGACTTGAAGGGTGCCTACTTAAAACATTCATATCCCATACATAGTAACCTCAGTTTCTGTGACATCTCTAAAAGTGAATACAAGTCTCATGAAGTTGGCCTTTGAATATTTGTAAAACCTGAAACAAAAACAAGGATCTTGTCTTAGCACACTTTTAGGAGGGTTGTATCGTATTTCGCCCTTCATTTTAGTGCATGTAACCCTACCAAATTAAATGAAAAATCAGTGAGCCAGCCAGTCAGTCAAGTTTCTCCTGAAAAATGGCTGCTGGATCGTTTAACTTTTTTTCACACCACTCTTGAAATAATACCTACTCAAGGAGGCAGATACTTTTGGATCGAAGCCAGAACAGTCTGCAATGTATCTCGAAGCGGTTTCTCCGCCCTGAACAGACAGAGTGTAAGGTCACAGAGCAACTGTGACGGTGAGAAATTAAATAAGATCCAATCCTGCATTTCCTATGTACAGATTGAACCGACTGTTTACATACCCATGGGCTTTATACACTTTTGGCCACAATCAGCTCCCTTTTGGAGACGGCCCCCAAACATCCCAAATACAAAAATCATTGTCCACAAAATTCCTTAAAGTCTTTTAACTTTTCGATTGCTAGGTTAATCCCTGCTTCAAACATCACGATACAGCTCAGTATGTAGATCTTTATAGCATCTAGACAGTGCATGTCTTCACCTCGCTGCTAACTGTAAGGATATACACACTGAGCCACAGTGTGTTTCTGTTTACCATGTCAAGGTGTAAATTAGTGTGGAATATAAACCACTTTTACCCACACTCTTCAGTGCGAATGAATGAGTTTGAGAAAAACAATCTGTGTCGTGTTCATTAGGGTCAGGCAATGGAAAACGTTGAAAAACGTTTTGCAATGTTAAACAAAAATGTGTGTTTCTTATTGGACAATTTCAGGTCGTCCCTCCCTGTTTCAGTGCATTTTCTTCCATTTGGTGCTCAATGAAAAAAGGCCCAATTTCCTGCCTGATTGCTGGTAACATTCCGTATGGCTCTGAAACATCTTACCTCTACCTTCCTCCTGCTTGACTCCATATGTGCGCTTGTATACAGGCCATGGTTGTGTTCCATCACTTCATAATTCATACAATTTACTACTTTTGTTTCCTTTTGACCTCTTTACATGTTTTTGCTTCACCAATTTTTTTGAGGTTTTTGCGATCAGTGGTGCAACGTTTTTGATTTATGATATTAGTTTTGCTTCTTGTATGAAAATACAGTTCTGCAGTCTGTTGTCTTTAGTACAGAATGCTGAGGATACCCAGTGGGCACAGACTTCAATTCAATGTCTATTCCATTTTGGGTCAATGTAATTTCATTGAAATTACGTGGAATGAATGTTGATTCAACCAGTGGGTAGTTTTTATGTCATTTCCCATTTGAAAAAAATGAAAAACTTTTGAGCATAAAATACATACGCAATATATCAAAATCATCAGGAGAAATAGAAAATGGCTTCCTGACACTAATCCCAATGGCTCCTGTTGGGTCAGTGATCCAGACAGTCTAGCTGGTAAATTAAAAAACAACATAAAAGTGTCTCAAATATTCGGTAAGAGCTACTGAACAAAGAAAAGCCTGATGCATTTTAACCTTGCTTTTACAAGTTCCGGTTTTGCCAACTGCTTTTATCGTTCATCGTTCTGAGCAGATATGAGGTGTGATTAAAGTACTTGTGAATGTTTTAATTGGTTTCTAGTTTCTACCTAGTTCTATCTATCAACTGCCCTTCTTACTTTTTCTATAGAGAGAGAAACTCACTATGTGAGATCATGTGGGAGTTGTAAGATGGTTTCATATGATGGACAAAAGCTAGTTTGTCTGGACATTCTGTTTGGTTATTTCTTTGTTATTATCTCCTTGCCATGCAATCCTATTACTGTGGAGGAGCCACTGTACTTTTCCACTAAGAGCCTACTCAACTGCTTAATGATTCAACAGTGCTTGCCTGTGCAATTAATTTTTTTTAATACACTCTATTGGGAAAGCATTTAATGTTAAGTTCTAAAGGCTTAAAGGCATACTTCGGGATTTTTGCAATGAAGCCCTTTATCTACTTCCCCAGAGTCAGATGAACTCATGGATACCATTTTTATGTTCAGATAGTGAGAGAGTATTGCAGTGGGAAAGATAGAGGTTGTGTCAAAAGGTGTTAGGCCGGATTTGAACCTATGCCAAATCAAATCAAATCACATTTTATTTGTCACATACACATGTTTAGCAGATGTTATTGCGGGTGTAGCTAAATGCTTGTGTTTCTAGCTCCAACAGTGCAGTATATCTAACAATTCACAACAATACACAACCTAAAAGTAAAATAATGGAATTAAGGAATATATAAATATTAGAAATATTAGGATGAGCAATGTCGGAGTGGCATAGACTAAAATACAGTAGAATAGAATACAGTATATACATATGAGATGAGTAAAGCAAAAATATGTAAACATTATTAGAGTGACTAGTGTTCCATTATTAAAGTGGCCAGTGATTTCAAGTCTATGTATATGGGGCAGCAGCCTCTAAGGTGCAGGGTTACGTAACCGGGTGGAAGCCGCCTAGTGATGGCTATTTAACAGTCTGATGGCCTTGAGATAGAAGCTGTTTTTCAGTCTCTCGGTCCCAGCTTTGATGCACCTGTACTGACCTCGCCTTCTGGATGATAGCGGGATGAACAGGCAGTGGCTCGGGTGGTTGTTGTCCTTGATTGTCTTTTTGGCCTTCCTGTGACATCGGGTGCTGTAGGTGTCCTGGAGGGCAGGTAGTTTGCCCCCGGTGATGCGTTGGGCAGACCGCACCACCCTCTGGAGAGCCCTGCGGTTGCGGGCGGTGCAGTTGCCGTACCAGGCGGTGATACAGCCCGACAGGATGACCCTCAATTGTGCATCTGTAAAAGTTTGTGAGGGTTTTAGGTGCCAAGCCAAATTTCTTCAGCCTCCTGAGGTTGAAGAGGCGCTGTTGCGCCTTCTTCACCACACTGTCTGTGTGGGTGAACCCTTTCAGATTGTCAGTGATGTGTACGGCAAGGAACTTTAAGCTTTCCACCTGCTCCACAGCGGTCCCGTCGATGTGGATAGGGGCGTGCTCCCTCTGCTGTTTCCTGAAGTCCACGATCAGCTCCTTTGTTTTGTCGACATTGAGGAAGAGGTTATTTTCCTGGCACCACACTCCCAGGGCCTTCACTTTCTCTCTGTAGGCTGTCTCGTCATTGTTGGTAATCAGGACTACTACTGTTGTGTCGTCTGCAAACTTGATGATTGAGTTGGAGGCGTGTGTGGCCACACAGTCATGGGTGGACAGGGATTACAGGAGGGGGCTGAGCACGAACCCTTGTGGGGCCCCTGTGTTGAGGATCAGTGAAATGGAGGTGTTGTTTCCTACCTTCACCACTTGGGGGCGGCCCGTCAGGAAGTCCAGGACCCAGTTGCACAGGGCGGGGTTCAGACCCAGTGCCCTGAGCTTAATGATGAGCTTGGAGGGTACTATGGTGTTGAATGCTGAGCTATAGTCAATGAACAGCATTCTTACATAGGTATTCCTATTGTCCAGATGGGATAGGGCAGTGTGCAGTGCGATGGCGATTGCATCATCTGTGGATCTATTAGGACGGTAAGCAAATTGAAGTGGGTCTAGGGTGTCAGGTAAGGTAGAGGTGATATGATCCTTAACTAGCCTCTCAAAGCACTTCATTATGACAGAAGTGAGTGCTACGGGGCGATAGTCATTTAGTTGAGTTACCTTTGCTTTCTTGGGTACAGGAACAATGGTGGACATCTTTAACTAAGTGGGGACAGCAGACTGGGATAGGGAGAGATTGAATATGTCCGTAAACACTCCATTCAGCTGGTCTGCGCAAGCTCTGAGGACGTGGCTAGGGATGCCATCTGGGCCGGCAGCCTTGCGAGGGTTAATACGCTTAAATGTCTTACTCACATCGGCCACGGAGAAGGAGAGCCGTGTCGGTGGCACTGTGTTATCCTCAAAGCGTGCGAAGAAGGTGTTTAGCTTGTCCGGAAGCAAGATGTCGGTGTCCGCGACGTGGCTGGTTTTCCCTTTGTAGTCCGTGATTGTCTGTAGACCCTGCCACATACGTCTCGTGTCTGAGCGTTGAATTGCGACTCCACTTTGTCTCTATTCTGATGTTTTGCCTGTTTGATTGCCTTATGGAGGGAATAACTACACTGTTTGTATTTGGCCATATTCCCAGTCACCTTGCCATGGTTAAATGCAGTGGTTCACACTTTCAGTAGGTTTTAATAGTCACAGTGGTTATAACATCTCCTATACACATCCTAATAAACTCATTCACCGTATCCGTGTATTCGTCAATGTTATTCTCGGAGGCTTCCCGGAACATATCCCAGTTTGCGTGATCAAACCAATCTTAAAGCGTGGATTCCAATTGGTCAGACCAGCGTTGAATAGTCCTTAGCATGGGTACTTTCTTTTTGAGTTTCTGCCTATAGGAAGGGAGGAGCAAAATAAAGTAGTGATCAGATTTGCCTAAGGGAGGGCGGGGTAGGGCCTTGTAGGCATCCCGGAAGTTGGAGTAGCAGTGGTCGAGTGTTTTAGCAATAGTACAACAGTCAATGTGTTGATAGAACTTTGGTAGCATTTTCCTCAAATTTGCTTTGTTAAAATCCCCAGCTACAATAAATACGGCCTCAGGATATGTGGTTTCCAGTTTGCATAAAGTCCAGTGAGATTCTTTGAGGGCCGTCGTGGTATCGACTTGAGGGAGAATATACACGGCTGTGACAATAACCGAAGAGAATTCTCTTGGGAGGTAATACGGTCGGCATTTCATTGTGAGGTATTCTAGGTAGGGTGAACAAAGGACTTGAGTTCCTGTATGTTATCACAATCACACCATAAGTGGTTAATCCAGCTGGCTGTATGGACAAAGACAGTACAGTGGCTTGCGAAAGTATTCTCCCCCTTGGCATTTTTCCTATTTTGTTGCCTTACAACCTGGAATTAAAATTGATTTTTTGGGGGTTGGTATCATTTGATTTACACAACATGCCTACCACTTTCAAGATGCAAAATATTTCTTATTGTGAAACAAACAAGAAATAAGAAAACTTGAGCTTGCAAAGTCAATACTTTGTAGAGTCACCATTTGCAGCAATTACAGCTGCTAGTCTCTTGGGGTATGTCTCTATAAGCTTGGCACGTCTAGCCACTGGGATTTTTGCTTAGGGTCATTGTCCTGCTGGAAGGTGAACCTCCATCCCAGTCTCAAATCTCTGGAAGACTGAAACAGGTTTCCCTCAAGAATTTCCATGTATTTAGCACCATCCATCATTCCTTCAATTCTGACCAGTTTCCCAGTCCCTGCCGATGAAAAACATCCCCACAGCATGATGCTGCCACCACCATGGATCATCTTGGGGTGATGAGAGGTGTTGGGTTTGCACCAGACATAGCGTTTTCCTTGATGGCCAAAAAGCACAATTTTAGTCTCATCTGACCAGAATACCTTCTTCCATACAGTGAGGGAAAAAAATATTTGATCCCCTGCTGATTTTGTACGTTTGCCCACTGACAAAGACGTGATCAGTCTATAATTTTAATGGTAGGTTTATTTGAACAGTGAGAGACAGAATAACAACAACAAAAATCCAGAAAAACGCATGTCAAAAATGTTATAAATTGATTTGCATTTTAATGAGGGAAATAAGTATTTGACCACCTCTCAATCAGAAAGATTTCTGGCTCCCAGGTGTCTTTTATACAGGTAACGAGCTGAGATTAGGAGCACACTCTTAAAGGGAGTGCTCCTAATCTCAGTTTGTTACCTGTATAAAAGACACCTGTCCACAGAAGCAATCCATCAAATCAGATTCCAAACTCTCCACCATGGCCAAGACCAAAGAGCTCTCCAAGGATGTCAGGGACAAGATTGTAGACCTACGCAAGGCTGGAATGGGCTACATGACCATCACCAAGCAGCTTGGTGAGAAGGTGACAACAGTTGGTGCGATTATTCGCAAATGGAAGAAACACAAAATAACTGTCAATCTCCCTCGGCCTGGGGCTCCATGCAAGATCTCACCTCGTGGAGTTGCAATGATCATGAGAACGGTGAGGAATCAGCCCAGAACTACAAGGGAGGATCTTGTCAATGATCTCAAGGCAGCTGGGACCATAGTCACCAAGAAAACAATTGGTAATACACTACGCCGTGAAGGACTAAAATCCTGCAGCGCCCACAAGGTCCCCCTGCTCAAGAAAGCACATATACATGCCTGTCTGAAGTTTGCCAATGAACATCTGAATGATTCAGAGGAGAACTGGGTGAAAGTGTTGTGGTCAGATGAGACCAAAATGGAGCTCTTTGGCATCAACTCAACTCGCCGTGTTTGGAGGAGGAGGAATGCTACCTATGACCCCAAGAACACCATCCCCACCGTCAAACATGGAGGTGGAAACATTATGCTTTAGGGGTGTTTTTCTGCTAAGGGGACAGGACAACTTCACTGCATCAAAGGGACGATGGACGGGGCCATGTATCGTCAAATCTTGGGTGAGAACCTCCTTCCCTCAGCCAGGGCATTGAAAATGGGTCGTGGATGGGTATTCCAGCATGACAATGACCCAAAACACATGGCCAAGTCAACAAAGGAGTGGCTCAAGAAGAAGCACATTAAGGTCCTGGAGTGGCCTAGGTATTCTCCAGACCTTAATCCCATTGAAAATCTGTGGAGGGAGCTGAAGGTTTGAGTTGCCAAACGTCAGCCTTGAAACCTTAATGACTTGGAGAAGATCTGCAAAGAGGAGTGGGACAAAATCCCTCCTGAGATGTGTGCAAACTTGGTGGCCAACTACAAGAAACGTCTGACCTCTGTGATTGCCAACAAGGGTTTTGCCACCAAATACTAAGTCATGTTTTGCAGAAGGGCCAAATACTTATTTCCCTCATTAAAATGCAAATCAATTTATAACATTTTTGACATGCGTTGTTCTGGATTTTTTTGTTGTTATTCTGTCTCTCACGGTTCAAATAAACCTACCATTAAAATTATAGACTGATCATTTCTTTGTCAGTGGGCAAACGTACAAAATCAGCAGGGGATCAAATACTTTTTTCCCTCACTGTATGTTGGGGGAGTCTCCCACATGGCTTTTGGCGAACATCAAACGTGTCTGCTTATTTTTTTCTTTACGCAATTGCTTTTTTCTGGCCACTCTTCCGTAAAGCCCAGCTCTGTGGATTGTACGGCTTAAAGTGGTCCTATGGACAGATACTCCAATCTCCGCTGTGGAGCTTTGCAGCTCCTTCAGGGTTATCTTTGGTCTCTTTGTTGCCTCTCTATTTAATGCCCTCCTTGCCTGGTCCGTGAGTTTTGGTGGGCGGCCCACTCTTGGCAGGTTTGTTGTGGTGCCATATTCTTTCCATTTTTTAATAATGGATTCAATGGTGCTCCGTGGGATGTTCAAAGTTTCTGATATTTCTTTATAACCCAACCCTGATCTGTACTTCTCCACAACTTTGTCCCTGACCTGTTTGGAGAACTCCTTGGTCTTCATGGTGCCGCTTGCTTGGTGGTGCCCCTTGCTTAATGGTGTTGCAGACTCTGGGGCCTTTCAGAACAGGTGTATGTATGCTGAGATCATGTGACAGATCATGTGACACTTAGATTGCACAAAGGTGGACTTTATTTAACTAATTATGTGACTTCTGAAGGTAATTGGTTGCACCAGATCTTATTTAGGGGCTTCATAGCAAAGGGGGTGAATACATATGCACGCACCACTTTTCCGTTATTAATTTATTAGAATTTTTTGAAACAAGTTGTTTTTTTCATTTCACTTCACCAATTTGGACTATTTTGTGTTTGTCCATAACGCCAAGGGGGATGAATACTTTTGCAAGGCACTGCATATCCAGAGAGAGCCATGTTTTAATGAAACAGAGTATGTTACAATCCCTGATGTCTCACTGGAAGGAGATTCTCGCCCTGAGCTCATCTACTTTATTATCCAGAGACTGAACATTAGTGAGTAATATACTCGGAAGCAGTGGATGGTGTGCGCTCCTCCTGAGTCGGACTAGAAGTCCACTCCGAATACCTCTTCTCCGCCGGCGGTGTTTTAGATCAGCCTCTGGAATCAGTTAAATTGCCCTGGGGGGTACAAACAAAGGATCCAATTCGGAAAGTCGTGTTCCCGGTCGTAATGCTGGTGAGTTACTGCCGCTCTGATATCCAAAAGTTATTTCTGGCTGTATGTAATAACACAAAACATTTCCTGGGCTAATAATGTAATAAATAACACACAAAAAAACAAATACTGCAAAATTGCTTAGGAGCTAGAAGCAGAGCTGGCATGTCTGTCAGCACCATTTCCTCTGCAGATGTGTGCCAGAGGCTTCAGCATTACCGCCAAACCAGCCAGGCCACATGATTCTTGTTCTTTTTCAGTTCTATTTGCTGTGTGAGCTCCCTGATCAATGCCATACATTGTGGTTTGAATGTCTTGGTAAGTACAAGGCAATTAATAATTGATTCACTCTTTCCAAAAGGCAAAGACTTTGTAATGGCTTCTGTTCCAACGTTTTAATTAGCCAAAATACAGGTAGGTTCCAACTCATACCCAAAATGTCCATATCTTCCAATAAAACAACTTGAGAGGTTTCTTTATTGCAATTATCACACATTTATTACTCACATTCCTAACGTTAGCCACAACAAATTGGAATTTGTGTAATGTACACAAATGGGTTATAAAGAAATCAAATTGTGTAATACACACGAAATGCGTTGTGAAGAAAATCATGTAATACTTTTTTGTGTGACTGTCAATTATTTTGAATAAGTAATTTGTGTCATTTCACAAAAAGCTGTGATAGTGTGTTTGAGAGGGTTGGCCTACCTCCCGTTTTTTTCTCATCGCTGACTGAACAAACAGCGTTGAGACTAAATAAACAGCTTGGATCTCTCCATCTTCGGTCCTGCCTAATGCCATAGTTCAATGTAACAGATAACAGTGCCTTGAGTATAAGAAGGGTGACTGTTGTTACCACTAGAAGAAATCCAGAAAGGGAAGCCGGTATTTACATTCACCCCCCCCCCTTCTCCTGCATTTGCCCTCCTCCGCTACAACTTTGCAAAACTGTGGATGTCCGCGCCAGGGGACCACAGCTGGCCAACACATGGCAACACTGGCCTCAGCTGCCAGCCTGTAATATACACACACACACACACACACACACACACACACACACACACACGGAAAGTAGGTCAGGAAGTGTGGCGCCACTGGTTGCTTAGCGAAGGGGCAGAACAAACCCTGATGACTCGGTTGCGCGCGATGCGTACAAGGCAAGCCGGTACGAGCTCCATTAAAGAGCATTCATTAAGGATACAAAAAGACAATACAGACTCAAACATTTATCAATGTTCGATAACAATGTTCCCTGTAGTCCCCACGTCAAGGCCAGCATGCCATAAACACTGGACCAGAGTGTGAATTATACTGTGACATTCAGGGGGACTCTATTTTTTTCACGGGACCTATGTGATTTTTAATGGGCCTGATAGTGAAGACATGTCATATAACTGTAAACATTTTTTATTACCTTTTAATTGGGCAAGAACACAACCAGACATTATGTTTTCATCTTATTGTCAAACAAATCACTTCAAAAAGTAGGCAACCTGCGCATGTTCGTCCACCCCCAAATAATTCCAGCATCCAAACAGTGCACTATGCACTCGTGCCATTTGATGAATGGAAAGAGACATTGTTACAAAACACCAAAAAGTGTAATGACATTCGGCAATTGTCATTGGGTCTGCACCCTTGTAGCCTGAATTCATTGTAGAAAGAAAAGTTGGGACACCTGAAAAGGGGCTAAGATTGAGACTGCCGCGGGATGACAGCCACATGGAAGTGCAGCCACATGGATTATAGGATAATGGTTAAATGTGCAATATCTTTGGCAACAAACATCTCCTCCACACCTCAGCCCTCTGCTGTTCACCCATGACTGTGTGGCTAAGCACGACACCAACTCCATCATCAAGTTTGTTGATGACACCACGGTGGTAGGCCTGATCACTAACAACGACGAGGGAGGAGGTAAGTGAACTGGCATTGTGGTGCCAGGACAACAACCTCAGCCTCAACGTCAGGAAAACAAAGGAGTTGATTGTCAACTACAGGAAGCAGAGGATAGTATACGCCCCGATCCACATTCACGGGGCTGCAGTGGAGAGAGTCAGTATCACCAAGAACTTGACATGGACCAACAACACCACCAATTTTTTGTCGGCTGAAAGGTTTTGCCATGCCTCTCCGGATCCTCTCCAAATACTACCGCTGCACCATCGAGAGTGTCCTGACTGGCTGCATCACGGCCTGGTACAGGAACTGCTCCGCCCACGACCGCAAGACCCTCCAGTCGGTGGTAAAGACAGCCCAGTACATCACTGGGGCCGCGCTCCCACCCATCCAGGACATCTACTCGAAGCAGTGCCTTTGGAAGTCCCGCAGCATCATCAAGGACCCCACACATCATCAAGGACCCCACACATCATCAAGGACCCCAGCCACGGACTGTTCACTCTCTTACTGTTGGGCAGACTGTATCGGAGCATCAAGTCCCGGACCAACAGGCTCAGAGACTGCTGAACACTTGAACTGGCCTAGTCAGTGGTGAAGACAGCCCTGCACTGACTCTCTGCACCTTAACACACATGCACTCACCCACACGCCCACGCACACACACACACACACACACACCCACAAACACATATACATTCCTGCTACAAACACATCACAGCTGCTGCTTTTATTTATTATTGCTAAATACTCCACAATTTAAACACTTACTCTAATCCTATAAATTGTTGAGTGCCTTCCTGCCACATGTATTATTCTATTCTACGGAGCCATTATACTTTCTATTCTTATCTTTTATTATTTCTTATTGTGTTGCTTCCCGAGAGGGAACCTGCAAGTAAAGCATTTCATTGGACGGTCTTTGCTCGTGAACTCAGACAATACTCCTTGCCGTGCCGTAGTTCTCAGTAAGGTCATCGGACATAAGTCTAACCTGAAGGCTCTCTCTGAGTCCTCTAATGAAATTGGTTGAGAGATACTGAGCAGAAATGTTTAACTTATATAGTATATGCCATTTAGCAGACACTTTTATACAGTATTGCGTGAATAAAACATTTTTGTATGGGTGGGCACAGCGGGAATCAAATCCACAACCCTGGCTTTGTATTTGCCAAGCTGTAGCAACTGAGCTACACAGAATCGTCACAACTTGAGCTTTCTTTCATTGTTCATGTTAGCCCTGCTTTCATTCAAGTTTCTTTATATTCTGCTATTTTCCTAACAAATTTGCCAGAGAACAAGAACAACATTGTATTTTGTCTTTTTCCAGTTGCAATATGAGCTGTGATCCACGGGTGCCATGAAGTCTCTGGCTCAGGTGAATCATACTGTACTGTCCCTGCACGTAAAGCAAGTGCTGCTGATTGTGGTCGTTTGTAGCTCATTTGGTAGAGCATGGCACTTGTAACACCAGGGTAGTGGGTTTGATTCCCAGGACCACCCATATGTCAAATGAATGCACGGATGTCGCTTTGGGTAAAAGTGTCTGCTAAATGGCATATATTATTGTTTTATATTATTGCTCGAATAAAGAACTACTACATTACAGTATATAGAAATTCGTTTTTTTTCATTACACAAGGTTTTCAATGATACCTCCAGAGTAGCAGACTTCGGAAATGCTCATAAACTATTTTGGTTATTGTTGTTGATGGAGATTTTGTATGGCCAAATAATTTTTCAAGACTGGTTCAATGGGGATAGTTAAAGCATTTAAAGAAATTAAATATGGGTCTTGGGAGCCAGGCCCACCCACTGGGGAACCAGGCCCAGCCAATCAGAATGAGTTTTTCCCCACAAAAGTTTTTTTATTATGGACAGAAATACTCCTCAGTTTAATCAGCTGTCCGGGTGGCTGGTTTCAGACGATCCCGCAGGTGAAGAAGCCGGATGTGGAGGTCCTGGGCTGGCATGGTTACACTTGGTCTGCAGTTGTGAGGCTGGTTGGACGTACTGCCAAATTCTGGAAAACTACGTTGGAGGAGGCTTATGGTAGAGAAATTAACATTAAATTATCTAGCAACAGCTATGGTGGACATTCCTGCAGTCAGCATGCCAATTGCACGCTTCCTCAAAACTTGAGACATCTGTGGCATTGTGTTGTGTGACAAAACTGCACATTTTAGAGTGGCCTTTTATTGTCCCCATCACAAGGTGCACCTGTGTAATGATCATGCTGTTTAATCAGCTTCTTGATATGCCACACCTGTTAGGTAGATGGATTATCTTGGCAGAGGAGAAATGCTCACTAACAGGGATGTAAACAAATTTGTGCACAACATTTGAGAGAAATAAGCTTTTTGTGCGTATGGAACATTTCTGGGATCTTTTATTCCAGCTCATGAAATATGGGACCAACACTTTACATGTTGCCTTTATATTTTTGTTCAGTGTAGTTCAGGACCCCCTTGTCTAATACACACACACCTTTGGATCCTGTCTTGACATATTCACACACCACTGCTCCTGACTCTGTTCCCCTATACACGCCATTGGGTCAGATACAGAGACACACGTGCAGGCGCTCACACACGCACACATATATTGTCCAGACTACACACACACACACCCGAGGGCCTAGTCTCACTCAACACACCCTGGTTGACAAATGTTGATAAACACTCAATCATTTCCGTATTTCTGCGGATGCTGCATGTGGTGGCCCCAAAAAAGCCTGACCAAAAATAGAAGCAAAAACATACTCCCTTTTCTGTGTAAACTGCATATGTGACTCCGTGGGGAATCAAGGGTACAAGCACATCTGAGATTACAGGTTTGGCATTTGGAGTTGTTTTGTTCTCACAAACCAAAGACAGCTTGAAAGCGTCTCCTCATTCAAAATGTGTAATTGGTATGAGAGAGAACCAAAAGGGCAGCTTGTCGATTAATATTCTCTCCGATGAGGAGAATGAAGGCGGTAGCGCCATTCCCGAGTCCAAACAGGAAAGCGAAGCAGGATTTAATCTTCACTTCAAAGCCGTTGGGCACAGGATAAGCGTGTTTATGTTTTAGTTGGGGGTAGCAAGGCTCAGAACTTTGTTTATTCTCTGTTATTTCATGTGGCGGTCTTGAAATGAGATGCCAAAATCTTCTTCACCTCTTCAGTCTCCCTTGTGCTTTTTGGCAAAGTTACGTTATCGACACAATATTGTCCTGTGTGGCTCAGTTGGTAAGAGCATGGCGCTACCAAGGTCGTGGGGTCAATTCCAGCAGGGATCACATACACATACTAAAACTGGATGCACTCACTGTACTGTGAACTGGATAAAAGAGCCTGCCAACTGGCATAATGCAGAAATTGATTTATAAGACTTGAAATCCCTGTATTATTGGGAAATTACTATGTTATTTATGTGTACAAGAATGCAGTGAATGTAATGACGATTCATATTGTGTAACAGCTTGTACATTGTAACTCTTTGCCTCATAGCAACAGTGATTGCTGAAGTCAAACAGAAATACTTCACGCAGTTGTCCACTCGATGAGCCTACTCTACTGTAAGTAGCCAGCAATAACAATCCCTTTTGTGTGTCGAGGCATTCGTGATTGTTTTAAGAGTTTCGATTATTTTTGGATTGGTGCACTGAGAGGGATTTTCACTTTTTAACACTTTAACGTTTTGTAATAAGATATTTTAATGTTTAAGTATGGACTCCTTTCAAAAGAAATATGAGGAAAATGTATAGGTTTCATTTCTATGTCAAGGGATCAGTTGAGATTGAGCATAAAATATCAAGTTTAATGTTGTCCTTCTCCTTTAAGCATCACAAGAGCCTCATTGATGATAATTCACCAAGTACATTTTTTACGTTTTAGTCATTTAGCAGACACTCTTATCCAGAGCGACTTACAGTTAGAGAGTGCATAAATTTTTCATACTGGCCCCCCGTGGGAAACGAACCCACAACCCACAGCCATGCTCTACCAATTGAGCTACAGGAGGCCTATACTCATATGATTGTCTTGGCAAGCGGCTGAAGCAGAAAAAAAAGACCTTACAGTGGGGAAAAAAAGTATTTAGTCAGCCACCAATTGTGCAAGTTCTCCCACTTAAAAAGATGAGAGAGGCCTGTAATTTTCATCATAGGTACACGTCAACTATGACAGACAAAATGAGAAAATGTTTTCCAGAAAGTCACATTGTAGGATTTTTTATGAATTTATTTGCAAATGATGGTGGAAAATAAGTATTTGGTCAATAACAAAAGTTTCTCAATACTTTGTTATATACCCTTTGTTGGCAATGACACAGGTCAAACGTTTTCTGTAAGTCTTCACAAGGTTTTCACACACTGTTGCTGGTATTTTGGCCCATTCCTCCATGCAGATCTCCTCTAGAGCAGTGATGTTTTGGGGCTGTTGCTGGGGAACACGGACTTTCAACTCCCTCCAAAGATTTTCTATGGGGTTGAGATCTGGAGACTGGCTAGGCCACTCCAGGACCTTGAAATGCTTCTTACGAAGCCACTCCTTCGTTGCCCGGGCGGTGTGTTTGGGATCATTGTCATGCTGAAAGACCCAGCCACGTTTCATCTTCAATGCCCTTGCTGATGGAAGGAGGTTTTCACTCAAAATCTCACGATACATGGCCCCATTCATTCTTTCCTTTACACGGATCAGTCGTCCTGGTCCCTTTGCAGAAAAACAGCCCCAAAGCATGATGTTTCCACCCCCATGCTTCACAGTAGGTATGGTGTTCTTTGGATGCAACTCAACATTCTTTGTCCTCCAAACACGACGAGTTGAGTTTTTACCAAAAAGTTCTATTTTGGTTTCATCTGACCATATGACATTCTCCCAATCCTCTTCTGGATCATCCAAATGCACTCTAGCAAACTTCAGACGGGCCTGGACATGTACTGGCTTAAGCAGGGGGACACGTCTGGCACTGCAGGATTTGAGTCCCTGGCGGCGTAGTGTGTTACTGATGGTAGGCTTTGTTACTTTGGTCCCAGCTCTCTGCAGGTCATTCACTAGGTCCCCCCGTGTGGTTCTGGGATTTTTGCTCACCGTTCTTGTGATAATTTTGACCCCACGGGGTGAGATCTTGCGTGGAGCCCCAGATCGAGGGAGATTATCAGTGGTCTTGTATGTCTTCCATTTCCTAATAATTGCTCCCACAGTTGATTTCTTCAAACCAAGCTGCTTACATATTGCAGATTCAGTCTTCCCAAACTGGTGCAGGTCTACAATTTTGTTTCTGGTGTCCTTTGACAGCTCTTTGGCCTTGGCCATAGTGGAGTTTGGAGTGTAACTGTTTGAGGTTGTGGACAGGTGTCTTTTATACTGATAACAAGTTCAAACAGGTGCCATTAATACAGGTAACGAGTGGAGGACAGAGGAGCCTCTTAAAGAAGAAGTTACAGGTCTGTGAGAGCCAGAAATCTTGCTTGTTTGTAGGTGACCAAATACTTATTTTCCAACCATAATTTGCAAATAAATTCATAAAAAATTCTACAATGTGATTTTCTGGAAAGAAATTCTCAATTTGTCTGTCATAGTTGACGTGTACCTATGATGAAAATTACAGGCCTCTCTCATCTTTTTAAGTGGGAGAACTTGCACAATTGGTGGCTGACTAAATACTTTTTTCCCCCACTGTATATCACACTGTTCCCACAGCTAGAAAGTAGCTTTGTCTTCCTTTGACAGCAAATGCATTGTACAGTTCAATGATATTTGGATACATAAACTAGGTTTCCATCCAATTGGGGGCAGATTTTAATGTGAATATTCTAAAGTCCGAATAGAAAGAATATGTGCATTTTCCCACCAAAGATGTGTTTCCATTAGTGATGTGCAGTTCGCGAACGATTCGTTCTTTTTGAACGACTCTTTTTACTGACTCGAGAGTCATGATTCGTTTTTTCTGAGTGACTCGTTCATTGTAGTAGTTCATTTGACCTGCTGGCTGCAATGAGTCCTACAGCAGGATTGATGCATGCTCCGCCTCCTCAGGCTCAGCGGGCCACAGAGACGTGCTCCGACCAACAACTATCATATACGCACAGGAAAATAGATTATCATACTGCAGGCAGTATAGAGAAGAAAAATACATGTTTAGAACGCATGGTGCAAAAATGAATGCAATTAATTGAGTATTGAACATTATGATGGACACAGCTTTGTAGAACCAAAACATACGCAGCCTCTGCTCAACTCGAGAACGAATCGTTTGGTGGGCTGCAGTTCGCAAATAATATTGTGTTTATCATCACCCTCACTGCAGTCAAGCAATGCATTCCACCAAGAGTCGTTCATAATCTAGTCCGGTTGAGGCCGCAACTAGACCCAGTTTCAAATGTATCAAGAAATAATCGTATTTGTATGCCTAGCAATCAACAAATGTGGCCTACATTGTTTAATGTAGGCCACATTTGACAGCTCAAACAAGCCCCCTATGGTGAATGAGAGGCTTGTAGAAATGGAATGACTCTTTCGAGTTTTCAGTTCATTGTCCGCCGGTAGGGGGTCCTGCGCACTCTGGGCATTACTGACTCAAATGAACGAAATGAGTCAAAAGATTTGTTATTTTGACTGAACGGGTCGAAAAGATCAGAGTGAGTAAAAATAGCCAAACCTCACATCACTAGTTTCCAATAAAATAAAATAAAATCAACTTTTATTGGCCACATGCGCCGAATACAACAGGTATAGACATTACAGTGAAATGCTTACTTACAGCCCTTAACCAACAATGCATTTATTTTTTAATAAAAAAGTAAAATAAAACAACAACAAAAAAGTGTTGAGAAAAAAAGAACAGAAGTAAAATACAAAAACAGTAGGGAGGCTATATATACAGGGGGGTACCGGTGCAGAGTCAATGTGTGGGGGCACCGGCTAGTTGAGGTAGTTGAGGTAATATGTACATGTGGGTAGAGTTAAAGTGACAATGCATAAATCATTACCAGAGTAGCAGCAGCGTAAAAGGATGGGGTGGGGGTGGGGGTGGGGGGGCAGTGCAAATAGTCTGGGTAGCCATGATTAGCTGTTCAGGAGTCTTATGGCTTGGGGGTAGAAGCTGTTGAGAAGTCTTTTGGACCTAGACTTGGCACTCCGGTACCGCTTGCTGTGCGGTAGCAGAGAGAACAGTCTATGACTAGGGTGGCTGGAGTCTTTGACAATTTTGAGGGCCTTCCTCTGACACCGCCTGGTATAGAGGTCTGGTATGGCAGGAAGCTTGGCCACAGTGATGTACTGGGCCATACGCACTACCCTCTGTAGTGCCTTGCGGTCGGAGGCCGAGCAGTTGCCATACCAGGCGGTGATGCAACCTGTCAGGATGCTCTCGATGGTGCAGCTGTATAATATTTTGAGGATCTGAGGACCCATGCCAAATCTTTTCAGTCTCCTGAGGGGGAATAGGCTTTGTTGTGCCCTCTTCACGACTGTCTTGGTGTGTTTGGACCATGATAGTTAGTTGGTGATGTGGACGCCAAGGAACTTGAAGCTCTCAACCTGTTCCACTACAGCCCCGTCGATCAGTCCTCTTTTTTTTTCCTGTAGTCCACAATCATCTCCTTTGTCTTGGTCACGTTGAGGGTGAGGTTGTTATCCTGGCACCACACGGCCAGGTCTCTGACCTCCTCCCTTTTAGCAGATAAAATGCTGTGTGTGATGACGCAGTGCACATAAACATACTTTTGTGTTTAAAGGGTAGGAAGCAGGAGTTTTTACTCACCAAAGTAACAACACAGTGTGGTCAAAGACTTAGTAACTTAGTTGTAGTCACAATCTGGTTACCTATAACTCCAAAAATAGATCTGTTTTTGGGGTTTCAAATATTTATTAACTTATTTTTGGATAACTTTGTTACTACCTCCAATGCACTATTGCCACCGTCATTAAAATAACCTACTCTGCTACCGAGTTTGTATATTCTAGCTCACTAGCTAGTTTGAGCTGGCTAACGTTAGCCACTAGCCATGCTAGCATGTAATTACATTCCAGACCAAGTGTTGGCGTTGGTGAGCTACAACCCACCAATCACTAGGAAGTGTGATGTGAACAAGCTATCGTATTACCAATCAGCGAGTAGGGCATTCTGCACATTCATCTTCAACAGGCAGGCTCTTTGTGCCTTCTTGCCTCGGGCTCACGAAAGGGGAAAATCATCCCCTGTTTGATCTTCGTTTGATTTTCGTTGTCCAATTTGTTTTGTCAACTTTTTGGCCTGTTCTCTTTGAAGTATGCTACCAGAGTTTTGTAACTTTTTCAACCTTGGCTTAGTGCTAGTGTGCTAGCTGACTGACATCTGAGTCTGGACTGTGCTGTCGTGTGAACATTTCCACCTGCCTGGAGGCTTCCTCCGATCGCCAGCTTGTTGACTGTTCCCCTTGTCTCCTGTGCCTTCTGCTGTAAGGTGCTATCTAGAACCTAATAGGGTTCTTCGGCTGTCCCCATAGGAGAACCCTTTATAGAACCTTTTTTTGGTTCCAGGTAAAACCCTTTTG